>NC_045426.1:704748586-705411086 GCF_902635505.1 Sarcophilus harrisii
ACATGTGTGTTTAATGTATATATGTATTATGTATGTATTGTATGTTTATAAATATACCTATATGTAGGTATACACAAAAAACACACACGTACGGATCACTGTAGCTGAGATGCCCAGTGCCCAGAGCAGGGGCTCTGACCATTGCCCCAGACTGCCTCTATCTTTCTTAACAGCTCTCTTTTTCCTTACTCTATGACTCACTTGTCAAGCCACGGCTAAAAACTGGTAAAACACTCAAACTTGACCAGGTTCTCTCTTTTTCAGATCTATGTGCAGAGATGGCTCTGGGGCCTTCCCTGATGACTCAGCCCTGCTTGGAGGCATCAGCCCCAAACAAAAATTGCTCACCCAGGAGTCTGGAGAGCCGGTCACTCTTCAGTGCCCTCCGAATGGACAATCCAGGGCAAAGAGCAACAACCTAACAGCGGTGAGACATCACAAGCACAGGCGGGGCAGGAGTTCTGCCTTCCTTCCTGTCCAGCCTTTTCCATCTGTCCGTCCACTCACACAAACATTCCCTCCTCTTGCAGGATCTCTCTCCACAAACCAAGAAAACAAACTGGAGATGAATATAGTTCTGGGGGCAGGGGGAGGAGGGAGAGAGAGGAGGAGGATTATGATATGCATAGCACCAAGTCTCTGGCTTGATGGTTTTCCTACAAGAGGCTGAAGACTGACAAAGGTTCTGTTTACTGCCAGAAGTGCAGGAGAGAGAACTGGGCCATGTGAGCTTGGGGGAAGGAAGGGCAGACCCTGTCAGTGGCCCTTCACCTCAAATCCTTTGCTTTTTGACTTAGAATTCTAGGATCCTGGCCCCACAGGATCTTGGGGAATCAGCATCTCAGAGCCTTGGACACAGAGAACTTTGAAATCTTGAAGCCTCAGACCCAGGGGACCTTAGAATTATGATTCTTAGAACTTATGTTTCTTTAGTTTTGTTTTGTTTTTGTTTTTGCTGAGGCAATTGGTTAAATGACTTGCCCAGGGTCACACAGCCAGAAAGTGTTACGTGTCTGAGGCCAGATCTGAACTCAGGTCCTCCTGACTTCAGGGCCAGTGCTCTATCCACTGCACCACCTAGCTGCCCCACTTAGGATTCTTAGAACTATGAACATTAGAACCTTAGAATGCCATAATTGTGGCAAATTAAGAACAGAGTACTAGACTTTGTGAATAACAAGAATTCTAAAATCCTGAACCCACAAAATCTTGGAATCTTCAGCAAATCAGAACCATGGACACAAAAATTTTAGAATCTCCGAGCCTCTTCACAGAATTTTCTTAGAACATCGGAACACTATAATTTCTTACAGAAACAGAGCATTAGGATTTGGGATGAATAGTCTCAAAGGCCATCTCATTGAACCCTACCCCGCATTACAAATTCTCGTTTGTCACCTCCTCCACCACTAGATACTCGGTCTCCATTTGGTTGTTTCCTGACTAGACTAGTGAACATGAGAGAAGAAGGCTTCGGGGGAAGGAAAGGCCTGCACATCTGAGATATCTGACATTCCAGAGCAAGTTCAACGGGTTCTAGATTACGAGGACAGCTCCTGGGCTGGGAGTCAGAGAAGTCCCCCGAGGGGTGGGGCGAGGGAACATATGAGTGGCAGAAATTCTCTAGGTGGTTAAAAAAACCTACCTGAGACTCACATAGGGGAGGTCAACCCATGAACTTTCCCCTCCCACCCAAGAATAAAAATAACTTGCATTTATATAGCACTTTGCAAAGAATTTCCTAAATTGAGAATGTTTACTTGATCCTGGGATCTTGGCAAGTTCTTGCCCAAATCCTAATGATAACTAGCATTTTCCCCCTTTTGAAATCACTTTGTATAAATTTTGAATTCATTTTCTTTTTAATTATTAATCAATCCCTCCCCCGCCTCCATCCCCCCAATCGAATGGAAGCTCCATGAGAACAAGGATTGTTTAATTTTGCCTTTGTATTTCTCCCTAGCCAAGTACGATCCCTACTTCCAGCACCAAATGGAAAAAGAAGAAATGGTTGTTGAATGCAGTTTGACTGCTCTGGGATTCAACTTCCTTATCTATAAAATGGGGATGAAAATCCTCACCCAACCAGCCTCACCTGGAGAGGGCTCTGCCTGGGAGCTGTAATTAGGAACTACTCTGCAGATGGAGGGTGGGGAGCATAGCAGGGGCCGGCCCGGGCGGCCCACCCCGAGAGGGTGGAGGAGGAAGGTGAAGGCTGGGTGGAGGGTGGCCAGTTCAGTTCCCTTTTAGAGAATCAGGCCCCACTCAGTAAGCCTGGTGGGAGAAAAGGGCTCGAGTTTCGGGCAGCCCCTTCCCACCCTCAAGAGGACTCCCTGCCCTGACTCTCAGGGTGGACAGTTTGGCAAAGCAAACTGAAGGCCTGGATCTCCAAGCCTGTACTTTTGTGGGCTGAGACACTCATTACACTAATGAGCACCAGATTAGTAGGGACCCCACCTCCCTCCTGACCTGTGTCCCTCTCTGGGACTCGGCTCTAAAAGGGAGAATAACCAGAGAGCTTCAAAGAGCCTTCAGGACAACCAGACTTCCAAGGCCGCCTCCAGCTTGGATCTTGGTTCTAGGTGCTATAATCCCTTGCCCTTAAATCTCCTTCTAGATGCAAACATGCTGTGTTCTATGGTCTAGGAGCCTTTCCAGCTCTGATATTCTCTTTTCTAAGGTCACTCCCAATTCTCTGATGTAGGATCACTCCCAGCTCTGATATTCCATGATCTAAGATCCCTCCCAGCTCTGCTATTCCATGTATCCTTCCCATCTCTATGTTCTAAGATCCCTCACAGCTCTGATATTTCATGTTCTAATACCCTTCCTGGCTCTGACTTTCCATGATCTAAGATCCCTCACAGCTCTGCTATTCTATATTCTAAGACCCGTCCAGCTCTGACATCCCAGCTCTGATATCCCATGTTCTAAGACCCCTCCCAGCTCCAATATTTTATGCTCGAAAGTTCCTTCTAAGCTATAAACATTCTCCCCTTTGTGCGCTCCCCATTAGGGTTCTAAGGCCCTTTCCAGGCTTGACATTTTAAAACTGGTTCTCTGCTGACTTAACAAAGGAGGATTGAGAGCGACATCCCTCTCACAGGAAGAAAAACTGGCTCCGTCGGGGCGGCCGCCAAGAATCTGCAGAAAGGCCCAGCGCTGTTCCAGGGCCCAAGCGAGGTGCCAGGAGCCAAGAACAGAGAGGGAACCAGGAGTGGTATGACCGAGAAATCACCGATATCAGGCTTAAGGTTCACACAAAGCCCTTGATCCTCACAAGAGCCCAGAAAGGCAAAAGGCCGAGAATTCTCCCAATTTACTTTTTAAAACCATGTGTGTACAATTACATGCTTACAAAGATGCATGTATGTAAAATAGCATGTGTGTATAAAATACATGCCTAAAACATGTGTGTAAAAATCACATGTGTGTGAAATCCGAGAGGAAGCTAAGGCTCTGAGAAATTTCAGTGCAAGGGCCTGGAAGGCTCTACCTTAAGAGCCCCTCCCGCCTCTGGAAGCCAGAGAGCTGAGGGTCTGATCCCAGCGTGACCCCAGGGGGGGCCCTTCCCCTCCCTGACCATCTCTAAGCGAGGTCCCGCCCAGGGTTGTCATCCTGCCCCATCTTTCCTCCGTCTCCCAGCTCACCCCACCTGCAGAGCTGACCTGGGCAGGGCCGGGTGTGCCCCTCGAAGAAGTCAGGGCTCCCCTCCACGCCCTGAGTGGGACGTGCGACTAAGATGGAGACTTTCCCTTCACCTAACGTGTCACACACCCCACCCCACCGCAGCCTTTAAAGCCCGGTGCCTTTAGTGTCTATTTGTTCACATTTTAAACTGTTAAACCACCTTTCTCCCTAATTCAGGCCTCCCCCACCCTGACACTCGGCCATGAAAAGGCAGAATTAAAGCCAGATCACCAATGGGAGGGGAAAGGCTCCTTCTAGGACGCCTGGAAGCGTCCACTTCTGGCACCAACCCCTCAGTGGTATCCGGAGGATGGTGGGGCCCCCGTCACCCACACACACAGGCCCCCACCAGAAACAAGGAAAACCAGGAAACCAAAGCCTAACCAAAGCTAGGGACACAAAGAAAAATGGACATCAGGGCCCCGGCCAACCTCGACACATGACCTAGAACCTTTGGGTTTATTGCACCAACATAATGTCAACAGTGAGTGTGTCGGGGTCCCCCGGTGTGAGCCTCTTACACCTGTAGCAAACCTCAGTTACCCAGAAAGCAATGGGGCTTTGGGCCAGGTGACCCCTCAATCACTCACTGTTCAACAGAGATTCTCTGAGTCTTTGCCTCTAGGCCCCTTTCCTTGTCCAGCATTCCAGATGCTACAGTGCTGACCAGCCCTGACATTCTGTGCTTTAAGGCCCTGACCAGTTCTGGCCTTCTGTACCCTAAAAGTCAACCAAACTCCAGTATTCTGTGTTCTGAGGTTCTTCCAAGCTCCAACAGTCTCAGTTCTAAGTCCCTTCCCGGCCTGACATCCCCTGTTCTAAGCTCCCTCCCAGCCCTGACATCCCCTGTTCTATGGTTCTAGATTTGGGGTCTAAAAGGCTTTTCTATGCTTCCAATGTCCAACCACTTACTTCCCCTTGCCTGGAGAAATCATCTAACAGGGAACAAGACCAAGATCTCCAGAGCTTCTGAAGAACCTGTTTAGTTCCAGGAAAGTCAAATGTGCCTCCAAGAACCAAGGTCATTGCCACTGACATCTCTGACTCATAAGGTTCCAAGGTGCTAAATGGATCTCAGCAGGTCCTGAGGATTCTACGTCTCAGAGCCATAAAATGGATCCTCTGGCTTCCCAGGGTCGGCATTCTTCCCCTCCTTGTCCTTGTTATTATTATTATCATCATTGCTTCGATTACACTAGAAAATTGTTCAACATTAACTGCTTTAATTGAAACTGGTTTCCTTGCCACTGCCCTGTGATGGTCCCAGGAAGAGACAATAATAATAATAATAATAATTTTTTAATCTCCAACATATTGGCTCTAACCTGTCATCCTGACATTTCCACAAGAACCCAAGCTTATCAATGACAACTAATGCCGCCATTTCCATCAGCTTGACTCTATTTCAGACCCCCTTGTTGTACCCGTCACCACCCACCCTCCCCTTGCCCCGGCCGAGCCCGAGTTCTCAGGTCAAAGCCAGCCCCCCACACAATGGCGACCAGCGGGAGTGCTCATGGAGGTTCTCAGTCACTGGGCATAGGGTTGCTTTCTTTAATACTAGTATTATTATTATTATTATTACTCCAACCCAACAGATGCTGGTGGGAATGGAAAACTGGTTAACAATTCCTTCAGATGTTCGGGTTTTATTCAATCAGGAGTTCGAGGGGAAACCGAGCCTGGCAAAGACCGAATAGGAAACGCCGGCCTTCCGAGCACAGGGGTGGGAGGACGAGCACGGGGATGCCGGAAAGACCGACACGGACCCTCCCCGGCCCCATCATTCCAGTAAAGTATGCCATAGCCTTCTGGATCCCAAGAGTCTGTGGGTCATGATGTGAACGGTCCCAGGGGCAGGTGTAGCTTCTACAGCCCACGGTCCTCCCACGGGCCCACTTGTGGCGAACAGCAAAGGAGGTGGGAGCGGTCTCTCAAATGTAACAGAGGGGGCTCAGAGCCGGGGGCCGGGAGGCCAGAGTGCGCCGGGCTGGGGGAACCCAGAGGCACCTCTCCCCCAACCCACTCCTTGCCCTGAGGAGGAACAAAGGCCCAGAGCCCCCGGAGCCGTGGGCAGGTTACAGAAGGGGAACCGCGAGGGGCAACGACTCAAACCACAGACCTGAACTCAATTCCTACCTCAGAGACTTGGTGGCTGTGGGACCCGGGCCCAGTCACTGCAGCTCTCTAGGTCTCAGCTTCCCCACCTGTAACATAAGGGGTGGGACTCCATGGCCTCCGAGGTTCCTCAAGGGTAGCTACAACTTAGCCATGGAATAACTCGGGATTCCTTGGAGTTAAACCACAATCCCCATCCCAGGCCTAGGACAGAGAACATCGGAGCTCGGGGAGGACCTTGGAACAGAGGATGTCAGGGCTGGGAGGGGGCTTAGAACAGGGGGTGTCAGGGCTGGGAGGGGGCTTAGAACAGGAGGTGTCAGGGCTGGGAGGGAGCTTAGAACAGGGGATGTCAGGGCTGGGAAGGGGCTTAGAACAGGGGATGTCAGGGCTGGGAGGGAGCTTAGAACAGGGGATGTCAGGGCTGGGAGGGGGCTTAGAACAGGGGGTGCCAGGGCCTACTCCAAAGCTCTCATTCATGTCCTAGAGCCTCAGTTTTTTCATCAGCGAAAAGGAGCTAACATCTGCCCCTTCCTCCCTCCCAGGACTATTGGGAGGATAAAAACAGGAAGCATAAAATCTATGCTATTTAAATTCAAGATATTATGCTTACATTGGTTCTATCCAGTCCTTCAGAATGTGAAGGCCCAGATCACCCCATTTTCAAAGCTTCTCGACTTTCCATGTGGAGAAACCTTCCCTCAGGGAGGCCACTTGGCTCTGCCAGTAGACAGAAGGACTGAATCCCAGTCCATTGCATTAGTTATTATCCCTTCAATAAGCCTCCATTATCAATCACTCAGACAAAAAGCATCTATTAAGCACCTACTGTATACTACACCATTTCAAGTGGCGAGGATAGAAAGATAAAAAAAAAAAAAAAACTTCTGTTTAGAGGAACTCACAGTCTAATAAACACGATATTCAAATAACTCTGTACATACAACATGGGGTGTTGGTCTGCAGGCAGCCCCCGACAGGTTCTGGGACGTCGAGACACAGGGCTCCTAACCCGGGCTCGGCCACCTCGCCCCTCTGGAAGGCTTCCCCACCGGGGCTCTGCCGCGGCCCCAGCCCCCGCTCCCTGGGCCCCCGATAAAGATCTGAACGGGGTCTGGGAAAGCCAAACAAGACGGGGCCCGCCTCCCAACATCGGGGTACACGCAGGGCCACCCTCCACCCGACCAAGTGCTTTTGACTTTGTGTGGGGAAATTGCCCGAGACTAATTGCAAGTGATATTTAATTTTATCAGAGATAATTACATGAAATTAATTCTGCTTTTACCTGGAAGCTTTTCAATATGATTTGGCTTTTAAGATGACTGGGGCCAAATAGAATTGTGAAGTCGCTTTAGATGGCTCTGTCTCAGCTCCTCTGTGAAAAGGAGTCAGACCAGAGATCCTCAAAGCTCCTCCCAGCTCTGACCCCTCCGTTCTAGATTCCTCCCAGCTCTGACCCCTCCGTTCTAGATTCCTCCCAGCCCTGACCCCCCCCCGTTCTAGATTCCTCCCAGCCCTGA
Source organism: Sarcophilus harrisii (assembly GCF_902635505.1). NCBI lineage: Eukaryota > Metazoa > Chordata > Mammalia > Dasyuromorphia > Dasyuridae > Sarcophilus > Sarcophilus harrisii. The sequence continues at coordinate 704,755,915 of NC_045426.1, forward strand.
CACCCCCTGTTCTAGATTCCCTCCAGCTTTGACATCCCCTGTTCTAGATTCCCTCCAGCTCTGACATCCCCTGTTCTAAGCCCTCCCAGCTTTAGACTGAAATCTGAGGGCGGAAGCAGACCTGGAACCCACCAGTGCTGCCCTCCAGGATCCATCGGCCCCCATCCTTCAGACCCAGGAGGAGGCAGCCTCTCCCTTCCCCAACTGTCCCCACTACCAAGGGCCGGCTGCCCCCCAATGTCGATTTCTGCCCTGTTACCAATGGTCTCCAGTGGGAACGTCCAAGAAAAATGGGTCTTTCCTAGAGGGCAGCAACGTCCACGCTGGCTCCCCGGGGGAGTTCATGAGGGAGGGAAAAGGCCGTCACCTCTAGTCCCTAATTTAAACTCCTCTCTTCTCCTCTCCCCCCTCGTCAGCTTGGGGGCAGTGAGAAAAGGCTACACGGGTCTGGGGGTGCCACAAATCCCCTTAGGTCGTGTTCCATCCCTCCCCGGCCCCCAGAGGTTCTCCAAACCCCTCCTCTGCCTCCCCCCTCCCTTTTCGACCCCCATTTGCATGTTGTCTCCCCTATGGTGAGGGAGGCTCTTGCAGGGCCCAGAACGGGCTTCTGCTGGTGGGTGCCGAGCTCAGCGCCGGGCGCACAGGAAGCACGCGGGGGTCTGGGAGCCTGTCACGCCCCTTGGGAGACACTCGGCGCTCAGATTTGGGGAACGCCCTCTGTGTTATACTCTGACTCTGCCAGGCCATGGAGGAGATGAACGGCCCCTGCCCTGCGGAAGCTTCCATTCTAGTGAAGACTTTTCAGTATAGATGGAAGCCATGGTCTGCTCCTCTTCCCCTCAGCCAGAGCAAGACTGGAGTCCCTCACCTGGCCATGTCTGTCAAAATGGCGGCCTTCAGAGAGATGGGCAAGTGGCCCAAGTCAGGCTTCCTGCTCCCGGGGCCCGGGGCCCATCATGTGGGCACACGGGGCTCTCCTTCCCGCCGGCCTCCTCCTCCTGTACACAGGTAGCCACACACACTATACACACAGACACACACACCCACAATCACACACACACACACACACAATCACATAATCACACAACACAATCACATAATCATACACACACAATCACACACAATCACACACAAACACACAATCACATACACACACAATCACTCACACTCACACATATTTTTCTCTGCAGCCCAGGCCCCAGTGAGCAGCAGCCCTGACACATCCATCAATCCAAACAAAAGGCCAAACCGCCCCGGCCCCCGCTTGGAGCAGGGCCTCCTTGTGCTCGGCTTCCCAGAAAAGGCTCCTTCTCTCCCCCTTCTCCCCCTCCAGCTCTCCCAGGCTCGCAGAGATCTCCGATGGAGGCTCCGGGCACACACACCCTCCACCAGCCCCGAGTCAGAGGCCAAGAGCCCCTCGCGCCCCGAGCCCCCCGCCCTCCCAGCAGGCCTCGCCAGGGTCTCACTTTGGGAGAGCCCCGGGCCCCGGGGGGAGGGGGCACCTCTGCCAAAGGGACGGAGGCGGCCACGGGAGCCCCGCGTCCCCGGATTTCATTCACTTGCTTAAGGGTGGCTTGGATGAGTTAATTTTATCACAGTTGAATATTAAACAGCTCCTTCAAAAACAGATGCCGTGTTCTGGGTTTCAAAGGGAGAGAAAGGAAGGAAAAGCGAAGCCCCAGCGCGTGAAAGGAGGCGAAGCACATTTTCAGTTCCATTCTGGCACAGGGAGGGGAGGCAGAGCAAGCCGGGGGCCAGCCTCAACCTGGCTGGGAGGGGTCTGGGGGGGCCCACTGCTCCTCGGTCTCAGCAGCTTCCCAGAAAACGAAGGGACTGATCAAGGCAATCTCTAAGCTCCATTTGGCCCTGACATCTCCTGCTCTAGCCCTCCCCCCCCCCACAGCCCTGCCTTTCCCCGTTCTAAGCCCCCTCCCAGCTCTGACGTTCCCTGTTCTAATCTGTTTCCAAGCTCAGACATTCCCTCAGCCTCTGAATCCTACCTACCGTTCCATATCTTTATAAAAAGTTTTTTATATGCTTTTATATATATACTATATATATATATATATAGTATATATACTATATACAAAACATTTAGGTTGTGACCCCAAATTCTAGCCTGCTCGTGCATCAGCCCCAAGCTCCAGAACCACTCTCTGGCCCAGATGTTCCAGGGCCATTCATTCTGTCACCTGCATTCTCGTCTCTGACTCAGAGCCCTCCCAGGAGGTCGGTCCCACAAGCACTATTTATTCCATTCTCTAACTGCAGAAACTGAGGCTCAGAGGGGAGCAGAGGCGAGACTCCGGGTACCAAGCTTGTAAATGCCCGTGGCTGGACTGGAACGCTGAGCCCCCAGCAACCCCCCTCAGGGTACCAGGAGGCTGTTCTTCCTCAGGGAAGTGCAACATCCAGGGCCAAGAAAATGCACAGGGATGGAAGAGGAGAACCCAGAACCCTGGACTCCCTCCCATCCTAGGGAGCACCAGCCGGTGAACCTTATACATCCAAGCCAGCTGACCAAGCCAGTCAGGGGACTTGTCCAAGGACACCAGGCTCCTCTGGGGAGCACGTTCGTTGTCTTTATGAGATCATAAGCAGCCCCCTGGACACTTAGACACACAGAATGTGCAAGATACAGGGAACCTTAGAGCTTAGAATGCCAAAATTGGAAGAGATTTTAAAACAGGGGGTGTCAGGGCTGGGAGGGGCCTTAGAACAGGCAGTGACTTGCCCAAGGTCACAGGCATGACAATGTAGGGAATAAGGCAGGATCAGTTTACAGGATTATAGGTTTTTTGCTCAGAAGTGTCTGGGGTCCTTCATCATCTTACAAAAGAGAAGCACAAGAACATCAGCTCCCCCTCCCAGCCCCTCCCCTCCTGCACTTCCTTCTGGAACTTCTCCACTGACTCCTTGTGATTTCAGGCAAGTCCCTTCCACCCTTCTGAGCCTCAGTTCCCACAAACACAAAATGGGAAAATAGCTTCTAGGATAACCCTTCCCTTGGGAGGTCATGGTCAGGCTCAAACGAGGTAATGACTGACTGCGAGGGCTTTGCAAACTGCCCCATAAAGTGCCATAAACATGGCAGTGGCCTTTGTCACAGACGGCAGCGAGAGGTGTCGAAGCCCGGGCCAAAGAAAGCCTCCCCCCGCTCCCCAAAGCCGGCCCGGCTTTGCCGGACTCTGAAGGGTTAACCCAATGGGGTTCCCGTCTCTGGTTTCCTCACTCCCCCCCCCCCAGTGTCAGGGACTCTGTCCTGGCTGCCTGCAGCTTGACCCCTGACATTTCCACTCCACTTCTACTTTCGTTTAAACACACTTACACACTCACACATACACGTACACACTCACACTTACACACACATACATACATGTACACACTCACACTCACACTTATACGTACTCAACTCATATACATACCCCCACACACACTCACACTTACACATACATTCTCTCACACACACACAATACACACATGTACACTCACACATACACACACACACTCACACTTACACACACACACACATACACTCACACATTCACATTCACACACTCACACATTCACTCAACCAGAGTTGGAGAGGAGGAAATTTTTGGATTTCTTTTAATAGTTTGGGGGACCCCCCACCCCCTGAAAAAATAATAGCTAACAGGCTGGAGAGCCGTTCCTGTACCCCCCCCCACTGCACCATTTTCGGTTTAATTAGCCCTAAAAGGGGCCCCTCTCCCGCGGCCTTCCTAAGGGGAGCTCTGGCTATAGACACACTTAAAGACACGGTGAGTTTTCTTGTGTTTCCCCCAGGGGCCCCAAGGGATCCAAATCCCCGTTTGAAGAACTCGCAGCATTAAAAGTCAGGGACGATAAGGCATTTATCAAATGAGATTTAAAAGGCAAACCCTAATTAAGAGGTTATTCTCTAGTTTAATTGTATTTAAATCTATGCAGTTCATACTAAGCAGATGTACTTCCAGGATGACCTAATGAAAAAGATTCAGAGAGAGGAAGGGGCTCCGTTGCCATCCCCGGGAAGCTCCCAGCATCCCAAGTCCCCGTCATGCTCCCAGCAGAGCTGGCGGGCCCTCGACCCCTGCCCGGCGGCGGCAAAAAGAACTGCAGGTTCACAAATGTATAGATTTGTTATTGGCGTTCATTAATTACTTGGCATTAAGTAAGAATAGAGAATCTCAGGATATAAAATGTCAAAGTTGGGAGAGGCCTCAGAACAGGGGATGTTGAAGCTGGGAGGGGGCTTAGAACAGGGATGTCAGGGCTGGGAGAGGCCTTAGAACAGGGGATGTCAGAGCTGGGAGGGGACCTAGAACAGGAGATGTCAGGGCTGGGAGGGTCCTTAGAACAGGGAATGGGAGGGCTGGGAGGGCATCCTGGGATGCATAATCCAACTTAAGAGTCAGGGTGTTATCTGATTTTGGAAGTACCAGATCTGGCTTGTGTTCCTGACTGTCACTGATCCCTAGGATGACCTTTCTGGGTGCATCCTCCTTGGCGAGAGAGGGGAGTCAAATTAGACGACCTCCTCCCAGCTCTAAATCCTACAATCCCCAGCTTCAGAGAAGCAGGAACCTGTGGTCCCTTGGGGGAAAATGGCTCGGCTAAGGTCACTGCTCTGATCTCCCAGACAAGAGCCCCCCCTCCATGAAATCACATTGTCTCTCTTAATACTGAAGTGAAATTCTCCTCAATCTCCTGCAAATCGCAGGTTTAAGCCAAGGGCCTCATTGACAAAAAGCCAGTTTCTTAAAAGGGGGGGGGGGGGTGAGGTTCTCTTTCTGGCTGGCGGTGAGGTGCTCGGGGATTGGGGGAGGGAGGATGGAGTCAGAATAAAGCTGAGAGAGCCCAGCTGCAGGAGGCTCTCCAGGCCCCCAGAACGCTCCGGAGAAAATCACTGGCCTGGGCCGGTCATCTGGGGTTACCAGTGTGTGTGACGGCGGGCACAGGAGAACCCGATGGAACTTTACTTTGACAATTGTTCCCATGGTACTAAAGACACAGAGAAGGGGGGAGGGGAGAGCCACCTGGAGAAACAAGAGCCACAGTGACATTTTCAGGCCAGACAGTGGGAAGTGGAAAGTTTTCCCAATGCCATTTAACAAGGGGAAAAAAAAAGATATGTTCCTTCAGTCTCTCCTTCCCCATCTGGCGCTCATGAAATGACAGGGTTTAGGGCTGGGAAGGAACCTTAGAACGGGGGGGGGGGGGGGGCGGGGGGGGGGGGGGGCGGGAAAGGAGGGGGCTTAGAACAGGGGATGTCAGGCCTGGGAGGGATTTTAGAACAGAGGATGTCAGGGCTAGGAGGGAGCTTAGAACAGGGGATGCCAGAGCAGGTATGAACCTTAGAACACAGAATGAGAGAACTTGGCTCTCCTTTCCCCAGAAAGAACAAAGCTCAAAATCTGGCCGCCCTACTCCAGAAAACCAGTAACTTAGCCCGAGAGAGATTAGAGGCAGCATGACAGAGATTTCATGTTGGAAGCAATCAGAAAGACTCAGGTTCAAACTTGCCTCTGACACTTTACAAATCAGTGACCCTAAAGAAGTCCCTCCACCAATAGGAAATAATAATCTTGCCCGCCAGCCCTAGGCCACTGTGATGCTAGAATGAGATGAAATCTAAAAAGAGCTTTGGAACTGTGCGTATTCTTGGGTTCAGCAGTATCACGACTGGCTCTGTCTCCCAAAGAGATCAGAAGAGGAAAAGGACCCGCTCATGGCTCTGTAAATTATAATATATGAATGTTATGGAATATTATTGTTCTGTAAGAAATGACCAGCAAGATGAATACAGAGAGGCCTGGAGAGACTCACAGGAACTGATGCTGAGGGAAACGAGCAGAACCAAGAGAACATAGTAACATTATACGATGATCAACTCTGATACATTTAGTTGTTCTCCGCAGTGCGGAGCCCAATAGTCTTGGGCTGGAAAATGCCATTCGCATCCAGAGAGAGAAAAATGGAGACTAAATATGCATCAAAGTATAATGTTTTCATTTTGTTGTTGTTGTTGTTATTGGTTGATTGGTTTTTTTTTTCCTTTCTGCTGGTTTTTTCCCTTTTTGATCTGATTTTTCTCGCACAGCATGACAATTGCGAAAATATGTTTGGAAGAACCGCTCGTGTTTAACCTATATTGGATTACTTGCTGAGGGGAGGGGAGAGAAAAATTTGGAACACAAAATTTTGCAAGGATAAATGTTGAAAACTAGGGAAAAATAAAAAGCTATTGTTATTTTTTAAATCGCTTTGTACATTTCAAAATCCTTCCCTGATATCCCTAACACCATCCCATTTTTCATCTGTTTACAGCATTCTAAATCTGGATTTGAATAAATAGCCTCACAGGCTATTTAGTTCAATATTTTCATTTTACAGATCAGGAAACTGAGGCCAGGAATAGAAAACAGTTAGGGGCAGAGTTAGGATTTCCCAAATCCCTTGCTCACCCTTCAATTCTCAGACGAGCTCTTGTGGTCCCTTGACCAATTTAGCGAAGGGATTCAACAGCTCACAGAGAGAATCCATTGATTTTCAGCCCAAAGGGGGAACCAGTGAGGAGAGTTGGAAGAGGGATGGCTACATCTGGGGAGTAAGAATGGGAGAACTCACGACAGTACATGCAAGGACATCTCTATACGGGAATCACAGTGGGTTAGGCTGCCGGAAGCCTCCTCTAGGGCCCCCAGAAGCCACCTCGAGGAGCCCCCAGAAGCCACCTCGAGGAGCCCCCAGAATCCACCTCTAGAAGCCCCCAGAATCCACCTCTAGAAGCCAGGGGCCCAAGAGGGCAATCCTCCCAGGGGACTGAGTTGCAGAGAGAAACCCCTCTTTGTCTGGCAGCACAGACTTGCTCACTTCCCACAGGGCCCTCCTTTATCAGTACCGTATACTCTTACCCGCTCCAGAGAACAATGCTTAGGGAAATAAGGAAATCACTTCCCAGTCTATTTAATACAGAAACCGTAAAAATAAACAACTAGAGGTAGAGGGGAACCACGTAAGGCAAAACTTCTCCCAGCTGACTCACTTCACAGCTAATTATTCTAAAGCTGCCGCTTCCCTCCCGCCTGGTGGCTGAAAGCACAGGGTTTCTCTGGCTCGCTAGCCGTCGGTGTGCTTCTGGCTGGCTGAACAAAACCCGCCTATTCAAGAAGTGGAGATTTCTTGGAAAGGGCTTCCTTTCTCCCCAACCCCCTCCCTCCAAACTGCTTGCTTTTATACCATCCAAACCCTGCCTTGGTGGAGGGGGGAGGTATTTGAGTTGGGGTTTCATTTTTTTATTGACAGAGGATGGGGAGAGTTTACGGCCCAAGCCGAGCCTCAGAGGCCCCTAATGCGCCTGCTCATCTCTGAACGCCGCCATATGCGGAAGAGTGACCATTACTCACTCGGATCAGGGAAGCGTTCCCTTGAATCCGAGGGAAAGCTGTCAGGGGGAAGAGAAAAGACCCTGGCGCTCCCATACAGCAGGCACTGACCCGTGACTCCAAGGAGCCAGAGTCAAAGGCGGCTGCATATTGGGGTCTGCCTGGGATATCACTGTCTGAAAAGAAAAGAGCCACAGAATGCTAACCTGCCTCCCCCAGCCCAGGAGGCAGAGCCCGGCTCACTACCCCTACACAGCAGCGTCGGACGGCTGGCTCTGCGTGTGTTCGTCCACTGGGGCCTGTTATCTCGTGCCTAATATCATGAAGGCCTTGGGAGCCAGGAGACCTTGAGCTGGAGTCCCGCCTCTGGTTGACATTGGGCCTTTATCTCCCTGGGTTTGGGCTATCCTCCCCTATGACATGGGGGTTATATCATCTACCCCGCCTGTGTCAAGGGAAGTTAAGAGCCTTGGGGGCCTTTGTGTGACCTTGGAAAGGTGATTCCCTCTAGGAGTCTCGGAGTATTCTCATTTTTGAAATGAGAGGTTGGAATAGCAATCTCTGCACTCCCTTCCAGGCCTAGCGTTTTATGATTCATTGAGAATTATTATTAGCCCTGCTTCCGTAATCATCACACCTTTCCTCCAAGGGTCTCAGGCCCTTTCTAAAGGGCTGAGAATAAAGGCTCCAGGTGCAGGCCTGCATTTATGCTCAGCCACCGCAGCCCCAGAGCAATGTGACATAATGGGGAACTGGAGGAAAAGGGTCTTGGGTGTGGGTCCTGGCTCTGCTATCAGTAAGATGTGGGACTTCCCACAAGTGACTTCTCTACTCTCTGGAACCTCAGCAAATTGTGAGGCTTAGATTCAATCATTTCTAAAGGTTCTTGGATCTTTTGACATTTCATGATTTAAGTTTGAAGGCCCTCTCAGTTTAACAATTCTACCAGTCCTGCTATTTTCTGTTCTAAACTCATCTCAGCTCTACCTTTCTGTTCTAAAGACTCTCTCAGCTCTGAGATTCTCGGTTCTAATAACCCTCCCAACTCTGATATTTTATGCTCTAAAGGCCTTCCCGACTCTGATACTCTCTGCTGTCATACCCCTCCCTATTCTGATATTTTAAATTCTAAGGGCCCTCCCAGCTGTAACTCTGAGATTCTATGTTCTAAAGATCCTCCCAGCTCTGAGATTCTCTGTTCTAATACTTCTCCCAGTTCTGAGATTCTATGTTCTAAGGGCCCACCCAACTCTGACATCTTCTATTCTAAGGTTCCTCCCATGGGTGGTATCCATAATTGGTAGGACCGAGGATTCCCCAAAAGCCACCCTAGTGGCTGGCTGGTCCAAGTTCCTCATTTTCCGGTTGGTTTCCGGCCCAGAGAATTTGAGTGAGTTGCCCAAAGTCACCCAGGCAGAGCTGAGATTTTAACTTATGACTCCAAAGCCAGTATTCTTTCCACCGTACCAAAGTGTCTCTTAAAAACCTCCGCTCTGACATTCTCTGTTCTAAGGCTTTTCTAGTTCTGATGTTCTACATTTTAAGGTTCCTTCATGCTCTGACGTTTTCTGTTCTAAAGACCCTTCCATCTGGAACATCTGATCTGAAGCAACACTCCAGTGTAAGGCAGGGTGGAGGACCTTTCCTATCCAAGCTCTTCTATTGACTACCCATAAGACCCTGGAAAAGTGATTTCATGTCCATGGGTCTCATTGTGCTTTGCTGTGAAAAGATTGGAAGCCCCCTTCCAGCCTCAACCTCTCTGTTATGAGTTAGTGGCGGGATCAGCACAAACTATTACCCACCGATGACAACAACAGAAATTCCCTGAAAGGACAAATGTGCCTCGGGGGAAGGAACCAAGCAAAGATCTGGAAAATCTCTCCGTCTGCCAATGGCCTCTGCGAGGGAGCTATTGTCAGGTCCTGTTCTTTTCTTGAAAAACCTCACCTTGCGAGAGCGACGGACAAGGCCCATCTCCGGGAGGTTGGGACCCATGACGAGGAGGCTGTTCTGAATAGGAATCTTTCAGATAATGGCAACATATGTGCTCTGGTTGGAAGCCCATCTGTGCCCAGGGTTTGGGAGAAGGATGGCGGCCGGCCCAGCATTGATGTCAAAGCAGAACGGGGAGGGAACGACAAAGGGAAGAAAACGTGGCTTCTGTGGGACGTCGGAGGAGCCCGGCAGGAGGGGCCCAAGAGAACGGGGGCCACAACCTGCACCATCCACCTTGGTGGAGATGGGGGGGGGACCTAAAAATAACAGTGATTATTGGGTTTGGATCTCTCATTTCACTTGGGGTAGGGAACTTCTCAGAAGGTGACACTCTCCCTCGTTAAAGATTGGTACCTTCTCTGCAACTTAAGAGTCTTAAGAGAGTTGCCAAGGAGCATTGACAAGATAAGTGACCTTGGTCAAGCCAGAACTCTCTAACCAGTAGGCCACATTGTCTCTTCACAATAATATCAATAATCTCTTATAATGGCCCCGACTCTCAGCGAATCATGCAATCTTACCAGGTGGGCAGGCCAGGGATGGTCACCCCTGTTTTACAGATAAAGAAACTGAGTCTCTAAGGTGACTCAAAAGTAAATTCTTTAAAGCTTACATGCATATAGTATTTAAATATATCATCTCAGGGAACCCTGGCTTTAGAGAAAAAAAGGTTCTCCAAGGCTATCTCAAGTACCCTCCCTTATTTTAAAGATGGAAAAATTGAGCCTCCAAGGAAACAAAGTGACTTCAGGATATCTGAGGATCCGGAGCCGGAAGGAACCTCAGAGACCACCTAGTCCCTAGCTGAGGGAAATGGGGCTCAGAAAGGTCAAGGGACTGACCCGTAGGGGTCAAGCGGGACTGGACCAGGTAGCTCTGGGCCAGGCCCAGCATCCTCTCCAAAGAGACAGCTGGGCTCCCACCTATATTTCCCCTGTTTTCTGAAATGGGTAATCATCCCATAAAACCACATCCTGAAGGAGGAAAAGAAAATCGAATTGTGTGAAAATCAAGCCACTTCCTTAGCCGGCCCCGATGTCAGCAGCTTCCCCCGAGTTGGAGAACAAGTCTTTCGTGAGCTTTTGCTCAAGAGAAGTTAACAAGCCCCGTGAAGAGGGGAGGGGAGAGGAGGGGGCAGGGAAAGCTCCAGAAACTGGGACACTGGTTTTGAAGGGATAAAAACAGATCAATTTCCCTCCAAAGTTTCCAATGAAACCCGCTCCTGTTTGGGGAAAGAATTTCATTAGGGTAAAAATATAATATAAAAATACCCATTTAGAAAGGATGTGCTATTAATTCCTGGCCCTCGATGTGAAGGGGAAGATTGCATTTTTATCTAAATGGTTTTTCTGCATAAGCCATTTACAATATTCTTTCACAGCTCCGTAATAGGCCCCGCTGCCATTAGTACTGGGGGCTGCCCGATAGCTGAGGGCTGGAGTGGTCTTCAAGCACTTTGAATAAATAACTCCTTAAAATCTATTCCAACAGGGACTTCGGAGGAGAGACAGAATACGCTTCTTCTTCCCTCTCTCTCTCTCTCTTTTTTTTAAAGGACAAAACAAATACCACTGGGAGACCTCTGGGAACATGTTGGAGAACAGAGTGAAAAGGGAAGAAAATGGTTTAAGTTTTAGCCAGATTTTTCTGATCCCTTGATCAGCTAAGAAAGCATGGACACAGACAGATGTTGTTCTCCACTGACCAAGGAGCACGAGTGCGCGTGCACACACACACACACACACACACACACACACGCACACACACACACACACACACACATCTTCACTACTGCCACGGTTTGGGAACCTTCCACTTTCTCTCCTACGTGGAAAGAATGAAAAGCAATCCAGGAAAACAAAATCTTTTTTAAGCGATCAAACAAACACGTCGGACGGAGATTTCCCCAATTCAGCAACATTTCTCCCCCCTACCCTCCTATAAACCTTCTATCTGAAAGGAAAACAAAAAGAAAAAGGAGAGAGGAAAAAAAAAAAAAAAACCTGAGCATGAGTTAAACAAGACTGCTTTCAACAAACTGGCCCCAAGCTTGGGTGCCCCGGCCTTCCCCGGGGCCGGGCCTAGAAGCAGAACCACGTCCCATGGAGAAGCAGCAGCGTTTCCGAGGGTTGCCAGACCTTCCATGGGATACCAGCCTGGAAAGCAATCAGTTCTGAATGCCTCCAATTCTGCCAGAATTCCAGAAGTTTCAAAACACTATCTGCACGTACGTTGCTCTCTAGCTCAAAAAAAAACCCTAATTCTCTCTGTGGACTCCACCAGCAAACTGGCTGGCCAAACCCATCTGACCGAGAGCCACCAGAATCATGGAGCGTCTCAGCCGCCATCTAGTTCAAACTATATTCTAAACCGAACACCGTGGTCATCCAGCCTGCACTTAGAGAGCAAGGGGCGCTCATTACCTCCAGCAAAGCCCCCTCCCAAGACCCCAGCACCCAAACCTCTCAATTGCCGGCCTCCTCTTGGCTTCTCTCAACCCAATGGGGCAAGCTTCAAACCAGGACTCTAGAAAGATGCTCATTTTACAGTGCCTACAGGTAACAGGTGCCCCCTTTTCCTCTCCCACCCCGCTCCACCAGTCAGATTTACTGGCCCGGCTTGTGCCCATCTTGTAATTACAGGAAACGACTTCTGTTTTAAGGGCTTAGATAAAGACCCTTCCGAATTTAAGGCCGGGCACCAAACCTCCATTACACTTAATAGGCCCACATAAAAAAAAGTAATTGTAGCGCCATCTCGCCAAATGGGTGTTTTCTCAGCACGGGGAACTTCATTTCTGTCTGACTCGACCTGACAGTCGAGCTCCCCCACCTTCTTCCTGAAGAGAAAGCGGGGCTTCTGGATGAACCCGTTTAAATTATGCTGAAAAAGCAACAACAACGGGAGAAGCTTTGGGGAGAGCATCTGACCCGGGACCATTGTCACCCAACACGCTTCCCTCTGCCCCTCCTCAAAAAGCAACAACAGCACAATAAAACCACAACCAGCCACTGACGTTTCCTCGTTCGTGGGAACCAGAGAGTGGCAGGGGGGAGTTCAGGCCCTCAGAAGGACATTCTCTCCTCGTCTGAGACCACTGGGAAGAGAGACCGAGTCACAGTCTCCCCATCGGCCGATGTGATCGAGGTGTCCCTGGAGCCGACGTGTCCTGTCACCATTTGTCGGAACAGACCGTGAGCGAGCCCCCCCCCCTCAACAAACCCCCACTCACATATCCCCCCATCCCTCCTCCTGCAAGCAGACATCTTCTGTTTCTCTGTCCTCCCTTTCTGGCCAGCCTGCCTTCCCTCCATCTCCAGCATGCTCAGGAATACCCAGATGGACATGTAGCCATTTTGTAGATAGCTATGAGCAGATTAATAATTTATGCCCTGAAACTTTCTCTGAACCAGGAACAAAGGAAGAACCGAGAGAAATTTCATTTCTTTGACCATGAGCACAAAGGACTTCTGAACTGGAGAGCCACTTCCGAAAAGGGGAGCCTCCTCTCCTCCTTCCCTTCGGCAACAGATGGGGCCGAGGCAGGGCTGCCGGACGGCCCCATCTTGGGTACGGGGCAGAAGGGAGGAATTTAGGATGGGGGTACTTTGGGGCGGTTACCCACCCTTCCGAGCTTAACCCACCCTGAGCCAGACTACTCCTTATCACTCCAGGAAGACAATAAAGAAACGCTCGTGTTAACTAACTCCCAGGAGTGAGATTTACAGGGAGGTCCAGGAAGCCTCTCTTCTAAAGCAAAATCCAGCCGGATTTCACGGAAAGATACCGAGAGACGACCGACTGAGGGAGACGGAGAAACCACTTTGCTGTTGCAGTATAAGAAGCCCTCAAGTTTCAGTGAGAGGAAACTCTTTGTAAAAAAAAAAAAAAATTAATTTCATGCTCAACCTCTGCATGACTGTATATTTGTGTTTCATGGACAACTAGCTAAGACAAACAAAACAATTTGGACATTTTCGCGGTAGAAGGATCATTAAATTGTTCCTGCTTTCAAACCAAATTTGGTCTAAAACCTTTCCCCATCACCTCCGCCTCCTCCTTTCCCCAATATGAAAAAAAAATGAGGTCTCTAATAACAACATACCAGGCCATTTAAGAGGTCAGTTTATTTTTAGCCAATTTAGGCCTTGCCACGATCGAGAAGAAGGTTTATTGACAATGATTTTTTGGGGGGGAGGGAGGCGACACCTCAAGGCAGGGTGGAAAAGCAGGAGACCAATCCGATTCCCTCCTCGTTCCCTTCCTTTCCGTCCATTTTTAGGCTCCTTGGAAGTTTAGAAAATCATCTCTTCCTACAGTTCTTCATTCTGCCTCCTTTTTCCCCCATTACCTTTGGGGGGAGAAGGGAATCCTAACATGGGAAGATGATACCAAACCAAGGGAGCGAGCTTAATTCTGAACAAACCAAAGACATCATCCAAGGTAACCAAGACTGGTCAAGAACCCACGGTCCACAAGACATGGCGACGCTGGGAAATCACGGCAGAGGCAGCTCGTCAGCAGGTGACGATTCGCCTTCTTCGGGGGAGGCTTTTTTCTTCCCCTGCTCCCTCTGATATGTAAACGTCTCAGGGGTTTGAGTAAGAAACCAGAAGCCTGTCCTCCTGGCACGGAGGTCTCCCTCACGAGCAAGTTGGCAAGAGAGGAGTTATTCATGAAGAACGCAGCCAAGGCCCCCCTCTCCTGGGCCCTGTAGTCAGGCCCACCACCATCCCCACCCCGGCCCCCTTCTAAACAGAAACAGTCTCTGAGCACTAACAGACCTCCACCGAAGGCACCATTGGATGCCTTCCCTCCGGGCAACCGCGTCCCACCAGTAGATCCACACAAGCGGAGGACCAAACAGAAACCCCAGTAGAGGGTGGGAAGGGGTCGCATCAGCTCCAGTCTTGGGGCAGAGTTACCAATATTTCCCAAGATGCATTGATAGGGTCCGTCCGCCGCCACCAGCCCCACCCCAAACAAAGAACTTTATTTATGGCGGGGTGCAGGCTCCCTACTGCGGGAACCAGGGGGGTTACTTAATAAATATGATCTTAGGGTTCCCTTTTCCCCCACAGCAGATTATGGAGGACAAACAATTCCAGACAATCCAACAAAAAGCTCTTGTTTTCTGTCATTTCCGATCACAAGTATCGTTCCCCACGACCTGTGGCCCTCACTGCACTCCCTCCTCCGTACCGGCGAGACAAAATACATAAGTCCCAGCCACCCACATACCCACTGTAAGCATCATTTCTCTAACAGTTCGATACAAGACTCCGGCCCTTCACTCAGAAAGGACTTCGGGGATTCATGGGGAACCTGGCCCGGATTGGGTCCAAGTGGGCTCACTGGGCCAAAGAGCTTGTTTCCCCTCAGGTTCTAGTTCTGACAAACTCCTGGCCAAAGATCCAACGCTCACTCACCCCGTAGCCTCGTCTAAGAGCCAGAGAGGGGGACAAAGACCAGGGCCTCCTGGGAACTTTTTGTGTTTCTCTTTTCTCAGTCCCACACTATCGAAGACGTTCCCGCCAAAGAGCCCAACTGAGAACCATTTCTGGGATATTCACGTTTAAAGACACAGACCTTGGAAAAGAGTAATGGCTATAAGGCCCGACTTGGGACCCCGCACCGACCGTAGGTCCCTGGGACAAGACCAGCAGATGGTGGTGAGTGAGTCACTAACAAGGGCCCATCCAGGGGGGATGCTTAAAGTTCCCAAAAACAACTTTTTGGTGCCAGCCTAGAGCTAACTGAAGCTCTGACCAAAAGGGGCCCCCCCAAAAAAACCACATCTTGGAGACTCAATTTCTTATGGAGCTTTAACTTCAAATGAAAGTTAGCTTCACGTCAGATCTTTTTTTTTTTTTTTTTTTTTTTTTCACTCAAAGAGTACCCTCTTTCAGATGGTCGGGGGTGGGGAGAGGGAATTGCGAACTATTACCCATGAGGAGTAGGAAAAGAGAAATACCAAAGTCTCATATATCCAGGCCATTTTGTTTTTGATGGGATTCCAGGAGACACACTGCACCAAGATGCAGAGAGAGGGAAGATTTAGCCCAGCTCCTTGGCCCCATAAGAACACCAGAGTCAAGTCATATTTTCTACAAAGGCAGGGAGAAGTTAGGTGATCTCTGAATAAATGTTGCGATTTTCTCCAGCCCCGCCATGTGTAAAACTGAGACCTGATCCAAGCATCTATCTGTCTGTCTATCTCTATCTCCATCTGTCTTTCTTTGTATTTCTCTCTGTCTCTTTCTCGTCTCCCTCCATCTGTCTGGTCTATTTCTCCTACTCTCTCCTCCCCCACCATGTCTGTCTGTCTGTCTGCCTGTCTCTGTGTTTTTCCGACTTTCTTTTCTCTCTCCTTCTCTGTGAGTACTTATCTGATTCTATCTTTTCCCCTATTTTTTCTCACTGTTCTCCTCTCTTTCCGTTAGTGTCTGAATTCTCTTTCCTCCTTCCTTTATATTTGTGTGTGTGCCCCTATGTTCTTTCTCATTTCCTTTTTTTCTCTTTCTGTCTCTCTGACCGTTCCCTTTTTCACTGTGTGTGTCTAATGTTTGTCTATTTCTTTTTGGTTTTTTTTTCCTGTGTCTCACTCTGTTCTTTCATTCTCTCTTCATTCCATGTATCTCTGTCTCTTTCTCTTTTGCCTTCTTTCTGTATGTATCTCCCTGCTGATTCTCTGATTCTCTTTTCCCTCTTTTCTGGGTCTCTCTCTCTTTCTCTCTCTCTTTCTCTCTCTCTCTCTCTTTCTCTCTCTCTCTCTCTCTTGCTCTCTCTCTCTCCCTCTCTATTTCTCTCTATTTCTCTCTTCCTCTCTCTCTTTCTTTCTCTCTCTCTCTCTCTCTCTCTCTCTCTCTCTTTCTCTCTCTCTTCTCTCTTCTCTCTCTTCTCTTCTCTCTCTCTCTCTCTCTCTCTCTCTCTCTCTCTCTCTCTCTCTCTCTCTCTGGCTTTTCCAAACGACAGAACTTTGACAACTCAGTCACAGGATCACCTTTGCTCACTAGATCCTTCAGCTACCTTCCAGAAGCAGATCTGATTTTCATATTGGTCCATCAATTAAAAGAAATCCCAGCACTTGGCAAAGTAAGAGAGAAATCAAAGCAGCAGAAATCACAGCCACACACACACACACACACACACACACACTTTTAGACACACAACCAGAAATCAGTTATGTCACAGAAACAACACATTTTCTAAGGGCAGCGTAAAAAGAGGAGACAAGATGGAGGCTGGAAATAAAGCACACATTTGATTATATCGGCAAGGAAGGAAATATGAACACCTCGTCACCACCGTGAGTTTCTGTCTTCTTCAATCAGGAGAACCAACCCCACGAGCTATCTTTTCTCTGTTTTGTTTTAAATTGCGGCAGGGGGCAAGGGAGGGGGCAGCGCTGGAGAGAGATGGTCCCCTACCACCTACGAGCTTCTCAATGAAATATGAAAGCCGGTGAGCTTGCTGAAATGAACACCCCAAGCTCTCCAGCTGTTGAATCCCAGGTTTCCACTTAAACGACATTTGGGTCGGAGCTCTGCAGACTAAACCTTCACTCGGAAAGTCTCTGCCATAGCACTGGAAAGTTCTCTCCTTGGTCCATCCCAAGGAGGAGAAGCATCCAAATGTAATCTTGCTCCAGTTACACGGGGCTCTCCGGCCTGAGGGCCTCTGACCCTCCCCTTTGACCCCAGAACCATCCTGCTCTACCTGGGGTGCCGACTACCCTGGGAGAACATCCTCGGGCACACATTTTTTATCAAGCCCAAAATTCCATATCTGGACAGATACACTTGGTAGATGGCACCGGGAGGCTCAGGAGGCTCTGAAACGCCGGCCTTTTTCTTCTTCCGTAACATCTCTGGTCAGATGTCACGTCCAGGGCAGCCCCTCGTCACCCCAAAGCTCATGAACAGCTGATTAAAATACAGCCTCTCTAAACAAAGCAGCCAGGCATGTCCTGGAATAATTATACCCCAAGAGGATAGTGTTTTTCAAAAATCTCCCCAAAGTAAATGGACTGACCTTTATTCAGTCCCCTGTTTATATGCCGGGCTGGTCTTTTTTTTTTTTTTTCTCAATCCTCAACAAAAAGAAAGTTTTGCCCTTTGAAATATGTACATTCAAAAACATCTTCTAATCAAACTCAAGCGCCAGCATGGTGACGGAGGGGGCCAATTGGGGGTTCGGATTGGGACATTATCTGGGTCATCCTACGGAGACTTGGTCCCTTACTGAAAGGACAGCAGAGGCCCTAAGTAACTCTCGGGAAAAGCAGAAGGATCCAGCACTGTCGGCAAGCCCCGAAAAGGACCCGAGTAACGGGCATTGCCAAAGTGGCAAACTCGCATTACCTAGGAGATCTGAATCAGGGGAAGGTCTCGAAGAATTGGGCTGCTCAGTGGCCCTCCTGTGAGCTGACTGATCCACAGAACCACACAGAAGAACACACACACACACACACACAAACACACGTTCTATGGCAAAGGGCTGCCCTGGGGTGGCCAGTGGAATGGAATCCGCTTCTCTGAAATACAGCAGCCACCTCCAGACCCCCCTGGAGCCCCCGGAGCCATCTCCTACAACAATCTTTATTTTTGTCCCTTTCCTAACACACCTCACAAAACTCAGACCCCTTCGGTCAGAGCCGTCGATGGAGTCTGGAGCTCACTAATTTCTTCCCTGCCCTCCCTTTCTAAAAATAACCAGGAAGTAGATTGCTCCCGATCATTTGTTAGAAATCAGAGTGTTGTGTGTATGCGAGGCTGTCTCCATCTTCCACCTAGCGAATCACACGGAGACACCGCTTCCCTCTGGGGGACTGCTCGTGTCTGCCCCGGCCGCACCATTCCGGTCGGCTCCACAGGCCCTTTCTTCTCCTGTCCCAGCCCTCGTCACCCGCACGCAACAGGTCGGGGCAGAGCCCATGCACACATACACACACACACACACACACACACAGGCCATCTTCCCCATCACTCACTCAACATTGCCAATCCAAGTAAACACCAATCTCCACAATGAATCCGTCCACCCCAAGTGGCTCCAAAATTGGAAAGAATCCCCGGAATAAACATCCCAATGAGCTGAAATTCTGCCTCCAAACAAGAAAAGTTGTGCTAGTTCCACTTCTGGGGAGAAAGAGGTGCTGGGGAATGGGAGTTGGGGAAGAAGGCTGACAGGAGGAGGAGGAGAGGGAGGGAGAGCAGCCTGGTAGCCACGGTTCACACGGTTGCCTCTGAAAGGCTAATAAATCCCCACCGTGGCCGATGGTTTATGCTGCGATCGGGGGGCTCCCCGAGCCCAAGTACCCCCACCCAGAGTCGAGACTTGACCGGAAAGAGCCGCAGTATTTTCCCTTCCCAGGTGAAGCAAACTGACCCGTTAGGGTGAGTCTCCTTCAGAACGGTGGGCCTGCAGGAGACCTGGGCGGAGGAGATAATACAGGGGGACCGTCACAGCAGCAGAAGGGACAGGAAAAACGGGAAGGGCCCGGTCCCCAAACCGGAGGAGGTTAAGGGCCGGGAACAGCCTCCCCACCGGAGGCCTCATCAAGTCTTCCCCATAATGGCCATCGGGGGAGAAATCCTTCCTCAGGACCTGCCGCCCATCCAGTCTGAATTATTTATTAAAGATATATATTTCCTAACAGCAGAATATATCCCCTAACTTCTTGGCAAGAACGGTGGCGTTTTCAGTAATGGTTCAGAGGCCTGGTGGAAGTTTAAATACCTCTGTCAGGCAAACAAAATCATATCAGGGATCGGCGAATGTCATTGCTAGAAAGAGAAATTAGTTTACAGATTCAGCCTCGCTCCTTTCCTAAAAATCTCAATAAAATAAGAGAACCTTTCACTAGGCTGATGTTTCCTCTGCTTTGCTGGCTCTGAAGGGAACTTGGGAGAAATGTAAATGAATTCATATTAAGGCAGGCGACTCCTCGGGGGCAGCCTCCACATATGTAGAATACGTATACATACACACACATACATGTGTGTGCCTCCATTTCTACAGTCTATACATACACATATGTGTGTACATGTATGTAATTATCATATAAACAATAACAGCAATAAATATTCGCCCGCGCTCTAGCTATTTAAAATACAAGCAGTTGCAAAAATCCAGTGGCAGACGAAAGGGCTATCTTGCACGACGCCTTACCTCCCTGCCTTTAAATTGTCTCTGTCCTTTATTAATATTTATTGGAAATGGATAATTGCAGATGTGTGCCGGGCTGGGGGGGGTGGGGTTACGCTGGTTGGCTTGTCTGAGAGACAGGTTTATTACTGCGGTGAAATATTAAAGAGCCACAGAATATCAGGAGTACTTCTGGGGACTGGGCTGGATTCCTGCTCCCCTTCCCCGCCCCATAAAGGTACCCGAGACTGATCTGTTTACATGTCCCCTGATTAACACCTGTAAAGCTTTAGGTTACATGGTTCTCGACCACACATGCTCTAAAGAGGCAGGAACCTTAGAGATTCTGAGGGGGAAAAAAAATCATAATAAAACTCTACTACCTATGCTATAAGGAGGCAGGAACCTTAGAGATGCTGCTGGGGGGAAAATCATAATAAAACAACTAAGGCTTTTAACTCCCGGCTGGCCAAAGCACCTCACGGCCCATCGTTTAAGTTGCATTTCAGTCGGCCTTGAATTTTCAAAACATCCATAAAAGGTTTGGAGAAGGATTGCGGTAGAGGGGAAGGGAGGGGGGAGGCAATTTTCAGAATGAGACGTCCTAAATAAATTCATAGGCCGGGGAACGGCCTTCCAAGCTGATGTGGTCTAATGGTGCTGATTTGATAAAGGAAGGAAACTGAGAGGAGGAAGGAGCTTGGTCAAGATGGGCCAGGTAGGAAATGGCAGAGCTGGGATTCACCTTCCCAGGGCCTTCTAACGCCCCATTCAGGGCTCCTTCTGCCACAGCCAGCTGCCGACTTTAGATCCGACAGCCCCGGTGGATGTCCGGCTGGTCTGCTTGCGCCTTCCATAGAATGAGAACTGGAAAGCGTGGGACCAACCTGGTGGTCCTAAGGGAGACTTAGGTGCTTTTTTTAAGTCTTCCCTGTCCCCCCCGACCAGAGATTTTCTTCCCGAATAAGGCAAAAGTTCCCGAAGACTCCCCTCAGATCAATGAAGAACTCTTCTTGAAAAGGGGCATGCTTCCCGAGCAGCCATTCACAGAAACCCTACCATTTGTGGGGGTGAAAGCCAGTACATGGGACTGCTTCAGATTTCTAATCCTGAAAGAGTCCCCCAACCCTTAGTAAGTGTGAACTTTCTCTAGGATTCAATGAATTTAGACTACCTTAAAACAAACAGGCCGACCGTAAAGAAAAGGGGGGGGGATACTTTTCTCCTCCCCCTACCCCACCCCATGAAAATCTGGTGATTCAAGGATCTAATGGTATTAGCCATTTTCCCATCTGCCCTGAAATCCACCAAAACCAGCAATCTTCCCAGAAAGGGATTAAACAAAAGGGGGAGAGGGGGAGGCAGAGGGAAAAAGAGAAAGATTTTAAAATATCAACAGCTCCCTGCTTGCTTAGCACTCACCCTGTTCCACCACCACAGAGATCCTTAGAGGCACAAACCTATTTGCAGAGCTCCTAAGTCTATTTTTCCCAGCCCATCTTTCTAAAAAGCAGGGTGGGTGCCTTGGAACGGCCTTTCGTTTTGTTTTATTTGATTTTTCTAGCCCTCCCCCCCCCCAGAAAAAGGGGGCCATGAATTATTCACTCCAGGGCCTGGCTTCGCTTTTTGCACCCTGGAATTTGGTCCGAGCCCACCCTCCTGCCTCCAGGAAAGATGGGACCCTGGGGTCTGGGAGCCCGGAGTTTTTACCCTGCCCCGGGGAAATTTTTTCCCCAGCCTGGTTGGACTTTCTAAATGGGACGGATTTTTGCACCAGGGGGGGAAACCGAAAGGTGTTAATTTTAATATTCCCAGTAGTAAGTTTTTTTAGCGGGGACAAAAAAAAAGGGGTGCTTTGTAAAGGGAAAGGGCCTTTCCCACTGATTGGGGGCGGGTCATGCTTCCCAAACACACTAAGGGTGGAGGGACCCCAGGGGATTTTTAATTTTTTTTTTTAGGACCCACCTTCCACCAAAAAGAGAATCCAGAAAAACCAACCTAATTTTGGGGAAGCACCCAGGGCATCTTAAAAGGGGTCTGGGGTCAAGTGGCAGTGGGACAGGCTAAACATTGAAAAGTTTTTTTTTATTTACTCCAGGGAGGGAAAAGAAGATGGGAATAGATCCTGGAGCCTGGTTGGGTTTAGTGAAAAATACCCAGCCCCAAACCCGGGCTTGAGCGGAGGGAAGGTTGCCTCCCTTCCCCATCCGGAAAAGAAAAGGGGGCCAAGGGCCGGGGGGTCCCTTTGCCCGGCCCTTACGGCTGTAAATTTTCTGGGCCCCGGGAAAATCAAGGAAGGGAATTTTCCCCTTTTTTTTGGGGGGGAAAAATAAACCGCAGATTTCCTTCCCTCCCCGAGTTGGCCAGGGCCTTTCTTTAAGGGAACGCCCTTCTGGAGGCCCGGTGTTTTTTTAAACGGCACCCCAGGTCCCCCAAAATCAGCCTATTTCTCCCCTGCCCTTTTAAAAGAGGGAAAGTGAAAATGAAAGCTAGCTATTTATCCATGGTTTTTTTTTTTTTACCTCCCAAGAGTTGGGTTTTGAACTTTTTCCCCTACCTGACCCCCCCCAAATTTTTGCCAATTGTTTTTTATTTAGGGGAAGGAAAAGGGGGGGGGCCGGGTGCCCGGGGTAGGAATACAGAGCCTGGGTTTGGCTAACAGGGGAAAAGGACCATTTCCCCAAAATGGGGGGGGCAAAAAAAAAACCCCAAGCCGGAAAGGGCCCTTTGGCATCCTTTAAAAAGGGGGGAAAGGCCCCCAAACAAACCAAAACCCCCCGGGCTAACCAAGAGCAGGGGGGCCCGGGGGCTGCTGTGCGGGCCCAAAACGGGGGCTCCTCCCAAAGCGTCCCGGGGGGAAACCAAAAGAAAAGCCATTGCTTTAAAGAGGGAGGAGAAGAGGAATGGGAAAAAAGGGGAGAGCCAGAGGGTTGGGGGGGAAAAAGAAAAGTTTTACTGAAACAGGGAAAAGGGGGAAAAAACCCAAAAAAGGAAAAAAAAAAGGGGAGGGAAGGGGAAAAAAAAAAGGTCAAAAGAATAGATAGGGGGGGGGTTTGGGGAGCGGCCCTGGGGGGGAGGAAGGGGAGGGGAGAAAAAAGGGGTTTAAAAAAAGGGGGGAAAAGAAAAGGGAAGGGGGGAAAAAGGCAAGGAAAGGAAGTAAGAAAGAAAAGAAAAAGAAAGGTCTAGGAAAAAGGAGACCAAAGCAGGGGAAGAAAAGGGAAAGGAGGGGGAGGAGGGAGGAGGAAACTAAGGCCAGTCCGGTAAATGGGGACAAAAGAGGAAGGCAAATAAAGGAGGTTTGCCAAGCTGCGGTGGCTGAAATTTTAAATGAAGGAAGAAGATCCTGCATATTTTTTTTGATATTAATTTTAGGGGTCATTGTTGAAAAAAATGACCTCATTAAAATAAACGGTTACAGGGCGAAGTCTCTTTTGGGTTGAACAGTTATCAACTTGGTTTTCCATTTAATTTTTCCCCAACATAGACTCAAATTCTAGACACTGGGAGACCCTAAGGGTCGTGCGGAATTAAACATCTTCACCCCTAGGTCCCTGTACAAACCCCTCGACCCTCCATGCCCCCCAAGAATATAGACTAGGTGGTTTGCACGGGAAAAGTTTGTCAGTCTCAGCCACCCCCATTTCTCAACTGTCCCCCCTCCCTAAGGACAGAAGATGTAAAAAAAAAAAAAAAAAAAGCCAAAGGAAATGAGGGGACAGTTGTGGGAGCCCTGACAGGTCTGGATTCTCAACGAATAAACCAGGATAGTAACAAGAGACAAAACAACTATTCATTATAGGAGCAACTGTCAAATTAGGGAGGGCCTCTGAGATATGCACAAGGCCTTACAACTTCTTCCTTCCCTCTTGTTTTCGTCCTTTCTACTTTCCTTCTCAACTTCCCTTCTTTCCTTCCCTTCCTCCTTTACTTCCCTCTCTCCCCTTTCCCTTCCTTCTTTTTTCTTCCCTCTTTTCCTTCCTTCTTTTCCTCCTTCCTTCTTTCCTTCTCTCCCTCCTTCCTTTCCTTTCTTCTTTTTCCCTTCCCTCTTTTCCTTCCTGCTTTTCCTCCTTCCTTCTTTCCTTCTCTCCCTCCTTCCTTTCCTTTCTTCTTTTTCCCTTCCCTCTTTTTTTCTTTTTTTTCTTCCCTCTTCCTTCTTCCCCTTTTTTCCCCTTTTCCCCTTCTTCCTTCCTCCCCTTTTTTTTTCTTCCTCCCTCCCTTCTTTCTTCCTTCCTTCCTTCTCTCCCTCCCTCCCCAGCTCAGGCCACAGATCAGGAGCAGGATTACAAATGCCAGCCATTTGGGGGGGTTGGGGCAGAGGGGCTCCCCGCCCTCCGCCACAGACCACCCTACCTGATGAGAAAAGTCTCGGGCCTCTGCCACGACTCAGAGCCGGCGCTTGGCGGGCAGTGCTACCTCACCTACGTGCCGCAGCCCCTTAACTGCTGCAAAAGTTGCTCCCGAGTTGAAAGAGGGAGGGGGAAAGGGGAGGGAGACACCCGTGCTGTCCAGCCCCGACAGCGCGGCTCCAGCAGCCTGAGCGCTGGCCCTCTGGGGCCTGAGGACTGGGGGGCGATTCGGTTCTAACTTTCCCTGCCTCCTCATCCCCTCGCCCCCAGCCACACTCTGCGCCCCTTCCTCACAGCTCCCTCCCACCACAATTCACTCCCAGGTGAGGCAGGGGGAGGGAGGAAGAGAAGAGGAAATCCCTTCGAGCTAAGCAGCCTGAACAGGCTTATCTCCCCCACCCCTCACCCCCCACCCCCCACCTCCCAGGGCAAATAAAGGAAAGTGGCCAGCCTCCAAAGGTCTATGGGGATCTCAGCGACTCCACCCCAGAGAGGGCCCCTAGGTTTGCCGGGATCCCTCCGAGGATCCCCGCTGGGAATTCTGGGAAGGCACCAGCAGGGTGCCCTCCTTGCCCTGCGGGAGAGGGGCACCTGCCCGGGGGGGAGGAGGGGAGGCTGCCCGGGAGAATGACCAGAAGCTAGGCCTCTCCCGGCCGGCCCTCAAGGGAAGAACGAGCAGACGGGGGGGGGAGAACGGGGAGAAGAAGGCACGCTACCTCTACCTTCTTTGCCGCCTGGATTCTGGGGCTTGGACTTCTCCCAGGGCGCCAGCGTCTTGTCATCCTCGGGGCCGTCCAGCAAAGCCTTCTCGCCGGGCATGTACCAGGTGGAGCTGTGCTCGGCCATCAGGGAGTCCAGGTCTATGGTGCTCATGGCGCTCTTGACGGCCTCGGGGCAGCAAGCGCCCAGCTCGCTGTCTCCGTTCTGGCCCCCCGCGCACTCGGCCTTCTTGCCGCCGCCGCCGCCCCCCGCCCCCGCCCTTGGGCCCCAGAGGCTGGTCCTCTGAGATGGAACGCGCCTGCAGCTGGATCTGCGCCTGGAGGATCTCGAGCGGGTGGATCTCGTCCTGCGGGGACGTGCTGCTCGTCGGGGTGCGGACCTGCTCGAGGCCCGGCGTGCCCGGGTGGGCCGCCCCGCTGCTGCTGCTCAGGCCGTAGCTGTCCGGGGTCGAGGTAGAGGTAGTGAGGAGGCCGCCCAGGCCGGGGGCCGCTTTCTGTCCGTGCTCCCCGGCGGGGCCCCGCGGCATCTTCGGGGAGCCGGTGACCAGGGGGCTGCGGCTGGCCTTGGCCAGGGCCGGGGCCGCGTTGTCGGAGCTGGCGAACCTGGTCCTGGGTTGGAGCCAGGCTATTTCGCGGGGGTCCCCCGGCGGGGAGCTGCCCGCCGACTTGGCCCCGCTCTGGATGCCGCTGTCCAGGGACGACATGAGGTCGGCTTGGTCGCCCAACAGCAGCTCGGCCCCTTTGCCCCAAGACGGGGAGGTGGGGGCGTGGGGGTGGGGGCCCGGGCCCCCCAAACTCCGGGCCCGGAGGGGCCCGCGCCGCCTGTGCTCCCGGCTCCCGGCCCGGCCCCGCCGCCGGCGGCGGCGGCGGAGGGCGCAAGAAGGTCCCGGGACTCCTGGGCTGTCCCTTTTTGCGGCCCGGCCCGCCCCCTCCCGGGGCACCCGGGTTTCGCGTTCCCGGCGTGGGCCCTCGATGGTGTAGTTGGGGAGATTGGCCCCTGGGGCGGGGCGGGGTTAGGGCCCGGGGCTTTGGCCTCCGCCCGCTGGTCCCCTCCCGGGCCCGGGCCCGGCCCCCGGGCCGCCCGCCGGGAAAACCGGGCCCAACTCCCGGCCCGCCCCGCCGCCGCCCGCCACCCGGCCCGCCGCCCGCGGTCGGTCTGGCTCAGTTTCCTCTTGCTCTCGGGCTGGTTCTTCTTGTTGAAGGTCACGTTGAGGTTGGGGGCCCCGAGGCTGGCGATCATGTTTTGGCAGGCCCGGTGGAAGGCGGCCAGGCCTCGGCAAGGTTGTCCGGTTGGGCTTGTTGAAGGAGCCCAGGCCGGGCCCACTTGCTGGCGAGGCCGCTGGCTGGGCTGGTGGGCCCGGAGGTGGCCCCGCCGCCGCCCGCCCCCCGGCCGCCCCGCCGCCGGGGCGCCCCCGGGTTACTAGCGGGGTGGCCGCCGGCGGTCCCCCGGGAACGGGAAGCGGGCTGGCCCCAGGGCGGCGCCCAAGTCGGGGGAGGGGCCCGCGGTCCCGGGCGGAGCAGGCCCACCCGGCCCGGGGTCAGCTGCCGAGGCCGCCCAGGCGCCCCAACGGGAGTGGCCCCGGGGGGGAGGCGGGCACGTGGCCCTCGCCGGGCATCCTCAGCGACTCTTGCAACCCCAGCCCGGCCACCCCCGGTCCCCGGAAGAGCATCCCGGAGCCCCCCTGCGCCAGGCCCAGTTCGTGGGGGCTCCCGTCGGGAGGCAGGTTGGAGCCACCCAGCCTGCGAGGCAGGAGGTCTCCGGGGGGCGGAGGCGGCGGGTGGGGTCCGGGGAACCAGGCGCTCTCTTGTGCCAAGTGCGGGTTCTGCGGGTCGAAGTTCCCCAGGCGGGCGCCCCCGCCCCCGCCGCCGCCGGAGCCCCCGCCGCCGCCCCCGCCGCCCCCGCCGCCCTCCCGCTCAAAGCTGGCCTGGGCCAGGCCGGCCACCGGGCCCCCGTGCACCAGGCCGCCGGCCGGCCCCACGTCCCCGGGGTGGCCGAGCGGCGGCAGGCCGGGCTGGCGCAGCCGCTGCTGCTGCTGCTGCTGTTGCTGCTGCTGCTGCTGCTGCTGCTGGGTGCGGGACGCCATCTGCTTCATCATGAGGGCCGCGTTCTGGCGTTGCTGCTGCTGCTGCTGCTGCTGCTGCTGCTGCTGTTGCTGCTGCTGCTGCAAGGCCTGGGGGTCCGGGCCGGGATGCTGCAGGGCCGGGCCCGGGGGGAAGGCGTCGGGCACCGGGGGGGTGAAGTCCCCCGGCAGGCCCGGGTAGGCCGAAGGGGACAGGTGGTTGTCCAGCGCTCCGCTGTGCAGGCTCCCGTTCCACGAGGCGCAGCGGTCCACGCTCGGGGTGCCCGGGAAGTCGAACCTCGCCCTCTTGGCCACGTTCATGTAGGGGGCATCGAAGTGCTGCAGCCTCTGGTTCGGCGCCTGCGGCGGCGGCTGCTGAGGGGCAGGGGGAGGCGGCGGGTGCTGCATGGTGAACACCGGGTCGGAATAGGGGTGCATGCTCCTGTTCTCCAGTCTGTGGATGGGGTACTCGAACTGCGCGTGCTGGTTCGGAAGGATGGGCCCGCCGTCCTGCAAGCTGCCGCCCGCCGGGGTGGCGTCCGCCTGGGGCTGCCGGGGGATGGTCGGGGGGCAAGAGTTTTGTCTGGCCAGCAAGCCGGGCTGCTGCTGCTGCTGCTGCTGCTGCGGGGGCGGCGGCGGCGGCGGCGGCTGCGGCTGGGGAGGCGGGGGCTGCGGCTGGGGCGGCTGCGGGGCCTGTGGCATTAAGGGGTGCCTGGCCGCGTTCACCCCGGCTTCCATGCCCACTGCCATCTTCCGGGCCCCTCCAAACCTCTCGAAGAAGACTCCGCCGCCGTGCTGCGGCTGCGGCGGCGGCGGCGGCGGCGGCGGCGGCGGCTGCTGCGGGTGAATCTTGGACATAGCCACCATGCCCGGGGCTCTGGGCAGGGCCGCGGCTCCGGGGAAGGCGCCCCCGGGCACCTGTCTGCCGCTCCCGTAGTGAGGCAGCTGGCCCTCGGAGTCCGAGGGCGAAAACACGGGCAGATCGAAGTGTCCCGAGGGCCCGTCGCCGGGGTAATTGTATTCCAGGGACTCGACGCCCCCTTGGTTGGCCATCCTGCGGGCCTCCAGGCTGTGCGAGTCGGAGCTGCTAGAGGCCGGGAGGCCGTGGAAGGAGGCCGCCCGGTTGGGGGACTGATCCAGCGGGAGGCACGGGGCGGGAACCGCGTGGCCCGAGGGGCCCGAGCCGTGGTGTTGGAACTCGGGGATGTTGCCGGGCCTCTGCTGCCCGAAACCTTCGCCCCCCTGGGTGTCCGCCATGTGCTCGTAGCCCTCGGCGAAGCCGGGCTGGCTGCCCAGGCCGCCCCCGCCGCCGCCGTAGCCCAAGAGGCGGCCCCCGTGCAGGCAGGAGGCGCCGGGATCCGGGCCTGCGAAGTTGCCGCCGAAGTGGGGGTGGTGCTGGTGAGGATGGTGGCCGCCGGGGTGGCCGTGGTGAGGCTGCTGGCCGCCGAAGAAGCCGTGCACCGGCTGCGGCTGCAAGCCCCCGGCGTGCAGCTCCGAGTGGCCGCGCCCGTGGAAGGCGTAGGGCTCCCCGGCCATGCCCATGTTCATCCCCAGGAGAGGGGGCTCGCCCAGGGCGCCGATGCTCGGGTCCGCCGGCCCCCCCGCGTGGAAAGCGGGGGCTTTGAAGTGGCCGTTCATATTCAGGCCGGGTTCGCCAAAGTTTCTGTCGCCTTGGCCAGCGTTTCTGTTATTGATCGGAGGCTCAAACTGATCCAGGCCAAACATACTTTCGGGGGAGGGGGGGGAGGGGCGGGGGGCGGAGGACAATCAGTAGGGCATGACAGCCGCTTTCTCCCCGCGCGCCTCCTGCCAGCAGCGAGCTCTGCCCCCGGGACCGGCACTCCGAGGCGGCTCGGGGCGCGCTCAACTGGGGTGAGGGCGCAGCGCGCGCCAGCCGCCTCGCCCTGGGGCCGGATCCGGGGCCGGGGGGCCGGGGACACCGCGGAGGGGGGTGGGGGAGGGAGCGCGGGGGCTGGGGGAGGGGGTCTCCGCTCCTCACCCGAGATACTGCCTCAGCTCGAATCCCGCGTGCAGGGTTCACATCTTGCGGGGGGAGGCCCCGGGGGAGGCAGCCAGCCCCGGGGTTCCCACGGGCTGGGTCAGGGGGAAAGGGGACGGGAAGGGGCGGGGGGGAGCCGGCCCCGGGGCCGCCTCGGCGGGGGAACGGGGCCGGGCCCGGGGAAAAAGAAAGTGGGGAGAAGGGGGGAAGGGGGGGGGGAGAAAAGGCGATCACCTTCTCAAGTCCAAACGGCTCGGGCTCCGGAGAGATGCCGCCCGCAAGCCGGGAGCGCCAGCCGAAAGGCCCCGCCAAGGGGAGTCATTCAGGGCAGGCTAGCGCCGGAGGACGGAAGGGCCCCCTCCCGGAGTCTCCGCCGCTCCCGCCCGCTGTCCAAATATTCGCTGGCCCGGCTGGCTCGGAGCCGCCCCCCCCCTCACCCCCCGCTCTCCCGCAGACAGCGCGTTCCAAGCAGCCTCTGTTCTAGGGGATCCGGGCGTTGGAGGCTCCGCTCCGCATGGCGAACGTAGGGGCCCCCGAGCCGGGCTCGCTGCAGAGCCGGGGACGTGCCGAGGGAGTCCCGCACCGGGGCCGGAGCTTCGGGGCTGCCGGCTCCGCGCGGACCGCCGGGCTCGGGGACGGCCCCGAGGCGTGGGGCTGGGGGCCGCGGGCGGACGTCCGGACGCCTTCCCCTCCGCGGGACCGGGCGCCCCCGGCTCCGAGCCGGCGGGGCGAGCGCCTTGCCGCACTCAGACGCTCCGGGGGCCGGCCGCCTCGGCCGCCTCGCCTGCTTCCCCTTCCGTCCTGCGATCGCTTCGCCCGCTCCCTTCCTTTTCTCGACCGTTGGTTCGGGGCTCGGAGTTTGGCCGCACTCGCTCGCTCGCTCGCTCGCTGGGCTCCCGGCTCCGGCTGCTGAGGGGAGGGGGAGAGGTTGGTTCTTGGGCTCTGCGCTGCCCGGCCTCTGCCCCGAGGTGCTTCCGAGCCTCCACTCCCCCTTTCGGACTGGGGAGGGGGAGAAAGGAGGGGGGGAGGTTGAGGACGGGTGGGAGGCACAGACCCGAAGAGGGGGGCTGTGGCGCTCTGGGCTCCTCTCTCTGGGCTCAGGGGAAGGGAGGAACGTAGGGCCTTCGCTCCCCTCTCCCGGCTGGGGGCGGGGGGGGGAGGCCTCGGTGTGGGGCGCTCCGAGGGTCTCCCTCCGCTCCCCTCTCTCTGTCTCTGTCTCTCGCCCTGCGCTCGGGAACCAGCAACAAGTTTTGCATTTCAGCAATCAATTTCAGCCATTAGGTCTGCGCCAATCAGCGGGACGCGAGCTCCGGGCCCGGGGCGGGGCTCACTCTTAAGGTGGTCCGGAGCTGAGGCCGGGGAGCCAGCCCCCGCAGAGAGCCGGTGCTTCCCCCCATACGTCCCACCCCTAACCAACCCCTCCCCCCGTCACCGCCAGTATCCCCAGTGCCCTCGGCACCTCGGGCCTCGGGGTCCGCGGTGGGGGGTGGGGGTGACCGGGGAGCTAGGATGGGGGGTGGGGGGGAAGAGGAGAGAGTGAAAGCGGGGGACTTACGAGAGGGAGAAGGAGGGAGAGCGGGGCTTTGTTCCATTTCCCGTGCAGTGCCCCCCACCCCCTGCCCCTCGTCTCCTCCCCGCCGCCACTGATCCGGAGCGGGACTCACCGGGCCGGCTGGGAGCGGGGAGGGGGACCGGGAGGGACAGAGGTGGGAGGTGGGCGGCGGTTCGGGCCGAGTGGTGCGGGACGCCTAGACAATGGGGTCGGGAGGCGAAGCCCCGGGACTGGCCTCGGAAAGTCGCCAAGTGGTGGCCGGGAGCGAACCGCCGGCGCAGGCCGACGCTCCTCCCGGGAAATAAGGCTCGGGGCTGGAGCCCCGGGCGACCCCGAGCTCCCCAACCTAGAGCGGAGCCGACCCAGCCGCGAGCGCCCGGGGATCGGTGCTCAAGTTAGCCGGTCCGGCTGGGGCGGGCGGGGACGCATTTTCCCGAGCCGAGACGACTACCGAGGCAGCAGCCGGGGAGGGGGGGAGGGGAGCTGGGGGGAAGGCGTGGGAGTATTGCAGAGAAACACTCGAAGTTTGGGTGCCCGGGATCCCCCGACCCCTTCACGGGGCGGACAAAACCGCCGCGGCCTCGGGGTCCCTCCCGGTGACTCGCCGGCCCGCGGCCCTAGAAGGAGCGGCCCCTTCGGGTCCGGCTGCCCTGGCGCGGACTGGGGGGGGGAAGAGAAAAGAGGGGGAGGCTGGCCCGGCCAGGGCCGCGCGGTGCTGGGCGAGCCCTCCGGAGCACCCGGCTCCCCGCCACGGCCCGGCCTCCGGCCGCGCAGCCCCCGGCCCACAGGCGCAAAGTTCGGGCCTGCTGCCCCCCGGCGTCCTTAGCGCTCCCGAGCGGTCTCTAGTGCCGCGAACCGGGCTGGTGCTCGGGGTCCCGAGGCTGGCCGAGGCGAGGCCTCCTTAAGAGCTCAATTAGTCCAGAGGGGCTAAGCAGTGGAATTGGGTTGTGATACCAGAATCAATAGGTGTAATTTAATATCTTCTCTGCTCTTTATGAAATATTTATCCCAATAATCTTAGTTAAAATGTTTAGCTCTTCTTGATCTCCACTGGGGCTGAAGGCTGCCCTCAAGTCAGTGGTTGGAGGTGATAGGGTGGGGAGGGGGAGGGGGAGGGAGGGGGAGAGAGAGAGAGAGAGAGAGAGAGAGAGAGAGAGAGAGAGAGAGAGAGAGAGAGAGAGAGAGAGAGAGGAGGGGGGGAGGGAGGAGGGAAAATCCTCCTTGCCTGAGATAGCAGCAGCAGCGGGCTCTGTCACTACGACGCTCACATCCCCGGAAAACTTCTCTTGAAATGCCCCCAGATCCCCAGGCCACTTCCATCCAAATTGAGCCTGGGGTACCACAACGCCCCCCCTCCCCTCCCCGCGGCCCGCCACCCCCTGAGCCCCGAAGGCTTTCTCCTTCCAGCCCGCCCCGTGCGTGCCACCCCAACCTCAGAAACCCAGGCGGCTCCGGAGCCCAGGCGGGCCCCCACGAGCACGGCCTCGGACGCGCGCGCACCCGGCCTCGGGGGGATGCCCAGTGACCCTGCCCCGGAAATAGAGAGGGCCGGGGTCGGAGCTGCTCGGAGGCCCAGCGCCGGAGGTCAGCTTTGTGGCATTCCCCACCAGGAGGAGCTAGGCCTCAGAACCCCCCGAGGTTTCCTAGGGGAAAGGCTGGGGGGGGGGCCCGGCAGGGAAGAAGGGGCGCTCGGTTTTACAACCCGAGGGGAAGGGAATAAGCGAAGGCCCGGGCCCAGCTCAAGTTCCGGGGGTTCGTGAGCGTCCAGAAGGGTGTCTTGAGTCCTCCTCCCCCCACCCCCGAGACTGAAAATAAAACCCCCCCGCACCCCCAAAATGAGCTCCCTAAAGAAATGGCCAGAAGAAGAATTTGTCCTGGGCGGCAGAGTTTTAAAAGGATTTTTTTTTTTTTTTTGCAGGATCAGGATGTTGAGCTGTGATTAAATATTGATTTTATGTAATTAGTTTTCATGTGAACTATCCTCCTTGCTGATGGCTTAGAGATTTCAGAACCGGGAAAGAAAAGGAATCGGACGTGGAAGTTATTCGTTAGCGCGCTGACAGGGGGACCGGCCTGGGCGCAGGAGAGCGCCGGGGTGGGGGGGAGGAGCCCGGCGGGCCCAGGGAAACCGAGATAAAGGGACTGGCTCGCGGCCGGCGGCGCTAAGGCCCACCTTCCCGCCCCTCTGCCCCTCCCCCCGCCCGGCCCGGCAGCCCCGGCAGTGTCCCGGCACGCCAGCCGGGAACCGGAGTCCGAGCGACCCGGGAGAGGGGGAGGGGATGGGGTGTGTGTGTGTGTGTGTGTGTGTGTGTGTGTGTGTGTGTGTGGATGCGCGCGCGCGCGTGGACGTGCACAAGGGCCTCTGACAGGCTGGGCGCAAATGGTGGCCACATGCCCCAGGGCCGAGCCCCAGTGCCCAAGTCTGCCTGTGCCCGCGGAATGCGCCAGGCTCGGGAAGACGTGCGTGAGCGCGTCTCCGTCAGGTGTGTGTCCGTCTCCCGGCGGGGGAGGGAGCGAGAGGGAGGATCCCCGGGCCCTTAGGGGACAGAGGCCCGAGCTGAGCGCCCATGCTGCGGCCGCGCTGACCAAGGGTAGCCGCGAGAGTCCCAGGGCTCGCCCGAAGTGGGGCACACCCCCCTCCCCCCAGAACGTAGTCCGAACGCTAGGCAGGGGATCCGGAGGACCAAGGTCTTGCCAACTGTCCGCGCCGTCAGAGCGCGTGGGACCTCACTGGGCTCCCGAGGGCCTCCCTGACCGCCGGGAAAGCGGGTGTGGCCTCCCTGGGAGCGCGAAAGGCCGGCCCGGCAAGCCGTGGGCAGGCTTCCGTGGGGAGACCTTGTTCTCCGGCCTGTGACAAGGCGCGGGGCTCTGCCTAAGCGCGAGGGGGCTCCTTACACTCTTGTCTGTCCCAGAGACCCAGGTGAGCGGAGCCTCCAGGGGGAGGGGGAGGGAAAAGGAGAAAGCTGGGAAGGCAGGGACATGGCCAGAGATGTGTGTGGGATGGGGGCTGCTTTGCTCGGGCTGCCCCGCCGGCCGGAGGGCCTGTTGGGTGGCGAGTGAGGCTGGGAAACGGAAATCGGGAAAAGGCGGTTGTGGGTGAGAGTCCGGGTGCTGGTAAGAGACGAGGGTCCTGTTAGTGAGTGTCACGCGTGGCGGGGGCCGCGGGCATTGCTTCTGGCTGCGGGCAAGGGCTGCGCTAAGCGCTGTCCGGACAGTGTGGGAGGGAGGGAGGGCTTGGGCCCGAGGACGGGGCTGGCTGCTCCGCTCAGAAGGGCTGCATCAAGTGGGCAGGGGCAAGTCTTGTGCGGGTAGGGGCCGCTGTGTGTGTCAGTAAGGGTTGTGTGAAAAGGGCATCAGAAAGGGTGAGAGATGCGGGCTTGTCATTGGAAGAAATGGGGTATTAGGGAGCGCGATAGGGAAGGGGGCTGTGTTTGTTAGCAAGGCCTAAGTGAGTGTGTCTGTGTCTGTGTGTGTGTGTGAGTGTGAGAGTATGTGAGTGTGTGTGTATGTGTCTCTGTGTGTGTCTGTCTGAGTGTCTGTGTGTGTGAGTGTGTCTGTCTGTGAGTATCTCTGTGTGTGTCTCTGTGTGTCTGTGTGTGAGTGTGTCTCTCTGTGTGTGTGTCTGTGTGTTTGTGTCTCTGTGAGTGTGTCTGTGTGTGTAAGAGTGTGTGTGTGTGTAAGAGTGTGTGTGTGTATGTCTCTGTGTGTCTGAGTGTCTGTGTGTGTGTGTCTGTGTGTGTGTCTGTGTGTCTGTATGTGTGTGTCTCTGTGTGTATCTGTATGTGTGTCTGTGTGTGTCTGTCTGTGTGTGTGTCTGTGTGTCTGTGTGTGTGTGTGTGTGTGTGTGTCTGTGTGTGTGTGTCTCTGTGAGTGTGTCTGTGTGTGTGTATGAGTGTGTGTGTATCTGTGTCTCTGTGTGAATCTGTGTCTGTGTGTGTGTGTGTATCTGTGTGTCTGTGTGTGTGTGTGAGTGTGTGTGTGTATGTCTCTGTGTGTCTGTCTGAGTGTCTGTGTGTGTGTGAGTGTGTCTGTGTGTGTGTCTGTGTGTCTGTATGTGTGTGTCTATGTGTGTATCTGTATGTGTGTCTGTGTGTGTGTCTGTGTGTCTGTGTGTGTGTGTCTGTGTCTGTGTGTGTGAGTGTGTATCTGTGTGTCTGTGTGTGTGTGTCCGCCCGCCCTTGCTTGTTCAGCCACGGAGCTGGCCGAGATTTCTTTGGAACGGACACAGTGCCCCCTAGTGTCCAAACGAATCCCCGCTTTAAGCTGGGGGATACCAAGCGGGAGCTGCTGCCTCCGGGAGCCTCTGGGAGCCTGTGGCGGGGGCTGCCACTCACTTGCCCGTGGCACGATGGGGCGGGGGGGGGGGGAAGAAGAGGAGGCTGCTCGGACGCTGACGGTGCCTTCTTCCTCTCTACCCAGGCCAGGCGGAATGAGAGGGGAGGGAGAAGCAGTACTGCCTCCCCGCCCCCAGCCCGGATGGACCCCTGCTGGTTCCCCTAACTTACAGCCAGCGCTGGCCCTGAGCTGGGAAGGGGATGCATACAGCAGGCAGTTCTGAGAACCTTGTTAGGCTCATAGATTTTAGGCTAGGAGGAGCCTTATCGATCCTTGGGTTTTTAGCTGAAGAAAGTGAGCACCAGAGAGGTTATTAATGACTTGCCCAATGTCACACAGCTGATAAGTCAATCAACATTTATTAAATGCCTGCTGTGTACCAGGTGAGGTCGAATTTGAACTTCATTTTTCCTGATTCCGAGGCAGAACTTTAAACCAGTGTAACATCCCAAAAGGGGCTGGTTCTTTGTATCTGCTTCCCCAGTAGACTCCTAAAACTACTTGTGCATTACCTGATTGATTGGTTGATAGCTCCAGTTTTTATCCAAGCCTGAAGGCCCAGTAGCTCCCAGACTGACTTCTTCCCTCCCCTCCCTCCAAAAAAAAAAAAAAAAAAGAGCTAGCTTTGAGCAAAACATTTAATAAGCATTTATTAAAAGCCCACTGTGTACCACAAGGGGCTGCTGGGTAACACTGGGTTTAGAGCCTCAGACCTGAAGTCGGGAAAACCTGAGTTCAAAGAGACCTCAGATTCTTTACTGATTGTATGACCTTGGGAAAGTCCTTTAACGCTGCCTCAGTGCCTCAAGATGAGCCGGTGAGGAAAATGGCAAACCACTCCAGCATCTCTGCCAAGAAAACTCCAAATGAGGTCTCAAAGAGTAGGAGACAGCGGAAACATTTGAATTTGTACCACAAACTGTGCTAGACACAACAAGAAAACACCCCCCAAAAAACAACCTGTCCCTGCCCACTAAGAGTTGAGGGATACGACATAGTCAGACAGAAATAAGGAGGCAGAAATTGCCTGTGTATGAAGGAAGGCAGGTGTGTGTGTGTGTGTGTGTGTGTGTGTGTGTGTGTGTTAGTATGTATATCTGCATCAAACCCCTGATTTGTAATGTAAAGCACTCTGAGATAAATGGTTCTTCTCCCATAAGCACCTGCTCTGTACCTTCAAGCCAGACAAGAGCCACCTCAGTACCTGGACCTTCAAGTGATTTGCCCCATCTCCCAGTCAGAGGCAGGCCCTTCCTCCCCAGGGGAGCAGGTCTCTCTCCACTACCTGGATTCGAAAACCCCGGGTTATGGGCCTGGCTTTGCTCCTAGCAGACAGTTTGCCTCCTTCCAAGAAAATGATGATTCTTAGAGCACTTTACAGTTTACAAATATCATCTCATGTGATTCTCACAACAAGCCTGGGAGGCAGGTGTTATTATTAGCCCCATTTTTACAAATGCTGAGTGAAGCTGGGAGAAACTAAGAGAGATACCCAGCTATTGAGGGATGACAGATTTGAACTCAGAGCTTCCTGGCTCCATGTGGCTCCACGTGTGACACACTGACCCTTCCCCGCAACCAATGTGAGCTGGAGACAGCAAGAAAGCACCCAGCTGGAGAGCTAGGTGAACTTCACTCCGGCGTCCTGCTGAGACAGATATAGGGGCTCTAGGTGGGGAAACTCGGAAGAATTGGAGTCACCCCAAAGTGGAAGGGGCTGAATGCCTGAGGAGGGGCTGAATCCCTGGGTAAAGGACTGAATCCCTGGGGAGGGGCTGAATCCCTGGGGAGGGGCTGAATCCCTGAGGAGGGGCTGAATCCCTGGGTAAAGGACTGAATCCCTGGGTAGGGGCTGAATCCCTGGGGAGGGGCTGAATCCCTGGGTAAGGGGCTGAATCCCTGGGTAGACGGTTCCCTTTCTCTCCAAAAACCTTCAAAGGTTGGATGAACAGTTGATAGGGATGTTGCCAAGAGGATTCTAGTCCTAGAAGGATCAGACTAAGGGCTGTTCTGCATATTATAACAATGCATTGTCTATAAAATCAATCGACGAGCATTTATTAAGCACTTACTGTATGCCAGGCACAGTGCTAGGCACTGGAGCTACAAAGACAAAAGAGACAACATGTACATACAATAAATACAAGAGTAAACAAAGTAATTTGAAGGTAAGGGGTATTCTTGGTGACAGAGAATAGAACAAGAGGAACACTGGCAACAACGTCATCTGAGACACTACAAAAGAGGTTGTGTAGAAAAGTTCAAGAGACCAATAATGGAGATTCCCACCTGGCGGGCCATTGATACCCCCCAAACACTCATCACTCTAGAGGAAGTCCACAACCCAATGGAGCGATCCATCATGGAGGATTTGCAAGACACCGTGGACAAGAGTCCCACAAGCTGGGCTGGATGGTATAGAGAAGGCCCCCATTGTGAGCTCAGAGACCAATGGAAATACAAGTTAGATTCCATAGACACCCACCTCCTTTCCAAGTCCAAGTTCCTATAACTTCTCACTCCTTCTCAATCCCACGAGAAATTCTCTTAGAATCATAGGTTTTCTAGAAGGGACCCACTAAACAACCTCAAAGGAAGGGCAGAGACTAAATCACTTACCCAAGGCTGCATCGTTAGCAAGTGGGTGATCTACCTTTCTGACTCAATAAGTGACTTCTCTGAGTCTCTCTTTCCCATCTGCAAGGAGAAGACCATGAACCCAATGGTCACTAGGGTCTTTTCCATTTCTAAAGTTTCTGTTGGCCAATCCCATGCCTTGAAAGTGTCAGCAGAGGTCAGAGGAACAATGACTAGAACTGGTTCCATGTCAGGAAACATTTCCTAATCATCACAGTCTCCAAAAGCAGAAAGAGCTTCCTTGGGATGGGGGGGGGGGGGGGGGGAATTCTTCCCACTAGAGGCTTTCTAGCAGAAGCTGGGCATTTATTTGTTGGAACATCACAGTCTTGTTTAGGGTTGAGTTGGACTGGATGCCTCCCCTTGCCCCAGGGTCTTCTGGGATTCTACTTTCCTTCTGAGAAATCACTTTACATTCACTTAGCAACCTCTTTTCCTGCCCTTAGGTCACTAAACCTGGTGAAGGCCCTGAGTTGGCTCATGTATAAAATGAAAGGACTGGACTCTATAACCTCTAAGTTCTTTCCAGCTCTGGAGTCAGAAAATATGAATTCAAATCCTGGTTTAATATTTGGCTTAGTCTCTGTGCACCCGTCATCACGGATACAATAAGAGTATCGGGCTAGACCCTCCCCTTTGAGATCCCCCACTCAAAATCTATGATTCTATGAACTATACTCTACCATACCTCTCACCTCCACCAGTGACAGGGAGCTCACTACCTCACCGTCCTAGGCAGACCCACCGATATTAGAAAACTATTCTGAGTTACCGTCTGCTCTCCACGAGCTTCCTTACTCTTCAAGTGGCACATCATGGGTCCTGATTTGGCCCTCCGGGACCCCAGGGAATAAACCTAATCCCTGTCACCCTTGGGATCCTCCCCCTCCGAAGGCAGGGAAGAGCAGGGTGCAATTTCATTTCCCCTCAGAAAAACTGCCACTCAGGGGAAAATAATAATAATAATAAGCTTCATCCATTAAACATCACCAGTCACACAATTAGTCAGAAAATGCAAAAGTTCAGCTCAGTTCATAATTATTCAACAAACCTATTCAGAAGGCGCTCGCTCTCTCTCTCTCTCTCTTTCTCTCTCCCTGCAGCAATCAACTCGGCGAGCTCATTACCACCAAGTGTCTGCAAAACTGGCTCTGTAAACTTTTGCTGGACCAATTATTAGCAAAAGCTCTTTTCATCGCACCTTCCGCTGCAGCATTTCCCCCCCCCCCCGCCCCGCTCCCACACCCTCTCTAGACTGTCAAGATGAAATCCTGCCGGGACGTTTGTCAAGACCTCTCTCTGCGCGATGGGCCTAACAGCCCGTGTCACCAGGCCCAGAGCTGGCTGCTAACGACCACGAGCAGGCGGAAGGGCCTGGTTGCATCTCCCTGGGTTCGGCGGTGGCCCCAGAGAGGGCGGCAGTGGCCGGGGTGGGCCCTGGTCCCCAGGGATAGGGGAGACGGAGGCCAGAACTTCCAGGGAACTGAGTTTGGGGTCTTTGTCACCCTCACTGTGGGATCTCAGGCAAGTCCCGGGTCTAGTTGCGCTCAGCTTTCTGTTCTGTAAAATGGGGGTTTGGAAGCCAAGGACTTGGATCCATGTTAACCACCCAGTGACCTTGGGGGAAATGACCTCAGTTTCCTCATCCTGTAAAAAGGGAGGAAGGAATTAGATGGTCTCAGAAGTCTTGTCCAATTGGACAGTCATGGGGCGTGGTCCCTAGCTGTGACATCCACCTCAGAGCAATATAGCTAAGGAAGGGGGTCTTGACCTTTTAGGCCCCGGGCAGCGGTGCGTCCTAGTGATACCTGCCGGACAATCTCATAGGCTCAGAGGGAAGGAAGGAATCAGCTTTATCAAGGACCTGCTGAGGGCCGGGAGCTTCGGAAATATTACCCCGAGAGGGTGCGGTCGGCATCCCCATTTGTAAAGGAGAGTGAGACAGACAGAGTGGCTTGCCCAGGGTCACACAGCTGCTTAGTGCCTGAGGCCGGATTTGAATTCAGGTCTTCCTGATTCCGGGACCTCTGAGCCCCATTGTGGGGTTTGAGTGGTGGTGGATCAATGGTGGCCCAAAGTTCCCTTTTACGGTTCCCAATGGGGGGAAAAGGGGAGAAACCGGGGGAAAAAAATTTTGGGAGGGGGGGCGGCGGCGGGGGAGGCGGGGGGGGGGGGAAAATTTTTGGGGGGGGAAGGAAAAAAAAGGGGGGAGGGAGGAAGAGAAAAGGGGGAGGAAGGGGGAGGAAAAACCCAAGCCACCCAAAGAAAAGGGGTTGGACAAGGCCTTTCCTTTCACTGAACCCCAGGCACATTGCTCCCTGGGGGCCCAAACTCTAAGGGGCCAATCAATTCCAGACCACGTTTTTTTTCCCAAACCCCTGCTCCCAGAACCCCCTTCCCCCCAGAACCCCCTGCCCCCCAGAGCCCCCTGCCCCCACAAGCTTCCTGCCCCCCACAACCCCCTTCTCCCCCAGAGCCCCTTGCCTTCCAGAACCCCCTGCTCCCCCAGAGCCCCCTGCCTCCCAGAACTCCCTGCACTGGTCACCAAGAAGCTGTCCAAGGCACCTGGAGGTCAGCGACCAAATCCAGGTGCCAGCTCCCAACCCTGCCCTCCCCCCTCTGGCTCTCATGAGCGCCTCTGCACTGGGCAGCTCTCATGGACACTGGAAACGTTCGCTCTCCAATTCCACAGCGGGCAAATCTCGAAGGGCACATTCACAAGTCTGTCGCCAGAAAGCCGTGTGCCAGAACCCAGCGCCGGGCCCTGCCTTTGAGAGAGGAAATCATATTTATTTCCCATGTGTCAGGTTAATTTTACAAATATTACCCATGATCTGCTGGTTTGGGCCCCATTTTATAGATATGGAAACTGAGGTGGGCAGGCAGACGTGAGATCACTGGTCCAAGGTCAGTCATTTAAGTCACATTTCAACTTGGGTCTCCCAGTGGTCCCTTCCTAGGGCCACTAGGAAGCCGGAGAGAAGGGTCCTTGAAGGGAGAGGGGCTTCTTGAATCAGCATCAAGGATGTGGGCCCCAGAGGGACGCTGAGCGTGGAGGATTGCCCAAGGGGGAGGGGAGGTGAGGCGAGGAGGCAAGGCTCCCAGCTGGTACCGCAGCACCAAGACACAGTCCAGAGAGACCGAACCTCATCGCTCTCCAGGTCACATCCCCAGCATCCCCAGGGCACTTCAGCAGGATATCGCTTGATCCCCACCACAACCATGTAAGTCAGGCAGTATTACTATTCCCATTTTTCAGTTGAAGAAACTGAGGCTGACAGCAGGTGAGTAGCCCAGGGAGATGTCTCAGGTTAGATTTGAACTCGTTTTCCCGATTCCCAGTGCGAGTCGCCCTGAGCCATTCATTCAGCTGCCTAAGTCAGCGGCCACGGACTTCTCCCCTCTCTGATCGGCTCTGTCCTGGATCTCCCTCGGTAGCCTGGTCACAATATGTGGCCCCCACCCTCATCGCCGTCATCATTGACCCGCCTGTTCTAGCAGCCCCCCGGTTAGTCTGTTCTGTCCCCCCTTCTCCAACCCCACCTCCAAACAGTCACTGAGCTGATTTTCCTGGTTTGCATCTCATTGTTTCTACCCCTGCTCAAGAAGCTTCAGTGACTCCCACTTACCTTTCATTTGGAATAAAACCGCTCGATTCTTATCGAACTGGCCCATTCGTCGGCCATTTGTCCGTCACCTCCCACCTCACTGCTTTTCGCTGGCTGCTCTCATGCCCGGGACACCGGCCGGCCGCCATCGGGGTCCTTGCAATCCACAGCACTCTCATTATGGCGAAGATATTTGGGGACTTAAAAGCCACTTTGTTCATACTTTCATTTACAAACAAGGGGAGCGAGACCCCAGAAAAAGGCAGTAACAGCCCCCCCCCCCAAGTGCTACAGCTCCCATCTCCCCTGGGCAGGATCCAGGCTTCTGGACTTCCAGAATTGTGCTCCATGAACTTACACTATAATATCTTTCTTCAAGGCCCTACCGCAATGTGACCTCCTCCAGGAAGCCCCCTCTGATTCCTCCCAACTGGACCCCAACTGGCTTAGTGTGTCCCTGCCCTGTGGCACTAGACATTCTATTGTAAGCTCTTCAGCGCCTCCTAGCGCCAGACACAGGGATAGCCACTGACAATGAATGAGAGAAGCAAGACTTGTCCCTGCTTTCAGGAATCATATTCTACTAGCCCGGGAGGAGAGGGCAATGATCCCCATCTCTCCCCACCACCTCCTTCCCGCCCTCCCTTTTTCCCTTTTTCCTCCCTCCCTCCCTCCCTCTGTCTCTCTCTTTCTCTCTGTCAGTATTAGTCTGCCTGTTTCCCTCCTTTGTCTCTGTCTCTCTGTGTGTCTGTCTCTTTCTCTCTGTCTCTCCCATTCTCTCTCTCCGTTTCTCTCTGTCTCTGTCTCTGTCTCTCTCTCTGTCTCTGTGTGTGTGTGTCTCTGTCTCTCTGTCTCTGTCTCTCTGTCTCTCTCTCTCTCTGTCTCTCTTTCTTTCTTTCTCTGTCTCTCTCTCTCTCTCTGTATGTATAAATGGATAGAGAAGCAGAGTAAATACACAGCACAGCCCTATACTCCATATACCTCACAACAAATATGCAGAGAAAGACAGAGATGGGGGGAGACAGAGGGAGAACCTCCAAGGGACTTTGGGAAAAAGTGTTCTCCCAAATGGGAGGATAAGAGAGAGCCTCCTCTAGGAGATGGGGCTGGGGCTGAGCCCTGAAGGAAAAAAACAAGCATTTAGGGATTTAACTATATTTACTTAATTATTAACTATCAGTCATTCTAGTTTATATTATAACCAATCATTAGGCATGTTATTTATTATAAATATATTTATTTTTATAAAAACGACCTTCATTTCTTTGTTACCACTACAGCAGCTTCTCCTCCTCCAAGAGTCAGAGATGAAGCGGCAGAGAATTTCACCTGGGGCCGGGGAGAGCTCAGAAGCCAGGCTTGTACGTAGGAACAAAGCTCCAGAACAGCCAGATTGTTCAGTCTGAGGGACGGCAAGAAGACTTCCATATCTGATCTCCTTTGAATCTCACAAGGACGCCCATAAGGCAGGATCATAGAAAAGTGAGTCTCACCTTAAGACTTGCACGGGATTATACAATTAGCAAATGTCAAGATTTGAATTCGGCTCCCTACTCAACTCCAAGTCCTTTCCCCCACAGAGACTTGTCCAAGATTAGCTCACAAGTCTAGTCCTGACCTCGTGTGATCTTCACCACCACCAACTGGGAGGAGCCTTAGAAAATCTAATGCCAAAATTGGAAGAGGACTCAGAACATAGAATATGGAGAGGAACAGGTTTCAGTTCTAAAACATAGACTCTAAGCCTGGGAGAGAGCTCAGAACTTAAAACACTAAGAGCCAGGTTATATCGTAGACCAATGGATCCCTAAATCGAACAATAACAAAAAGATGTGGGCCTGGGGATGTGGGGCGGCTTTTTTGCTCTGTTGTGGAAATTCGGAGGATCAAAGCAGGACTAGGACATGGCCCAGTAGAGAAAAGGCAGAATGACACAGATTCTTTTTTTTCTATTTTTTCCAAGAAGGAAGATAAACTTTGAACTGGAAAGAGGAGGGAGCTGGTACCCAAGGTAAGAAGACTCACTTTGAAGGACCACTACATTCAGGGATACTTAAGGTAAGGATCACTATCAGTGGTCTCTGAAACTTTTATTGGTTTTTAAATATGATATGTTTATATATATATATATATCTGTCTCTGTCTTTGTCTCTCTCTGTCTCTCTGTCTCTGTCTGTCTGTCTGTCTCTCTCTCTCTTTGGGGACTTTGGGGAGAAATGTTCTCCCAAATGGGAGGATATTCTATATTAATTCATTAAAATTAATAATACAATGAGTCACCTTGGGGAAGTCTTCCTTAATCCCCATTATTACTGAGGGTTGTCCTCTTCTAGACAATAAACAAATAAATAAACAATAAATAAAATAAAATAATTAATATACATTAAATATAATCTAAATTAAACCAATAACAGGCTCAGTGACTAGTTCCTATCTTATATTTAACTACAAATACGTAACGGCAGATTTGTTGATTGTCTGTTTATTCTGTATCTATTTCTGATTTATTTCTCCCATTAGAATGTGCCTTTGCTCTTTGTGTTTGCATCTCCGGTACCCAGAGGACCTGTATGTACCCTAGCTAAGTAACTAGATTTCATCTTAAACCATTTCCTTTCTCCCTCCTCTCCTCTACTTGAACTCGCTGGGGGGGGGGGGGGGGCGCAATGAAAGACTTCACATTTCCAATCACAGCCACTCGGGGGCATTTGACGTTTCTCAGCATAGAATTCTCGCCCTGGAACCCGTCCAGAACTCTGGGCTAATGCTCCGACTCTCCTGCCAAGGGCCCTGGGATTTCTGAGAGAGGAGAAAGGGTCACAGCCTCTGTTCCAGATTCCATCCCAAAGACAACACCCCTGTGGCTTTTTCAGACGCGATGTGAAAGCGCTTATTCCCTGGGCACGTGCACGCTGGGGAACGTTCAGCGCCGGCGGACACCACTGGACCCATCTTCTCATCTTTGCCCCCCCACCTCGCCCCCACTGCTTACCATTTAAATAGAGCATCGGAGATAAAAATATGGAATATCTCCATCTGACAAGGAGCTCCCCAGACACTCCATCACCAAGACAAGAGCCTTGACGCCTCTGTGCCCGCTGAATCCAGGGAAGGGAGAGGGCCACGGGGAGGGAAGGGGGCGAGATCGGACTGTGTTATGGATGACTCAGAAACGTGGAACCAGAACAGAGCCAGAATGTGGGAGCTCTAGATTCTACTCATGGCCAAGCCACTGATTAGGCTGCACGGCCCTCAACAAGGGATCCAATTCCTCTGGAACTTGGTTGGAAGTTTGGGAGAGATGAGTTTTAAATTTCCTGTCAAGCACTGACGTTTTATACTCCGTGTCTCTGAACTGCTGTTCTACCTCTATGTGCAAAGGTTAATTTTATCACAAATGTGCTGTTCCATAATCTAAGGACTCAGATAGCCCTACTATTCTATGTTCTAAAGTCCTTTCCTGCTCTCACAATCTTTGGTCCATATTGTAAAGCCCTTGCCATCTCTGACATTCCCTGTTCTAAAGCCCTTCTCATCTCTGACATTCCCTATTCTAAGGCCTT
This sequence comes from Sarcophilus harrisii, assembly GCF_902635505.1. Lineage (NCBI taxonomy): Eukaryota > Metazoa > Chordata > Mammalia > Dasyuromorphia > Dasyuridae > Sarcophilus > Sarcophilus harrisii. Next base: position 704,800,269 of record NC_045426.1, read on the forward strand.
CCCAGTTTTGTCATTCCCTGTTCTAAAGCCCTTCCCATCTCTGACATTCCCTGTTCTAAGGCCCTTCCCACCTCTGACATCCTATGTTCCAAGGGCTTCCCAGCTCAGACATCCTATGTCCCGTGACCCTTCTCAGCTCTTACTTTCTCTGTTTAAAGTCCCTTCCGACCCTGACGTTCTCCAATCTATGTTCTAAGGACTCTCTCAGCTCTGACCTCATTTGGTTAATGTTCTAAGATTCCTCCGTTGATTATTGATTCCTACATCGAGATCTGAGAGTGACGTTCTCCCAGGAAGGTTCCGGAGTTCCATTTGTCCCATCCTCTCACAGAATCCCCCGATGAACTTCGGTCCTTTGGTTGGGCTATAGCTCCGGGGTCCAGGCCTCCATCTTCCCCTTCAAGGGTTAAGAGCCTTCTTTCCTGATGCAATTGTTGCTTTTTCAAGACCACAGGCCCGATCAGCCTGGTACAAAAGACTTGATTTAATCCCGGTTGCAGACAATTCACAATGTACCCGCTCCTGGATTTGTAGCAATGTCTGGCTATCAGGTTTCTAGCTAATATCCCCAGCATAGTCCCAGCAGAGGCCAGGAACAAAGACCTCTTTGTTATAAATATATTTTTAAAATCCCTAAAGATATTTAACAGAGCAACAGAGTTCAAACTGCTAAGTGATTCAGTTGTTATTTAATGAGCAGGCTTGAAATGAAGTATAACTCCCCCGGACTTGGAGATGACCATTTATAAAGAACCTGCCCTTTCAGGCTTTATATAAATAAGCCTGGCTCCTTCTAGGGTTTAACTGGAGTTGCTCTAAGGCCTGGAGACTCGGCCTTGTGGCCGTTTCCTTTGTCCCCTCCCTGCCCTACACTGTTCCCTCCCTCCCTCCAAAGGATCCCCTCCATTTCTGTACTCCCCCCTCAATTCCGTCCATGGCCCAAGCTACAGAAACCCTACTACAAATCCACGGGGAATATGATCGCCTGGAGGGAGTTCTGGAAAGATGAAGAACGAGGAGAATCGGGGCACGAGTTCTGGTCCCAGAACTCAGTGTATATGTGCCCTATGACAAGTGCCTTCGTAGACCCTCAAGCTGGGGCTGGGAGGGAGCTCGGAGGCCTTCCCGTCAGGTCCGGAAATCCACGTGGAAAGTCGGCATCAGAGAAGAGATCTGAGTGCAGGGCGTCCGACCGCAAAGGGCCACCGCATCCAAAAGGATCAGATTGAATCTGCTCATGCCGTCCAGTAACTTGGGGTACTGATCATAGACCATCTTTGCTCCCCTAAAAAGTGCATAAGTTTCACGAATGGGAGTATTAACTCAATTTAATAGTCAGTTATAAAGTATCTACTATGTCCAAGGTAATATATTGTGTTACCTCAGAAAGTTTCCCCAGAGTCTATGCCCCAAGATTCTTTCACATGGCAATAGCCTGTGTCCAGATCTGTGCAGACTCTGACATTTCTTTTTCTAAGGTCCCTCCTAGGTATAGCATTCTATATTCTAAAGTTCCTCCCAGTTCTGAGATTCTCTGTTCTAAATCCTCTTCCAGCTCTATTTCCTATTCTAAGCCCCTTCCCCCTCCTGATAATCCCTGTCCTAAAACCTTCTCAGTTCTGACATTTTTTATTCTAAGTTCCCTCCCAGCTCTGACATCCCCTGTTCTAAAGCCTCTCCCAGCTCTGACATCCCCTATTCTAAGGCCCCTACAACTGTGACATCCCCTGTTCTAAAGGCCCTTTCCTAGCTTTCTGTGATTCTAACCTCCCATCTGGCTTGAATTTGATCATAATTTTTTATCATTTAAGAACTAGAAGATATTTTAAAGGTCATCTCGTCCGATCCTTTCAGAAACTGATGCAAAGCGGGGACATGAGATGTCCAAGGTCATCTACAGTAAATTAGCATCAGGGAGTCAAGTGACAGGAATTTTGAAAGCCCAAATCCTGGAAAAGAATGGAAGAGGGGCCAGGTGGAGATGGGGAGAAGAATTTCCCCTCCAGTTTTATTCAGGATTTCCTGTCCTATAGAGTGTCAAGTTCCTGGAGAGGTGAAACTCGGGCATCGGGCGACTGGACAAAAGAAGCTCCCACACATATTCTCTGAGCTGGAGAAGCAGCAGGGGCCTGAGCCACAATATGTCGGGGCAAAAACCCTGGACTTTCCTTTCACGACAACATGAGTTATTTGGGAGGCGCTGATGTGTTTGGAAGATGGTTGATGCTCTAGTAACCTCCAGTTTATTTTCCTTCCAAAAGAAGACTTAAAAGTGGTGCCATGAGGTTGAGATCTTATTCAGGGTCCTAGGGAGAAAGGAAGACTTACCAGGGAGAGAAGAGATCTGTACTGATCAATTTGGGACTGAGACACTGAGAATCCATTCTTTTTTTTTTTTGGGGAGATTATATATATATATATATATATATATATATATATATATATATATATATATATTTGCTAAGGCAATTGGGGTTAAGTGACTTGCCCAGGGTCACACAGCTAGGACGTGTTAAGTGTCTGAGGTCAAATTTGAACTCAGGTCCTGCTGACTTCAGGGCTAGTGTTCTATCCACTGCATCACCCAGCTGCCCCCACAAGCTATATTCTGAGAGTTTTTTGCAGGGGAAACTCTTGGTGGGAGCAAAATGAATCAGAGGGATATAATTGGGAGGGGATTTCAAAATAACTGGATCATAGACCATCTTTGCTCCCCTAAAAAGTGTATGTTTCATGAATGCCAGTATTAACTCAATTAATACTCTCTGCTCTGCTCTGTCCAAGGTAATATATTACGGTCGGGGGTCACAAAGAAGAAAAAAATTAAATTGTCTGTCCTCTAGGCTCTTCCCAGGGATACGTATAAATATGGAGGTCCAGGGAGGTTTAAAGAGGTAGGGCCCCATGGGGGAGGCAGGGAAGTAAGGGAAGATGACATATAAACTGAGTATCCAAAGAAAACACAGATCCCAAGAGGAAGATATGAAGAAAAGGACCCTGCAGCCACAGAGGACAACGTATGTGGAAACAGATGGATGGGAGATAGAATAACAGAATCAAAAAGCTGTAAAATAAGTTGGTTAAAAAGTACATGAAGTTTGAAAAATCACAATTTTTCTTATTTCTTTCTTGTGCTACTTGGGAAAGGGATGGGGCTACTGAGAGGCACTTAGGAAGATTTGCCAATCGATTAGTTGCTAATTCCTAGTGTTAAAACTGAGTCCATCACTCCAAGATAACAAAATAATAGTTATTATTTATTGCTATTCTTTAATAACTAGCAATTCAATAGCACTCTTTGAAGTTTGCAAAGCTTTTCCAAATATTTTTTATTAGATCCTCACTACAACCCTGGAAGGTGGGTGCTATTATTGCCCCCATTTTATAAATGAGGAAACTGAGGCAGAAGTTGAGTCACTTGACCAGGGGCTGCCCAGATAAGTTCGAAGCAGAATTTGAACTCAGGTCTTCCCAACTCAGTTTAACTCTATCCACTGTGTCTCCCAGCGATCTCAGAATCTACTTGGGATTTAGTTGTCACGTTGGGTTTTCTCTCCCTTGACACCAACTGAAACAGAGAGAAGTTTAGGCTTTGAATAGATCCCTAAAAATAGCTCCCTCACTGAATAGCTCCCTCAGTGGCCAACTCTGGTCCAGACGGGCAGGAGCCAGAGAGATCTCTGTCGCATGACACTGAGCGAAGGACAAACCGGCTTCGGACAGGTGTCCGTTCTGCCCCTTCCACGGAGCTCCACGGCACTCGGGTGCAGCCTGAAGTTGTACATGCTCGGCAGCGTGACCCATCACCCGGCCGTGGACCTCAGGGGAGCACAGGACCTGGCCCGAAGAAGCCTTGGGCTTACATTTCAGCTCTACCGTTTACTAAGCATATGTTTCCATCCTAGTCCTTGAATGTTCCTGGACTTAATTTTCCTCATCTATAGAATGGGTGGATTGGGTTTGATGCCCACTGTGGTTCTTTCTAGCTGTGAAACTTAGCATCTCTATGATAAGGGACAGATGAGATGTAAAAGCACTTTGGAAAACTTCAAGCCTCCCATGAACACTAGCTAACATTATGGCAAAAATAAGGGCTCCGAGGGACCCTGGGGGCAAACTCTCATTAGTTTCTTTCAGATTATAAGCCTTGAACACATCTCTTCTTGGGGATCAAACAGTTCCAGAACTCTTGGGACTACGTGAAGATGAAACAGTTTGTACTGACATCAGCCACAGCTTGTCATATCTGGCCCAGCCCTGTGACGACGAGAGGCAGTGACCGGACCCCGAGGGAACCCCCATTTTAGGAGGCCATTGCCATCCATCACAATCCCACCTTCCTTCTTAGAGTCTGGTGTACCTCACCAGGCGACAGAGGTTCGGGAGAGGGTTCACGCGATCTCAGCTAGAGCCTTAGACTACAGCTGGAAGGAACTTCAGAGAGTCTAAATTCACCTTTTTATAAATGAGGAAACTGAGGCTCAGTGAAAGAACATGATTCGCATCAGCCCATAGATGTATCAGGGCAGTGGCTCTTATAGCATCAGATGGCACGGCAGGAATCCAGCTAGGGAAGAACTCCTGGGAACTACTCCAGACCGGAACAAGGCCTTTCGTGAGTGGGGTCAAGGTTACCCAGAGTGCTCGTGTCCACATCATTCTCCTCCTCCCCCTGGCTCGGACCTTTGGAAAACATTCTCACACAGTTTCAGTTTACAATTCTTGGTCCTCCCCCAAAAGTGAAACACTACGGCCCTGTTGGGGAGGGAGGTTGGGGGTAGGAAAGATTGGGGGGAGGGGGGGGGTTGAGCAAAATGAGTTGTTTTTTAAGTACATGAGGTCTCACACACACACACATACACACTCATATACACACACACACACCCCATTTTTGCAGGACAGAACGTCCCTGTGCCTGGAGAGTTCTGGCTATTTCTGTCCCAAGAGGGCGTCACTCTTGGTCTCTGTGCTCATTACGTAACTGCGGCCTGGGCTCCAGAGCCCGGGAGCTGGACTCCCTCGGGATGATGCACAGGGCAGGAATTTCTTTTTCGCAAAATCAAATAAAGAATTTTAACACACACCAAAAAATCAGGGTTTTTTTCATTGATTAAACACTTAAAGCTGGAAAGAACCCATGGAAAGAACACAATAATTAGCCACGTGACTTGAGAGAATTCGCTTTTCAGTTTCTAAACTTATAAACTAAGGGGCTTGAATTAAATGATCTCAAAGAGCCTTCCCAGTTTCGACCATCCCCTGTTCTAAGCCCCCTCCCAGCCCTGCCATCCCCTGTCCCAAGCTCCCTCCCAGCCCTGCCATCCCCTGTCCCAAGCTCCCTCCCAGCCCTGCCATCCCCTGTCCCAAGCTCCCTCCCAGCCCTGCCATCCCCTGTCCCAAGCTCCCTCCCAGCTCTGACCTCTGTTCTAAGCCCCCTCCCAGCTCTGGTCTTTGCTCTAAGCTCCCTCCCAGCCCTGCCATCCCCTGTTCTAAGCCCCCTCCCAGTTCTAACATTCTACATTTCATCACGAATGTTTACCTGCAGGGCTGACAGTCTACAAACCTAGAACTTTAAAATATTATTTAGAGTGTTCTAGGTCCCCAAAACAAAAGCTTCACGAGCCTCTCCAGACACCCCTATTTTTAGCCTCCCTACAAAAGTGCGCAGTCCGCTGGGTGGTTTTGTAACATGTCCTAAGTGTCCTAAAAGCCACCCATAAGGTTTGGGGGGGGGTCACCCCTGGGAACAGGCTGGTAGACCGTAAGCTCCTGATGGCCACGGCTGGCTCTCCTGCCTCCAGCTCCTCCGTGTGGGCCGGTGGCCGACAGATGCTTGGTCCCCGGCTCCCTCTCCAATCCCTGGCCTGGTCCGATGGCACATCCCCCCCAACCTCCCCAGCCCCAGCCCGGGAGGAAGGCCTCCACTGCAGCCAGCCGCCTTTACGCAGGAAAAGCCCAGGTGCCCCAGGAAGGCCTCTGGGACTCTTCTGGCTCATTCATGAAGACAGATGGCTGCCCACAAATGCAGCGTTCAGTGGCCCCTGCTGGCTATCGGAGCAATAACAATCAAGATGGAGCTTTTGTAAGGGACTCAAGTCGGGCTTTGATGTGACAGGGAAGAGGGAGGAATTGGGGTCCCTGCCGCTTAATTCAAAATAAGAAGGAGACTCTTGGAGTCACTGACGGGTCGAGAGAAGGGACCTTCAAGGTCCTCATCCAACCTCTTCATCATACAGCTGAGCCACAGGCGGCTGCCTCAGATCACTCAGGTAGGAAGTGTCAGGACCAGCCTCCAAACCCTTGCAGGGGTCCTCAAACTTTTAAACTGGGGGCCAGCTCACTGTCCCTCAGACTGTTGGAGGGCCGGACTAGAGTAAAAACAAAAACTTTGTTTTGTGGACCTTTAAATAAAGAAACTTCCTAGCCCTGGGGGAGGGGGATAATCATCCTCAGCTGCCGCATCTGGCCCGTGGGCCGTAGTTTGAGGACCCCTATGAGTGTTAGGAAGATTAGAGCAGTCATCATAACAATTATAATAGTGAATTTTACGCATGACATCAGTACCGAGCGGACAGGACCTCCAAGGACAATGTGCTCTAGAATGATACCCTTCACAAGTGGCCACTGAAGCCCTTGCTGGAAACCCTCCAGCCACGGGGAGCTCATTACCTGTCATTGATCGGCTCTGATTTTGTCTTGACTTGGCTCAATTGATTAACTTTTTCTGGGCCTGGATTTCCCTAGTGGAGGGGAAGGGGGAGAGGAAAAAGCACTGATTCAAAAGAAACAATAAGATAGCCCGAGAGTATTGTGACCCCCTGCAGCATAGTTACCCTAATTAAAATAGTCTCACATCCTTAAGCGGCTCTATTTGCTGAAGCACCTCGGAGGGTGTCCTGGAAAATAACCAAGTGACATGGAGGACGCTCTGAGAGCAAAGGCCCTACGCCAACTTGTTAATGAGGATGATACAAGTTCCTTGTGGGGAAGGAAGATCAGAGCCCTCCAGGCCAGGTCCTGCAAGACAGGTTTCGCGGGCACAGGAGTGGCAAGGACCTGGGTATCATTTATTAAGCACAAGGGTGCTGTGCCAAAGTTCCTCCGCCAGATCCTGGCCTTCGAAGACCAAGAGCAGCTGGTCCCTGCCCTCAGGGAACTTATGCTCTCCTAAGGAGATAGAGCTCACCCCAGAGAGAGAGTAACAGGAAACCCGGGAAGGCAGAATAGTACTTGGGTGGGGGGCTGCGAGAAGGTGATGCAAGATTTCTCCTGAGGGAAAAGTGAGGAAGCTGGAGTAGGGTGGGGGTCATTGGAACGGAGGGAAGAGGGGAAATCTGAGACCCTGTGGATGTGGAATGGACAAGAGCTGCAAACAGACTGGACGGAGAAGAGGAAAGAGCCTGGGGTGACTTCTGGGGGCAGCTGGATGGCCGGGAGGATGCGGGTGTGCCCAGGGGAAGTCGGGGAGAAAGGCTTGTGGAGGGAGAGCTGAGGTTCTCTCTGGGTGTCGAGTCTGAGGTGCCGACAGGACGCGCAGGTGGAGACATCCAGTGGCTGACCAGACCGATGTCTTTGACGTGATGCTCCCAGAGAGGGGGGTCATTTCCTGGGGGTCACACAGTCGGAGGGCCGGGAGTGGTTGTGTCACTACTCTACGATCCTCTGCTCCTCACATCACCCCCGCCCCAAATCCAGCTTGCGGCCTGGTCTCATTGTTTTTACCTTCTCTACGTTTCTTGGATACATCTCCTTTCAGTATAATGGATCCCCCTCCCCAGGGGCAGGTCCCCAACCCCCTCCCACCTGGACAACTAGAACAGCTGCTGGGGAAGGGTCTCTCCATCCTAAGGCTCTCATAACCCATCCTCTATCTGGAGGCCAGAGTTCTCTTTTTACAGCTCAGATCTGATCGCGTCACTCAAGCTCCCAGGCCTCCCAATGGCCTCCATGACCAGATACAAAGTCCCGGACTTTGCTTTTAAGGCCTTCACGCCTGCTGATCGTTTCCCACCTTCTCCCATTTCACCCCCTCTTGACCTACACTCTGATTCCAGGCCGCTGGACGTCCCCCTGGGTGCTTCTCGCCTGCCTTCCTGCCCACCTTCCCGCCCTCCCCACGGAGCCCCCTCAGCGGCACTTCCTTAGAAACTGGCTGCCAAACTGGCTCCCACATACATGTATGAGAATGTGCCCGTACACGGCGACTTCCATGGCCATCTCGTCAGAGTGTGAGCCGCCCTAGGGGGAGGTGGTCGCTTTTGTTGGTCCTGGAGTGACTTGTTTTGGATCTTCAGTGCTCGGCACAGTGATAGCGGATCACCGACCCTTTAGCGGGCACTTAGTGCTGGATAAGCATTGTGCTGAGGGTTGGAGACACAAAGAATGGAAGGGAGGGAGAGACAGACACACAGGCAGACGGAGAGAAACACACATAGAGACAGACACACAGAGAAAGACAGACAGAGAGACAGAGACAGAAAGAAAGAAGGAAAAGGAAAAAAGAGGAAGGAATGAACGAACAAACAAACAAACAAAAGAAGCAAGAGAGGAAAGGAGAGAAGAAGGAAGGGAGGGAGGAGTAGCTAGATGGGACAGTGATAGAGCATTGACCTAGAGTCAGGAAGGCCCGAGTTCAAATCCAGCCACAGACATTTAACACTTACTAGCTATGAGACCCTGGGCAAGTCACTTAACCCCAATGGCCTCACAGAAACAACAACAACAAAAGAAAGATCAGAAATAATCAGGTTATAGGAAAAAAGACATACGAGTACCTCACTGGTGATGTGGCTCGGTCCAACCATTCTAGAAAACACCTGTGAGTTAGAATGGGGGGAGGGGGGAAGCACCAAACCATTTAGCCCATGTGTGACACCTGTAGCCTGTGATCTCACACAGATCATTTAATCCCTTTCCCTCTAGGCAGTTCTCTAAAACTCAGGGCAGTAACTAGGACGGGACAATGAGGGCTTTCGTTCCAGGGCATCCCCATATAAAGGACACTGACAGAGCCATCCAGCTTGTACTTTCCTCCCCTGCATGACCGCCTCACACACCCTTCACCCCTAGGCATGGTCAGTTCCGTGGCAGTGTAGAGCACCTTTGGTATCCTGTAGGAAGGTGTAGACGCCTCCCTCCTAGCCACACCCAGCTGACAACTCTGCACAAAAATCCCTAGTTCAGGCTCGGCAGACGCCATGTCTTCATGATTTCGTAGCCTTCTGGAATCCCCGGTGAAGGGCTAGAAAGGACTTCGGAGCTCCTGGGACCCACTGCTAGTTTCCCTCCTCGTCAAAAACTTGGGCCAGGGAGATAATAAACGTTTGACCCAGATCTCACAGAGTTTCCAATCTAAAGCGAAGAAGGGAATTTCTACGAGCTACATCTGTGAAATATAGTCCGTATATTTGTGAGATCCAGATCTGGAACAAAAAAGAAAATTCAAAACCAAAAGCGACCCAAGAGAGCTAAAACAGAGAGTGCCTTCCGAGCGGGGATGAGCGGACACAAGCCCCTTAAATCTGCCCAGGTCCTGTTTGCTCACACAGGCAATCATGCCCATTGAGTCATTCGGACAGAAGAGACAGAGCCTGACAACGATTATCTGGTAAAACTCTGTAAAAAGGCCCATAAATATCGAAAGGAAACAATGGAGCTCACTCTCTCCTGTCCACAGTCAGACAGGAGCAGCACCCAGAAGTACCTGGGATAAATCATGCCTTCCCTCTGCCTTCACTTCCCTGAATTACAAGGTTACCCGATGAAGAGAATGGAGCAAATTGATGGAGCCCGAGCCCCATAAAACAGCAGAGACCACGGCTTGTGAAACTTTACTTACCAGCCTCGTTCTGGCGCCGGGCCATCCGCGTGCTATCGCCCAGCCGGGGGATCGTGAGCCATTAGCCATACCGGTGAGGACGGGTCACCGAATGTCCCCCGTGTCCCACAGTCATCTGCAGGAAGGATAAGAGAGCTCTCGGCTGAGGTAGGAGATGGGAGCGATCTGCTGGGGTATCCAGAGTCCAGAACAGGGGCCTGGCTTTGTCACAGACCAGCTGTGTGATTCTGGGTAAGCTGCTTGGACCTCAGCTTTGATGTGTGTCAAAGGGGGATGAACCAATGAAAATGTATTTGTTAAGTGCTTATTCTGGACCAAGCGTTGTGATGAGCCCTGGAGAGAGAATCATGAAAATGAGACAGTCTCTGCTCTTGGGAGATTCACCTTCTGTCTGGGGGGGACACAGGAGGGCTCAGCAGCAAGAAGCCTGATGAGGTTCCAGAGTCCCGAGGGTGCTTTGGTATGGCCGTGATGAGCCACCATCATCTTCCGTTTCAGCAGGACTGAGCATCGACACCGTTTAAGCAGCCATGAGGAGAGTGGGCTAAGGGGGATGCCTTGGGACGAAGCCCTCATTGTCCCATCCTAGTTACCGTCCTGACTGTTGTGGAGCACTGGGAGAGGGGAAAGTGGAGAGGGGCAGGAAGCACCCATGGCTCCCTGTGGGGAGCTGAGCCCTCGAGACCAGAGAGATTGGGCTGTCTGGATTTGCTTCCATCACTGATCTAACAGAAACCATTGCACCATTTTACAGCCGAGGGAAGGAAGGCTCAAGGCATTTGGGCAATTGCATGTTTTGTTGTTCCCTCAATGGGAATCTGCCATTGAATCCCATCTAAGGCAACAATGAGAAGGCAAAATACAATTAATACATTTAAGAGCACAGAGAGTGCTATGAAGGGCAACCTTACTTCCAGGTGGGAAGAAGTAAGGAAGGCTTCAAGGAAAAGGTGACATTTGCATGTGACTGGGGGAGGGAGGTTACAGAGAAGGGTAAGTCATGGATGGAAGACAGCCGAGAGTTTGTGGGTCACACATGTGCAAGGATGTTCATGGCGGCCCTTTTTATAGTTGCAAGGAACTGGAAACTGAGTGGCTGCCCAACAGTTGGGAAATGGCTGAATAAATTGTGGTATATGAATATTATGGAATATTATTGTTCTGTAGGAAACAATCCCCAGGATGATTTCAGAGAGGCCTGGAGAGACTGACAGGAACTGATGCTGAATGAAGTGAGTAGAACCAGGAGATGATTATACACGGCAACAACAAAACTATTATGATGATCAACTCTGATGGACGTGGCTCTCTTTACCAGTGAGATGGTTCAGGCCAGTTCCAATGAGCTTGTGAAGAAGAGAGCCATCCACACCCAAAGAGAGAACCGTGGGGACTGAGTGTGGAGCACAACAATATTTTTACTCTTTTTGTTGTTTGCATTTTGTTTTCTTTCTCATTTTTTTCCTTTTTGATCTGATTCTTCTTGTGCAGCTTGATAATTGTGGAGGTATGTATGGAAGAATTGCACGTTTACCACGGATACTTGCTATCGGCAGGGAGAAAAATTGGGAACACAAGATTTTGCGAGGATAAATGTCAAAACCTCTCTTTGCATGTATTTTGAAAATAAAAACTATTATTTAAAAAGAAAAAAAATGATTGGGGTCAAGAAAAAAATAGTTTGTGAGTCAAAAGCCAGAAATTACCTGTTAGGCCGCCTAGTCCAAAACCCTTATGTTACAGATCAGGAAAGAGACCAACAGGGATAAGTGACTTGCCCAGCTAGCAGAAATCTGAAGCCAGAGTTGAATTTGGGTCCTCCTAACTCCAGGCCCAGCACTCTTAGATGCCCAAGACTTTGATTCTTGAAAGAAATACATACTATTGTCAGATAAAAGGTCTGCACAGCAGTGAAACTGATGCTTCTGAAGCGTAGGTCTGACAATGTCAATCTTCTGCTCAAGAGTCATCAATAGCTCCCTCTGGTCATTGTAAACCTCTCTTTTTGGCATTTAAAGCCCCAAGTGACTTTTAGATTTACTCTGTATATATTTGTGCTTACTTACCTGTATACATTATTTACTCCATTCCTCCCTCACACACTTGTTTCTTTTTTTAATATTTAAATATTTCCCTTGGAATATAAACTGAGAGAAGAGTTTGCTTTTGATATTTTCACATCCCCAGCACTTAGCACTTAATGCTTTCCATATAGGAAATGATTGTTGAACTGAACTGGAGAGCATTCTGCTAAGAGTATGAACAATGAACTGAGTGGCAGGGAGAAAGAGAGGACAGGTGGGAAGACCTGTAAAAGATGATTATGATAATCATCTCCTTGGGATGCAGCAGAGCAAGTGGAAAGACCTTCTTTCTAGCTCTGGTGTTGAGGACCTGGACTCCAATCCTATTCCTTCCAGTTCTAGAAGGATAATCCCATGATGGACCAAAATGGGGTCATGAGAGAATGTTCCAGAATGGCAGATGGGAAGACTGAGAGGCTTTATCGGGAATTAATAGGACCTGGCACCTGATTGGGTCTGACAGGGCTGAACATAAATTCCAAGGTTTTAACCATGAGAGATCAGCCCTTGGTGAAGGGTGGGGCTACCGGGAAAAAAAAAAGAAGGAAATGAGAGGACCAAGTCTGGGAGGCAAAGATTACTGAGCATCTGTTGGGGTGACCAATTAGATAATTTTGCCCTCAAGGGATATGTTGTCCAGTCAGAAGGAAAAAGTGGAGCAACAGAATGAACCTGAGGTGCCTCAAAAGGGAGTGACTCAAAGTAAAGATGACACGAGTCTTGGGAAGTAGCATGGGATCATGTGAAAAGCATGTTGGGCATGCGAATGGAGGAGAAAGAGGCTGATGGATGGTTTGAGTTCAGGGATTCTGGGCTAAAATCAGTCGGGTATCCACAGTAAGTCTGGGATGATACAGTGAGCCTCCCAAGTACAAAGAGTTCTAGGGAAAGGAAGGCAAAACAAAGGGAGGGGAGGAAAAGGAAGGGAAGGGGAGGGGAGGGGAGAGAAAGGAAAATGAGGGAAAAGAGAAAATTATCAGAGAAGAGACATATGAGAGGAAAAATGGAGCAGGTTAAAATTTTAGTACTTCTCAGCATTGGGATAGGTTTTGTGACTGGTCAATGTCATTCAAACTGAGGTGAGAGAAGGAGACTTTTTCTCCAAAAAAAGAAGAAAAAAAGAATGAACTATGGTTCTGCTACTCAAATATCACCAATGACTCTTACTACCTGTATAGTCTTTCACTTAACATTTTTGAGCCTCAGTTTCCTCTTTTGTAAAATAGGAATGATGGACTGGATAGTCTCTGATATCCCAGCTCCAGATGTAGGATCCAGTGGCCCCATGAGGTAGAATGATGTGGTAAACAGAAAGGTGAATCAAGAAACTAAGTTCCAACCATACTTTGGAATAGAACCACCAAAGGTTCTATTCCTGGAATAGAACCTGGAGGTTCTGAGGTTGCTTCCAGAAGGGGAGGAGGGAAATTCTCAACCAAACAAGGGAGGGAATTGATCATAAAGACAAAAAGAGACAATTTCTATCATAAGAATTTTTTAAAATTGTGTAAACAAAATCAATGCAGCCAGAGTAAGAAGAGAAATTGTTGGGGGAAATCTTTTTCTGGAATTTTGCCTTGACTATATAATAGCTTAATAGCTGTGTGACCATGGGCAACTCACTTAACCTGAGTCTGTTTCCTCATCTGCAAAATGGGGATTATATCACCTTTAGTACTTATCGATAACAGAAGGGACTTTACAGATTATAAAAATGGCAAATGTTATTATGGAAAATGTACTATAAGGGAGAGAAACAAAGACTACTTATGGCCAAATCTGGAAAGGGGAATTTGTGGGTGGAGTCCCTCTTTCTGTTATTCCCATCACCGAGGTCAAAAGCAGCTGGAGGAGCCAGATCTTGCCTGACCTATCAATACTATTCCCCAAGGAGTCACTGTCTCCTATCTCTGGCGGCCTCTGGCATCCCGGCTGGTCAGACTCACTGGCGGTAAATGCACTTCGGATCATCCCCCCTGTGATTTATGGGGGCTGCAAAAATTCCGGAAATCACAAAAGCCTCTAATGCAATGTCTCTGGATTAGATGTGATTAACATAGATTCAGCTCCCGAGACATTCCCTATACATTCCACAGCTGACACACCGCACTTTAGGTACTGATTTGTTGGTCACAGGAAAAAAGGGAAGAAGTCAGGGGAAGTTCAGGGCATTCCAACTGGTTTCAGGTTCCGAAGGGAGTTGGGGACCAAAGAGAATCATGAACCGTGACAGGCAGGAGATAATGAGAGCAACAACCACAAAAATAAAGTAAAATTATCACAAACTCCCATTTCCACTGGTTATAAGATGCTTTCACAGACACAAAATTTGAGAGTCGGAAGAGACATCCACTTTGGACTCTCCACTATATTATCTCCGACAAGTGGTCTTTGAGTCACTGCTTGAAAATCTCCCCCAAGAAGAGGAGTTCACTAACTTCAGAAGCAGCCAGTTCCACTATGGAACATCTTCCCCCAGGAAGAAGTTCTTCCGTAGATCAAGCTTAAATTCATCTTTCTTAAACTTCCCCTCATTATTCCTAGTCTGCCCCAGGGAAACCTGAACTTTCCTCCCCACACATATAAACCACAAGTTGAAGATTGATGAGTAAGTCAAAGGCTTGTTGGATTTTCTTCCTCGGAAATTGTCATCTGGAGCTCATGTTGATTAAACATTTAGTCCCAACTAGAACTTTATGAAAAGTGCAGGTATTATAAATGTAACCTTAGCGGATGCTGGTGTCTTGTAGAAAGGACAGGTGACCGGCCCCCCTTTCCTTTCTAGCCTCTTTCACTCTGGAAATGTCATTAGCCACAACCTGTTACAATGGGTGCTTGTTGTCCTTTGAGTTTGAAGAGGACCAAAATGACATCACTATTTCTGACTGATCAGAGCAACATGAGTTCAGGTCAGGCACACACTGTCCACGTGAACGATCACAACTGCTCACAGCCCCCAGTTAGGAAAATCCCTAATGTTTATGCAAAGGTCTGGCTCTCTGCCTTAAATTTATATTTATTTCTAGCTAACCCCTGAACTCTGCAGTTGAGACAAAATTCAGGTTACCATAAATGTTTGGGTAAAAAGTGAGCAGAATATAATACTCTGTCTGTTAATGGGCACTCCTTAGAAGGAGAAGTTCAGAAAGACTGAGAACTTTTCTTGATTTTAAAGATGAGTCCTTCAGAAGAGGGGTTAGACAGGTAGTCTCTGCCCGACTCTTCTGCTGTAAAATACCTGGACGGCACTCTTCGGTCTCTCCCTTCTCTGCCCCTGCTCAGTCCTTTTTCTCCTTTATCTTTTCACCTTGTAGTCAGTTCTTTTTGGTTCATCTCTTAAGGTCTCCACTGCTGAGTTCCAAACAAAAGATCATAGATTTAGAGCTGGAAGCAACCTCAGGGACAATCTAGTCTGATCCCTTAATTCACAAATGAAGAGAATGAGTTTCTGAGAAGCCACAGGGTGATCGATTTGGAAATTTTAGTTCAAACCTGTCTCAAACAACTACTATTTTTGTAAACATGGTCAAGTCAGTTAATATCTCTCAACCTCAGTTTCCTCATCTGTTGAATGGGACTACCTTTCAGGATTGTTTGGATGATCAAACTATTTGTAAGGATTTTGAACCTTAGAGTACTATATAGATGTTAATTACTGTCCAATGTCACAGAGTAGTAAATGGCAGAGTCAAGATTTGAATCCAGGTCTTCTGATTCAAAATCCAGTCCTCTTTAGATTACTACATGTTTCCCAGTACCTGGTATATAGTAGGCACCTAATAAATGTCTATTTGGTTGTATCCACCATGTACCTTGTATCCACCATGTACCTGGTATATAATAGGCACCTAATAAATGTCTATTTGGTTTTATCCACTATGTATCTGGTATGTAGTAGGCACCTAATAAATGTCTACTGGTTTTATCCACTATAAATGGATAGTCATGATGGTTTCAATTATTGGCAAATTCACTCACTAGTTTTGAGTGTGGTGTGACTGGGGCCTGTCTCCAGGTTCCATACCTCTCTTGGCACAAAGATGGGAACAGACACTTGATCTATGTTTTTACTAGTCCAGAGGGTTTCCAGGTGAAGAAATTCCCTCTACCTATACAGGAGGGCACTTTCTCTGCAATTTATAATAGTAGAAAATTGTCTGGATACCAAGATATTTGGTCACTTGCCTAGGACTACACAGTTGGAGTGAGTCACAGACAAGATTGACCCCACAACTTCAAAGCTAGTTAGCTTTTTACTATTAGATATCACCTCTCCTTGTGGTATAGGTAAAGAAAAAAAACAGAAAGCAAAACATCCAAAACAATTACTGAACGCAATTGTGTAGAAATTATCTGGTCCAAAAGCATCCATCATTCTGTAGTAAGGGGAGAGAAATGCATCATTATCTGTTTTCCAGGATTTTCAGGGTTTTTTTTTTTCAGTTACTCATAATTCCACCTCTTCTTAGTTAACTTCTCATTTTTTTCATTGTAGTCATTGTACATCTCTTTTGATGGTTTTATTCTATATTCATTAGTATACATCTTCCATGTTTCTCTTAATTATTGATATTCATCATTTGGAACTGTTCCCCCTTTATCCTGAAAAAACTCTCACTTAAGTCTTCTATTCCTGCTAAATATTGTTCTATTTCTCCTCTGCCCTTGGGAGCTAAACTCTTCAAAAGGGCATCTACAATGGGGACTTTCGCTTTCCCTCCTTTCACTCTCGTCTTAATCTCCTACAATTCAGCTTTTGTCCCCATCATCCCACCACCACTATGCTCTCCAAAGTTACCAATGACCTCTTAGTTGCCAAATCCAATGGCCTTCTTACCATCCTGACTCTCCTTGACCTGCATGCGGACCCTGTTGTCCACTCTCTTCAGTACCATCTTCTCTCTAGCTTTTCAGAATGTCCTCTTCTCCTCCCTCTGCCCCTTCTCTGTCTCCTTAGCTAGATCCTCTTCCAGATCCCACCCTCATACCATAGGTGTCCCTCAGGTGCCCTCTTCTCCTCTCCCTCAGTACTATGGGTGATCTCATCTGTTCCCATAATTCCCATCTCTATGCTAAAGAGCCTCAAATCTGCCTTTCATGCTCCTATCCCTTTGAAGAACCATAATCTCCCATCTCCAACCGCCTTTTATCTATCTCAAACTGGATGTCAAGTAGACATCTTCACTTCTGTATGTCCAAAACGGAACTATCTTTTCTCACAAACCCCATCACCACCATTACCTTCCAATTCCTGCAGAGAGCAACATCCTCTTCCCAGTCCCCCAGAGTCCCTTCCTTGGGGTCATCCTGGATTCCTATCTCTCAACCGTCATATCCAATATGGTGCCCCGGCTTGTCCACTTCTGCAACTTCTCCCCAATATAACACTTGCCTTCCTCTTGTCAGAGTCTATTTCCCCTTCCCTCTCTTGCAAGCCCACGTCACCACCTCATCACCTCCCAATTTAGACCATTACACTCAACATAAGCTGTTGAGTCCGCCTGCTGCAAGTCTCTCTCCACTTCAATCCATCTCCCATTTAACCACTGGTCTTCCTAAAAATCAAGTTTAACTCAATGAGCTCCAGTGGCTCCCTACTGTCTATTCACTTCAAAGCCCTTCTTTCCTGTCTTCTTGCACCTTACAGCCAACACGTGCTCTCTGAGCTAGTCATGGAAGTAGCCATTCAGTGATCTCTCTGGTCCTCTTTCAGCAGAGCCCCCGTGACTCCTTGTCAGGGATTTCATGGTGCGAATCCTTACGTGAGTCCAGGGTGGATCTGAGGGCTCCCTTAGCTCTGAGATTCGGTATTAACCATTCTGTGGTAGAACTCCTGAGGGGAGTGGGGAGGAGTTATACCCATGTGTGTACCCACACACTCCCATACACACACACACACACACTGCTCTAAGCCAAGTCCCCTCCATATCCAATGCTTACCCTAAAGATGACTTAAGACAAATCTCAATGCTTAAGCTTTTGTGTCAAGTTGGGGCAGGAAATTCTCAACTCCCTGATAAGCAAAGCCCAGAGACGCCCAACCTGCCGGTGAAAAGGAAACCTAAAAGAACAGCGAAAGAGTTCTTGCACTGCCTGCTTCAAGAAGCCCCTCACTGCGAGCGCTGCTGGGCTGCGTGTCCCGGCTCCCACCAGCTGCGCCCCGTGCGACTCTGGGCTGGGGTCGATGCCGGTCTGACCGAGATCCCAGCCTGGTAGGAACCACAGTTCTTGTTGCGGGCATTAGTGCAAGCCATTGTGGGCACCCGAGTGAAAACGGACGCAGCCCCGCTCTGTGGGGAGCTTTGGCTGAGGGGGAACAGCCCGGAAAGGTGCCAGTCCCTCCCCAAGACGAGGGCCCGGTCAGAGGCAGTGTAGGCCAGGGGTCCAGCCGGCCGAGTGTCGGGACCCGGCCATTCCCGCAGAACAGCGAGATGCCTTCGTGCTGCCAAGCTACCCATCACGGCGCTTCCGGGATGCTGTTCTCGGCTCTCCCTGCCAGGGCATCAATATTACGTCTACACCCTCGGTTAAACAGAACTCGGTGGCAGTTCCATCATTTCGTGGGGATTAGCCATCTGGAAGCTGAAGCAGGCCGCGGAGTAAAGAATGGGATCCAATTTTGCATTCGCCAAAATGAGCCGTAGCAGGCTCAATTTATGGCAGATGGTTATGCAGTCTCAGCAGGCGCAAACTCTCCCCGCAAAGACTCATGTTGATGCCAATTACTGTAATAGGAGCCAGCGCGGCGACCGGAGAGGGTTGGCGGGTGACGGTGGGAAGGGCGGATCGGGACCCGGCCCACAGGCGGCCTGACGGTGGCGGCCTCCCCATCCATTCAGATCACTTAAGAGGGAAGAGGGGGAAACTCAGACGGGAGCAGAGAAAGCTCCTTCCTCCAGGACAGAACAGAAAAGGAGTGAGTCCCGCTGGGATTGGAGAACCAGGGATGTCAGGGCTGGGAAGGGGCTTAGAACAGGGGATGTCAGAGCCAGAGCAAGCTTGGCTGGAGCCACAGAGGGCCAAAGCCGGAGAAAAAGGTTTTATAAAGTACGAGGTCAAAACTGCAGCGGGCCGTAGCTAAAAGAAACCCAGAATATAAAATGTCCAAGTTTGGAAGGACTTTAGAACAGGGGGTGTCAGGGATGGGAGGGGGCTTAGAACAGGGGGTGTCAGGGATGGGAGGGGGCTTAGAATAGGGGATGTTGGGGCTGGGGGGAGCTTAGAACAGGGGATATCAGAGCTGAGAGGGCCCTTAGTGCTTCCTGACTCCTGACTCAAGCCTCTGCTTTTATCATACCCAGTTCCTCTCACACAGAAGATTAGTTTTCTGACACAACTTTGGAAAAAAAACACTGTAAGCACCTACTATGGGCCAGCTCCAATGAAACAAGGCTCTGGGAAGATGAGTGACCACCACATTTTGCACAGCAGCTGGCACACGACATGAGCAGATGCAGCTGGGGACACCCCAGGGAACAGAATGTTGGGTCTGCAATCAGGAACCCCAAGTTCAAATTCAGTCCCTTACTAGCTGTGACTCTAAACAAGTCCCTTAATCTGCCTCAGTTTCCCTAACTGTAAAGTAGGTACAATAATAGCACCCACCTTGGATTGTTGTGAGGATCAGATATTTGTAAAGAACTTAGCACAGGGCCTGCCTGGCACATACTGGCACTCCACGACTGTTATTTCATAAGCCCCTGGAAGGGCTCCCCCTTCACCTGCCATCACTGCAGCCCTTTGCTCAAAAATCGCCAAGCTGTCTTGCAGCCAAGGGAACATGTATACAGGCACTGATGGCCATCTGGTCACAGGACCACTGGGTCACGCACTGGAGGGGATCTCAAAGGTCCATCAAGGCCAGCCCCCGCCTCTTTTATCGGGGGAGAAAGATGAGAACTTCAATGGCTTGTCTAAGGCCATATTTCTAGGTTCCAAACTAAGGTCGTCTCACCACCAAACCCAGCAATGGATCCCCTATTAGCACGCTACCTGGGAGCCCAGCTCCACCATTTTATGGATGAAGAAAGGGCTCAGGGAGGCTCACTGGGCCTGAAGATTTAAATAAAATACCCAAGTTTAGATCTGACTAGCTATAGGACTCTGGGCAAGTCACTTCACTGTTTGCCTCAGTTTCCTCATCTGTAAACTGGGGATCATAATAACGCCTTCTTCTCAGGGTTGTTGGATTAAATGAGATAATTGTAACATGCTCGGCACGGTGTCTGGCACATAGTAGGCACTATACATAAATGTTAGCTATTATTATTGGCTTGACCAAGATCACAGAGATTGCAGTTATCTAAGATTTGAACCCAAGGCCTCTGGTTCTAGAACCCCTGCCGTTTCTACCACCCGCAGTGACCCCCCAAAGGTGGCATTGGCTCTGTCATGGATTCCAGCTGGTCCCAGAGGTAGTGGGTTTCCATGGAGAGCCACATCTCTGGGACCTATCCCTGAATCTCATCTGGTGGTTACTGCTTGGGTGACCTTGGACTAGTCATCCACTCTCACGAAGCCCTTTCCTTACCTGTGACATGGCAGACTGGCTGGCTCCTCCCAGCTCTTCCTGCATTCTTAAAGAAATGAAAATTAAGGAAGCCAAGGGGGCAGGTAGGAACAGACCATTGTGGACTGTGAAGTGAAATGTATGCAAAGATAGCACAGGGAAGCGACGATGGGCAGGCTCCATGGTGAGGTAGGAGGATGTCTGAGGCCGGTGCCCCCGCAAAGTCAGCAGAGCTGAGGAAGCCTCCAACACATGGGATGGACCTCTCCTTGGAAGGCTGGGGGGGGGGGGGTTATGGACAAGAGCCAATGATGGGCAAATGGCCTTCAGATGTGAGACATCCATCTCAGTGAGGTCATAGATCCACTGGATCCCACCTCCATGTGATCCCTGGAAACATGTAACTAAAAGAACAAAGCTATTGGAAAATGAGCCATCATCGAGCTCTTCCTGGACAGACTTCCTTTTTAGACACTCCAGGGAAGGACCCGGGCAAATACGGGGACTGGGAGGACTTGTGTGAGTAGCTCAGAGTCTTGCTCTTCTCCAAAAGCTCTTACACTAAGCTTGCACCCATTGGTGGGGGCCTCATGGACAGGGCCAATGAGCAGGATCAGTGCAAGGACACATCATTGTCTTGTGAGGTCGCCACCAAGAGCCAGGCCTGGAGGTTCCAAGGGAGAGTTTACCTGTAGATTACATACCTTCAGTCATGCGAGATGGAAACCCTAGATGGAACCTTAGCAGATCATCCGTCGCCCCTAGGATGTCCCAGCTGTGTATCACCCTCACCCCCATCCCAATCAACGAGCAGACCCACAGGGGGAAGAAGACGTTTGCAGAACTCTCTACGGTCCTCCCAAAGGCTGAAGTTGCTTGCTCGACATTCACAGGTACTTTGTATTTCTTATGACTTTAAGGTCACTTATTTTTCAGCATGAATATCTTTATTCCTACACTGTATTTGGCAAATCCAAACCCATCAAATTCCCAGAAATCAATCCGTAGAAAGAGGCTGGAACAGAAATGAAATGGGACTCCCCCAAGACCACAAAGCAAGAGTGAAGAGCGCTGAGTCGAGGGGGTCGAGCTCCACAGCAATTGGAATTCTACCACTTGCCTGCCGTGAACCTTCGGAGTAACCTCTTCAGATCTGTTTCATCATCTGTAAAATGGCAGGGGGTGGGCTCAGCTAGCTTTCCATCAGTAAGCCAGAGGATGAGAACATGATCTCTAGACCCTCAAGCTCTTTGCTACTACTCCGTCCCACCCTTCCATAGTAACAAAGATTTACAGAAAAGACTTTAGAAATCTATATCCAACTCCCTCATTTTACAGGTGGGGACACTAAGACCCAAAAGGATGAAGGATTCTCCTGGGTCACACAGATGGCAAGGGATAGTTAGAAACCAGTTCTTGCAACTCAGAAAGTCGGCATTCTTGTTCCCCACCAGCTTTCACCAGGGAGAATGAAGCTAAGTGTGACTTGCTTCCCAGAGGGCAAAGTTGCACATCCCTAGGACGTCAATCCCGGGATACAGGGGCCTTAGAGGTCTTCTTGTGCAGCCTCCTCTTCTGTAGAAGAGGGAGAGGAGGACCCAACAGAGGCAGCTTGCTCAACGTCACATAAGCACTGAGAACAAGGTGAAATTTGAACCCAGGCTTTATGGCTCCAAAGCCAAGGTTTTGGTTTTTTCCTTAACTCATGAAAAATCACTGGGAGTCAAAGGTCCTGGACTTAAATTCTGTGTCTGCTGTTTGCAACTTGCATGATTTGGGCTAAGTCACATAAACCCCCTTACTTTATACTGGTAATTTGCCTAGTTCATCCGGGTTGTAGAGGGCTGAGTCCGGATTCAAACTCTTCACTTTACCACGTTGTCTCTGTTAACTGAGGGGCTGCTTGCGCTGACCCCCGAGATACGTGCCTTCGCACACCAACACTGGGCAACGGGAGGGCGGCCGGGCCCGCTGCTAAGAGAATGGGTAATCAGTATTCCTCAGCCTTGCCAGCCAGCTTGCCATGCAGCAATGCCCAGGGGCAAACCTTTTAGCTCAGCACCTCCGTTAATAAACACGGTAAGTCACTCACTCTCCGGTTCCACTTCGTGAAGCTCCCCCCCAGTCGGCAGGCTGGGCGATCTTGCTATCGACGGCCTAACAGGCAGAGTCAGAATATATTAGGGACCAATGAGCCATGGGGCCGTCCTGATGTTCTTTCCACCGCCTCTCAAACGCTGCACAAATAAACAGTTATGATACGCAGGTAAGTTTTTCCTGACTCGGGCAAACTTGGGGCCGTTCTCATGGCCCTAGTCTGGGCGCCCTGGTCCGTGGGAGCCGTTACCTGAGGTGAAGGAGAGCCCATCAGCGTTCTACTTCGTGGCTTACAAATTCCAACGGGCGAGGTAAAGGAACTCCGGCACCTTTCACGTGAACAAAAAATTCTCAAATTCAAAGCAACAGATGGTATTTGGGGGACAACCATCATTCTCCAAAACATATATCCCAAATCATCATCAAGGAAGGCCCCCTGATTTAAAGCTGAAAGGCTAGGGTCAAGGCCGAGCTCTGCCACTGACCAACTTGATGACCTTGGCAAAGATACCTCCTTACTTTGAACCTCAGTCTTCCCCATCCAAAAAAGATAATGATTGGAGAAGGCTCAGATGATCTTGAACTGCATCAGATAAAAAGAAGAGGCAGAGTAATATATGGAGTATGGAAGGAAGTGGAGAGGAAAAAAAAGAGGGGAGAAAAAGGAGAGTAAGAGGGAGTTCTAATAAATTTGTCCATTTTTTCTTGTTTTTACAGAATCATCAATAAGCATTTATTAAGCATCTACCATACACCATATTTTATCCATTTTCTCTCCTCCAATCTTTATTTAAATAACCTTTGGAGGGGGCAGCGGATAGAGCACCAGCCCTGAAGTCAGGAGGACCTGAGTTCAAATCTGACCTCAGACACTTAACCTTTCCTAACTGTATGACCCTAGACAAGTCACTTAACCCCAATTGCCTCAGCCAATAGATAAGTAAATAAATGCACGAATGAATAACCTTTGGAGATGAGCAATGTCACAATTTAGAGATGAGGAAAACATTTCAGAAAAAGGGAAATGAGGTGGGAGTGGTTGCGAGGGCCAGGACTAGTGCTCATGACATCTGCAGCCTCCTTAGGAAGCAATTGTATGATCTGGCCTCAGAGGAGGAAAAAAATTTTTTTGTTCACTAAATAATGGATCCCAACTATTTCAAAATGGTATCAGATAAAACTTAAAAAAAAAAAAAAAAGACTCATATCTTGACTTAATCATATCTTTGCTTCCTAACAAATTCCCCTTGCCCCTAAACTGTGGAGTTATTGTTTAAACTAAAAAAAGAGAGGACTGGGTCCATATAAATGAACATAATCATTTATAAAGCTCCCACTTTGCTTTTTTATTATTCAATTGTTTTCAGCTGTGTCCAATTCTTCATCATCTCAGGCGGGGTTTTCCTGGTCAGGATACTGGAGTGGTCTTGGAGTAATCTGACATTTCCTTCTCCAGCTTATGTTACAGATGAGGAAAATGAGGCAAACAGGATTAAATGACCAAGCCAAATACCATGTTAGCAATGGGGGGTAGACGCAAAGACAAAAACGAAATGAACTCTTGTCTTCAAGGACCTTTCATTCTATCCAGAGAAACAAAAGGTATCCATACGAGTTGCTACAAAATAGACACAAAGTAGGGAGAATACCGTTAAACATAACTAGTTTAGTGACTTCTTTCTTCTACACTGTAATCAGTTTGTTGCTCTTCTGGCTGATTTCTTCTCTCCGCCTTGCTTCAGACCAGCCTTCCAAAGTTGGCTGGTTATTTAGATTGGTCCATTCCTTCCTTGAAGGGGAGCAGTCACTTAAATTGGTCTCCTCGTTAGATTTATCCACAAAGGTTGATTAGGACATCCCACAATTGTCGGGCACATAATTTTGCTTCCAGCTTCTTGATTTTACGCGTTACTATATCAAATAAATTTAAATTTAGGTTCGCTTTTAAATGGAAGTGAATAGAGAGCAAGCCTTAAAGACAAGAAAGGCTGGGGCCCTGCTCCTGGTAAGGTAACCCCTCCTCCTCCTCCATGTTGTAGTTTCTTCATCCAGAAGCTCCTAACAGTGAATAATTTAGAATAAAAGGACATGCAAAGAAAGAAGCCTGGTGCCATACAAAAGCCAATTTGACATTCAAATGGCCTAGAGTCAAGATTCCTGCACCTGTGCAGCCCATGATGCATCCAGGGCCTGAGTGGCCCATTGTGAACATTGGATTGGATGGTGTCTAAATTCTCTCCTTGCTCTAACATGGGCAACAGTGCAGGGAAGTGGAGAGAACCTGAGATTTAGTCGCAGTTACAGGATTTCAGACTTGGGACTTCAGTGACTGGTCCAACCCATACCTGAAGAATATGATTTGTAACACCTCAAGCAGCCAGGTCAGACTCTGAGGCTTCACCACACTAATTCTTTTTTGGGAGGCAATTGGGATTAATTCCAGTTTGAAAGCCTCAAGTATTTGAGGCTGGATTTGAACTTAGGTCTTCCTGACTCCAGGGTCAGTACTCCGTCCACTATAGTGCTACCTAGCTACCCCACCACTTCAATCCTATGAGACCTTTAGGTCTCCTCCCAGCCTTGACATCCCTCTTCTAAGCTCCCTCCCAGCCTTGGCATCCTCTGTTCTCAGGTCCCTCCCACTACTTCAAAAGCTTCCAAATTCCTCAAGTGAAAATAAACACTCCTGCACTTTTAAGAGGCAGCAGCTTTGTAGTAGAGGTAAAATCCTGCAATCTGCTAATCCTAAAATAATCCCATTTTAGGTTCTTTAAACTAGTCAGTTCTGTAAAAATACTAAAGCAGTACAGAGTCATAACTAGAAAGTCATATCTGTGGTAAGGTCCATGAAAGTTGCTTTCACCTCAACTTTTCAAAATAAATTCAGATGGGAGGTAGAGCTTGAACTTTGAGAAACATGGCCCCGTGAGAGAAGAGACTTTCATATGGTGCTGGTGGTCAAAGGACAAAGACTTGAGGTGCTTCATAGCTGGAGAGCCTTGGACACAAAGAGGCCACTACTAAGGGAAGGACCAGGATAATGATGTATGAGAGAGCCCACCTTAACATGCTGTAAGAGCTCTCTAAATTTCAGCACCTGGGGCACAGCTCTAGATGCTCTTGCCTAGTTGCAGTTATCAGACTTCTTCATAATTATAATAGATATTAATAGAGAACTTGAAGGTTTACAAAGTCCTTTATATAAATCATCTTATTTGCTCCTCAAAACAATCCTGTGAAGGAGATACTTTATTGTTATTTTGCCCAGTTCATAGATGAGAAGTTTTGAGAATTGACAAATTTAATGTCAGCTAGTAAATGGCTAGAGCAGAATCTGAACGTGCCTTTCTGCTGCCAAGGGCATCATATAATCCCCCCGCATCACTGAACGTCCCACAAGCAGAACAGATCTCTCTGCATTTAGTCCATCTGACCAAAACTGTTGACCTCATCATTAGTTCTCTAGGACTTATAAGAAAGAGACTGGGTCAAAATAAATAATTCATTCAAGGCCATGGGTAATCATAATAGTTGATCTAGGATTAAAAGTCAGTTTCTCAAGGAGTTCTATTAAAATAATCTGGAAACATTCCATGAGATTTAATCACCGACACAGCCCACAGCTCTGGCAACATCAGTCCTGAGGATCTTGGGAGAAAACAGTGCACTAGAACCAGAGCACAATCTCCACTGCCCTCTTTTAGTCAATCACTAAGACAAATCAAAACCAAAGCTATGATAGATAGGCCTTTCATCCTTCACAGATCATTGTGATTCCTACTGAAGACCCATAAAAACAGATGGGAAACAGCCAATGATGGGATGAAGGAAAGGGTTTCCAATCTGAACAGGCTTCACAAGAGCTCAAGTGGATCGGAATCACAGAATCTCAGTGCGGGAAAACAGCTTCTGGGCCATTTCATCCCATTATTTCAAGTTATGGATGTAGAAACTGAATTAAGACCGGCAAAGTATCTGCCCAAGCCAAAGGCCCAAAGCCAATGTGGGCAGCCCCACATCCAGAATCCAGGTCTTAGCACCTATGGATGTCTTTCCCACTTCCTTCCTGCTCACTCTCCTCAAATGATCACACCTCCCACCCCTTGCCACATGGAACCTCCTTGAAAGCAGAAATTACCTTTGGTCTTGTCTTTGTACCCCCAGCATCCAGCAGTTTCTGACAGAATCATCACAGCCTAGTGGGGAATTGAGGGAAGGGGAGTGTGCTTTACACCCATGGGGAATTCTGTATTCCTGAAATCAGAACTTCTTTCAAATACCAAATTCCTTTTTTTAATCCTAATAAAACAATGGACAAGTATACGAATCTACCCACTGAAAACAGTAACCATAATAAAGCTACTAAAGACTTTGGGCAAACTCTAGGATTTTTGGGAAATACATTAAAATGAACAAAACAGAGTCTGTATATGAACACATGCCCCAGGTCTTCTGCCTTCTGCCTTCCTGCCTCATGTGTTTTCAAGATTCAAATGATCACTAGGAAAACCCTTCCAGATTGGCAGCTCAATTCTATGGGGAACACTCAGGGATTCATTCATTGGCACATGTTATCAGCCTTACTGAATGAGGAAAACTCTGGAGAAGTCTACTTGGAACAAGGATACTTACAACAAGGTGTTAATTCAGTGGGACTGATGAGGTGATGGTTCTCTAGTTCACATACACTCAGTACTTAGCATGGTGATGTCATGGTTCTCTAGTTCACACATGCTCAATCTGCTGTAATGATATAAGTATAATAGGGTATTTAAGGGCTGAGGAGGCTGGAAATGAGATACTCCATCTTTGACCATCCTCCTGGTGGCTCTCCTGCCTCCTGTCTCCTCCACTAAGAACAAGACTGGGCCAGAATAAAGACTCTGGACTCTATTCCTGTCCATTCTCTTGGTATCTATCCTGCTGAGACCAAGGCCCGTCCAAAGGACTTCCAGAAAGCCAGCCCGAACATTACAAGTGAACTGGGCACAACCACCTGGAAGGGAAGAAGGGCAAGAGAGCTTCATCACTGTTGTAAAGATGAACTGCCTCCATCACAGGAAGGCAACATGAACCCCAAAGATTCCTTTCAGCTCTAAATCTAAGAAGCCCTTCTATGACCCGAATGGCTTGAGATTGGCCATTTCATCCACATTTCAGAGTAGCTCCCATAGGGTCAGGAAGGTCCTCAAAGGTCGTATTGTCCAAACTGTATCACAACAGGAACCCCTCTCTATAATGTGGTCTTCCAGACCTTACTTGGAGCCACCCTGTAAAAGACAGTGCTTAGTCCCTTCAGAGGCAATCCATTGCACTTTTAGACAGCCCTTACTATTAGCAAATCTCACTTATCTGGAGTTGAATACTATTTGCTCCTTCTACCTTCTCCTAGTTCGGCCCTTTGGAACCATCTTCCTAAACTTCAAATGAAGTTATCATGTCCTTGAATTCCTTCAAAGTATCCCACCTTGCTGGTTTTCCCTTATCCTTTTCCTCCCCCCTAATTCCCAAACCAACTTTTCTAGACCATAGTTTCCTCACCAGTAAAAGGAAACTATTGTAGTATTGGCAATTTTTATATGCTGTTTAGGACCCAAAACCAAGATTCCCCCAATGCCAACTTAAGCAAACCTTTCAACACAACATTCTATTTAAATCAACATTCAGAACCTACTCTGTGCCAGGAATTGTTCAAGCAATTAAAATTAGAAAAGACAAAACACAAAACTCTCAACTCTCAGTGTCTGCTCTCAAAGAGCTTACTGTCTTCTGCTGTTATGGGGAAAGGGGGAGTGATCTATATGCAGACACATAAATCTATACACGTTTGTGGAAGATGAAAGTATTAACACCTGTAGTAATGGGAAGAGCAGTGATGGGAAGACTTGACAAATTAGAATTCTAAGGAGTGGAGATGGAGCACTCCAGGTGGCAAAGGCAGAAATAAGAGATGGAAATAACACTCGCAACCTTGGTGACTAGAACGGTACATGACAGGGCAAGGGTCAAGAATTGGGATCCAGCTTTAGCGTTGGAAGGGGCTTTAAGGCTTATTTAGTCTAAAGATAAGGAAACGAGACCCAGAGAGCAGACATGCTTAAAGTCATCCAGCTAGTAGGTACCTGGCAGGGCTAGGGTTTGAACTCAACCTCAAATCTAAGGCTTTCTGGAGGCCAACAGTGAGGGATTTTAACTGCCATGTTGAATTATTTTATCCTACAGGCAATAGTGAACTAGGGAAGGCTTGAGCCAGGGAATGGCATGGTCTGAGTCGGGAGATCATTTTAGCTGCTGTTTGGAGGAGGAAGAGGAGAAAGTCTAGAAGAGGGATAATACTGTATATGAGCACTGGTGAGTTTGAGAATGATAGATATATGAGCAAGAGACAGAGGGAAGTGACATCAGAAGTAAAAACGGAGACAGCTGACAGGGAGTTAAGGGATGGGAAGGCTTATTAATGACTTCTAGGCAATAAGGATGGGTGACTAGCAATAATATGGAGTGAGGGGAAATTTTTTTGCTTTATTCAAGATGTGCCAGGGACATTCAGTTGGTGAGGTTCAGCAGATAGCTAATGCAAAAATGGAGTGCCAATGAATTAAGACTGAATAGTTGCTTGGGAACCATCTACAATGTGACAAAATTGAATCATGGGAGCTCACATGGGAATACATGCACAAAGAAAAGCATCCAAGATAGTCTTGGGGTATACCCATCCTTGGGAGAGGAACTGAATCAGTAGGGCAAGTGTGAAATGGAGTGATCAAATGGAACCAAAAACAGGCAGCATCCCACAAGTCAAACAGAGAAAATGCTCCAAGAGGAAGTGGTCAATGGCAAAATCTACACGGAAATTAAAGGTCACTGGTTCCCTTCCAGCAGGTCTGGTAGCACAGAAGGTCAGGTGCTCAACTGTAAGGAAAGTGGAGCAAGCAGCAGGAGGTAAGAAGTTGAGGCTGAGGCTGTCCCATCAGGCAACCTTCTTGGATTCAATAGTAAAAGGAAGAGGAAAAAGGCTGACAAGTTGAGGGGATATAAGGGTCTAGTAGCTTTTTTAAGATTAAAGAAGAACTGTGCATTTTCATAAACAGCAGGGAAGGAACCAGAAGAAAGGAAAGAGTTAATAGTGAGAGAGGAGAGGAAAGCTCCTGGTGAAAATAGAGGGGATAGATCAAAGAAGGATTAAACTTCACAAGTCTAAAAGAAAGGCAAAAATGTGAAGGTGTGCAGTGTGTGGAGTAGGAGAGAGCCCATGATAATGGCTTTTCTCTGTTGGGTCATCTGCTAAGAGGAAAAGGAACAATGTGGAGGGCTTGAGGGGATGGGGAGGGATGGGGGGAGTTTTGAGCACTACCATGTGGAAGTTTCTCCTAATACTGGAGAAATGAATTTTTGGTACATCTAGGTGGTAGAAAGGCTGCAGGACCTCCTCAAGCAAGATAGGATGATCAAAGAAAGTAAACAGTGAGGCAGAGGTGGGAGAAGATGGGAGCTAAAGGATTCAACAATGGGCAAGGTATAATGACAACTATAGAGCGAAATATTCAAGGTGGGAATAATATGGTCAGGGTAGAATGACAGATTAGAATAGGATTTAAGGCACTGGAGGTCATGATGAAAATAAATAGGTTTAGGAGTAGGGTACAGAGAGATCACAAGATCAAAGATTTGGTGACAGAAGAGCTCTCAGGAGCCATCAAATACGATGGAAGTGCAAGCTGAGGTGGTCTTCGACCGGGTCAGACAGCAAGCGTATGAGGATTTGAACTCGTCTTCCATGCCCAGTGCAGAATATCGAACCATCATGACTGAGAGCAGTTTCAGAGTCCTGAGATGAAAATTGGCAGTTATGACCAATGATGAAATCTAAGTAGGACCATCCATTGGTGGCTGAGGTAGAATACAGATTAATGAACCCCGAGGCTGAGAGATGAACTCTAAGGCCAGTGTTCAATAGGTCAACCTGCTGTATGTCTGAAGTTCTGAGTATTTAACTAAGCAGGGGGCCCGAGTTGGGGTGAAGAACCTGGGAGGGACCCAAGGGAGGACATAAGGACATAAGGACCAGACAACTTCCAAGTGAAGGCTGGTTCCAATGACGGAGCAGGAAGAAGGGGAAAAAGGTATATGCCAGCTCCTCCCTGTGCCCCAAGGTGTTCAGAATATGAAAGCAGCCATCGCACTTAAAACGGTGCCCCAGGAGGGGTTATCTTCTGAAGAAAGTTAGGTTCCTGGGAGCACCAAAAGAAGGAAATATGCTAAGAGATGGAAATTTCCCAGCCATAGGGAAAGAAATCAGACGAATTGACATGGTATAATGCCACAAGCATCCCTTCAAACATCAGAGCTGGAGGGAGGGCACAGTGTAGCAAGACACACTCTCGAGCCTCGGATCCTCATCTGATACCTGGCACACACAGATCATGGCACCTGATGCCCTGAGGCCCAGGAGTGGATGTGACCTTTGCCTCTACTAAGAAGGGAGAGAGGAGAAAGTTGGATGGGGTTGCCAGAGCTTCGGAGGGTGAAGGGCACTGGGAGCTGCCTACTGCTCTGCCCTGCATCTTCCAGTGGACAGGAGGACCTGTCCTTCAGTTGACATTTCATGCTTTAAGAGAAGCCAAAGGTCCTTCCAAAGGAGAAAAGGAGAAACCGACACAGATGTTTCAAAGGTATTCCTTCCCATGTAAAGGCCCGCACCAGCCCTTCTGGGGCAAATACTGAAATTCCTAGGATTTCCTTGGGTTGGGGCACGAGCAAGAGATTCCATGAGCCCTCTCCAGAGACGCACCTACTTCTGACCTAGTTTCAGAGTGTGGGGCCCAAACAATACATGGATTACATTTCTCTATAATGGGAAGTTCAAGACACCTCATCTCTCTGCCAATAAACATCAGGAAAGGAAAAGCCTTGGTAACTGGGATTCATCCCTTTTATCTATCACAAGGCGATAAAAAACAGCTTAAGAAAAGGAGGACTTATACTCTGTGGACATGGACCCAAGGAACCAGCATTCTGTGATAAGCTCGTGGTCAGGCAGGATAAACGGCTCAAGAATACCAAAGAGAGCAGAGCACTCGCTTTTCGAGCACACGGCATGCTCCTGACTCAACAATCAAGGGGGGCACGGAGAGATGCCCCAAACACCACAGAGAGAAAACAACAACCCACATGGAGACATCAGTGGCATTTTGTGATCAAATTTATTTTCAGTTCCAATTTCAATTACTTTGCCTTACTATAATTTACACAAGAAACTGTCGAGTAAACGCGTTATTTTACAGTGACTATACGATCCTTCCAATTTCCACAGCGAATGAAGAAACCATTAAAATCCATGTGTCAGGTGCTCCTGTCCATGTGAGAGCACACTCCCCATGATGCCACAGGTGCCAGTGAGGACCAAGTCCGTGAAATGGAAAGAGCCAGACCCTTTGTGCTGACAGGTTGGCCATAATAATCCTCCTTGCAACAACTCTCCTCAGACAAACCATCTTGCTTTGACAAGCCCACATTCCAACGATGCACAGAAAGTAAACATTGGTGTTCATCCTGAGTACACAGAAGACGTGTGAAGTGCAGCTGGGGTGGGGCCAACAGGACAACATGATGCAAAGCGCCCCTCACCGTCTCGTGGCAATCATTTCGAGAGGGGACAAAAATCACTGTGGACAAATGCACAGGAGCTAGCTGGGCCTTCAGCAAAATAAATGACCGGTAGGGTTCCTCTACTGCAGGAGAGCGTGTTTTAAGTGGGAAAGAGCATGATTTTCAATCATCAAGGCTTAAAACCTTGTCCTACACAAGCTTCTAGGAGTGAGGAGAAAAAAGTTGGAATCTGACAAAGAAACCCAATTTAAAAAAAAAAAAAAAAAATCTTACTTCTGTGTTGTTCCTAAAATAACTTTTTGGTTTCTATCTAACAAGCATTTTAATAGATATCTAGGAGAGGCTCCAGGTGAGTATTTTCTTAAAAAATCCTGAAGATCTGAGGACCACCCACAAAAGGGTTAGAACTATACCATCATCTTCGTAGCGTGTCTTCGGACAGCGCAGAGACCCACGGTTGGCCACGCTCTACACTTTCATCTCATCTGAAAGTGAATGATCTCTCATCTAAAATGTATTTTCAACATGAAAACAGCTAAAAGTCATCATTATATTCCATTGTGTAAGTTGTGAGAAATTGAGGCCATTTGCATAGTTTCCAAAATGCAGTTTTAGAAAATAGTCATTTCAGACACAAGAAAAATTTGACTCGAGGGAAGTACTACACTTCCAACTTCTCGAACGAGCCTACAGTATTTTTTATTGAGATTAAATAGTATCGCCCATTTCTTTTGTGCCTAACAGGCTCTCTGAAATGTTTATAGTGTTTATTATAAATCACAAGCCAGTGTCTTCCCCCCATTTTTTTTTGCCAGTTTCTGATATAGAAAAATACTTGAAATTTAAATGTACAAAAATCCAATAAAAACAGGTACAATTTTTAAGGATTTTTTTTTTCTTCAAGGGCAAGTACAAATGAAATTATAGCCAGATTCCTAACTCATAGAAATCCTCAAAGTTGGCTGTAAGATCGTGACCATCCAGAAATAAATAGCTATAAATACATTCATAGTTTACATTCCAGAATCAGAGGGAAAACAAAAAATTCAGAATAAACTTTTGCTTTGGGAGTCTGTTTACTCATGAGACTAAAATAGAAAGTTTTAACAGACATTTAAGAGAACAACAAAAAAGTATATATTGGTCCACAACTTGACATCCATGAAACATACCAGCTAGCATTACATTGTAGTCAATTCATCCATTAATGGCATTACTCTGATAATTATTAAAATCTGCTAAAGGTATATATAATGAAAATATTTTCCTTTGCCTTTTTGCTGTAGGTACAGTACTCTGGAGAAATTGTACTAATCCCCTAAGTAGATGTATGTATGTATGTACATATATACACAAGTGCGTGCATCAGTATCTATAGCTCTACATGCGGTTTCTATACAGCTACAGATATACACACACATATACATATATACACACGTGTTTGGATAGCGGTACATGTGTACAGATCGTCACACGCACATGTCTGTGAAACGTCAACACTGCAAGTTACTGGTCAGATCCTTCCTCATTCATCGTGGGCAGCACTGGTTCCCCTCACTTGACCTTGATTACGTAACTGTAGGAAAATGGAAAGAGAAGGGTATGAGGAAGGAGACAAAATTAAGTTTTTAAACACTGTAAAGCTTATCAATTTTCCAGAAAAAAATGCTTAATATGGCAAAAAACCTTTATCAGAAAGTCCATTTAAACTGAATAGATTGCTACACTTAAAAAAAAAAAACCTACTCAAGATTTATCCTATTAATGGCTTAACACTATCCCAATGGTGGGAGAAATTAAGCAAATTAACCGCTGAAAAGATCACTAACCTTTATTAAGAATTTATTCCAAGTGATAAAGTGACAGCAAAAAAGCTGGACAAACCAATCATGGACTGCAGTGTGCATTTAGGTAAGAGTGTGAGATCATTTGAAGCTCCTCCTTGATGCCCAGGTAGTTTATTCAGTCTTAGGTACACAATGAAAAGAGTGGCCCAAACAGAGTGAATGTGGGCCACAGAGCAAAGGAGAAAAGACCCCTATATTTGCTCTTCTCCAGAATAAGTTCTATGTTGCCCTATCTGGCTTCCGTGCTTATGGGTAAATTGTAATGGCCGTTCTTTTTACAAAGTCATCCTTTGCTAGATAAAAATGCTCTAGCCTTTAAATGAACAACCACGCCAAAGACTACAGAAAAATGGACATTACAAATTCAACTTAGGTGAGATTACAAATATTAGAACTTAACCGAGTCGTCTAGGAATCTAAGAACTAAAGATTTGGAATGCCAGAGAAAAGAGGAGGGAGAGATTGGTTCAGCTGGTCCACAATGGATGGCAGGGGAGCTGCTTCGCCACCCCTGAATTACTAGGTCAGCCTGAGAACATTCAAAGGCACCAGGATGTGGGGCAATTGTTGACTACAAACATGGGAGTCTGGATTTGAATTCCAGTTCTACCAGCTGATTACTTCTATGACTTCCAGCAGGTCACTTCCCCTCTCTCCATCAAAGTCTCCTCATTAGAATAAACAAAAAGCTGGCTCCAAAGACAAGCCATGTGGAAATCAAGCACACTCAGTCCATTTTGTACATGTGGATATTACTCCATTACTGATCTCAACCTGTGCCACAGATGTCTTTATATGAGAAGGACTGAAGTTCTGAGAGTTCTAATGCTAATGCTTTTTATTTTATGTGGGGTTTGTTCATGTTTAGAAATGAAACCATCAGAATATGGTGAATCTGTGCTCATCAAATGACTCTCCATCACCAGCAAAGTGGGAATTTGAGGTGGTGTCCTGTTCACCCAGCCCTTCACTTACACAGCTTGATATGGCCTCTGACCCTACAGAAGATTCATCTAGACATCAGCAGCCGTTGTGCCTCGGACGGTACCCTTCTTACGCATCTAAACGTAAAATAAAACCGTGAGCTACTGAATCATCGACTCTGAACCTCAGGTTAGTAAGCAAGAAGGCAAAGGCAAGGCAAAGACGCTCTCAGTGAGAGCTGCAATGATAGTCACATCCACATTTGGGAGAACATTTCTAGGTCTCTCCAATAAGCTCAAATCTAAGGGAAGTTCTTAAGGAGTGTTTTCTCAAACAGCATGACAGATATTTAGCTGTCCTTGAGTGCTTCAGAGAAAGTGTTGGTGTGAAATTATTTTTAAAATAGCCCTAGACTCAAGGAAATGTCCACTAATGTTATCTCCATGTCATTTCTTTGAATAGCCTTCAAAGGTCGAAATGGGCCTTTACACAGCTGCTGAAGCTAGAAAGGAAGGAATGGGCACAGGGAATTTCCAGCTGCTCTCGATCTGACAAAAGCAGCTCCTTAGGCATAATTCACTCAAGAGCCATTAGTGTCACACCAAACTTGGTGTGCTTAGGAATGGAGCAGAAGGGACAAAAACAAGAGTTACACAGAAGACAGGAGCCCAAAAACGAGGCACTTGCCAGTGAATGAAGGAAGGCTGAAGAGCAGAAATGTGAAAATGGACCAAGACAGCCATGGAATCATAACTCAGTCACGATCAATGAAGGAAAAAGATGATGACAGAAAGGGAAGAGAAGAAAAGTAACACAGTCATCCTTCAATGTTCGTGGGAGTTAGGGTGCAAGACCCCTGAGAATAATTCTAGACTAACCCCAGACCTAAATTTTTAATAATTCTGAACAAATTATCATACAAAACAAGTACATCACACGACACCCAGCAAAAAGCTGCCGCTTCTCCAAGAGACATTAGTGTCTTGCAGTCTTCACAGCCACCACAGTCCAGCGGCATCAGCTGCTGCACAAATTTCCTCTCCTCCCAAAAGCACAAGATACAAGGATCAATGCAAGGTGGAAGGGAAGTCAGATGATCAAAAATGAAACAAAGAAGAGGCATTTCCAAAAAGAGGGAATAATTTCTTTAACATGGCGAAACTTTGAACAAAACTTAACTGTTTATAATAAGTTTATACTTATGGCAGCAAATGATAGAACAGATTAATAATATATATTATATATTTGACATATATGCAAGTCATCTGCAATTTTCCACAGTATGCTACAAATCTCCCAAAATTCACCTTTAATTATTGATGACCAATGCTCAACTAACCATAACCACAAATATAGAACCCACAAATGTCAAAGGATGACTGTGTTGTCTTTCCCCCCTGTTTTCATACATTAGTTAGGAGGAAAAATAAGAAACAAGGTATCATGTTTATCTTAAAAACTGAGCTACAAACAAGGTATCATGTTTATCTTAAAAACTGAGCTACTGCTAAGCTTAAAGCCTGAAGCTCAAAGGCCTTCTGCTCATGCCCGACACCTCTCGTTCCCAGGCACTCTCTTTGGGGCCAATGCCCATCCTAAAAGAGATTTTAATTCCTGAAATATCTGTGAATGAAAAAGAATTACACTTGTCCAAAATGATTCGATCAGGCATCAATGGAATTAAAACTGAAATTCCTTTCTATCAAAAAGAAGGCTTTACATGTTTAAACTTGCTCGTTATGTAGGGGTCTGCAAGGGAACCTGTAACCTCAGGCACTGCCTGCCTTATCTGTGGATGTTGGAAGACATATTGTTAGTACACAAAGTGAGAAATTCTAGCATAAAGCACTCTTTCATTACTTTGAGCAGTATAAGAACTAGATTTCACGTTAAGATGAGCAGCACAGAGGGCAGGAAAAGGGTTCATTAGAATTTTTGAAACATTAAACAACAAAATACCCCTCCCTTGCTCCCCAGTCTACCCATACCCCCATATAATTTCTTCCATTTTATGGAAGGCAATGGAAACATGAAGATTTAAGCTTAAAACTTAAAAAAAGAGCTACAGAAGACCTTCTAATAATTGAACTTGTATGCGTAATTGCTTGCCTATCTCACAACATTCCTTTTACCAGCTAGAGGGATTGTTAATAAGCAGGCAGACCCCAACTTCTAAACAATCCAGCCTGCCAGGCAGCAGCTACTGCTACTATCAGGAGGGCCAGTGTGCTTTGAAATAAACCAAAAACAGCCTGGAAGATTTTAAGGCACTTATGGGTTGAAGAGCAAGAGGAAAAAAGCTGGGCAACTTCTGACCCTAAAGGCAGAAGTGACCAAAGATAGATTCCCTGGTATATGGGCCTTCTCCCATTGCTGAAATCTTTCTCACTTCAGTTGGTTACATCTCATGCTACCACAATAAGGAACCTATGACTTTAATATTTCAAAGAAATCTAGCCGCCTTTAATGGGGTTGTCACCTTTGCCTCAAAGTGAGCAAGTTCTATCCCACTCTCTCCTAAACTAACAACCACTCATATTTTGGTGCAGGAAAATGAACTGTAAAGACATGGGGCCCAAGTGACCTGACTAGCTGGAACTAATCGAGATAGACCAAATCAAGAGGGCCATCGGGTGTAAACAATCGTTTTCACATGCACAAGATGGAGAACACAGCCAGGCAAGAAAATTAATGTAATCTTAAGACTACATTTAAGGCACAATGTCCAAAATTAGAAAGCTGTCAGCCATGCTGTGTGTACTTCTCTCTGACTAGAACACACCCACATGATAGATTTCTTTAGGATTAAAGAAGGGACCCCAGAGGCCATCTCTTCATATCACAGATGGGGAAGCAGAAGCCCATATGGGTGTAGAAGCAGGAGTATTAGGATCAGTGGAGGTGTGATTTTTGAAAGGCCATTGACAGATGAAGACTGGTTGAAGGAATTGTCCAGCCAGTATGAAAAACATGGAACAAGATTATCTGGGTTTGAGTTATAAAAGTTATAAAAAAAGAGACTAAACTTCTGTTTGGCCCCATGGGGCAGAACAGGGATAATTCTGGAAACTGCAAAACTGGATAAGGAGAAGTCTCCCACCATGCTGACTAAGCCCAATTGAAGAGGCCACCTGTAGAAGGCAACAGCTTTCCCCTCACTGAAGCCCAGAAGGGGCTAGACAGAGGACATTATTTTTCAAGGTATGAATAGCCACTGAAATGTCCTTCCAACTAAAAATTTTCAATACTTTTGAGTGCATACTTTGGCCTCTAAATCTCAAAAAAGTTCTTAGTCCTAAATTAGTCCTAAACCAGAAGCAGGATGGCATATGCAATGGTAAAGGGAGCTCCCAATGCACACAAAAGCATGGCTCTCTTTCATCTAGTCATGTAGACTCTGTGCCCAATTTGTGTATACTCGGTATTTTATAAATGTCTGTTGAATTAAATTGTGTTAAGCAGACCTTTGTAGGCTGGGTCAGGAACAGTTTCTGGAGGGAAAGGTTTTCCGAGTTCTAAAAAGCACTTGGGAACACGATCCATTTGTAATTCGGGGATTGCCTGTAGTTTACTTTATGTGAAGGGTAAGGTTAAAACATTTTATTGCCTTATAAAGCAAACATTTCCAAGGCCTTTATAAGGTTCATGTAAACTAATTAGGAGCAGATTTTCCTTAATTACAAAAATTCCGGCAATTTGAAACACAACAGCTTTAGCTTCCTTTTCTATTGTGTCAGAGAAATAGAATTGCTTCCATGGTCCTTTTGTTTGATGGTGTTTCTAAACATTGCTATTAGCTGGCATGTACCTGGGATGACTCTATGGAAACCTCTCCTGGATCTACTTCCACATTGGGCCTTCGTCAGCTCAAGCAAACCTTGACTTACTTCTAATCTCTAGTCAGGTCTGTCAAATGGGGGGAAAAAAAGGCCACTGTGGAAGTTTACACTTCCAAAAGAGGGGAGGACACGTACTCTCAGGCTGACCCTTGACATTTTGAAATGGGGAAAATACTATTACCCAAACAAAAGGAAAATTTGGTTTCTCCTTAGTTTGCCCATCAGCTCCCATCACTAACAAAGTTGAGGAAAAAATTCTGAAGTTGGGGAGAAAAGATCAACTTTTTTTGAACTATGGGGTTAAATTTGAGTTTAATGGTCTAAAATAGGGGTCCTCAAACTATACCGCAGGCCAGATGCGGCAGCTGAGAACAATTATCCCCCTCACCCAGGGCTATGAAGTTTCTTTCTTCACAAAACAAAACCACAAAACAAAGTTTTTGTTTTTACTATAGTCCGGCCCTTCAACAGTCTGAAGGACAGTGAACTGGCCCCCTATTTAAAAAGTTTGAGGACCTCTGGTCTAAAAGATCAAGAGGATTATCGATATACTAAGATTAACAGTAGAGATCTACAAAGGCCCAATGGCTATAGGGAAAAAACAAAAACAAAAACAGAAATGTGACATTTCAACACCCTGAATCTAGGAAGGACCTCATCAACATCGGACTTCCTTCTGAAAGGGGGAAAGCTCCTCCTAAGATCCCAGGTCAAGACAAAGAATGCTAGTCTAAAGTCAGCTCTGCCAGTGCTCCCTTTCCCTTCATGCAGAGTCGAGACAAGAAGGCAGCCTTACAGCTTCTAGCTCTTTCTGGGTCTCATCTTCCATTCTTCGAATGTCTTCCATAGTCAGGTCGATCCACTTGTCAATCCAACAAAAGAGCTGGCGGTGGAAGTTAGTAAATATTCTTTTTTCTTGCTTTGAAAAGAAAGAGATAAAGGTACATTACAAGGCCAGCGGGGCAGAAGTCATTATTCCATTACATGAACATTAATGACCCCCCCCCCAAGGCATTTATGTGCAAGTGCCACACCAAGACCCCTCCTCATGGGCCCTTCTGCAATGGCCACCATGCTAATCAAGTAGAGTAAGGCTGTCCTGGGAAGAGCCTAATGTTCCCCCATAGCTGCAAATGCCGGGAACGAGAGAGACCTCCCCAGAACAGTTCAACTCCAGAGAGGTGTACAGGCCCTCTGGAGGGCAGCACGGATCCCAGTTCTATAGCACAAGGGAGCATATGTGATACCTGGTCTCACTCGTTTTCATGGGCGACTTACTTTTTGGATAAAGTTTTCTACTTTACTCTGCAGACCCCACCACTTGAATTTGATGGTTACCAGCTTGTAGGCACACATTTGGGGAGAGTCTTGGTTATTTGCCAGGTCTTTCTAGATGGGAAAAATGGAAAGAAAATATAATGTAATAAAATAAATTTAAAAATACTGAAATTAATCTAATCTAAGCATCCAAAAGTTCTGAGTTTCCATATGTGCCTACTATGTCCTGTTTCCCTGAAGACAA
Source organism: Sarcophilus harrisii (assembly GCF_902635505.1). Taxonomy (NCBI): domain Eukaryota; kingdom Metazoa; phylum Chordata; class Mammalia; order Dasyuromorphia; family Dasyuridae; genus Sarcophilus; species Sarcophilus harrisii. The sequence continues at coordinate 704,840,538 of NC_045426.1, forward strand.
AGAGGGAAGAGGAGAGTTATTTATTCCATTCAGCTTTGAAAGAGCAGCTAAGCTATGGGTACTTCAGTAGACAAACAACTCAGCAGGGGTTCGGGGTTCAAACAGGCTCAGGGTTCGAACTCCATCTTTGACAGGTCCTAGCCAGAAAACTCTGGGCAAGACATTTTGCCTCTCTTGCCTTAGTTTCCTCATCTGTAAAATGAGGGAATATTACTGAATCCAAATATTACAAGAATCCTCATGTGAAAAATGAGGCACCCAAGGACTTCCCAGGTCTACTCTGGATGGAAAAGGCTTCAGGGCAGAGGTGGAGCTCCCTGGGCCTGGACTGGCGGCTATGAGACCCTGCACAGCTTGCTCAAGGCCTCCTGCCGCCGCTGCCTCCAAAACCCTGGCTCTTTAAAACTGTCAAACGTTTGCGTACAAACAGCGGGTTGAAGTATGGCTCAAATTAAAGAGCAAGCTAAAAATACACAAAAAAGGCTCAAACAAACTCGAGTTCCAAGAACAGGACGTATACATCTGACTTGTACAATTAATGAAGTTTATGCCCCTTTTGGAATTTTTGGGAGGATACTCAAGTTGAATCACACTATTAAACACTGGTAATGGAAAGATGGCAACATGCAAGATTCCAGCCGAACCCAAGTCTGAGAAACATCTCGGCAAAGATGAAAAAAGCATGCCCGATGAGGCAGACGTTCCACAAAACCAGAGAAGCAGCAGCAACCTCCTGCATCTCATCCAGGACCCCAAGCCCACAGGTGCTCGGGGCAGCGGCCCCTCCAAGCACATGCAGACAACAGAGGCCAGAGGCCGGTACCAGCTGATGGCCCAAGGGCTGGGCTCTCCCTCCAAGACAAAAACTACGAAGATGGCAGGGAGCAGGAGACCAGGTCACAGCCACCATCCAGAACAAAGCAGTGGCAACAGTGCTCAGATTGCAGTGAGAACAAGACCGGAGCTATGCCCTGGATTCAGAGCACATAAACAATGGTCCTAGCTGCCGAGTCAAAAGCCAGGAATTGAGGCAGAAGACACAAGTAAACAAAAGAAAACTAATTCAATAAAAAAAAAAAAAAAATACCATGGGTTTAAGAGAAGATTAAAAAGTAAATCCATAAGATGAAAAATAAATTCCACAATAAACACAAGTAGAGCCTCAGGGTGGGAACTGGAGTGGCCACCAGAACTAAGTGGATAGAATAAAACAAGGGATTAAAAAAAAAAAAAAGAAAGAAAGAAAGAAATAATAGAACTCAAGGGAGAAAATGACATGAGAATAAGTGCTTACAACAGAGACTATCTTGAAAACAATGAAACGAATAACTCAAATGACTCACTGAAATAACCAGAAAGAAAAACAAAGTCAAAAGTGTGTAAAATTAGAAGGCCAATGAGGTGTCCTCCGTGGAAAAATAACTGACCTAAAAGTAGTTTGGGGAAATAATCCCTCTGTTCCCAGAAACACATAACCAACTAAAACCTCAGACTCAATTTCAAGAAAACTGTCCAGAATTATGCAAGCACCAGGAAAGAATAAAGTACAAAGAGAAAGACACTCCAGCCAGAAAACATCCAGAAATGTCAGCCAAAATCCATGGCCTCCAGGGCCAGGCAAAGGAAGAAAAAGTTCATGGGTCAAGAAACTGTAGACAGGATCCAGTAGTCAATTACTAGAGAGAAAAGAAATTCTTAGATGCACAATCCTAAAGGCGAAAGGAACTTACCACCAAGGATAACCATGTGGAGAAAGAAAAATATCAACCTCCATGGAGGAAATGATAAGACCTTTAGTGTGAGAATTCTCCCCAAGTCTTAGAAAAAAAAGTAAAATCTGAGCAACATGCACAGCAGACAAGAAGCCTACAAAAGCAAATGTGTCTGAGGAATTAAGGAGCTAAAGGATGATCACATGATTACACAATCACTGGAGAGGAGAGACAACTATCTCTTCAGAATCCTACTATCTTCAAGGTCAAAGAAATAATAAAAGAAAAAGGCAGGGCCGGGTTATGATTTTATTGATTTGCTAGTTCTGAAAGAAATCAAAGGGAGGCAGGGAAAGGAATATACTAGAATAGAAATGAAGGTGAAACTTATTTATTGTAACTAAACTGTGAAAGTCATCTTTCTTATCCAAAAGGCAGATATAAAACACACACACGAAACCATGCATGTATATATATACACACACATATAATGTCCACACATATATAAAAGACAGCTTTTGCAAGGGAGCCACAGGGTAAACAAGAAGGCTGGTCCCAAATGATCAGAACCAGGGATCTGGCTCTGGGTTTGGTGAAGAATGGATGGGTAGTAGAGTAGAATGAGCCACTCCAATTACAGATTACTGGTTTTGAACCTATTCCCTTTCTTTTCCTACCTTGCTTTTCTTTATTTCAAGGCAATAAGGCCAAAGGGAAAAGGAAAAAAAAAAAAAAAAAAAAAAAAAAAAAAAAAAAAAAAAAAACGAGAAAATACAAGTAACAATTGTTAACTGTGAATGTGATTAATTTCTTCATGTAACAGAAATGTAGCTAAATGGATTAGAGAGCAAAATTTAACAATATGTTGTTTAAAGGAAACACAATTGAAACAAAGATTCACAGAATCAAATTGAGGGCCTGAGTAGAATTTATTATGTTTCAGGTGAATCTAAAAGCATTAGGGTAATAATCACGATAGCTGCTATCTAGTTATTAATGAAAGTGAAGTGAAAAATAGTATGCATATGTATCAGCTTTCCATGGCAACTTTATAAAAATGTACTGTGTCCAGACCAAAAAAAAGCCTCACAAAGACAAAAAAGCAGAATGTTGAACACACAACTTTTATTGATCACAATGTAATCAATAAGTGGAATCTGAAGAATGGATTAAAATTTAAGGGGAGATTAAGTAACAGAATCCTAAAGAATGAAGAGGAAAAAGAACACATTGTAGAAACAATCATTTTATTAAAGAAAATAGCAACTATAACATACCAAAGTTTGAAGGATTAAGTTACAGTAGTTCTTTGAGAGAAATATTTTCTCTAAATACTTTCAACCACAAGAAAACAAGTCAAAGAAATGTGCATCTAATTTTTTTTAAGTTAAAAAAGCAGCAAATCAAAAAACTTCAAACACATGCAAAAAAAAAAAAAACTGAAAACTGAAAAAAGCCTAAAAAAATTGAACTCACAGACTAAGAGCTGGTTTTTTTTTTGGCAAAAGAATATGCAAAATTTTTTAATTTGGTTAAAAGAAAAGCCAACCAGAGAATCTAAATGACCAAAATCATGAGAAGAGGTCTGATTTTTTGGGAATAGAACTATGATTTTTCATCACAGCTCCTTGTGAAGAAGTTTATCAATTCTGATCAATGGCTTTCCTGCAAATTAAGGTATTAGGGAACCTCCAAGAGCACAAATGCTGAGTGGTTCACCCAAGCTGTGCATGTAATTTCAGAGGTAAATCCAGGTCTCTATCCACTAAGTCATGATACTTCTTCTTCACACAATTTTATAGCAACAAACTGATCATTGTTTACAAAAATAAAAATTCCCAGATTATCAGAATAAGATAGACCTTGTAAAAAATTCAATTAAAAAAAAAAAAAAACTGAAAACGTCATTAATGAACTCCCAAAAGAAAACAAACCAGGAACAGATGGATTTACAAGTGAATCCTAGTAAACATCCAAAGAAAAATTAACTGCAATAATACAGTTTGGGGGCAGAAAGAGAGAGAGACACCATTCAACTAATTGCTTCAATGAGTCAAATATCGTCCTGCTATCCAAGAAGGGAGGGATGATCAAGCAGAAAGCAGCACTTCTAATGAATAAGTAAAAAATATGGAATAAAATGTAAGTCAACAGGCTAAATTTGCCAGCACTGGCAAAGTCCTTCAGAGAAGGAGAACCAACCAGGAGACCTGGATGGGTCCAATACTGGTGCACAGTCCTTCAGAAAGCATCTATTAGAAACAGATTTGAGCTCAAGCACTTTGTCATCCAAGTACAGAGAGACTATACTAAGTGATTATGTTCTCACACATCCCAGGAGAAGGAAGAAGCAAGAAATGCAACAGCCTTGATGCTGCTTCTTTAACATTACCTAGTAATTCCCAACAATGCTTGATACTCATGCTGCTTTCAGCTCTAAAATGTTATTCTCTAAAACAAATTAATAATTTATAAGACACTTACTATGTACTCATATGCTGAGCTCTTTACAAATATCACATCTGATCTCAGAAAAGTGAAGTCTCTTACCCAGGGTCACACAATTACAAGTGTCTCAGGGGAATTTGAACTCGGGTCTTCCTAATTTTTAGGAATGTCATTTAAGGAAAGAGCTATTAAGTCAAAATAAAGAAACACCTTGAACCTTATTCTCACTGAAGAAAATGAAAAGCCCTGGATTTGGGAGTCCAAATCCAAACTTACTTACAACCTCTGCCTCTGGAGGAATTGTGGAACCACTCGGAACTATAGCTCATTGTGTGACATGGGAACAGGGGCCAATAGCACGGCACAACAGCAGTCTCATATGCCAAGGCTATGAGCCCCAATGTCACATACAACAGGAGGCACCTCTCTAGTAGCAGGCTAACTTCTGAGAACATGTGAAGCAAAGCGGGAAGAAGAGCTCTCCAGAACTGTAGGTGACTCATTCCTACCCGCCACCTCCTCTCAGCATATTAATCCCATGGGCACCATACCCTGTCTCCTCAATAAACTTGGCTTCTCTCCATCACCCACAAGACCGAAAGACAATTCTATATAAGACATAGACACTCATACCCTTAACAAAAGGTTTTATAGCTGGCTTTCCAAACTTTGCATTTCTCCACAAAAATATGGAAGGAAAGATACAACTTGAACACACCCCAAATCTCTAATGTTCCTACAACTACATGGGAATTATACTTAAGATTAAAGCAAACAACTAAAAAAAAAAAAATACTGATAAGCAAATCCAGGAAAACAAAAATAAGGGTAAAAGTCATCTGGTTATCAAGAGACAGGATCCCTGGAGTTTATTTCGAAGCCAATAGAAAAATCCCAAATCCAAATTGTGAATCATCACAATGTAATTCCAATTCCAATATAATATCCCAAGGACTAACCAATTGTGAAATCCCTCCTTAGTTTGTATTTTTACCAAATTCCTTAAATTTCACAACTAACTTGAAATGAAACCGAAAAGGCCAAACCATGCTTTTAATTTAACAACACATATTAGGTTACCCTAAGGTATGTGAAAGAGGCCTAGGGCAAGTAATGTATACTTCAAGCTACATAATATAATCAAACAAAAAGCTGTATGTTTAGCTGGCATGGTGCGCAATCAGTCTGGCTAATCCACCAGCTCTCACCTTTCAGAACTGTGACAAATAAATATATACAAATGTGAAAAGAAATGTTTTTGAAAAGTGAATCCTGAGGGATACTAAAAACTCAATTTCCAAAACTGCAATGTTCTCAAAGCCTTTTATTGGATGTTGATAACAATTGTTTATTTCTTGCCCCCAAATCTGTTAGGGTAAGTCTTCAGTCCAAGTTCAGACCCAGCACCAGAACCTTTCCCAGAATGGACACAGGACTCACACTCCCCTTAAAGGGGATTAGTTTTAGATAATTGTCTGAAGGTTCCTTTTCAGCAGAATTTGCAATGCAAGTTTTCAAGCCCATAGCTCACTCTGAGAAAAGCGTAATTACAAGTTAAAAATAAATGACACCCCGCTGGGGTTGCTGCCAGCCTTACTTGAAAGGTTTAAAGACACGCAATCATTGAAAAGATGAGAAGTGATTGGCCTGAAGCTTTCTAAGAGGAACCTGCCTAAAGCACAGCATTTAGAATTGAGTAACCCAGAAGATAGGAAGTATCGGACGCGACATTCAGCAGTCTTCTTTCCAGACACAACCAGGCCAGAACAACAATTCAGCACAAGACATTTTAGTAAAAGAAAGTAATGAAGACAGGTCAAGAGTTCAAAGAACAGAGAGGAAAAAATTAGTTATTCTCCCCAATCTATATGCCCCAGATTTTCTTTTTTTGTACATCAGATATGTTTTGACACTGATCATGCAATCTGGGAGTATATCTCATTTTAAAAAGCATCTTCAAAATAAATAAATGAATGAATGAATGAATGAATAAGAATCTCAGCTTTCTTTCCATGATCAAATCTAGAGTGAATCTGATCACCAAAAGCATAGCAAGAGCACCTTGGATCTGAAATCAAGACAGCATAGGTGTAACTCTTTCTAGTCATGTAATCCCAAGCCACAGTTTACTCATCTGTAAAATGGATCACACCACTCTCCCTACAGATTCAGGACATCAAAGCAGATTGCTGTTTGTCCTTTCTGAAGACCACTAGTGACATCATGGGGCAACATCCTGACTCGTGTACAGGATTTAGTAGAGGCCGAACAAATCAGGACAGCCATGGATGAGACACCGTGGGCGACCGTGGCGCCTTCAGTGTCTGACCAAGCTCTAAGCGCTCCACAGTGCTCCGTGTGCTTGGAACCAACTTCAATCAGGGGTTTGAACCTGTCAGTCGCTCTCCATCTGCTGAGATGGTGTTGCTGAGGTGAGGTCACTGAACATCAACTTTTGGAAGCCACAGGTGAGAGTTGTGGTATGGCAGGTGAATAAGGTGAGTAAGAAGCTCTGAATAGGCCTTGGCAGACCCCATTGCAGAGTTATTAATCCTCCTTTAAACGCCAACTCTTTAAAATTCTTTAAAATTAATATTTTTACATTATCTAAATTTCTTCTTGTTCTTCCCCACCCCCTCTTCTAGAAAGTCATCCAGATTAAAAAGACTCTCCAATCTTCATAGAGACATTATGTCACTAATGAGAGATTAGGCCTGCTAATGTCCTCTCCCAGCATCAGGAAAGAGGCTACAACTGTTTGGTGGTCACTCCTGCTCTCCCAACCTACGCCACATAAAAAGTCTGCATCCTGAGCTCTCAACTCCTCCTGGAAATGTGGAGTCCAAACTCAGTAAAGTAAATCTGGAGACTGTCGCATAAAACCAAATGGGCCTTTTAAATATGACTTAAACTTAAGGGGGTCAAAAATATCAAAGTACCTTCAAGACATCAAACTACTTTCTGTTTTAAAATTAATATTTTAAAGGCTTAAAGATTTCCCGAGTTTCTAAGGGGATCCGAGAATGGGATTGTTTCCAAATGAGAAATTATTAAGATTAATACATATTATATCCTCACATCTATGAAAGTCAAGTTAAGTGTGTCATTGAGGAAGCCCTGGTTTAAGAATTTTCTTCTCTAGCAGAGACTGCAAGTTATTGTCAAGACAAAGAGGGAACCAATTAATAATGCTTGGGGAAGGGCTTGAAACACACAAAAGTAAAGTGACTACTTTCTTACAGCTACACAAGTTAAGTACTAAAGGTAGATTGAACTAGAATCCAAATCCTGATTTCAGGCCCAGCACATTATCCACAAAATCACACTGCTTGGGCAATATATTATATAAAACACTATCTACACACATTTCAAGTGTTTTAGCTTTGGATATACAAACTGGGACACAGCTATGTCCCTTCTCCACACACAAGAGGGAATATGATGAATACCAAGAAGCATCACAAGATCCAGAAACGAGAGAAAGGAAGCAGAGCTAAGATTACAACAACAGAGGAGTCAACAAAGAACCTCCACAGAACAAGCAATATTAGAGTAAGATCAAAAAAGAGATACAACCACAGCCTTCCCTCTGCAGGTAGGAGGGCACTGCAACCAATTTTAATGTATTAATTAGTTTGATTTCTTACATCTTTTTTCTTTTCTTTGGAGGGGGAGAGGGAGGAGGAAGAGAGTACTATTAAGTGTGTGTGTATATATATATATATATATATATATATATATATACACACACACACACACACACACACACACACATATATATATTATAAGGGATGGATCTCTGAACAGAAGAAAACTTGGTGATATAAAAAAGAAAAAAAATATCCATGATTTTTATGGAAATTTGTAAAAATGGCATCCCCCAAGATATACCCAATCCTGATGAGGAAAATATACCAATAACACGGAGCTATCAAGAGCTAACAAGAACTGACAAGGATAAAGATCTGAAAATCAATGGTGAAGCAAGACTTTGAAACCTCCAAAGGACACAAAAATTCAAGATATCCCTCCTCTTGGTTCAAAGCCCCTTGGAGGCTTCCTAATCTCACCAGTTCATGACAAGTTTCTGTTTGTGGCAATCCAGGTCTTGCACTCTCCCTCCTGTAACATACAAGAGCCCTTCCCGATTCCCTCTGCTGGGACTATCTCCATCCTCACTGCCCCCAACCCCATTCTGATTTGATCATGTCTGCCTCCACTCATGTTTCAGCATGGTCAGGACCCTCAGATACCAGAGCAGGCTTGGAAAGTCCCCATCGAGTTGACCAAGCTTTCCATAGGGACTAGACTGACAGTTGATGTGACTTTGGGAGCATCTCCACACTTGCCTAGTCTTGTCTCAGATTGTCCCACAGGGCCATGGTCATCTTGTCTTGGTATCCCAGGATTTAGTGTTTTGTCAACACAGGGTAGGAAGAGGCCTTTAATACAATGTTTCTTCATTATCAAGAGCCCCACGTTTCAATGTTGAGTTCCAAGAGATACTTTAAAGATATCTGAAAATGTGGGCTCTAAAAATAGCTGTGCCTAAAAAACAAGTCAATTCTACAATATGGTCTTAAAAGGTCTAACAAGAAGCAAATGTTTGAGTTACTTTCTTAACACCCACCTCGAAGATGTGGTTTCAAACAGATCTGAATATATTAATTCAAAGAACTTCAGAGCCAGGAACAAAACTGAGAGATCATCTAAAACAGATGGCACTTCCCCTGAAGGGATAGTGGTAGAGATTGTACATTTGTTTTTACTTTTCATCTCTGGCACCCAACACAGTGCCTAGCCAACACCTAGGATTACTGCTACAAGGAAACAGATAAATGACTGGCCACAGTCTAACTTGAGTCCAGCACTCGGTCCCCTGTACCACACTGGCAGGCACTGAGAAGAAGCCTGCTGGTGGAAGTGGAACAACCCTCTTGATTATATAGATGAGCAAAGTGTTTGCCCAATACCACACAGCTGTCGACAACAGAGGTGGGTGCAGATGCACGGTCTCTAGTCCGCTGCTCTTGTCAACTTCTCTCTGCTGGGCTCCTAAGGCCGACTGCATAGCCCATCATCCCAGCTCAGAACTGAGAGCAGTCTCCTTGACAGCCAAGAGTTCTTTCTATCCTTAACTTCATCCCTGGATCTTTTGCCCTAATCACTAGATTTTCTTGCCCCTAAGTGGTAGATTTTGATTCAAAAGGGCTTCAAGATGCCACCTTCATTCTATTCATTTCTACTGGAAACCGAAAATTAGGGAGCAGGGATGTGCCCCAAATCTGCAAAGCCTTGAGCATGGGTCTCTTTCTGTCCCCCTTTCCAGTCTGAATCACAGGGTGCCCAGACTCCGCAGCCCATCCTTGTGGGCCTTTTCCCTCTTTCAGGAGCCTAAGAGCAGGCTAATGGTTACCACTGATCCCACTACTTCCTACAGAGGAGGGAGACCCTCAGGTTAGAGCTCATTAGTGATCATTGATAAGGTGATTTGTCAAAATTCTGCTTATTCAACTTAGAATTACTTAGTACAGGCAAAGAAACAGTCTGGCTTCAAGGTTCCTCCTCACCACCTAATGTGCTGTGGTGTGACCACTGCACTACAGAATCAAAGACTCAGAAAATAAAAACAGCCCACAAATATCTTCCTTTAACTGAGTAAGATTTAGTGGCAACCAGAAAGAGCTCCATTTGATGTTTCTGGGAAAAGGAACAAATGTAAGACTTGAAGATACAAATGTGGAGGAGTCCTCATCATACAGAAAGTATAACCTCCAAGTATATAACCAATGTCATCATATTTATCTGACATCCCAGATACCTGGAAGATACTTGGTTTAAATGAACCAATACAGGAAGCTTTAGTATACCACACACAAAAAATTCAAAGTAAGATTTTCACCTGTTTAAAAATAGATATTTTCTTGTTTCAACTAAAAGAGAAACTGGAAAACACAAAGATCAGAGAAAGGAAACTTCTGAGCATGCTACCTTGTTTCTCACTGCACCCAAGCAAACACGAAAGGTGTTTGTAGCCATGAGGAAAGGAGGGTAACTATGAAGCTAGCAGTTCTGCCCTGTATCCAGTGACAAAAGCCTCCCTGATTGGCCAGAGAATGTCCTGCAGGACCTGCTCACAGGGGTGTCAGGAAGCACACAGCACAGCTCTGATTCTGTCTCCTCACCAGGACCCAAGGCACTTCCATAAATCGAGACCCTTGGTCAGGCTCCCATGTTTCCCTTCACGGACTAGTCTGAAAGCCTCCCAACATCTCTGATCCATCTCACTCTGTCCTCCAAACCCAGCTTGCTGCCCAAGCTCCCAGCTGACACCATCATCCCCTAGGAACCAATACCAGCTCCTCTGCCACTGATACTAACAGCCTGTCCCAACAGGGCTCCAATTTCCTCCTTTTCACTAGGCCTGGGTTCCTCACAGGTCCCTAGAGGGCTTGTGCCAGCCGGTCCCCATCTGTGCCACGTAACTTCTAGCTGGGCTTTTCCTGCTCACTAGAGATGCCCAAACCCCCTTCCAAGTGACTCTGTCTATCCCTAGCACGCACTCAGATCCACTCATCTTATCCTTTGTGGTGAAAGACAGCTTCATGTTTATCTTCATGTTCCTAGCTCCCAGCACAGTGTCAGGCACAGCAGGTGCTTAATAGAAATGCTATTTGATTGCTATTTATGTTTTCAAGCACAACATTCGGTTCATGAAGTAGTCCTCTAGTAGAGCTGTTGCTGCTATGGCCACACAAACAAAATCTGGAATTGGGAACTAAACGTATTCAACGAGTTTTCACCACTTCCTTTGGCCCAGAGGGCCAACAGCCCAGCTCACATTGGTGGGTAGAGGGTTCTACGGGCACTCACTGACAGCATCCTACTACGGAAACGAATAGACTGCTGGGAAAAATGTGAAATTCTTCATTTTCCTAAGGATACAACATCCCATTTTTCCAATAGTCATCAAGGCACTACAGAAAATATAAGAATTGTGACTGTAGTCAGCTTAAACCCCTTTGACAATAAGCTAAATATTTTATATATGTAGTCCATGTTGTTTAAGAAAAAATGGCTGGTGTGTGAAATTCAACCCAGCTCGATGCCTGACTACACAATTGGTGATGAAATCCTACACAAAAAATTAGGACACCAAATATAACAGAAATCACACTAGATAATGTGACACGTTTTTTCAAGTACAGATTTGAAAGGAATCGATAATTTATGATAAAATATATTAATATTTAATCAGTCTCTGGGAGTCTCAATGTTTCAGTCTCACAATTCTCTGTTCTCTGTTGCTCATTTGAAGTCCTATAAATTATTTGGCTAGAAAGGGCAGTATCTATGAGGCTGAAGTCTTTAAAACCCGACTACAGGAGAGCAAGCAGACTTGCTGCCCGCCCCTACAACAGTCGCTTCTTTCAAAAGGAGGGGCCAGAGCTTACAGTGACAGCCTTCAGGCCTACTTCAGCCCTGCAGGCACAGAGCTCAAAACGAGCAAGATTTCAAGAATATATTAAAACAAATTTAGGAAAATATGTATCTTCTCTAATTTATAAATAACAGAAAATCCTACATACAAAATTGTTCCTAACTTTTGAGTAAGTCTCTGGTCCTAACTGGTACAAATTCATTTCATGAAAACATCCATCTGAATTTTAGTAAGTCAGACAGAGCCTGAAGATGGAAGATGTTTTATTCTCACAATTGTATCAGCTCTTCCCAAACTGTGCCTGGGTTAGTCTTCGAGACAGCAGCCCCAAGGCAGGACTACAGACTGTCTGTCAGACAGAGAAGGAATCCGGCAGGGGCCCAATCTCTCCAGAGGCACAAGACTTCTTTAATAAGCCACCACACCAGTTATTTGCTGTAACATCACAACAATCTCTATTTTCGAGCACCAACTGGCACCTAGACATACACTATTTATAGATGGCCTGAGAATGGCTTAAAATAGACAGATGAGCTGCAAAATAAAACCCTGATGGCAGAAAATCTGCTCTGGGCATTTTTTAATTATAGGGAATATTTACGTGCTTTTCTTGTCTCATGAGCAGAAAAACATAAGCATCCATCCATCCTGCCTTCCTCTCAGACTGGCCACATGACTCCATGGGCACTCGGAAATGTGGCAAATGCATAAGGCAAACTTCTCAACAACTGTCTAAATACTCTTCTCCCCACAGACAAAGAAACTGTCCGCCTCCATACCAGCACCATAGGGGTCTACATTGGCCCCTCCATCAAGACATCCTATGGACACCCCCCAGATAAGAGATCCTGGCCTTCCTCCTACCAAATCTACCTTTGAAACTCCCTTGAAAGACCAACCTTCAGTGCTCTCCCTAATTTCAATTCTTTCCTCTTACACACACACAGAGCACCTAATAAGTAGTCCATGATCACCTGCCCTCATTTCAAGGTCTCATCCTCTTCCATGGTAACTACTATGACAGCTTTAATTTCAGGAGGTAAAGAACATGGACTCAGAAGACTCAGTTCAAAGCTAATCTCAGATGACGAGTTCCTTGGACCTCAGTTTCCTCACATGTACTGATGAAGGCGATGGACTTTAATTCAGTTCTATGATCCAATGGCTCTCTAGTCCACAATTCTCAAAATAATCTCTGTTAATTAACCTTGTCAGTCGGCCTTCCTCCCCAAGATTCTTAAGAGGATCCCTATTGCCTCCAGGATAAAACCTCTGCAAGGCTTTCCCATGTGCCTTTTGCTTGGTTATGTCTCCTTGTACATGATCCCAGGTGCTAGCCCCAGTAGCCTCCCTGTCACCTCCAGCCTTGTATGGAGCTCATCTGCTTCCAGGCCTGGAAAGCAGACCTTCATCAGTAGATCCCCCAAGTTTCCTTCAAGTACCTGGTGGTCCCTGCCAGTATTCTCTCTCCTTATTCCAACCTCAAACACTTCTCTGCATACCCAGAAAATTCCGTTGGGGGCAGGGACTAGTTCATTTTTGCCTTTAGATCTGCTATGCTCAGGAGTGCTGGCTGGCTTGGAACAACTAGTCCAATTATACACAAGTATTGGTTCTGAAAGCTCAAGTATAATCAATAAATGTAAAGAAATGGGGTACTTTGGACAGATAACTCATTTAACTGCCAAAGGCTAATCAAATCACAAGTCCACAAGGAAAAACTTCCATTGTCCAATCTGGTCCATTCTCCCTCCTCCTTCCCCCACCTCCCTCCCCCTGCAAAAAAGCCCAGCCTCTCCAAAGGGTGCTGCACTCAAGGTGGATTTGGAGACATTGATTGTCAATGGGGTGCTGCCCAGCTGCTGACTAGCTGTATCCACGGAACCAAACTCCCAGTGAGCCCATTATATTTTTGTCTTAAACATTAATCCCTTCCCAAGATTTAATAATTGCCCAATCAATGCTCTGCTGTCAATAACCATCCATGAGTACCCTTTGGGAATTGTACCTTCCAGTTAGGTCCCAAAGGTCCTCTCTTGGTCTTGACTGATTGGAATAATGCTGGGTCTTCATCCGGTTTGTAATCCTGTCAGGAAAAGATAAAAGTGTGAGTTATGAAGATATACTAACAAGAGAATGGGAGCTCAAACCCAGCTATGTGACCTGTCCTTTGGGCTCTCTTCAAAAAAGTCTAGACAGGCCAACATTAGAGTCCCTTCTAACTCTAAAACTGTGAACCCAGGAGTCAAAAAAGAAAATAAGCAAACATTTAGTCATGAAGAGAAGAACTTTAAGGGCCTTGAGCCTCATGAAGGAACATGCTGCTGCAAAGCAGAAAAGCTTGTTGATATGCTAGGAAACAGGGAAGCTCTTCTTGGACCTCCCCCATATTGGAGGTGGCATTTTCAGCATCATTCTATTTGGATAATGATTAAGATGGCCATCAGCTAGATCTCTTACACATGGACAGAGAGGGGGCATGCACCCATCCAAAGGCTGGCACTACCTAGAGATGGTACTCAAGGGGCTTGCTTGGGCATATCATTAGGAGGCAGGCTACCAACCCAAAACGGGAACTACAGAAGTTGAAGATATTGGCAGGTTGGTGCCCCATGACTTTCCTAGATCCAGAGACTGAAACTAAGGTGGCCTGGAAAAGCACCGATTTGGGACAATCAGACTGGAAAAGAGGTGTCAAGGTTAGTCCCAACTTCCCTACTACCAGAGGAAGAGGAAGAAAAATACTCATCAGTTAAATGAATTTACATGTTTCACTCTAATTGCTAAAATATCTATTAATTCCTATGTTAGAAATAACATCCTGAAGAGTGAATCACTAATCCCAAGATGTGTGCAGTAACTGGAACCCTCTCCACCACTCATCAAATATAGCTAAGTAGAGGGCAGATCCCTAAAGCAGAAACTAGACTGGAACACCATGGCATCCACAATACTCTGAGACTGTGAAGGGCAGGGAGAGGACAACATCTGTCCTGAAAACATCCTGGTAGGTCATCTGGGACACAGTTTAAATAGCCTGCTGGCCAGACACTGCAAAGAATCCTTCCATGTCTGTAGCAGCTCCCTTTGTGGTGGCAAAGAATTGGAAAATGAGTAAATGCCCATCATTATGGTTTATGAAAGTAATGGAATATTATTTTCTATTAGAAAATGATGAACATGCTTTTATAAAGGTCTGGAAAGATTTACATGAACTGATGCTGAGCGAAACAAGCAGAATGAGACAAACGTCATATACAGCAAATTCAAGATAATGCAACAATTTACTATGACAAGATTCGATTCTTCTTATCGGTTCAGGGATCCAAAGCAATCCCAATAAACTCTGGATGGAAAACACCATTCACGTCCAGAGAGAGACCACTATGGAGACTGAAATGTTTTGATTTTTTCTCCCAACATAACTTTGTATGTGTATAAATGAAGGTACAAGAATAATCAAAATAAAAATTTTTACGTGTAGCTGGGGAAAATAAAAATAAAATTAAAAAAAAAAAATCCTTCCCTTTCTTCTAATCCAAAACAAAGATGCAATCATTTCTATCAACACATTTACCGAGAATATATTGCATAAATAGTGATAACTGGAATTATTTAAGGCTTGCAAAGCATCTGACTTCATTTGAAAGGTAAATACTACTTATTACAGGTATTTTATATTTACTCTACTACTGACATAACATGCATAGTAAAAACAATAGCATTTATAGAGATTTTTTTAAGTTTCCAAAGCACTTAGGAAAATTTCATTTGATTCTCATGGCAATTCTGTAGGTGCCATTATTATCTTCATTTTACAGCTGAGGAAACTGAGGCAAACAGAGGTCAAATGACTTGCTCAGGGTGCCCTGTTTCATTAAGTGTCTAAGGCTGGATTGGCACTCAGCTCTCCCCAACTCCAGTATACCACCATCCACTGCGCTACCCAGTCACTCTCTTTAAGAAAGAACTCTACAGTCAAGACTTCAGCCTAAATTTTGCCTCTGAACACCTGTAGATCTCAGGCAGGTCCCCGCATTTCATTGGGAATTAGCAACCTAATTTGTAAAATAGAAACTGTCAGGTTGCAGGATGTCTGAGAACATTTCCAGCTCTAGACCCAAGATCCTAACCTCTGGCCAAAGCACTTATTAATGTACCTAGAATGCCTATAAGTCACTTCTGCCAGGTCAACAGGGTGAAACTGAAAAAAGAAACAAATGGGAAATAAGCCTTTAAAAGAAATCTCATCAACTAGAGAAGCATTTCAAGAGCTAATTAAGCAGCAGGGGCACCTAATAATAACTGGTACATAGTTTACAAAAGTGTTTTCCTCTCAAGAGCCTTGAGGCAAATCTTAAAACAGCATTTGGACTCCCATTTCACAGATGAAGACGCTGACACTGAGGAAGGAAGAGAGGTCACAGTTAAGGGAAGCACAGGGTCTAGAACTCAAGCCTGGACTCTATTAAAGTCCAGGAGCCACTATAGGGAGACTTTGGTACTTCTCAGAGAACGGAAGCGAAAGGGCTCATCTGATTAGTCCAGAGCATATGAATTCTGAGCAAGAATCCTCATGGCACCATGCCCGACAAGTGGCCTCCAGAACACTCTTTGCCATTTGGGACCGCTCATGCTCCCGGGATGGTTTTCCCAACACCAGACCTCAACTTCCAGCTGCTGCCTCTGTGCCTCTGGTTCTGCTTCGCAGCCAAGATGAGGAAGCATGATATGCCCTTCCTGGACAGCCCTTCAACCCTTGAGGATGGCAATGCCATCATCCTCCCTGTTTCAGGACAGCCAAGATGCTTCGTTCTGCCAACTGGTTCTCATGTGGCATCAAGGCCTGGAAGCCTTCCTCTGTGCCTGCTGTTCTCCCTTGGGCCCTCTCCACTTATCAACATCTCCCCTCAAATATGTAGCCAGTTGGAGTGAAAACAGGTCAAAAGCTCAGAGAGGCTCATCACAGGCTTACATCACTCCCAGAGTCTCCATTATTGGCAACAATCAACAAAGATGTGGCAAACCACAAGGCTTGCCTTGTCACACCCAGTCACCACACGCCACAAAACCAGCCAGGAATTGGCAACTGAAGCAAGCTCCCACTCCCCACACACATTCAGTTCAGGGTCTCCAGAGCACGCCCTCTTCTCTGCTCTGATGTTGCCCTCAGGAGGCTGGCTCCCTCTCTCTCCCTCACCAGGTCATCCTCCATTCAGCTATCTCCTGATGCTCCTAAAACACAGATCTGACCAAGGTCCCCCCGCTCGATAAATGCCAGTGGCTCCCTGGGCCCTCCAGGATCAAACATAAAATCTGTCTGGTGTTCCAAGCACTTGCACCATGGCCGCTTCCAGCCTTGTCCCAGGTACTCTGTGATCCAATGACAATCCCACACTCCTGGCTTCCCTTGGCTTCCTCTTTTACCTTTCTTTGTACAGCAGGTGATACATTCCTCTCTACATCTGACATCTCTCAGCCCAATGCAATCCCTCCCTCAGAATCCATGACCCCATTGTGTAATAACTGCCACATCTAAAGAGGGCTTTAATCAAAGTCTCCTGATCACTTTACCTCTGTTCTCCTTGGGATTCATTCACCCCTTTGAGGTAAGGTTACAAGTATTATTTACTATCTCCTAGAGATAAGAAAATAGACTGGGGAAGTTCAATGACTTACCCATAATCACACAGCTTTGTATGAGAGGCAGGATTAGAAGTCAGGCGTCCCTCCCCTCCCAGCCCATTTGTTTTAGCAGTGACTGTTGCTGCTGTGCCAAGGGGGAGAAACCACCTTAAGAGCTTTAAAGAGAAGTAAACGTACAAGACAATTAACTGTGGATCCCTCCCCAATGAAAGCTCTGGACAGTCAGCCTTAATCCTTAAAAATACTCATGCGTGGGAGATATTTTTCTACCATTTACTCTCTGAGCATCATTATGACAAACCTCTTAATGCTCTAAACTTATGGGGGACAATGAAAACATCTCATGGTATGTGGGGGAGGACGCTGTAGGGTACCCAGCACCAGTTTGCACCCTGCATGTCATGTCTCAATGTCACATCTTTCAAGGAGGGAATGTGCTCACAAGGCACTGGGCAGGGGGCTGTGTCAAGGAATCCCAACCCTGTGGCTTAGAGATATAAAGGAAAGAAATGGAAGTCTGTCAGTTCATGGAATGTTTCTCAAAAGAGGAGGAAGTCAATGAAAATCCCCTTCTTCACTATTCGCCTGCTACAATCTCCTCTAAGGATTTTCACTGTTTATTTATAGTAACAGAATAAAGTGGAACAGGTCTTTCAAACTCTTCTGATTTAAGCCTAACATAAAGCAATTTTAAACAGCACAGAAACCAACAAAACCACTACATTTGTGTTTCTAATTCTCATCTGAGTATGCAGGGCTGTAGATAGGGCTCAGGAATGGAGTGAGAAAATCCAGATTCAAAACCCTATTCTGTTTAATGCTGACTGTTTTCAGGCAAGCCACTTCCTGTCTTTGAGCCTCAGTTTCCTCATCTGTAAAATGGCAGTGGGTGGTTATACCCTTTGGGTCAGGGCGAGGTTAACGCTAGTTCTAAATTCATGTTAATCCTATGATGAAGCAGTACGTGGTAAATGGACACTGAAAAGACATCTTTAAAAGCACTTTGATACTTCGGTGCCTTGGAGATCAAAGTAATCTTTCCTCCAAGACATTTTTTTTCCTTACAAAGGATAGCAAATTTTGCTTTCATCCTCATGCTCAGAGAAACAAAATAGGTAAAAATTCTCCTATGCAAAATGTGGGCCTTCTCTTTCTTATACTGCTCTACCCTGGGCACATTGCATCTTGCCCCAAATGGGCATTTATGCCGTTTTAGTCTGTGAACACAGTACCTGTGAGACACAAATCATCACTCTAGTTTCAATAGGAGTCAACTTATTTCTCTCTGGGCTACCTGGCCTTCTCCAGCCTCACTGTGGTGTGGCCAGCCTGGTCTCACTCCATGTGGATGGATACCAGTCGATTTATATCCAAATCACAATGAACAAATATATTCCTTCATGTATGACAGTTTCAGAATAGAGAATGCAACCTCAGCTACCAATTATAGCTGCAAATGAGCAATAGAGTGGAATGAGACAGCCTGCTGGCTTTGTTAGTATTCGCTCTCCCTCGGGATCCCATGGGGAAAGAAGCGGATCTGATGAAGAGGAGCCCTTGGCTCCTGGTTTATTGTGCTTGCCACCAGCTGTAGACTTCTCATCTCATTAGTTCTTTTAGAATACTGTGGGGGAAGACAGCTGTAGCCGACTTGCTCCTGGGTATTCTGAAGGCTGAATTTGCTATGCACTTTCTGTAATCCTTGGGAAAAAAAGGAAGCAAATTCACTTGGCCAAGGAAATGTATTTTTAAATGCATTTTCAAATTATGTTTAGAAGCAGAGATCGCTAAGGTGCATTGTGTTTAAATTTTTTTTATGATCAAATGTTAATTATATGCTGCCCCAAAGGACTGGCTGGGCAGGGGGCAGAAGGGCCAGAGGAAGCTTTGTAAAGCCAGTCTTATAAGATTGGGTGTCATTTCCCTAGAAATTATTCCTTCATTTATACTCATAATAGAGCCCCAAACATTAAAAAACAAAAATGACAGACACTGGCAAATTCTGATTAATGTTAATACAACTTTTCTTAACTGAAAAGAGCTATTTATTTGCAAGTGAAAGCTAAGGTTTCCTTTTGAGACCTAATGAAATGGAATAAATAACAAATAAGTGGGAACACTTCAATGAAAGGCATTCATTAAAATCTCATAAATGTTCTAGGCTGAGATGTGGAGGTTCTAAGATCTTTGGGCATGCATTTATTGCTTCATCACTGTACACCTTGGAAGATGAAGATGAACTACAAAGAATAGCAGCTCTAAGACAGCCATCCCCCAATGGTAAGATCCAAAATCAAGTTTGGATTTTGTTTGGACCAATGTGTCAGTCAGTAGACAAGGACTTACTTTACCACATGCCAGATATTGTACAAAGGGCAAATCATTGAGACAAAAGCAAGAACATGGTCTCTGCCCTTAAGAAGCTCATGTTTTAATGGAGGACACAACAAGCCCCAATTCTACACAGAGAAGATATATGTCATGAAAGGGAAGGGGGAAGAAGCACCCCAAAAGGCCTAGAGCAGAAAGTAGGCTCTAAATGACAGAAGCCTTGAAGATCAGGAGGCAGATGAGGAAGAACATTCCAGCCCTGGGTTCAAAAAAAAAAAAAAAAAAAAAAAAAAAAACAAGCAGTGTCTCTAGGGAAGAACACCCAGAAGTCCAGGGCAACTGAGGATCTTTATAATCTTCCGGTTTACTGGATGCATGTACAAATGTGTTTCTGAGAAGGGAGCCAGGTCTTTATTGGACTGCCCAAGGAGTCCGCGACTCCAAAAGGACGAAGAGTGCATAGAAGATGCTAAAGTGTGAAAGCAGTACAAAGGAAGGAAGGAGGTGGGTTGGGAAAGACTTTAAATGCTCAATGGAAGATTTCATATCTGATCCCGGGGTTTACTGAAGGGAACCAAGGAAATGACATGCTCAGACCTACATTTTAGGAAAATTTTTTGGGGTATGAGCAGAACATACGGTGAGGGGACTAAGGGTGGCATTGAGGCAGAAAATCTGAACAACAGATTTTGGGAAGAAATAAGAATTCTGTTTTAGAGATGGTGACTAAGTTATCTACACAAGATTTCCTCCCAGACATCTAGAAGGCAGCTAGATGCTTATGAAATGAATCTGGAGGTCAGTATGCTAAGTGCCAAGCCCTGTGCTAAGTAGCAAAGAGACTGAAGTCAGTCACAGATCTGGGAATCACCTGCTATTTTGATGAAACATCACAGAAAAATCAGTAGGACATCCACATCCCAGGCATCTAAGACTGAGTCAGGTAAGTTGCAAACAACAACACAGGGGCCAAAAGTTCCCTGCCTGACTTTAAAACAGGAATGTTTTCCTCTTTTAGTCTCTCCCAGTTTCATGGACTACACGGGGGGCACTGAGAAATGCCAGGGGAACTGTCCAACACAGTGCAGCTAATTAAGAGTGTGTTGGACCTTCCAATGTTAAATGACAGTGCTAATTCAGCTGAGCCAATAGTTTTCCCTCGACATATTGTCACTTTATATTCCTATCAGAAATTAGCCCAATAGTTCAAGATCAACCTTATACAATTAGATATTGTAGGAGATAAAAGCAGAAACACCTAAAAAAAAAAAAAAAAAACTCCTGTTAAATCCAAATTACAACAGTCTCGGTCTGTCTCTCTCTCTCTCTCTCTCTCTCTCTCTCTCTCTCTTTCTCCCTTCCTCCCTCCCTCTCTCCAAACGAATAAGGAGCTGATGCTGATGCAAGTGCTAAAGAAAAAGAAACAAGCACAATGGGCACCAGAACAGGGGGGGTGGCTGCCAATGCCTGCCTTTGTCCACCCCCATGGCAGGGAGCTTGTTTATTCTGTGTGGCTAGTGAAGGACAGAAACATGGCCTGTGCACAAATAACTGCCCTGATTTTCCAATGAGATGGTGAGACACAAAATACACATGTGGATAATCATTCTAGACTATAACTGTCAGTCTTAATCAATGAACCATTTCCAGAAAGAAAAAGAAGACTAAAAAAGGTTCCAATGAAGCATTAGGTATCTTTATCATATTAAAATAAAGTCCATTTCCTCTAGATAATTTTGCTTCATATTATAAAACATATATCTTACAATTAAATTAGAATATGCCTGAAGCAGTAGTTATGTTCTGCTGTGGCTAGATTTTATTTAACATTAAAAATCCTGTATATCACTGAATATTAACAAGCCAAGTAATCAGCTGTGACATTCTCAGGCAACTATTCCATTAAATTCTTCAAAACAGAACAAGTCAAAGACTCCTCCCCATCAGCACGTACAAGTGACCTTCCAATCATGAAAGTTAACACTCCAGTTCCTTCCAAGAGGGAACTTCTTCTGAAACACTCAGTGAATTTTCTTTCTCTATTACAATTAAAGTTACCAGAAATATTTAATAGGAAAAGTAAATGAAAAACTGAGCATCTTTTTTTATAACAGGATGTAAATTCAACAAACATACAGTGCATGAGATGATCTCTACCAGAGTGAAACTCCAAAGTGACTAGAGAGCCTTGGTACCCTTCTACAAGGTGGGAGCTTTGCTGGGCTTTCAGAAGTTACTCTTAAAATGGAGTTACCCTACAGGAAATGTGTACTTTTTAAAAGAGACAAGATGTTCAAAATCTACTAATGCATTGTAAGTGCTATTTTTTAAAAATCCAATGCGTACTGTACTTGGCTGGAAAGAAGATTACTTTTCAAGAGGAAAGCTTCGTGCAGGCACTTTTTAAACTAATTTGGTTTTAGAAAAAGGAATGTAAAAATAAAACCAAGCCACACCTTCTTCTAAAAGGGTGTATGTGTGTGTGTATATGTATCTATGTATGTTTACGAATAAAACCATGAAAGCATTAACTTATTCCAACTACTATTGGCCAACTATAAGCCAACTGTGCTCTCAAATAAAAAGACATCAGTTGTAAATGCTCATACACTTTAAGGTTTGCTAATCCCTTGAGAAAGCACTTCTTCCTTTAACTCTCCTAACAATCCTGTGAAATAAACAGGCCTTACTCCCATTCAGAGGAGGAGGATGGCTTGAAGACTCAGGGATGAAATAAATAAACATGCCAACACTCCAAGGCCAGCAAAGGAAAGGAGCAGGCCCAGGAAAGGAAACAGGCTTAGAAAAGTGAAGGAAACAGGCTTTCTTGGGGTTGGCCTGGAGAGAGATCCACAGCAGGAAAGAAGGCAGTGACCTGAGAAGGTGGACATAGTAAGTGCCAGCCCTGGCTTCCAGAACACACATTGAGACAGCACCTTTCAACATCTGCCAAGTGTTTTGCACATGGTATCACATTAGCTTCTCACAAATATGCTGGGAATAGCTTTATCACTAACTGCTTGAAGACCCAAGGGCTCTTTCTCTGGGCCTCACCCTTCTCTTTTATAAAAAGTGGCTCATTAGTCTGGCTATTGCCAACTAAATTCTATCCCAAACTAGGTAATTCAGAAAACCTGATTACAATGCATTTTAAAGGTCTATTGTATGTTTAGAAGAACTGCATGCATTTAACCTATATTGGATTACTTGATGTCTAGGGGAAGGGGGAAGTAAAG
This sequence comes from Sarcophilus harrisii, assembly GCF_902635505.1. Lineage (NCBI taxonomy): Eukaryota > Metazoa > Chordata > Mammalia > Dasyuromorphia > Dasyuridae > Sarcophilus > Sarcophilus harrisii. The sequence goes on from NC_045426.1 coordinate 704,863,352, forward strand.
ATGAAGAGAGAAAAATTTGGAACACAAGGTTTTGCAAGGATGAATGCTGAAAACGACCTTTGCGTGTATCTGGAAAAATAAAAGGCTATTTTATACTTTCTTAAAAAGCCTACTGCGGGTAGAGGAAGCCACAACTCTGTAGTCTGCCCACTAGTGCAGTCTTCTTACCAGCTACCCAGCTACCCACTGTACCACTGGCTCTCCATACATGCCTTTTACAGTTTGCATCTTGCATGAGAGTTCCAAGTGAGTTCATAACATCAATCTCCTGAATGAGGAAAGTCACAGACTCAAGATGGCCATGAAGAGACCAATTCCTACAGAAATGCCAAGTGCTACCTCTTGATCCAATTTGTCTGAAGCAGGAAACCTTACTATGCCAGGCCCTGAAACACTACCTAAAAATCAAATATAAGTTCATGGTTGCCTTTAGTTAATCATTTGTAAAGTAAGAAACCCTTTTTTCTGCTATCCTAGAAAGTTCCAGATCTTTATGTTTTGGTTTGGTTTTTTTGGTTTTTTTGCTGAGGCACTTGGGGTTAAGTGACTTACCCAAGTTCACACAGTTAGGAAATATTAAGTGTCTGAGACACATTTGAGCTCAAGTCCTCCTGACTTCAGGACCAGCATTCTATCCACTGTGCCATCTAGCTGCCCCTTTTATGTTGTTTTTTAATTTAATCTGTTAAAAGCAAGACTAAAGTGTCCCTAAAGAAATTAGGGATGGAACAATCACACAAGTATTATCTAAAAAGCTTCCACATTACAACTAGGGGTGAACTTCAAACTCCAAATACCTGGGGAGAAGAGGAGAAGCAAATGGACAATCCTTTTTCTCTTTTATTACATACCATAAAAAGCATGTTAAAAATAAACTCCTATACTTCTATTAGTCACTCTATAATGCAATACACAGCTTCACTGACCCACTGGAAAATGTATGCGCACATGATGTAACACTTACTGGTGACAGCATCTGAAACCAAAAAAACAAACCCTGGCTCCTGGTCCCAGTGGGCTTCATAGGCAAGAGCTGAGCTCGGCTTGTGGGATTTCTACCTTGGCCAGATTTGGGTCTTTCCATTTGCAAAGTTCACTCATCTATTTAAAAATTAGGAAGACCAACAAGTGCTTATTCAGGAACTGCCTTTCACAAAGGAGAGTGGTCAATGAAAATCCCTACACTCCCCAACTAGAATTTGACTAACCTGAAAATGATAGTTTCATTGGATGATTTAGCCATCTCTCACAAAAGATTACGTATTTCATATTTTATACTGATAAGTTTTAAAAGTTATATAAAGAAAAGTGGCTAAGAACAGACCAAAAAAAATTCTGATGAGGCCCTGGACAATGACTGCTTAAATGTATTACTTAAAAGGAAACACTTACTGAACAATGTTTTTTATTTGTACTGATTCTTAAGTGTTCAATTTTTAAGTTTTAAGAATGTTTCTGGTAAATATGATTCAAAAAAAGATACTTCCCCAAAGCAGGTATTCTTTTTGTACCCCCTTCCTCCAACATTTGCAACAAACTTGAAAAAGACAGCTGACTATTAGCTAAATCAACTGGTGATGGTTTTCTCCTAATTCTGTGTCAGTATTAATCATAAAGTTTAGTGAACTCCAGTGAGGAACTGTATATGAACATCTGGGGAATTTTATAAAGAGGAAAAAAACCATTTGAAAAGAGGCTCAGGCTGAAGCAAACAACTCCAAGCTTTTCCCACCAGAGGGCACTGTCAAACATCCTCAGGGCAGATCAGGCAAATACACGTCTATCTACTGCTGACAATGACTAGAAGTCATAAATCAATGATATTAATCAAATATAAGAGTTTTCAAATTTCTTTTTAAAGGAAAATCAATTTGATCACTCTTCTAGAAAAGTAAACCATTAATTGGCATCAGAAAAGGACAACAAAGGCCCTTATAAAGTTGACCTGAGTCAAGATGATTCTAGCAATTAAATGATTTTTTTTTTTTTTGCTGAGGCAATTGAGTTTAAGTGACTTACCCAGAGTCACACAGCAATTAAATGATTTTTAACAAAAAAATGCCTTTCGTAAATGAGGTAACATATGTAAAACACTTTATATCCCTTAAAGTGCTACACAAATGCTGGGTTTTTATTTTTAATATTAAAATTGTGAAAGTATATGGTTTAGGAGTCACAAGTTGTCATCAACTTTGATAAGTAAAATTTTTTAACTTACCCATAAACATACATATCATAAGGTTTTAGGGTATTCTAAAAAAAAATTTCGGCAACAAAAGAAAAAATATGGATCCCAATCATGGAAAGACAAAAGTTCTATTCTGAGCTCCAAGGGGGAGTAGCCAGAATTCACTGCAAAGGAGCATAAAATAAATCAATAAATCAAAGGGGTCATAGATAAAAACCTAAAATTTTGAACCAAAACCATACCAGTGGCTAAAAACCAGAAGCAAGAGTTAGGGCCTATTAGATGGGCCCTGGGCCATCTAACTAGGCCACAGTCTATCATCTGTTGCTGTCCTTTGGTCATTTCGGTTTTCTTGGCAAAAATACTGGAATGATTTGCCATTTCCTTCTCTAGTTTTTTTTGACAGATGAGGAAACTGAGGCAAAGAGGTCACTAAAAATATCTTAGTGACTGCCCACCAGTCAAACACCTACTAATTTGAATTGGTCCTCTTGATAGCAGAGCTAACACTGGTATCCACAAAGCCACCAAGTTGCCCTTCCAATACCATTTGAGTTTCTTCCATTTAGGCCTTGGAATTTCAAGGGGGGAAAGCCACTAATAGCTACATCAAAAGTTACTGTTTACAAAGTTCTCAATGTTTTCCAAATGAAGGAGTAAGGTCTATGTTGCCAATGACTCTTCCATCTCACAATCAAGCCCATGACATTGTGGGGCATTCTACAAGTGTTGGAAAGCAAATCTGGTTTCAATTTCTTGGGATTTTTGCTATTCTCATTTTCTTTCAAATTAGTTTTCCCCAATGGCAGGTTTTCTGATCAGATCGGGTGGACACTCCTGCCCGCACTTTAAAGACTCTCCCTCTCCTGGGAAGTGATTTTTGTATACAAACCATGTAAAGCTACTTACACAAAGTGGTGGGGATGATTAAAAGGGCCAGGTTCAAATATATACTTTTAAAAAAGCAGAAGCATATGGCAAAAGAACTGTTTGTGTACATTCTGGAAATGAGTTGGAGGTTAGGCATGTGCTTTTCATCAGAACCTCTAAAGATCTCCCAATTTTCTATTTTGGTTACATATCAATTACAACTTTTGAAATGAAAATCTTACAAAACTTCACATTCTGGCATGAAATGCTGTCAACCTTGAATCAAATTCTATTTTCATCTAAGCAAAAACCTTAGATACTCCTGCTTTTGACATAAAACTACTTGGTCATTTGCAAATGATGTTAAGGTCTGTAGAAATAAAACAGCCTAAATACACAGGGCACACCACATGTGCCCCAGGCGCCTGGCAAGCACGAGACGCTCAGGGCCAGACCACTGACAGAATGCACTGTCCCTTCCTTCTTGGACTGTCGGGAGCTCTGCGAGTAATGCTCCAAACGCCATCAAAGTCTTGGCCCGGAGGTTGGTGCTGCCCGCTCTTTAGCAGAGCAAGGCTCTGCATGACAAGTCTGATCATGGCAGCACTGGAAATGGGCACCAAACCAGAAAGGAGCGACCAACAAAGAAGCTCCAGCTCACTGCCCTCCTCTTAGGGAGCACCGGTGCCTTCTGACCTCTTGACAACCAAGGAATACCCGAAAGAGCAGTCAGGCATCCAGAGCCTCAGAACAAGGGTTTAGGAACCTGAAGCCCCACAGACACACACCTGTCACTTCATGGTCTTCACAAGCCTCTGGGGTCTGTTGCCCTCCTTTCTTCGTGGCTCTCACACATCTTCCGTTCAGACCTTCAATAATCCAACCAAGCTGGACTGGCCACCAGCTCTTTCAAGAAGTGGGCAGCCCCCACATGCCTCCCCCAAGCTGTGTCCTCCACCAAGACTTGCAGCTCCAGCTCTGCTTAGTTGCCCCTTCTTTTAAGAAGCCTTCCCTGATCCAGCTACCCACTACTTAATCATCCACTCCCCCTCCTCATGTATTCCCACATCACTTGATCCAATCTGAACTTTGCCCTTCTCAGCTTTTATCACGCTTGTAGAAAACATTTCCTACCTCCCATCCCTCCAACCCCCAGAATCTTAGATAAGAATAAAGCCTGCCTTGATTTGCCCTTTGAGTTTACTAAGCACTAGGACAGGTTGCTACCTATTAGAGGTGCTTAGTAAATGGGAAGCAGGTGGGGGTAAACAAGAGGACCCCAATGAGGGAGTCAGGGTCACAAGCTATTGACTATCGACCCCAAAATTAGAACCTAAATTTTCTAATTCCTCCAGCTGATCTAAGACCTCTTGATAACTTAAGCACTTTCCCAAGTACTATACACACACAACCTATGACTTGATTCTCACAACCCTGTGATTTTATAGTACAACCATGTAATTATTACTCCTATTTTATAGATGAGGAAAATTAAGTTAAATTAAGTCAAAGGACTAGCCTGAGGACATTTTAAGCCAATCAACTGATCAAAAAAACATTTACTAAGGGCCTACTGGGTGCCTGGCACAATATTAAAGTACCCAGAGAGAGGCCACAGCTACCAGAGTCCCCGAGTTTCCAAATGCCATTACAGATCCAAGGTGAAAAGTCTTAAATGCTCCCAGGATCACAGGATTCTGGACTGTCTCAAGCCTTTACCTTTTATAGAAAGGTGGTTTAAAAAAATCAAAAACAGAAACCAAGCTTCTTCAAACACCTAAGGACTAGAAGGATTAAGCCGGGTGGGTTCCAGCGGAAGGTGTCCAAAATACACACAGTGATGCACAAAACCACCCCCATAACAAAGGCACTCTGGGACACCAGCAGGGCCGATTTCCTTTTCTTCAGCACCAGCAGGATAATAGGCTTCTAAGTTCAAAGGAGTCTACAAATAGCACGACTTGAACTAAAACCTTCTTGGGTTTCCCCCCACCCCCACTGGATTCATCTGCAATTGCAGAAGATAACCACAAGGTGGAGTGAAATGAGTCAAACTCTAAAGTCCTGGTTTCTTTAAATTTTTAAAATACTGTCAGTAACAATTCAGTTTTCAAAGTGCTTGTGAAGCACTTCATACATAGACTATCTGAGTTCCTCCTATCTCCTTCATATACTTACTAGCATCAGGCTAGCACTGTCCTACAATTTAAAATATGACATCATCTGCTATTACTGATCACCTAGTGCATCAGGCCCAGAGGGCACCTAAGTTTCTCGAGATCAGGAACTGTGTGCACCCCAAAACTGAAATACAGCTTTCCATGCTGGAGGCCCCTCATGTTGACCTGAAACTTCCTTGCAAATAAAAAGGAGAATGAGGTAGAACAGTGGAGAGAATGCTAGGCCTGTAATCAGAAAAGAACTCAATTCAAATTTAACCTTGGACATTTATTTCCTATCTGTGTGCCCATGGCTAGTCACTTCTCCCCGTTTGCCTCAGTTCCCCCATTTGGAATTAGAGAAGGAAATGGTAAACCACTATAGTATCTTTGACAAGAAAACCCAAAGGGGTCACAAAGGGTAGGACATAATTGACCACCACCACCACCCAGGCAATGAGACTGCCACTCTTTAACCTTATAAATAAAATTCTTCCCAAGGCTCCAAAGTCCCTCATTTTCACATAAATCCAGACAACAAAAACAATTCACCATCAACATCAGGCAGGCGTAACAGAAACAGGCTTTTTTGCCCTCTCCACTCCGCTTCAGAAACCAGACACAGTGACTAGCACTCACGCCTGCCTCCCTCCGATCCCCTACTGCTACAAACCCACCTGGAAGGGAAGCACCAAGGTGGTGGCGGTCTCTGGCCTGGCCAAGCTGACTGCTCATTCCCAAGTGCCTCTCCTCTGCCTCGTGCAATTTCTAAACACTTGTTGAGTCCACCAGACCTAAACTGGGCACACAAACTATTTTGAGTAAAAACACAAAAGTGTAACTGATAGAAGTAAATCCACCAAGCAGGCAAAAGCAAATCCTTGCAGAAAATACCATCTTGGAGGCTGTGTGCATCAGGGGGTAAGACAGAAAAGAACAGGGATCGAGCACGGGGGCCCAAAGAAATTTCTGGTCCGTGCCAGGCCTACCAAGTCTTCCTCTCGGAATAGAGCCTAGGCCAAGCCCTTCTTAAACTGATGGCAGCTCCCCATCAATGCCTCCCCAACAGCCCAAACCAGATTAAAATGTACTTGGGAAATGTTTAACAAAATAAATAACAATACACTGCGACCTAGATAATGTTCATTTGTGGTCCTCTGAGTCAGTATGAGACCTGCAGGGCTTTCTCTCCATTTGAGTTGGATAGGACTGCTCTCATCTATGGCACACATCAAGATCAGCTTACTCTTCCTAAAGTCAAAGTCTGCCCTGCCCTCTGTCACCCAACGGGCTGGGCACCTCAGACCAACCCCTCTGTCCAAACTGCAGGCTCTGCCCAAACCCCCTCACTCCAACTGAACCCAGACATGGCCAGCGGCATTCCTACCTTTGTACCTTTGTCTGGCTCATTTCTGTCCATGTCTGAAAGTTCTCCTTGTGATCCTCAAAATTTCCCCTTTTCTTACGACCCTCCCACCAACATCCTCCACATCCTGGGTCACTTCTCAGAGTGCAAGTTTGACATCCTCCAAAGTCTGAGACATGGGGGCTACCCGATGCTCCTCAAGTGTCCCATAGAAGGGAAGTCCTGGCCCGCTGGGAATGCTAACATCAGGCCTCCCATCTGGAGACTAGCCTAGCTAAAATCAGAGGGCTTCATCACTCCCAGGGAAAATCACAAGCATTGAGACAGACCAAGACTGACACCATCCCCCACCTCTGAGGTTTGGGGTTTGTACTTCCCCAAACCATGAGGACCTGCCCAGGGGTTTGATAAACACAGAATACTTGGCTGGGGGTTTCCTGCCCAACCCTCCTACCACTAGCTGGTATCAGAAGTGACCAGGCACGTAAGCATCTCCTGAAATCAGGCCCGGATCCTCTGTAACTGACCATCCCTAGACAAGGTCCTCTGCCAGCACATTGGAACCTAGCAAAGCTGAGGGCCGCTCTCCAAGCACAGGGGCCCAAACACCCCAGCTCAGGGAGCCCTCTTTGGCTCTGGGACCACGCACTCACCGCAGTGTGGCTGTTCTTAGGAAACGCCAAACTTCAAGACTTGCAAAGTAGAGCCAGTCCCACCCCACTCACAAGAGGGCTGGGGATCCCTGCTCAAGATGTTTCCCAGAATATTCCAGCAGGAAACATCACAACATCCATTTTCTTGAGTTGGTTTCTGTTTAGTTCAAGATCATGGAATAAAACAAGGCCAAAAATAGAAATAGAAGAGGACTGTAGGTCTTCAATTGGCTTAAGCCTACTTGGGGGAAGGAATGACAAAAAGGAAGCCTCTGATTCCCAGGCTTCTAGCAAGAAAGGAGCTTCAGTATATCATTAGTTGTTATTTTCAAAATCCAGGAATTTCCACCAAAAACAAATTGTGTCCAGTTTAAGTCAGATGTAAAAGCAACAAACAGGTCATCTGAAAACAAAGCTCATTGAAAAGGAATGTAATATTGCGCCCATCAAAGGTATGGCTTTTTACAGGAAAGGAAGGCCCTCTGAGGGCGTTTTCATGTGCCATTTGACAAATGGGCTGGTTCTTCAGGCTGCTGATGTCCCTCCAGAGCCCCACCAATCCAGAGTAAATGAGTGCTGCCACTTTACTAAATTAATGTGCCACTGAAAAGCTCTGCATCAATTAATTCTTGATGCTTCAATCCCACTTTAAAGGCATTAAGAAACTCTGAAGCAGTCCTTTTCAGATTTTAATATTCAGATTTTGACAATTTTATTCTTTTAAAAAGGAGAATCCCCCACAGATCCCACTGAGGCTCCATCAAAAGCTAAAGAAGGGAAAACACACACACACCCTTTAAGGCTGTGTATCTAGGTCACAGCCTCAGGGGCCTACATGAGATAAGATGCCAAAGACAAGCAGGTAGTATTTCCTACAATAAGATAGCCCCTGAAAATAAAGCCCCCTTACTTACTGCAGGTTCTACTTGACTTCGGTCTGCAATATCAATATGAACAATTTCAACCGTCTTCCATGTGTTAGGATCTAAATTATGTACCTGCAGAGGAAGAAAAGAGTAAGACCTGTTGAGTATCCATATGAAGCAAAAAGATCTCAAGTACCAAGCGATCTTTACCTCTATTCTACATTTTATGGGTAATGAAAAACCCAAATATTCATTTCATTAATTAAGCTATTGGCTTTGAAACTTGGCAGGCCCTTAAGCCTTCTTGCATTTTGTCCTTATGCAACTTAAGTCCCCAAATGGTGAAGGCAAATGGTGAATCCAAATGACCACTGTTTCACATTTTTCAAGAGACTCTTAGTGGTCCTTTACAAAATGTCAAGGACATACAAAATGCAATCTTAAAACCAGTGGCTTTAACTGACCTTTCAAGCTGAGAAAGAAAATCATTAAAATACATTTCATAAAAATTTGCCTCCTACCCATCCTTTTTGGTGGGAGTGGGGAAAGAAGAGTGTAAGGTGCCACACAGTGAAATAATGCATATTATTCCCAATCTGATCAGACTATAATGCATATATAAGACATGGTCAAGGTACTTTGCTAACCTGTTTTAAAGGGAAAAAAAGAAAAAAGAAAATTGTTATAATGGAATGCTCCCTAGTTAGGAGTGAGGACATATTTGAAGATGAATTTTATAAAAACAATAAAAATCAATACAATCTTTTAAAAATACAAGTACCATTCACATTATCTAATTTAGTTAGCCAAGTCTCTTTTACACTGCAGAAATTTGCAGCAGAAAAATTTAAAGCCAACAGCCCATTTGCAGAGAAACAACTGGAGACCAATTTGATTTCTCAGCTCAAGACTAAAACAGGTGATGAAGATTGGAGAGACTCCGGACTAGGGCTAGGACAATCCAGATTCAAATTTCGTCCTTCCACATACCAGCTGTGGACATAGGATGAAATGAAATTCAAGGCATCTCTCCTCAAACATGCTTTTAAGTGGTACAAAAGGAAGGGTGCTAAACCCAGCAATCAAGGATACCATTGCTCAGATGTGAGACTTGTCAAGCTCAGTATCCTCATCTACAAAATGAGGATAGAGGATAAGCTGTGATAACATTTGTAGAAAGCTTCAACAGTTACTATATAAATGCTACCGAGTCTGAATAATCATAATCACCACCACTATTACCTCCCTTGCAGAGCAGCTATCAATCTGGACTGCTCAAAGTTCCCTCTGCTAATGAAATTAGAGACGGGGAGGGGAAGGAGGTGTAAGAAGAGGGATGTCCTAAATAACATTGATTCCTGGATGCCTAATTCTGAGAATGCCCTGTCATTGTAAACATCCCCACAGGACACCGGGAAAGCTCCTAATGAACCCTTTTAACGTGAGGCTATTTTGGTTCAAGACAGAATCTGAACCATCATGAATTTGTCTTAAAATGAATCAACAGCCTTCTGAAAGCATCTGCAAATAAGATGGCACCAAGGAGCCCAGGCAGGAGCTAAGTGCTAGTTTGGGAGTCAGACAAGTTAGACTCAAATCCCTGCTGTAAGTTCTTAGACAAGTCACTTAATTGTTGTGGCCTGCCTCCTTACTCTAAAGAAGGAAGCGATTGCTTAAATGAGTTTTGAGGGCTCTTCCAGCTTTCAATCTATGCTTCAGGGAAATAGAGACCTCATTAAAGTCAATCAGTAAAGAAGCTTTTCAAATGACTCCTAGACCTCTGAACTAAGAGGGACATTAGACCCCCCCCTTGGTCTGATGCCATGTCCAGGGCTTCTGACCGCCCTTCTAAATCTGGAATTTCCTAAGTTTCAATACCAGCTTCTTCTTAATGAGACTCTATAAAAAAGCCCCATTTGGGATTAGAATGCCCAAGACAATGCCTATCGGGGCCGAGTGGGTACAACTCCTAACAGTGGGGGGCTTTCTTTTTTGGCCCCCACCCCTCTCACTCTAGCAATCCCATTACATTCATGATTACTCACCCCTACAATTCTGCATCAACAGTACATTGGCACCTGCATATTACCAACAGAGTTCTCTCAAAAACTCTCATCAATCTCTAAGAAATTAATTATTAAACCTCTTGAGGACTAAATGACTGTTCTTGGGCTTGCTATGATCAGTTCAGAGGATAAGGAGATAACTTTCCCAGACAGGGAGTGATGCATAGTGGAGGCTAGGTAGACTGGAGCCTCCCAGCAAGTCCTCCGGCCTCTGCCTCCTCCTCTCCCAGCACGGCTCTTGACTATGTGACCAAATATCCACACCTCCCTCAGAGAACAGAACACCAAGGAAGCCGAGGCAAATTAGTTTGCTGCTTACTAGCCTCCTTGGTCTACTGAAAGAGAAGATGGAATTCAGGGCTAAGCCACGGCTGGCGATTAACCCACAAATCGTGAGGCCTGGTGGAATCAGTGCTGGACTTGGGGTCGGCTTGCTGTAAGGAATACCCTTTGGAAACCTTGCCAGGCTAGGCAAATGTGAGGCTATTTTGGTTCATAAATTTTTCAAAGCAGTAATTGTCTATGGCTGAGGACAAATCCCCAAGTCTACCCTGAGCTAAAAGTGAAGAAATGGCAAGCTGGTATGCTAGCTCTGGTAAAAACCGGAGTCCTCTCAAACACTCTGCAAACCTCCTCTCACTCTTAATTCCAAATTAGGTCCTCTAGGTAGTAATATCCCTATTTTACAGATGAGAAAAACAAGGCTCAGAAAGGCAAGTGCTTTGCCACTATAAAAAACAGAGCCGAGGCCACGGCCATTCTGACTCTCAGGTCAGTGTTCTAGCAGCTCTGCTTTCCTCCCCATGTGCCCCCCAAAATGCCAATGTCATAATAAATATTCCCCAAGGTAACAGGGAAACAGTTGAGACTTACATTTTCTATTGTTCCCAAGTCTGGTTTGTGCCAGGTTTCAATTTTTATGAAGAAGTCATCTTTCATATATTCATTCTGTGAAAAAATACATCAAAAGGACACTCATTGATCTCACCACTTTCTTGGTATTGTCATCTCGCTTTGTTTCATGTCAAAAAATTTCAATCAACCAGAGCCTCCCTGAGCAGCCTCTGGACAGATCTAAGTCTCTGCCACTGAGCTTGTAAACTCATCTCATTAGTGGCCAGTCCCAAGTGAACAAGAAGGACTTCTTCTCAGATGGCCAGCTTCCTACACTGTACAGCCTTCAAGCTGCTTTCCAGGCTCTCAGGTCCCCATTTTTCCCAAGGCGTGTGCGAGGGCTGCACACCAGGGATAGGACTGAGAGAGCGGCTGAAGGCATGGTCAGGAGAAAGCCAGGACCACCAGGAAGTGAGGGTAGGGTAGGACAGTCATGCGGTAGAAGCCATGCAACTGTGGGCACTAACAAGCAGAGGAAAGCAATGGGTAGAAAGCAACAGTACAGGGATTAGAAATCAAAAGAACATGACATAAAATGAACCATTTACTCACCGTCACAACTGAGGCACGATGGATCCGCGGGCAAAGAAAAGGGAGAAATTTCAGAATTTATTAATCTGAATAAAAAACAACCCAACCTAATGATTTAATATCACAAACATTATCCTATCTACACATATTTAGTAGCTGAGGTCTGCAGGATACTGATTTCTATACAAATACTGAAATTCAGTACTTTTAAGGTATTTTAATTTTAGAAATCTGCAAACAGATAAAATAAAAATTCAATTCATAAATATAACTGCAAATGATTAACTTGAAAATATTGATCTTTATATGAATTGATGCAAAGTAACGTGAGCAGAACCAAAACATTATACACAGAAACTACAACACTATAGGATCATCAACTGTGAATAATTTAGGTATTCTCAGCAATACAGTGTCCAAACTTGTTTTTACACATAATTGGAATAAATTGTTTTAATTTCACTTCAAAAAAAAGAAAATGCAAGCCTTATTTAAAGGAGTCATCACAAAACATAAGAGTTTGAGAATCTGACATTTCCCCATCATATTATATTACCTGATCAAAGTAACAAGAAATAACAGGAAAAAAATGGCCCGGTATTTCTAGTCTGTGGGGTGGGGTTGATTTTTATTTCTTATTTGCCTTTTTCTCTAGGAGCATTAGAATATGAACAAAGTTCTCTCCCTGGCATCTGTGGCTAGGAATCTGATCCTTCAGACAGTTCAGTTAATATTGGCAATAACAACAAAACTAGAAAGGCACACAAAGTTCTCTGACTCTAGTAGTTCTCAAAGTGAGATCCAGGAACTGCAGGTCCCCAAGACCCACCCAAGGGGGCTGGAAGGTCTAAAGTGTTTTTGTAACAACACAATGATGTTTAAATTTCTAACATGGTAAAATGGAAGATTTAACTCAAAATAAACAAAAGATTTTTTGGGGGGGGAGTCCCCAATAATTCTTAAAAGGCATTTGAGAGCCACTGTTTTAAAGCCCAAGGTGTCCCCATTAGACTGGTCTAACTGTGGCTCAGGGATTAATCAGTGTGACAGAGGGAACAGGAAGAATCTGCAGAGTGATTTCTGGCTACTGGGAGCAAAGTTATTCACTAGTATCACAGAAAACAGGGAGGAAGAAGCAGCTGACGGGGGTCCATGCTTACTTGTTCTACAGTAGGGATATGCATTCCACGCTTTCTCATGAAATACCAAAGAGCCCTCAGGAGCAATCATCCTGACAAACCCAGGAACTTTACTGTGAAGAATAAAATAATGAACACAATTTTAGCCACTCCATCGATTGCCCGTTAGAATCTTTAATCAAAAATAATTATATTGAACAAGCTGTATAAAAAACTAGATTTCATGATTTTTCAATATTAAAGCAATTATATAAAAAAAGGAACACAAACATGAAAATAAATGACATTATCATTAAAAGTACAGTGAATAGGAAGATGACTTCATATAATCAGAAGCAGTTCCCGGTTTTAAGGCTACCTACCTAAAGTTTGATCTTACCCTTACTCAAGGGCCAAGTGAAGGCTATGCAACTCATAAAATTAATTGTATTAACACCATCCCAAACTCAGAACACTACTTTTAATGGAGAGGCATCTAAGAATAATAAAAAGTATTTCTCCAAGGTTATGAAAGGAAAGTGGGCAAAGAGGCTTCCAGGATATTTTTTTGAGAATTTAGACAATAGATGAAATGATAAAAGATATGTGGATGATATTGCTAAAATAAATAAGTGTGTAGATCATTCTTGGGTCCTTCTAAGGTCAAAAGTGGCCTGATCCCTGTGTAAGAAGTTCAAATACTGAATATCCAGCCAAGGTTAGGGGGTAAGGAGGGCACAAAAGAAGGAATCCTAGCTGGGGGGAGGGAGAAAAGCAAACATCCAGATGTATTACAGTCAGAATGGGGATGGGATTCAAGCCTTCCATCTATCCTAACCTCTGGGATAGACATAAAACATAATGAGCCTATGGTACAGTAAGTGAGGATAAGGAGCTACCTTGGAAATACAGATGGGAAGAACAGTACAAGAAAAAGGGAAAAAAAGATGAGAAAGAAAAGGGCTTCATCCTGGGCCAGCTCTTAACAGACAACACTTGTCTCCTCCTCGTCTTAGGGCCGACATGAACAAGACTGATTGGGAGAATCCATGATGAGACTGTTGAGAGGATAAAACTTACGAGCAACTGAGGCTTCCATCAGTCTTTCCCTTTAGGTTACAGGGTGCCTTTGCTCTGTGAAAGAGCCAGGATTTGCAAAAGCTTTCACCAAGGATGGAAAGGGAGGGGGGGAAGATCCATCTGATCCTGGCTCGCTCACCAAAGCAAGGCAAGCCATCGGTGGCTCCTCCCATCATGGCTTTGTGGGCCACAAGCTCCCATCTCTAGCCAGCCTTAACATGGCAGACCAACATGATGATGGAAAACAGAACTCCTGGGGATTCCCTTCTTTATTCTTCCTCTTTAGTGCCTGGACTATTACTATAACCAAAGCTCATTTAACAGGCCTTTATCATCCAAGCAAAAAAAAAAGGCATTGAGCCAAGTCCCAAATTACACATGGCAGAATTTAAAAATGAGACCACAAAGGCAAACATGTTTACAGATGTCTTCAAATCAGTCTTTCCTTAAAAGGGTAAAACTGACAAAGGCTAAAAGCTGCCAGGGCTTCTATCCTCCAAGTTCATGGGAGGGTCAGAGAAAGGGATATAAGATTTCAGGGAATGGAGGTACATAAAAACCACATGAAAAGAATAATGTCTTCACAGCTCCAAGATCCCTACTCTAGGAAATTCAGAATTCTCAGATCGGCCATGGCAGCGGGTCCAGCTCTGTCTCTCATTTCCCCTCCCAGGAAAGTGAGGCTCGGCAGGAAAGATTACCCCCCTGAACTCCCCAGGCCAGGGGTGGCAGCGCTGGTATTGGGGGCCAGTGAAACTTCATACCATACTTCCTTCTAACTCAAAAAACTTAGGCCCTTTTTCTGAATGGAAAAAATGGAAATCAGAGCTCCTCAAAACACAGGATGAGGAGTCCTCCAAAGTTAGCTTAATATCCATAGATGACAATTTTTATCAGTATTGATGATTCCTTTTTCACCCACAAAATACAAAAAAAAAAAAAAAAAAAAAAAAAAAAAGAAAAGCACAGCTCAATTTTTCAGGGGGTCAACCAAAGAGAAAATTTACAAAATGCCAATTTGCATAATCACTACTAGATGAATTAACAAGATAAGCATATGGCATTTTCGGGTTTCTGTCTAAAAATTCCCACTGTATTTTACAAGCTTCAAAGGGCTGCTTCCCAAACAAAACAAATTTAAACAAATTTTGTCACTGTCAATCAGAACAATCGAAAATTAACAAACCAGCTAAGGAGCTCAGTGGAAAGCTGAGTCTGCACCTGGAGGATCTGAGTTTGAATACAGCCTCAGACACTTACTCATATGTGAGCCTGGGCAAGTCACTTCACCTCAGTTTTCTTAACTGTAAAATGGTAAATCACTCCAGCATCTTTCCCAGAAAAAAATCCATAAAAATGAGTTCAAGGAGAGTCAGAAACTACTATCTTAACAACAAAAATTGTTCATCCTAATGACAAAACACAATTCCTTTCCAAATATTTCCCCTCAACACCAAATCCAACTTTGAATTTTAGCTCATCTCATCAAGGCAGAATCTTTTGAAACAGCTTTACCACTGGCTTGAGGCACAAATTTGAGTGTTTTTCCAAACAATTTTAGTACACTGACACAGAACAAAAAATTGGGGTAAATTAAATCAACTTCATTTTTTTCCATAAAGTGGTGGATATTCATTTTTAGGGCTGGTTAGCTTCACTAACCATCAGAGAATGTTTCCAATAATTCATTCCCCTATGGGGGGCCATGTTTGTTTAAGAGAGAGCTGCACAGAGAGTGGGATGCTGGCATCTGAAAGAACTGAGCTCCAGTGTCACCTCATACATTTCTGTATGTTGTGTAACGCTGGGAAAATCTGTCTCTGTTTCTTCATCTATAAAATGAATACTATGTACTCCATGTCTTCTACTCAGTCAATCAACAAGCATTTGTTAAGTGCCTGCTGGGTACCAGGTCTTCTGCAGGGGTACTAGAGACAAAAACAGTGAATTAAATGTAACCCACCTATGACTTTACATTTGAATTTTCCTTTCAGCCTGAGCTCTAGGACCCCAGGATCTTCATAGATATTCACCTATAGGGCAGTCACACCACTATTGCATCTATGAAACTGTTCAACTATAACCCTTCACTGTGCACACCAAACTCTGAAATCCAAAAAGAAAAGGGGCACGAATATTTTTCCCGCTCTGGAGCCACTAAAAAGTGACAGTGACAGGTCTCTGCTTCAGATAAAGTGTAGGAAATTGTCCTATGCCAAGTCCACACCTAACACCCTCCATATAAGGCACTGTTCCCAGCCCAAAAATCAGTTCACTCATTATGGGTATATATGTGGTGATTTCCATGTGAATGCCTTTAAAATTCCCCAGTGAGAAAGGCAGTGATGGGCTGAAGGCAGCATCCAAACACTGTCTCTGTCGTCACAGACTGGTCCCTTGGATCTCTCCCAGCTTCAGTGTCTGCCTCTAACTGAAGGGTATTTGCCAGCCTCTCAACCGTAGAGTTCCCATCCAGTAGACAAAGCGATCGTTGTCATGACCAGGCCACCTAAGGTGATCGGGACTCTTAGTTAACAAGCGCCCATCATGTCATTCTGGTTACAGAGCAGTGGAATCATCTGTGCCTTAAATTACAAAGAAACTCAAAAGATTAAAGGGAGAGCACAAGATTTAATGTTCAGCAGTGTGTGCATGAGTACCAGGCCCAGAGCTCTCAAAGCTTGGGAATGATCACTAACTACTGTCTCACAACTCATTACTTAATGGGGAAGAGGCTTTTGACTTGTGACCATACTCTCACTTGGGGGGAGTTGACAGAGTTTGCCATCAAAAAGACAAGTAAATATTCATATTTACATTGAACAATCATTCCTCGTGAGCAATGTCCTTTAATGGGGCTTCTCAATAGCCTTCATTTCAACCGATAATCGCAAGAAGTACTTGCTCTGAATCTTTTACTCTGACCTGTTAATTAGAACAAAAACCAATTCATCTAAGCTTTATCTTTTCCTGTTTCTCTCCTATTATGGCTGTGGCTATAGCTGTGAGGAGACCAGGGAAGAATCAGGGAAAGAAGGAAAAATGAGAAGGCTGAGATCAAGGCTGAGATCAACTTTGATCTAGACAACTTCCCCTCCATGTGAGCTTTCTTTATAGAAAACCACTGTTTTACTCCACTGCAAGCACCTCAAAAGGAGAAAAACTAGAGAGTGTTCAAGTTCCCAAAAGGATGAGTAAGGGGGCTGGTTTACAAGAAGTTCAATGACTATGCATAACTTGGTTCATTAAGGGAGATGTAAAAAACAAAGTTTGAAAAAGAAACAGGCATAAAGAAAATAATCAGGGAAAAAAAAGTTAATATAAAAATGTATTTTATGAAGTCATTAGTGATCCCAGTGTACCTTTGATTATTGGGGTAAGCCCTCTCTGGGGCTATTTAAAAATTAATGGAATGACATGTTGGGTAAAATGGGAGTAGCTTAAGGACAGCTAGGTGGCACAGTGGATACAGCACCAGCCCTGAGTTCAAATCTGATGTCAGACACTTAAACTTTCCTGGCTGTGTGACCCTAGGCAAGTCACTTAACCTCAATTGCCTCAGAAAAGAAAAGAAAAAAGGAGCATCTTTCTGTGTGGTCAAGAAGACAATCAGGTACATGTTCCTGAGGATGCTAAGGAATCAGGTGAGATGAGCCAATTATGGAGTACCCCTTGATTCTTCATGCTTGGTGCCAAAGAAAATTACTAAACATTCTTTTTTTTTTTTTTTTTTTTTTTTTTTTGGCCTTCTAGAGCAGTGGTTCTCAAACTTTTGTTTTCAGTATCTTTATACTATTAAAAATTATTGAGGATCTCTCCAAAGCGTTTTTGTTTATCTGGATTATATTTATAGACATTTACCATGTTGGAAATAAAAACTATTTTTGAATTTGTAGACCCTCTAGAAAAGGTTTCAGAGATCCCCAGGATTCTCCAGACCATACTTTGAGAACCACTGTTCTAGAAAATCATGTTGACTTCTTTCCCTTTAGCTACTAGTCACATTCAAAGCATTATTTTTACAATTTGTGAATCAAGAACAGGCAGAAGTGAAACATCAAATATCAAGATCTCCAGCAACATAAATGGGTAGAATTCAATTCATGAAAGTTCACATGAGCCTGTTCAATAAATGATTCACAAAACATTAATAAAAGAAAGGCAAAATTGTGTATTTTTTATCACTAACACAAACATCCAAACATCCAAATTAAACATTTATCTGTGGGATGTGTACAACCAAAATAGATACTAATTCGTATACTTACTAATTTTGCTCTAACTTCCTGGTTATATTCTTTAAAAAAAAAAAAAAAAAAAAAAAAAAACTCTCCCCAATCAAGTAGTAACATTCATTATATGAAAAAAAGAAGAGATTTTCTTCAAAGTTCACTCTATTTTTAATGTACTCCTATTATAAACAGCCATAATTTTTCCCCCCAACACCACATAGGCTAATATCTTTTTTTTTTCTTTTAACGGACACTAAGTGAGTTGACAAGTTATACAGTGTAAAGAGCAGAGGCCCAAGTCAGGAATACAGCCAGGTCCCGTCTCAGCTGTACCCATCCATGGTCTCTCTCACCAACAAACAAAGGTAGCTAGACTTACTCCCCAGCAGGCTAAGTCCATGACTGTGAGCCTTCTCCCCCTTTCTTAGGTACTAATGGGCAATTCGGGAGAGGGGGGAGGGCCTAACGGATAGGGATGGAACCCCAAAGTCTGGGGAAATGTCAAGTCTCATGGCCCCTTGAAAGCTTCACATGCACCAGCCCTACTGTCTGGCTAACACCCACAGCCCAATGCACCTAGACCTTTGAGATCTTTCACATTCCCAGAAGCCCCTGCAGCACCTGGGGCTGGCCACCTCCCGTTCTGATCATATACTTACCAAATGGAATTTTCCAATAAATCATGCAAGACAAGGCAGCAGAAACAGAGGGAGAAGTCAACCCTGCACTGCTAAATTTGGAGCAAATCTCCATGTGGAAGGAGCCACAACATGCCTGCTGCACATGCCTATGTCAGCTAAGGGGGGTCAGTCTTCCAGACAGCCCTGATCTGAGACGCAGGGCCTTGCTTACCTCTTTAAATGGTAAATCTTGTGTGTGTACTGCCCCTTCTCTCCATCCTTCTCATAAGGTTCATTTGTTAAGACTTCAATGCCTTCTCCACCTCCTGTTTCATTTTTACTGGCTTCAGCCACAGAGTAAAGTTGTCCAACCTGGTACTGAAATTTCAAAAAAAACAAACAATTTCCATCTGAAATATACTTGTAACAAAAATCCTCTAATCAAAACCCTAAATGTGTGTACATACAAATGTGTGGGTGTATACTTACATTAAAAGGGGCAGAAACTAAAGCTGTGAATTCCATGTAGGTAGAGGACAATGGTGTCAAAGTCAAAGAAAATTGGAGGCCACTGACCACACATAAGGGGAGCCTGTGAGCCACATATGAACTGAGGTGTTTTTTTTTTTAAATTTAAATTTAAATTTAAATTTTTTTAATTTAACATTCTATATTTTTAAAATTTTTGATAAATAAACATTGCCCAATTATCCTTTAGCTTCATCTGGGCTATACTACCAAAGAAAATGCTATAGTGCCAAAATATACTATTATCACAATCTTTTTTTGGATTCTGCTTTATAACGACAGGAATTAACAATTTGATAAACACTAATATGCATCTATATCATATACCAATCTCTCAGAACCTTAAGACATAAGTCAAACACAATCCCTCTCTCACAGAGCCCACAACTCCAGATAGACAACACATGTTTATATGTGTGTGTGTGTGTGTGGGGGGGGGGGGGGGGAGAATCAAACATTTCTCAAGTCATCAAAAATATTTCTGAAAGAAACAAGATTTCACAAGAGCTGGATTTCTTTCCCCAAGTTAAAAAGTTACTCCCTCAAATACAGTCAAAGATGACAAAAACCAAAGACCCTATGTCTTTCTTATTGCATGTTTCAAATTCCAAATATAGGGCTTAACAGCCAAAATTTAAGTAACAGCAAAATAAGCCTCAGTCAGAAATGCAGCAGAAATACAATTTCTGCACAGAATGAGACAAACTATCCCAAGAAGGACTGGGAGAACCAGTGAAGAGAAAACCAGCCTCAGCAGCATGGCCCAAAGGTTTGACTGATCTGGCTCAGCAAGGGATTTTGTCATTCAGAACCCAAAGGGAACAAATCTTTAGAGCCACAGATCACTGAAAGGACTTTCTTCCCTTGTGGGCGCATACTAGTGAAGTCACACTCTTGTCAAAAATAAAGAGAGAAACAAAGTAACCCAACCCAAGTGCAGCTGTCAAGATCTCCTTGCTGCCCCAAGGCAGCTCTTCTATGAAAAAAAGCCCTTCCTGTTTCACATTTTTAGCCACACCATGGACAAAGGAACAATAGGACTGTATGGGGGAATCTAGCTGAGCAGAAGCTAAGAACATGGAAAGGAAAAAAGATTCAAGAAACCACAATTTTTATATACAAAGGTGAAAGGTTTAACAGAGCTGCAAAAAAATACTTAAGAGATGTTGGAGTACATTAAGAGTTGGAGAAATGAGCTATTCCGATGACATAAACCATCAACCCTCTATCCTTACTATCTTTTCATTGGACAAGTCCCTACTCTTGTAGGTACCCAGTGCTGAGCTGGACCCTTGGGACACCGAGATAGAAGAGAAAGAACTATTCTAAGGAAGCTTTCATTCAGGGATTTGGAGATGAATAACACACCTACAGAAAAGTTAACTACAAAACATAGGTAAAGTTATGGGAGCGTACAAGTACATGTACGATACTCCTAAGGCAGCCCTACAGCTGAGCCTGGAATATATCCAAGTGTCAGAAGTCAGGGCGTTCTAGTCGGGGGTAGCCTGTACAAAGGGACAGACAAGGAGGTAGAATATCATGGACTCTGAAAAGAGCAAAGAGGCTCTTTTGGTCAGGACCAGAGCAACAGGTAGAAGAATCTGGAAGAGAGGCTTGGAGCCAGAGAAAAAAAGGCCTCCAAAGCCTCCTGCAGAAGGAAGGGCCTTTCTCAGGCCTACGCTTTCTGGATCCCAATTTGGTAGTTTGTAACTACAGACAGACTGAAGAGAGCAAAGACCAGACATCAGGAGACCAATTAGCAAGTTACTCCCATATTCCAGCAAAGAGGATGACTCTGAAGTGGGTAGTTCTAGGAGCTGAGACAAGCAAAGGTTGAGTATGAAACCCTATTAAAATTTAATTTTAAGCATATTAGATGGACAATTTGCCAAAATAAATTACATGTGTCCTCACATAAAATCACATAGAATAAAAATTAACCTATAAGATCACTGCATAAGAATGCCCTTGAGGCAACATGTTAGTGGTGAGGGCCCCTGCATTAGATGAGGCTACTAGAATTTTTGAGTTACCTTTTTATTTTTCTATTTTCTGATGACTTTTTAATTGCTCAGCCTCCTGTTGCAACTGTCAGTTGTTGCTATGGTCAATAACTACGGTCAACTAATACAATGTTACTAATATATTGTTACTAATAGTCCCTCCTCTCCTTTCTTCTAATCTGCAGCTTCTCTACTCTGGATTAAGAAACCAAAACAGATACAGCTATGCATTCAAAAGTGAGATTTTCCCCATCACAGGTCAACATAAGAAATTAAATGTAAATTCTGGCAGTTTTGAGGAGTCACAGACTAAACACAAAGGCCAGAAGATGACACAGAGCCTATGACCAACTACTTAGCTAAAATTTTATAATAAGGAACTATAAATACCCTATTAAAAGACCCCCCCCAAAAAAAAATCACACTTTTCTGCTAAAAGAGAGGGCCAAAAAAATTTTCAAAGATTTTCTAAACCACAGGGCTACCATCCCTCTAACCCCCAAATGTGGAAGGAATAACTGTGTTGTCAAAATTGTATTTTAAAAGGAAATAGGCCAACATTGTACTAGAAATGCGCGTTACAGCAATTAAAGAAATTAAAGGAGCTAGAAAAGACAATGAGGAAATAAAATGATGGTATCATGGCATATATAGAGAATTCTAAAGAATAAACTAAAAATAATTAACTTCAGCAAAGTAGTAGGATACAAAATGAAATCACATAAATCAACATTTCCAAATATCATCAACAAAATCCAATGGCAAGAGACAAGAGAAAATTCCACCTGAAATAACTATAGATAATATCAACTACTTGGGAATTTACTTGCCAAGACAAAACAATAGCAAAACACTTTTCACAAAAATATTCAGATCTAAACAAATGGAGAAATATTAATTGCTCATGGGGAGGCCGAGTCAAAATAAAAATGATAGTTTTAACAAAATTTACATATTCAGTGCTATATAATCAAAAAGTTATTTTATAGAGCTAGAAAAAGTAACAAGAATAGAAGGTCACCTGGAAGAATAAAAGGTCAAGAATTTCCAGGGAATCAATGAAAAAATAAGAAAGAAGTAGTCTAGCTGTATCAGATCTCAAGCAGTATTACAAAATAGTAATCATAAAAACAATCTGGTACTGGCTAAGAAACAGATTGGTAGAATAGTGGAATAAATCAATACATAAAACAATAGTAAATAATCAAAATTATCTAATATTTGATAAACCCAAGGATCCAAGTTTTGAGGGCAAAAACTTACTATTTTGACATAAATCCTGGGAAAATTGGAAAGCATTTCAACAGATCTAGATGTAGATCAACATCTCATATTATAAATAAAGATAAGTTCTATATGGGTATATGGTTTAGATATAAAAGGGGATATCATAAGTTAATTAGGGAACCATGTAATGGCTTACCTGGTAAGTTCTATGGAGAAGGGAAGAATTTATGACCAAACAAGAGAATGACAGGATATAAAATTTTATATTACACTATTTAATATAGGATAATTAATTTTAATTACATCACATTAATCTTTCTCACAAACAAAACCAATGCATCCAAGATTAGAAGAAAAGTAGAAAATTGAAGAAAAAAAATCTTAAAACAAGTTTCTCTTACAGGCTAATGACAAAGAACAGAGAGAAATTTTTAAGATGAGTCAAAGGATATGAACTGTCAGTTTTCAAAAGGAAACCAAAGCTATATATAGTCACTTGAAAAAAAAAGGTTGTAAATCA
The DNA here is from genome assembly GCF_902635505.1 of Sarcophilus harrisii. Taxonomy (NCBI): domain Eukaryota; kingdom Metazoa; phylum Chordata; class Mammalia; order Dasyuromorphia; family Dasyuridae; genus Sarcophilus; species Sarcophilus harrisii. The sequence continues at coordinate 704,886,276 of NC_045426.1, forward strand.
CTATTGATTAGAGAAATTAAAATTAAAACAACTCAAAGGGAACACCTCATACCTTTCAGATTAGTTAATATGACAGAAAAGGAAAATGACAACTATTAAAGGGGATGTGGAAAAACAGACACTAAATATACTGCTGGTGGAACTGTGAACCATTCCAAAGAACAGTTTAGAATTTTGCCCTAAATCTATAAAACTGTACATAGCCTTTTATCGTGTTTTCAATCTCTTTCTCTGTATTAGCTCCTTCCCTATGGCCTACAAACATGTCTATGTCTCCCCAATCCTAAAAAATGCCTCATTTAATCCTTCCATCTCTTCTGCCCTTTGTAGCCAATTCCTCAAAAAGGCCAGCTATAAGAGGTGTCTCCACACTCTCCTATCACCCTCTTTTAAAGCCCTAATAATGTGCATTCCGATCTAATCATTTTGCTGATATTGCCAAATCCAATGGCCTTCCCTCAATCCCTACACTAATGGACCTCTCTGAAGCCTCAGCTATGACCTCTCCCCTTGATATTCTATCTCTAGCTCTTCAGTACACTACCTTCTCCTACTTCTGACTTCACCATGGCCCATCAAACTTATCACTGGCAAATCTTATCTTGAAAAATCCAATCTCCTCATATCTCAATGTCCTCTGCCCTGAGGGAAGAGACATCAACTCCTCCATTTATGGAGGGGGAACAAGGCTGGTACCTCCTCAGCCAAGTCATCTCCCACACCCCAAAACTCATTTAGGACTTCTCTGGCTACTCTACTTTGTCCCTTCCCTCCCCTTTTCTGCTGTCTTTCCTCATTAGAACACAAATTACTGAGGGTAGGGACTGTCTTTTCCATTTGCATGTGCAGTGTTTAGCAAAATACCTGGCACCTAAGAGGCACTGAAGAAGTGCTTACTGAGGAAAGAAATGAATAAATCTACCACTCTTGCCCCAGCCTCTGTGCTGACCTGCAATCTCCCATCCCTACAGCCTCCAAGTAGATGTCCAAATCTCCATATTTCCAAAGCTGAAGTCATGATCTTGCCACCAAGGCCCTGCTTTTTGCCTTCCTAATACTGTAAAGGCTACTAGCATGTTCTCAAACCCTCGGGCACATAATCTAAAAATCATCTTCAACTCATATCTCACCACTCATATAGAATGCCAATTTCATCTCTGTAGCACCTCTTGAATTTGTCCCCTTCTGTCCACCACTACCCTGGTGAAACCCTTCAGCAGCTCAAGCCTGGCCATTACCTGGACAGTCTGCTGATGGGTCTATCTGGGTCAAATCTCCCCCCATCTCAAGGACATCTTCCATTCAGCTGCCAAAGAGTTTCTGAAAGCTCAGGTCTGAATGTGCTACCCCTCTCTTATTCACTAAACTCTAGTGGCTCCATATTGGCTCTAGGATCAAAAACAAAATGTTCAAAGCCCTTCATGGATCTTAGTCCCCATCTTTCTCACACCTTACCCCACACCTTACACCCCACCACATGTACTCTTGGATCCATGGACACCGATCTCCTGGCTGTTCCATGAACAAGATTCTCCATCTTGTGTTGGCCCCAGGCATTTTCCCTGGCTGTGCCCCGTGCCTGCTCTCCCTCTTCATCTCCACCTACTAGTTTCCCTGGCTTCTTTTCCTATTAACCCAGCATAAGGATTGTCTGTACAAATTTGTTTGCTTGCTATTACCTTCTCGTTAGACTGTGAACTCAAGGGTAAAAAAAAAAATGTCTTTTACCTTTTTTTCTGATCCCCAGTGTTTATCATAGTGTCTGGCACATAGAAAATGCTTAATCAAGGTTTACTAATGTGATTTGACTTGATTCAAGACTAACTCCTACACTGGTAATAATTTTTCTATTTAAGTACAATCAATCTCACTTTTAAACTTGACAGTATTTGGTACAATGAAGAGCACACTGCTCTATTGCCAGAGCAATCCCACCAGTAGATTGTGACTCTAGACACACCTACTGCTCTAGGGCTTGGTTTCCTGTAAAATAAGGGCTTTAGACTACTTGACTTCTGAGTCTTTGTCTATTGTTTTATATCCATACTATCTCATTCTCTTCTCAAAGAAAATATTCAAAATGAAGGCACAGGTCCGATGTACAAGGATTTGGAGCTTGTTTCTTGCTGCTGAACCATGATACCCAACCACATATTTTATCACATGTGCCTTCCCCCATGCCTACTCTGCTCAGGTGACCACCACCCATATAATGAATTAAGAGAGGCTGCGTCTCTCAAGTCACATCTTTTAGTTTAGTCAGAATGTTAGAATGTTAGACGGAACTTTCTCTACAAGTGATTGGATACAGACCTCAAATTCGGAATATCAATAGCTAAATTATTAACATGTTTCTTAATACTTGTTGCCTCTATTAGTCAGGAGAGAAAGGGGCCAGACAATACTGAAGGCCCATGAAAAAAAATTTTTTCTAGAGTTGACCCTGCCAAAAAAACTCATTCTTCAGTGTATAAGTCTAAAGTTGACAAGCCTTTTTGTACTTGGTCAGAAGAGTTCTTGGGAAGCACTGACCATTCGCATGGCCATCCAAGAAGCCTTTTTTCAAGAACTTCCATTCCACTGGCCTGGTCTTTTAAGAACCCTGGACTTAAAACTTCTCAATGAGGCATCAGAAGTAATAAAATAAATTTGTTGAGAAGTTTTGACAGTAATTCTTTCAAAGTGAAGAGAAGAAACTGCCACAGTCTCAACAAACACTTAGAACTCTTTTATCAAGTGGAAAGAAATGGCCTAAGAGGACAACTCTGGAGATACATAAATCCACTTATAAAATCTTAAGAGAAGAATGGTAAAAAGTAAGAAATGGCAGAAGGAACAACAAATTTAGCTGAAGTTCACTGGGACCCTAAAAAAAAAAAGTCACTCCAAAGAATTTAAGGAGAAATCTGCTTAAAGAATAAGAGATGAAAAACAGGCAAGATCTACACAAAGGTATTTTTTTTTTAACAAATGTTTCCCCATTGTGGCTAGGAGATAGAAGTCACCACATCTAGACTGTTCACGTGATAGCCCCAGATGTGAAATGAGAGGAAATGAAAATGGCCACCAAGAAAACAAAACTGAGAAAGCAGCTAGACCAAATGCCCAGAGAGGCAGGGCATGTAGTAGGCAACACAATTTTGATATGACAGCAGGGAAGGTTCCAAGATCAAGGAAATAAGCTCAAACGTCATTATGAGGCAAAACTAAGTTATCAGTAATTGATGACTCATAGAGCTATTTTTCTATCTAAATAAAATCGTCATATAAATCATCTATAAGAATCCAGAGTATCCTCAATGATGGTACTAGCACAAGTAGATTTTCACAAGGCAGCTGGGGAGCATCAGAATGCACAGAGTGCCCAGGCTGACATCAAAGACTCTTCAAATCTGGCCCCAGACACTTACCAAGTGGCTGGCTCCAAGCTAATCACTTCACCTCATTTACCTCAGTTTTCTGATCTGTAAAATGAGCTGGAGAAGGAAATGGCCAACCACTCCAGTCTTTGCCAACAAAACCCTCAATGAAGTCATGAAGAACCAGACATGACTGAAAATGATTGACAATAAAAGACTTTCACGAGCAAGACTTCACATTTCCATCACACATATGACTAAGAGATTATGATTAAAGACTATAATCTCACTGTGCTTCTACTGCTTATCAACCATAAAAAGTTTATGACTGGGCAAAGTAAAATCCCACCCTAGAGGTTTTCCTCTATAAGCCAAAATCACGTAAGACAATATGAAAGAAATATGAAAAACAACAATCCTCCCCAATCCTCTGATCATTCATCCCAAGTGCGGCACACAACAAGGATAGACATGTTTGCCAAGGAGCAGACATGCCCTGGCCCAAGTGATGCCCTAAGGACAGTTCATTCATCCAGACACTCCCCTTTGCGTGGGGCAAATGTGCTGATCTCAGCAAGTCTTGGGCCAGTACAGAGTAAATGACTCACACCTGGGGAATCCCAGATAAGGCTGCTAAGCGGAGATTCCAATTAAGCCTTGAAGCTAGACTGCACAGAAGTTTCATACCAATACACAGTGAATACTTTCTTCAACAAAAAAACAAGGGAGCAGAAACAAGATAGCAGAATAGCAAAGACTCCCAAATTCCCAAATTCTTCTCCAAACAACTTTTTTAAAATGCCTCAAAATGAATTGTAGGGCAGCAGAACCAACAAAAGGATGGAATGAAACAATGTGCTAACCCAAGAAAATTTAGAAGCTTGGCAGGAAAGAGCTATCACCCTGGGTGAGAATGAACTACTATTTCTCAATTCTGAAGTCCCACCCCACACCTATGGGAGTGGCTAACAAAACAGAAAAAATGACAAATATTGTGAGAAAATTGAAACATTTATGTATTGTGGATATAGTTGTGAAATATCCAATCATTCTAGAGAGCAATTTGGATTTTCGGTAAAAAGAGTTATAAAATCATGCATATCGTTTGATTGAGCAATACATCACTACTGGGGAGAAGAGGAGAGAAATAAGAAAGGAAGAGGAGGAAAAGGAGAAGAAGTAGAGAAGAGAGGGGAGGGGATGAGAGGAAAGAGAGCAGAGAGAAAGGAAGAGGTGAAAGAGAAGAAAAAAGAACTATCTATAAAAAATTATTTATAGCAGGGTTTTTTTTAATGGTAGCAAAATGGAAAAGTTTAGAGGATGCTCATCAATTGGGGAACGCCTAAACATTGGTACTCGCTTGTGATGAAATCTTATTATGCTGTAAGAAATGACAAGCAGGCTGCTTTCAGGAAAATCTAAGAAAACAAAGTGAAATAAGCAGAACCAGGAAAATAATGTTCATAGTAACAATAATGTACTGTGCAAAGATGTTTGTGGCAACCCTTTATGTAGTGGCAAGAACCTGGAAACAGAGGGGATGCCCATCAGTTGGAGAATGGCTGAATAAGTTATGGTATATGAATGTTATGGAATATTACTGTATATGAATGTTATGGAATATTACTGTTCTGTAGAAACGATCAGCAGTATGAATACAGAGAGGATTGGAGAGACTTATAGGAACTGATGATAAGTGAAAGGAGCAGAACCACGAGATTGTACATGGCAACAAGATTATACAACAATCAATTCTGATGAAGTGACTCTTTCCAATAATGAGATGATTGATGCCAGTTCCAATGATCTTGTGATGAAGAGAGCCATCTACACCCAGAGAGAAAACTGTAGGAACTGAATATGGATCACAACATAACATTCTCACTCTTTTTGTTCGCTTGCCTTCTGTTTTCTTACTTGTTTACTTTCCCTTTTGACCTTATTTTTCTTGTGCAGCAAGAGAATTATATAAATATGTTTACACATATTGGATTTAACATATATTTTAACACATAACATATATTGGATTCCTTTCCATCTAGGGGAAGAGGTGGGGGAAAAGGGAAAATCTGAAACACAAGGCTATGCAAGGGTTAATGTTGAAAAATTATCCATACATGTTTTGAAAATAAAGCTTTAAAAATTAAAAAGAAAAAAGAAAATGCTAACATAAAAAATTACAATGTCTTAGCTATGCCCAGTAATACAATAATGACCTAAAACAAATCTGAAAGATAAAAAATGCTACCCACCTCCAGAAAAAAAAAAAAAAAAAATGATGAAGTCTGAATATAGATGGAAGCACTTTTTTTAACTTTTAGATTTTGGTCTGTGTTTTCTTTTACAACATGACTAATATGGAAATATGTGTTGCATGACTGAGCATGTATAACTTTTATTAAATTGATTGCCTTCTCAATGACAGGCAGAGGAAATGAGAGTATTTGGAACTCAAAATTTTAAAAAATAAATGTTTAAAATTGTTTTTGCATGAAATTGGGAAAAAATTACTTTTTTTAAAAACTCCAAAAGAAAAAAAAAAAAAAAGAACCAGGAGGTACAAGACATGCTAAGTGCCAAACAACACTGTGATCCTGTTTTCAAAGGCAGGAAATGAGTCATTGCTGATGTGAGTTATTCCTGAAAACAAGTAAGTAATCAGATCACCTATCAACCAGAACCAAGTTCAAAATGAGACACAAAATGAGATCCCTAGTCACTAGTTCAGTCTCACTATGCATACAGGAAGAACCAACCAGCAGCCTTCTACTTTAGCCTCCTGTTGGTCACCCTGACTTAAGTCTCTTCATTCATTTAGCCATTACCTGATTGTTTTAAAACAGAGGTCTGACCATGTCTCTCCCCACATACACACACCCTCACCCTCACCTCTCCTCAATAAACTCCAGAGGCTCGATTTTTCCTCCAGGACCAAATACAAAAAAATCTTCCCTTTGGCATTCCAAGCCTTTCACTTCCTGACTATCTCCTACTTTCCAGTCTCTTACACCTAGTAACTCTCCATGTATTCTTAAGATCTAGTGACCTGTCATCTTTTTGTTATTCAAACAAGACACTCCAACCAGACTGCAGGCATTTTCACTGGATGTATGTACCTCACCCTGCAGGCTTCCCTGACTTCCAGATAAAATTCCATTTAATTCCAGTCTTTCCTAGCATTATCTGTTTGTATGTTGCAGACTATACACTACTTGGGAGAAGTGGCTGATCCTTTTTTCTTTGCATTCTCAGCACTTAAGAGTAGATGAGAGATGCTTAATAAATGCTTGCTGACTGGCTAAACCAATGTTCGAAGAATGAATGGATACTACTGTCCAGATAGAAATAGATAATAGATAATAAGCTCACAGAACCCTGTTAGAGACAACACAAATAGATGAGGTAGAGCTAGAAGTGATATGGAAAACGGGCCAGACTGCCTTTGGAAAACTGTGAAGTACCTTAAATAACTTAAAACAAAGGCCTATCTCTCAACACTTCTACTTCTTCCCCTGATATGGTAGTGAGTCAGCCAATCCAGAGACTCCAAAGTCCTGAAGCTGAAAACCAAAAGGCAGCAAGGAGATATATGGTAGGTATGGATAGATTGCAAGGAATTTTTTAATCCATGATGAATTCTGGAGAATGACGGTCAGGAGGAAAATGCATGGCCTGGCAAAAGATAGGCTGACCTCACAGCAATATAGAGAGCCAAGTGATGAGCACTCTATTCTACACAACATGAAGAGAATTTAGAAGGTGGAGAAGGGATCCCATGTGAGGATATGGTTCACCATCATCCTAGCTGGAGCCGCCATCTGTGTCACTGACACACAAGACTTCTGAAGTCAGAGCTCTAGTGAAGGCCAAAGACCCCAGTATTCTAGCTGCTTGCAGTGAGCATGACTGTAGAGAAGCCAGATCTAGGGAGACCAAAAGATTTCACCATTCTCTAAAGAAATAAAGCCACACCTGAAGCAATGTGTTCTGATCTAGGTGGTACATATTTTTTCCCTCAATAGCACTTCTTTTTCCAAGTACATGTAAAGATAAGTTTTCAACATTCATTTTGGTAAGATGTTGAATTCTAAACTTTTTCTCCCTCCTTCGCTCACCTTCCCCTTTCCAAAAACTGCAAGCAATCTGATATAGGTTAGATAATTACAATCACTTTAAACTTATTTCCATATTTGTCATGCTATGAAAGAAAAATCAGGACAAAAGGGAAAAAACACGAAAAAAAAAGCAAACAAACAAAAAGGTGAAAATGCTATGTTTTGATTTACAGACAGTCTCCACAGTCCTCCTTCTGGATGCAGAAGGCATTTTTCATCCCACTGGAATTGTCTTGGATCATCTCATTGCCAAGAACAGCCAACTCCATTATAGTTGATCACACAATCTTCTTGTTACCGTGTACAATGTTCTCTTGGTTCTGTTCACTTAATTCAGCATCAGTTCATTTAAGTCTTTCTAGGCTTTTCTGAAATCAACCACTCATACACCCATTCCCCAAGTGATAGGTATCTACTCAATTTCCAGTTCCTTGTCACCACAAAAAGAATCGCTTTTTCCCCTTTTTTATCATCTCTTTGGGATACAAACCCAGTAGAGACTGGTGGATCAAAGGGTATGCAGTCTGATAGCCCTTTGGGCATAGTTCCAAATTGTTCTCCAGAATAGTTGGATCATTTCACAACTCCAACAATGCTTTCGTTTTCCCATAACCCCTCCAACATTTATCATTATCCTTTCCTTCTACTTTAGCCTCCTGTCGGTCACCCTGACTCAAGTCTCTCTTCATTCACTTAGCAATTACCTGATTGTTTTAAAACAGAGGTCTGACCATGTCTCTCCCCACATACACACACCCTCACCCTCACCTCTCCTCAATAAACTCCAGAGGCTCGATTTTTCCAATTTTTCCAATTTCCAGATTTAGCCAATCTGACAGATGAGGTGATAGGTAACATACACTTAAAGAGATATGTATAAACTAGGTGATGTAGCAGAGAACTACCACAGAAACTATGCCTTATGAGGAAGAATTCAAAGAATTAGGTATTCAAGCCAACAAATATTAAGTGTCCCTTGCGATTGTTAGCTTAGAATACAAAGAAAAATATGACAAAATCCTTTGTCCTCAAGAAACTTATGCTTTACTACAGGGATACAGCAAGCACTCTTCCTCATCTAACACTTAGATGATTGCTTGCTACCCTCTCTCTTCTCTAGTTCTAGTCTCACATGATGAAATTGCTTTACTTTTTACCAAAGCAGTTTAACCCCACTACCTTTCTCAAGTGATTGCATTCCCTGCCATCTCCTCCCACAAACAGTCTCCTCGGTCATCCTCACTCTTTCACTCATTTTCAATCTTCCCCTCATGTACCGACTCCTTCCCTACTGCCTATAAACATGCCTCCTGTCAAATCCTCAAAGAGCCCTCACCTGATCCTCCTAGCCTCGCTCACTGGCTTCCTCTGGCTCTTCTGCCCCTGTAACTCCTTCAAAAGGCCTCGGCCAATAGAAGCCTCCACTTTCTCTCCTCTCATTCTCTTCACTCTCTGCCTTCCAACCTCATCATTCCACCAAAGCTCTTATCTGCAGTTACCAATGATCTCTAAGCTGCCAAACCCAAAGGCCTCATCTCCATCCTCATTCTCCTTCTCTCCACAGTCTTTCACACGGTTGGTCACTCTCCCCTACTTGAGCCTCTCTTCCCTCTCCCTTTTCAGGACACCTCCCCCTTTTGAGCACTCTTTCTGTCTCCTCCTTCTGCTCTCACACACAGAAGGAAACCCTCAAGATTCCCTCTTCTTCACTTAGTGATCTCATCAGTTCCCATGGATTTAATCTCTATCTCTCCTGCCCCAATCTTGGTACTGATCTCCATTCTTCACATGCCTTTCAGGCCCCTCTAAACTGCATGTCCAGTAGACATCTTAACCTCAATAGATCCAAAACAGAACTTAGGATTCCTTTCCTATTCTTGTTGATGGCAACACTTTATCCTCCCAGTCCCCCAGATTTCACTTCAGTGACATCTCCCAAATACAACCCTTCTCTCCTGACCCTGCTCCCACTCCAGTTTAGGCCTTCATCTCCTCATCCCTGGACTACTGCTGCCATAGCTGCTGGCAGTTCTCCTACCTCAAGTCCCTCTCCACCCCAATCCATTATCCATTTATTCATTAAAATTCAGATTTGATCATATTATTTTATTATTCAATAAACTTCAGTGGCTTCCCACTGCTTCAACTTCCTATCTTTCCTGTCTCCTTAGACCCCAATACGTATTCTTTAATCCAAAGACACTGGCCTCCTGGCTGTTTCATAAACAAGACCCTTCCCCTCAGATCCAGGCATTTTCTCAGGATGTCCCCATGCCCAGAATATATACACACATGTTCTCATTCACTCACTCATTCATTCATTCATTCATTCTCATTCTCTCTCTCTCTCCACCACCCCCACTCCAAATACATACTTCCCTGATTTCCTTTCAAGTCTCACCTTCTACAAGAAGCCTTATCCAATATCACCCCTTAATTCTAGTGTCTTCCCTTTGTTAATGATTTTCTTTTGGTATTGTTTAGTTTGCTTTGTATATGTTTGCATCTTGTCTTCCCCATGAAATTAAGTTCCTTGAGCTCAAGCATGTTTCCTAGCATAGTAGGTAGGCACTTAAGGCCTGATTTACTGATGTAATTAACTGCAATAAAGAAATAAAAATCCAATCTGAGGGAAGGAGAACAGTATATCAAGATGGAATCCAACTAGTTAGGAAGCACCTGGTTTGATCCTTAAAAGAAGGATACTAGGATATGGTGCTGAAGAAATACAAGCCAGGAAAAAAAGAGTAGATGGGGATACAGGCTAGGGATTAGCTATTAGTATTCTGATCTGAATAAAAGGCAAACTATGTTAAGTCTGGAAAGTTGGATTAGAGTCAAGACTGTAGAGGCTCTTAAGAAGACTTCAAATAAAGCCTTCTGAGATTTGCAAAAGCTTTCTTTATACACTCTCACCTGCTCCTTGCAACCACCTCATTATGCAAATAATACAAGTATTACACAAAGTCAAGTGACTTGTTTATGGCCACACAGCTATGAAGTGTCAGGATTCAAAAAGCATATCACCAACATATATTTATTAAATATGTACCACACAAATCTCCAAGCTCTTTTTCCCATTAGGCAACAATACTTTTCCTTAAAAATTAAACAAAATGTTTGCTTTTTCTCTGATATACAAAAAGGAGGCACTGAAAGTTTTTGAGAGCTGAATAACAATCAAATCTATATTAGGAAAGTTATTTTTTAAAGTGTGGGAAAAAAGATTTGCATGGGAGGAAAAGACTTGAGACAAGCCACCTAATCAGAAGGCTACTAAATAATCCAGTCACAAGCTAACTACAACCTTGTGATCCCCTCCCTATACATTATTCTGGAATTATTTCTTAGACTCAAGTCTTCTGTTAAAGAAATAGAAGGCAAACTATGAATTTAGACAGAGTTACAATATATCACTATACTATCTATGCTTAAACATAGTATCATTAGAAATAAACAGGACTTACCTCTTGAACTGAACATGGTAAGACCACACGGCTAAAAAAAAAAAAAAAAAAAAAAATTAAGAAAATAAACATTACCAACCACATCAGTGCAAAATCTAATTTTACATCACAGACCCCTAAAGGTATAGTTTTTTCATTATACCCAATGATATCATGAAGAAGAAATGCAAACTGTAAAAATTACCTGAGCATCTTCTACCCCAATTAAGATAATATTGTAGGACTTAACTTGAAGAGACCTTGGAAATCATCTAATCCAATCCCCTCTTTTAGGCAGAAGAGACAGAATTTGAACACAAGTCCTGTGACTTCAAATCCAGAATGTTTTCTCTTGGTTCAGGAAACTATGGTTCTTTAATCCTTGCCATTTTCTGAGGTGCAAATGCTCAAACTGAAGATTCAGTAATCAACATGCTACCAGCTGGCCAGCACATCTCTGCTCTTTTCTATCAGATTTTTTCTTGAAGCCCAAATTTGCAGTTATCATCCATTACTATTAATTCTATCTTGTGAGGCCAAAGAAAGAAATTTTCCTCAAGACAATCCTTCAAATATTTGAAGGCAGCTTTCTCTTTTTCTGTCTTTGTAAACAATCTCATTTCTGCTCCCATCTCTTCCAAGAATCTCTCAGTGAAGAACTCACCACTTAACACAATCGCCAGAATCACTATGTTTGCAGTTGGAAGGGAGCTAAAAGGATTAGCAGGTCCAGTCTATGATGGAACAGGAGAGGCAGGTCATCCAACCCTTTTGGAGGGTGTATCCAAAAATAGGGGAACAACCACTTCTCAAGAAAGCCCCACATTTCAATAATTATTATTAAGCACATATTATGTGCTGGATACTTTTTGAACAATGGGATATATATAACCATGCCCATTTCCCCGGAGCTCACCTTCTACATGGGCAACACCAATTACTCCAGGAACTTACAAAAAACTACACAAAATACAAAGGGATGAACATTAACTGGGGTAATCAAAAAAGTCCTCAAACCCACTTCACTTCCAAATTTCCCCACCACAATTCTGAGTCACCCAGGTTTGTCACTCTACATCCTGGACTCCATCACGGCCACAAACACACACACACCCCATCCTAGGACAGGCCCCCCACCTCCAGCTTGCACTGGTCTACAATGGCCTCACTGATTTCCTTGCTTCCAGAATCACCAAAATTAAATTCCTAAGGCTCAAGTCTCACCAAGTCCATAACTGCTTCCACCCACCCATCTCCTCCCTGCCCCACCTCAGCCCCGAATTCTAGAACCACCTTCAGGAGCAAATATAAACATCTCCTGGAGTAAGAGAACTGAATGTAGGTGGGGATGCCACTTTCTACCTGGAGGGAGGCTACAAAACCCTGAGAAAAGCCGTCTCCCAACAAATCCAGACATCCTCTGCTGGGCCCACTCCACAGGCCTGGAAGGAGCTCCAGTGCTAGCCATCATTCCTGGTTCCTGTCTTCACCCTAGCTAGTCTCCCCACCCAAGATAAACAAATCCTCAGCACCAGGCAAGGGGGGAAAGGGTGTGCTAATAAGGGCATGATTATTTTTGACTCAATCTACATCAGACCTAAATTCACTTCCTCACATAGTGTACCCAAAGATACCCTTCTTGCTGGGGCAGGCACTTTCTAACAAACAATTGTTATACTTAGCCCAGTGCTATGAAATAGCACGTAATAATCTCTAAATATACACTACTTCATTTAGCTTTCGCTTTTACTCTTAAAGACTCGCCCCCCCCCCCCCAACAGCCTTTTTACACATAACTACCAACTCCCCGTCCCAGCCAAACAGGGCATCTTATTCCTAGCATCCTGGGCTTGGCCTCTGGCCTTCTGCACCTACTGTCCCCTAGCCCGGAACGCCTCCTCCAGGACCAACTTTTCCTTGAGGCCTTTCCTGCTTCCCCCAAACTGGAGCCTCCACCCTCACCCTAGTTTTCTTATAGGCTTTCTGGGTTTTATACACATGAATGTGTGTGGTCTCCCGCAGTCACTTGTTATCTTGGGGTCTAGCACATATAATAGGCATTTATGTTTGATGACTGACAGGGGTTTCAAGAAGCAAAACCCAGGAAACAACTATTCTTGCTGGGCCACAGAGACCAGTCTGGCTACAAAGCAGAGTGATGGGTTAGGAGCCTGACCATCATACCATGCAGGCCTAAAAGCCCATTCCTCTCCCACCTCTTCTCAAGTTGCCTCTGCAACTTTCCCCCATTATTCAACACTTAACATTATTCCCAAAGCACCTGGCTAAGCACTCTAAATTTGCCTAACCAGCCTAATTTGCCTAACTCAGCCACATCAATCAACGAGCTTTTTTAAGCACCTGCTATGTGTCAGGTACTCTACATATCTGAATTCCCTAAAAACACAATAAATCATCAACACAGAGGCAACTTTCCATTATCTGTCCAATTCAGAGAAACAGGCAGGGCAACAAGCAAGCCAGTAGAGGATCCCAAGGATAATCAAGTAAATTCTCAAATCCAAAAGAACTCCACTGTCATTTCAAATGCTACATAACAATTTTGCAGGTAATGAAATCAAATGGGAAGCAGCTCAGTGCCAACAAGAATTGGGAATTCCCTGTTATCACTTAATAAATGTTTTACTGCCAAGCTATGCTACAACCTCAATCAACTACAAATTCCCTAGATTTCTATCAATTCTGTAGCCAGGCTAATCTGATTTCACAAAAAATTCCCTAGGTATGACAAAACACTGAAGAGATTGCCAAGAAATTCACTGGAAGAAAGATACTATGAAATGTTTTTTATATAACATGGTTTTCAAAGAAATGCTGGTTTTGTAAAGTTAGTAATACAGTGAACGAGTCTTTAATGTACTACAGGAAGTTGAAGTCTCAATTCATTAGTAAAAAAGAACATCAATTTATTTTAAAAAATTAATTTTTCCAAATCTCAAAAACCTGTTTCCTTTTTTTTTTTTTCAGAAAACCCAATTGTTTTAAAATATATCTAGCATGTTTCCACTGAGATCTCAAAACCCCTTAAGCCCCCCCTTGTCATTCCACGTATCTTTTATTCCCTCAGCAATGATCTACCATCATTATCACCATTTAGGTACTCGGGTCTTTTGTGCTGAAGGAATTGTGAAAATGAAATCCTTTTTACCCCATGGAGTTGTCCCCAGGCTAGGTACACAAGAAGAACACAAAGCAGACAAAACCTAAGAGATACAAAGTCCAGGGAGACTTAATGAGGAAGAGAATCCTTTCCAACTGAGATCAGGAAAGGCTTCCTGAGAAAAGTGACATTTGACTTGGGCTCCTGTGGATAAACATGGAAACTGAACAGAAGAATGGAGCTTGAACACAGTCACATTTCAGGGCAGGTGTGCAAGCTAAATGTCACCCTCCATTTTTCCCTCTCCCCCATCCCCCCAAACCAAACTGCTGCCAAAGCCTGTCACTTTCCCACACACCTCTTCTCACTTGACACTGCTCCCACCCTAGGGAAGGAGACCCCCCTAACCTCCTACCTACCTGCCTTAAGTCTCTCCCCACCCCACTGCTGAAGTAATCTCTCTGCATTCAAGGTCTGACCACGTCACTAATTTCTATCCAAGACACGTTACTGCTTCCTGTTACTTGGAGAATTAATCAGTTGAATCTTCATAACCTCCCCGCCTCCAACTCTTACATCTCACACTCCTCTAAGTGACATCAACTTCCTGGCTATTCTACAAAAAGACAGTCCAACTCCAGACTCCCAGTATTTGCACTGAATGACCCCATAGCTGAAAAGCCTCCTTCTTCAGCACCCTTTGAATCTTCCTTTAAATCTAGTTAAAATATCATTTTCCATCTCTTTCAATTCTAGCACTTCCCTCTTTACTACTCCCAATTTAGCCTGTATATAGCTTCTTTGTCCATAATTACTTAGATACTGCCTCCCCCTCCAAGGACTGAATTATTTTGGGAGAAGGGACATTTTTGCCTTTCTTCACAGTCCTAGCACATATATGGTAAGGGCTTAATAAAAACTTGACTTATCTTATTTTTTCACCTCTAATACTACTAATTCATCTACTTATTTACTCTAAAGAAATGATGAAGTTAAAAAAAAAAAATTCCACAATGACAAATGGCAGGAGCTTCTTGGCCCCAAAACGTCACATAAATCTAAAAGCAAAAAATAAATGTTTAAAGCTTTGTTAGCATTTAAAAAAAAAAAATTTTTTTTAAATGCTAACAAAGCTTCGATATTTTAAACATTTATCTTCCAACTTTTTAACTGCATTTTCCACCATTTCATTCTACTGTGAAAGACAAAAGGATGCAACAATCTAGTTACAGGAAGACTAAAGAAAATTCAGGAAATACTTATCACTAACCCAATCATTTTTCGTTGAAAAATCTGTTTCACCTTAGGGTTTGTACACAAGTGGGAAATCATATTAAAGTCTTTTCTCATTCTTCAAGGGAAAGGAATGGCTTACATGAACTCTTATGGCCCCTTTCCAGCTGTAGATCTATGAGCCCATGATCAAGCAGTCTCCATTAAAATTAAGAAAAGCATGGCAAATAACTGAAAGGGGACAGTTAAAATAGGTATTTAATAGGAAGAATATACGTGGAACTCCAAGTTACCTGCACGTAATGTTATACCGTAAAAAGGACACAGTGCTGAGCAGAAGAGCAGGGTTTTGGGTCCAGATTCTGCTAAAAGTCCTGTCAATACTTCCTTAGGTTTTCCCTCAGTGAGCCTCAACTTCTTCATATGGGAAATAAGAGGTATGTAAAAGTCGGTCTCTAAAATCCCTTTGGTAGAGAATGAGATTCAAGAGGTTTCAAGTGGTGTTCAAAGTACAATAAAAATGTACATTTCTATGGCCCTTTTAAGCTTACATTTTCCTCAGAACGGTGAATTTGGGAGTGTTGCCAGCTCACTTTGCAGATATGAAAACTTAAGCCTACACTTGCGACCTAGCTTTGTGATCATAATCTAAACACCTCCTTACAACAAGAGTCTAGGTCACTGTCAAAGAGCTAGTTAAGCAGCGTATACCACTAGAAGCCTTCATTTCTCCAAAACCTTTTATGGCTCCCTATGGCCTCTAAAAAGCAGCGGAGGCGGAATCAAAGGGGCTGGGTTCGAACGCTAGCTTTGAGCCTTGCCAGGTCTGTGCCTCAGTCTCCCGGTTTGTAAATAAAGGCGTGACCCAAGTCCCCTGCAGCCCCACAACTTCCAAGGGAACTCACGCCCCGGGCTGGCTGTCGAAAGGGCCCGAACCGTCTCCCCGTCTCTACCTGACCAACTTCTCTCCTTCCGTGAAGCTGCCTGCGCCTGAGCCTCCTCTGACCATCTCCCTCCCTCCACTTTCCTACGGCTCTACCCCCAAAACGAGGGTCTCGGGGCGGATGGGGACCGCGGCAGCGCTCAGTACCGGGGGGAAAGGGGCGCCTGGGACACGGGTTGACATCAATCACCTAATGGGAATGGGGGGGGGGGGGTGACCGCCCGGCGCTAGGACCCCCCCCCCCAGGGTCTGGCATACCGCCCCCCCCCAGTCCCGGGCCCTTCCCCCTCCTTCCTCCTTCCCGTAAGGCTCGTCCCTCCCCCATGGAGCGTACGGGAGTCCGAGGAGGCTCGAGGGAGAGGCCGGACTAGGCGGCCCCCACGCTCGACTCCCGCTCCCCTCTCCCGACCCCCCCAGGGGCCGGTCCCAACGGAAAGGAGGCGGCAGGGGGCCGCGCGCGCCCGCGCCTGGGGGCCGGACCGGGCAGGGGCCGCGGGGCGCGGGGGCGGGGGAGGGAGCGCGCGTGCGCAGGCGCGCGGGAGGCGGGGGAGGGGGAGGGAGAGGCGAGCGGAGCCGGCAGCTCGCGAGGAGCCGGGAGCGGCCGGCCTGGGTCTCTCCGCGCGGAGGGAGAAGGGGGCGTCGGGCGGGGCCGCCGAGCCCACCCCGGCTCCGTTACCCTGCGGGGACTCACGCCGGGACCCGCGCCCGCCGAGGAGCGGCCCCCCGACCCCAGCCTGAGACCCCCCCGCTTCCGCTGGCCCCGACTCACAATTCCTTAATCAGCACCATCGTTCCTTCGCCGCTGCCGCCGCCGTCTCCACTGCCGCCGCCGCCGCTACCGCCACCCACGGCGCTTGCGCAGCCCCGCCTCCCCGCCCCGGCGCCTGCGCCATCCCACCCTTCCGCCGGAGGGCCGCGTCCGCGCCTCGGGCCGGGCCCCGCCCCTCCTTCGGCGGGCGCCCCGGCGCCTGCGTGGCCACGCCCACAATTACGTCTCCTCCCGGCCGGCGCTCCGGCCCGGGCGAGGCTCCGCCCCGGCCCCCTCACGCGACCCTCGCGGACCCCGCCCCGGCCTCGCCCCGCGGGGAACGCCCACGGCCCGGCCTCCGGCTGACACCTCCCTCCCTTAGACTTCCCGACCGGGCCGGAGGCCGGTCCGGCCCATCTTAAAGTGCTTTGGGCTACGGCTGCGAGGGGCGTTTGCCGCCCCCCCGGGGGGGAGGGGGAGCTGGGCCGGAGAGCTCCGTCTGGGCCGCGGCGTCTGAAAGAGACGCGCGAGGTCCAGCTCGGGCCGGGCACTGCCCCCTCTGAGAAAAGAAAGCCGGCCCAATGTCTCCGGCCGCGCTTTCACCCGCTGAGCGCGCTCTGCCAGGCGGAGGGGCCCATTTACATGCCCGGGTGCGTCAGGAGCCGGATCTGAACCCAAGGCCCGCCCACCGAGAAAGGGTGGATGCGCGCGCTGCTCTCCCCGGGTCTCACCTGCGGCGTCGCGGTCAGTTCTGGGGGCCACAACTGGGGCCCGCAGGGATAACTAAAGTCCCGAGAATAGTGGACAGCTGGAAGAGGAAACGGGCGTCCCGCCATTAACCCCGGGGAAAGACCGGGGGCACTTGGCCTAAAGATTCGGGGAGAGCGTTCTTCGCTGGGGCCCAGGAGGCAGAAGCTGCGGGACGTTCCGTGTTAGGCCTGAGGTTAGAAAAGCAACCTCTGGTGCCCGAGATTTCCGGCGCACGGCCGTCGGGATCGGAGAGGGACCGAGGAAAACTAGCCAGGGGCCGTTGGCCGTCCGGCCCCTGCTCTCCAAGAGGAAGGGGACGTCGGGAGGGGGATGCCCGGACTTTGCAGTGAATTGGACTGGAGGGAGGGAGGCCGAGCAGCATCAGGATGCACGGGGAGGCCTGGGCCGCTTTCGGCGGCGGTCTTAACAAAGATCGGAAGCAACCCCTGCAACAGGCAGCCGGGGTCCCTTGGGTGCTTGCCGTGGGCAGCGATCTCCGAGGAGAGGAGGAAAGGCCTCCTGGGGCAGAAAGGCTGGGAGCGTTAAGTGAGGCACAACACTCCGGAAGGAGGAGGGCCAGGCAGGCACCTCTGCAGCAAGCGCAGTCAAGTCTAGGAAGTCCGGAGGCATAAGCAAGGGGGCGTTGGGAAGCGCTCACAGGCCCCAAGAGGCAAACCTGCAGCCAGCAAAGGCTGGGATGACCAGATCCGTTTTAGAAAAGACACCCCAGTCACTGTAGCGAACGATGGATGGGAACAAAAACTGTTCAATTAAATTACATTAAAAGGATCCAGGCAAGGAGTGATGAGGGCCTGAGCTTGTGGATGTGGAAGGTGTGGGACAGATGTTGTAAAGGTAGAAAGGGCAAGATTTAGTCAGCCAGTAAGCATATATTTAATACCCACTGTGTGCCAAGAAGGGCAGTCAGGCGGTTCAGTGGATAGAGCATTGAGCTTGGAATCGGCTTGCTGAGCTCTAATCTGGTCTCCTAGTTGTGTGATCCTAGGCAACTTGCGTCACCCTGTTCGCCTCAATTTTCTCATCTGTAAAATGAACTCTTGAAGAGAATGGCAAGCCACTACGGTATTTCTGCCAAGGAAACCCCAAATAGGGTCATGAAGAATTAGACATGACTGATCAGGGGCCAGCTAGGTGGTGCTGAACAACATGTGCCCAGCATTGTGATAAGTAGTGAGAACACAAAGACGACCCACAAAGGAATAAGTGTAAACTATGGGCAGGATAATTAGGAAAAAAATGACAGAGAAGGCACTGGAATTGAGTTGGGAAAAAGATTTTGGTTGGAATTTGAAGACAGAGATGAGAAAGGAGAATGTTCCAGGAATAGGGGAATGTGGAAAGAGAATGCTGAAGGCCGAGAGATAGAGGGTCTTGTTTGTGGAACAGCTGGGAGACCAGTTTCCCTGAGTTGAAGAGCATGTTGAGTTTGGAACATCTTTGAGATACCCCATTCTAGATGTTCAGTAATCAGCAGGAGATTGGGAGAGAGGTTTTCAGCCATTGTTCAGTCATGTCCAACTCTCTGTGATCCCATTTGGGGTTTTCTTGGCAAAGACGCTGAAGTCATTTGCCATTTCCTTTTCCATGAGAACTAAGGCAAACAGTCACTTAGCTAGAAGTGATGAGGTCCTGGGTAACTAGGGGAGTGGACAGAGAAATCCTGAAACACTGATAAGATTATAATACTCCCTGAAGCAAGTAGGGAAGACAAATGAAGGCTTTAGCTCTGGTGTCTTAAGTCTTAAGTACGTCTTCTGTTCAAGTGGACTTCCCATTATAGTGCCATTCTCCTGGAGATCTTTGGAAGCCCCATCTTACTATATCCAATCAGAGAGCTAAATTATGTTAAACCCTCCCCCACGTTAAATTTTCCTTATAAATCTGCCCATGACCTATGACATCTTGGCTAAATTCCTTTAGTTAGCCCACCATGGCATCTTGCCTCATGGTGTCTTCTCATCCCATCCTTCCCATGTCTCATGGTGTCTTTCTCCTTGTTATAGCTAACTTATTTACGATGCTAAATTCCTTTTAGGGTTATCCTGTCAGTCAATGATAGAATCTCCTTCCCTTGCAAACCCCTTTTGGGGTTACACTATTAAACTTCTCTGTGATATATTCCCATCTCGTGGCCGTATTCCCTTTCTCTTGGTTAATTTTTCCCTTGTTAATTGTTCAAATACCTTTCCTTGCTAACCATAATATCCTTTCTATTGCTCTCCTGAATCTATTTCATATTTATCATTCCTGGTATCTACTTTTCCTCTTCACTTTGTCATAACCTCAAAAATAAAACTATCTTTTGGCAAAGCAAACAGCATTGTGAATTCTTTACATGCTCCTTGTGCCTTGCACTTCATATTTCAAACTGGGAATTTCTACCCTGACTCTACCCCTGACCAATTTGAATTCAGGAAGATAAGTTTCTCTCCAGGCCTGTTGATTTATTCAGTATATGACCTTACTGTCCCTTCTTGGCACATAGTAAGTGCTTTAAAAATGCCCTTCCCACTCTGGGAGAGAGACTAAACAGGTAGATCTAAGTATAATTTCAATAGCAATAATTGAATCCACATGAACAGATGAAAACACCAAATAAAATGATAGAGATGGAGGAGATTCAAGGGTCAGAAGGCATGGGCTTGTACCCAATCTGCAGTACTTCCTACCTGTGCATTGTTGAGCAAATCCCTTGCCCTTTACTGTGCCGAGGAACTTGTCTGTCTCTGTAAAATAATTGATTAAACCTGATTCAATTCAATGAGTTTTTGTTAAGGGCCTACCATGTACTAGCCCACCTTGTTAACACTGAGCATAGAAAGATAAAAGTAAAATGGCCCCTGCCTTCATGAAACTTACATTTTGTTGGGAGAAAACAGAATGTACCTTGAAAAATGATTAAAAGATGTATGCAAAATATATCTAACATATGTGTGTTAAATATAGAAATATATATGATGAGAGTCGGGAGAGCAATTCCTGGTTCAAAATACATGTCAAGGCGCATGTGATAAAATCATAGTGGTATTCCCTTGCCAAAAGATATCTTTATTCAAAAGGAAAGGTCATGGACAAAATCCAAAGGTGATTTTGCCTCATGCTTTGTGAAGGGAGGTGTGAAATGTGATTTAAATATCTCAGAGAAAAGGAGAAATCAGCAAGGAACTGGGGAGATAAAAGGATGTGTATTGAGATATTGAAACTGTTTCAATTGTAGTCTGGGAAACTTGATTCAATCAGGGCTAAATAAAATGGTCTGAGAAGTTTCCAAGATTCTTTAAAGATGTTAATTGAACAGTATCAAAGTGGATGATCTGATTAAAGAGTTTGGCCTTACATTAAGACACTAGAGGCTGAATGAGAAGCCTTTAGGCTACACGGGATATTCTGGGAGAATTGACCTGATGATTCTTATCATTTTAATAATTCCTTAAAATGAGTTAAGGGTTCATATCACATGTATTTGTGTATTTTTATTCATATAGGTTTATATTTTACATGTTTCCCACTAATTTATATATTTATATTAGTTTCCATATAAACATATACATATATATATATAATGAAAGAATTACATATATTTTCATATGTTTATATCTAAAAATTAAAATCATTTCTGGGGAGAAGGGACTAGGACTGAAGAAGATCTACAGAAATGATATATATATTTTTTTAATTTATTGCTATCTGCTTTGCCAATATGTCTAAAGGACCCCTGGACTTTTTCATCTGACTTGTAATTTGTGTTATTTCCCTCTATTCAAATGTTAACTTCTTGAGAGTAGGGATTGCCTTTTCTATTTTTATTACCAGCCCTTAGCAGTGTTTTTCACGTTATTATGACTGTTTTTGTAGTTGTATGTCTTCAATCTTGAAGAGGACCATAGCATCAGGGAGGTCATGCTGTGACATTCAAGTGAATTGAATTTAAGTGAGGAAGAACTATACAAGGTTACCTGCCTCCCTTTCTCCTCCAGAACCATCTGAGTCCAGATATAGATCAATGTTGACTGGAGATAACTCTGGATAAAGTGGGAGACCTTGGCCTTTTTAAGCTAATAGGTGTCAATTTGATTTGCACTACACCCATTTAAGGCTAGATAGCCATTGAGCCAAAACCTAGTCAAAAAATTAAATAAATCTCTGAGGGGAAGATCTAAAGAATTTCTGATCAAAACAAAAATGATTGCTATTTACATTCACTCTGAGTCAACAAGGACCCTAACAATGACCAAATGATGCTTGACTGGGACCTTTGTTGGCCAGTCATGAAAATCATAGTGACTTGGGTTAAGAAAGCTATCTAGCCAGTAAACCTCAAGATTTCTTAAGAGGTTTCTTTTTTTTATATTTTAAGTGCTTAGTTTTTTTTTTTTTTTTCTTTTTCATCCAGATCAGGATAGGCTTCCTGTTATGAGCTAGAACTCTGAACTTGAAATAAGGATTTTTACAAGGTGCTAATTCAGTGGAATTGGTGAGACAGTGATTATCTAGTTTAGCATGGTGATCAATAGTTCTCTAAGTTCAGTATGATTGATTTAATCTTATAACAAATAATGGTTTCCTAATGATATAATGATTGGTTTATTCTCAGTGTAGAGCATATAAGCTGGGAATCTCAGTCAGAGAGGACAAGCAGAATGGAGGCGGGAGCTCAAGCTCTCAGAGCCAAGGAGAGACAGATTCATTTCCATTTTCATCAGCCTTGTGGTGGCTGGCCTGGCCTCCTTCATTTTCTCCACTGAGACCAAGGCCAGTCTGAAAGGTTTTCGAGAAAGTTAGCTAGGCCCCAGGCAAGGCAACTAGATTGTGAAGGAGATACTAAAGGATTTGGACTTCAACACCTGGATATTTATGTGGTGATTATTCTACTAAAAAGAAGGCTCTCCCAAGACTTCAAGAAAACCAAACAAGAACATTGCATTTTGGTGCCCAATATGGTGCACATTTTAGGGTAATCCTAGAGAACTTCTGAATTTAGCTTTCTATACCATTAATTTTTTAATTTTTGACAAAGATGCATTAGCTCCAACATACAGGTTTTATAACCCACCAGAAGGGCAGTGTCCAGTGTGAATAGCTCCACTATCTTTAAATAATTGCCAGGTGATATGGAGAGATCCAGGGAGTGGTGAATGGAAGGGACCAAATAGGTTAACTGCTTGGGGAAGAGGGTTTGCTTGTATTTTTACAGATGGAATCAGATGGGTGCCAACAAGCCGTATTTGCCTTGTCCATTGGAGATAGAAAAAGAGAAAAACCTCAAAGCAAAGGAGAAGACCTAAGAAACATCTGACACTGAAAGAGCATGGCTGATAATGAGACTGTTACAAAACTTCAAGACCAGCAGGAATCTTGGATTCGCTGAGATAAAAAATTGTTGATAAGACTGTTGCAGAACTTCAAAACCCGCAGGAATCATTGGATTCCCAAACACATAAAGTAATGGACAATAGATTGGTTTGGGGCTATTTCTAGGACTTATGGACATGTATAATTCCTCATGTTGATTCATATTATTTGTTACATCACTACTAGCCTGGGTTACTATGTGCTTATGTAATACCTCCCATGTTGATGGATTTATGTATACCTGCTTCAAGTGAGACCCTTCAGAAACCTACTAATCTGGTTTGATTCCCCATTTTGCCTTTGGTTTCATCTCCCTTTCTGAGATGTCAGGGAGGGTGTGATCACCTCCTTTTTTTTTTCGTTTTCACCCCTTTTTTGAGGAGTCAGGGAAAGAGTGATCACCTCCTTTTTGGGGTTCCCACGTCCTTGAGAAGTCAGGGAGGGTGTGACCATCCTATGGTCTAAAACAAAAGAAAGCAGAAAATATTATGGGTCAGAACTCTGAACTTGAAACAAGGATTCTTACAAGGTGCTAATTCAGTGGAACTGATGATACAATGGTTATCTAGTTTAGCATGGTGATCAATAGTTCTCTAAGTTCAGTATAATTGATTTAATCTTACAACAAATGATGGTTTCCTAATGATATAATGATTGGTTTATACTCAGTGTAGAACATAGAATCTGGGAGCCTCAGCCACAGTGAGAGTCAGAGAGGACAAATGGACTGGAGGTGGAAGCTCAAGCTCTCAGAGCCAAGGAGAGATAGATTCATTCCATCTTGGGTCAGGCTCCTGGTGGCTGGCCTCCTGCACTTCCCCTGCTGAGACCAAGGCTAGTCTGAAAGGCTCTCAGGAAAGTTAGCTGGGCCCCAGCCAAGGAAACTAGATTGTGAAGGAGATACTAAAGGATTTGGACTTTAACACCTGGCTATTCTCCCCTACTCTACTGATTACTCTCCTGAAAAGAAGACTGTCCCAAGACTTCAAGAAAACCAAACAAGAACATTACAGCTTCCCATAAACTATCTATCAGTGGGCATTTACTGGAGACCTGCTATGTGCCAGGCACTGCACTAAGAGGGGTTAATAGAAAGAGGGCAAAAGTAGAAGGGAAAAGGATAAGAAAAAAGAGAAGGTAGATTGAGAGAAGTGGTGGTCAGAAGTAAAAGATGATCCCTACCTCTTGGGAGCTTACAATCTAATGGAGGAGACAACATGCACATGAATATATATAACATTTTACCTGATTCTACCCTTGAAAGATTTCCTGAGCTGGAGGTGGTGAATACAGAGTGTGTTCTAGGCATGGGAGATGGTCTATACAAAAACTAGGAAAAGAAGGACAGAGTCAAGATGGCAGATAATGGACAAGACATTGCCTGAGCTCTACCCAACTTCCCCCAGAATCAAGACTAGATCGGGCATCTTCATATATTTTGGAATGACTAAACCCAAAAACATTTGGAGTGTGATAATCTTCCAACCTAAGATATCATGGAAAGACTTTAGGATAGGTGTGTCTCAGTTGGGCAAGGGAAATATGGCCCAGCATTGGCCTGGTGCTGGGAGGCCCAGAGCAGGAAATCTAGCAGGAGACTCTTAATCAAAATACAGCAGCATTGTCTACTCTGTCTGGTTCAGAAGGCCAGTGGATCAGCAGACCAACTAGGAGATCTCCAACACAACCACAGAAGGCAACTTGTGAGTCTCCAAATCCCAACATAATAGATGGGACTTGACTAGGTCCCCTCAGCACAGTGGGAAAAATCTGAAGTACTACTGACCCCAGCATAGTCAGGGAGAGACCCCTGACCTCTGCAAAAGAAGCTTGGGATAAGCTCTTCAGTTCTGAAATTTAGCTACAATATTCCTTGGAGTTTTTATTTGGGGATCTCTTTCAGAAGGTATTGGTAGATTCTTTCAATGATTATTTTACCCTCTGGTACTAGAATATCAGGGAAGTTTTCCTTGATGATTTCTTGAAAGGTATTTTCCAGGTTCCTTTTTTTCATCATGGCTTTCAGGTTGTCCAATAATTTTTAGATTGTTGTTCCTGTTTGTATTTTCCAGGCCAGTTATTTTACTAACGAGCTATTTCACATTTTCCCCTATTTTTCTTTTGGGTTTTGCTTTATTGTATCTTGATTTCCCATGAAGTCATTAGCTTCTATTTGCTCAATTCTAATTTTTAAGGAATAATTTTTTTTTCAGTGAGCTTTTGTACTTCCTTTCCCATTTGGCCAATTTCTCTTTTTAAGGCATTCTTCGCCTTAGTTTTTTGTATTTCCTGTTGCACCACTCTCAGTGGTGTATTTCTCTTCATTTCTATTCTATTCTCTTACTTGATTTTCAAAATCCCCTTTAAGCTCTTCCAAAGCTTGAGACCAATTCTTATTTTTCTTGGAGCTTTGGACGTAGGAGCTGTGACGTTATCTTCTTTTGGATGTGTATTTTGATCTTCCTTTTTACCATAGTAACTTTCTGTGGTCAGAAATTTTTTTTATTGTCTGCTCATTTTTCGAACTATTAAAGTAGGGCTCTGTTTCCAAGGTAGAGGATGCACTGTTCCAAGCTTCAGGGATTTTGTTCAGCTACAAAACAACTCCTTTAAAAAGTATAATTGGCCAAATGCAAAAGGAGGTTAAAAAAAAATGCTAACCAAAGAAAATAATACACTAAAAATTAGAATTGGACACATGGAAGTGAATAACACAATCAGTCATCAAAAACATTTTTTTTAATAAAAAATAGAAGAAAATATAAAATACCTCATTGGAAAATCTGACCTGGAAAATATATCCAAGAGAGACAATCTAAGAATTATTGGACAACATGAAAGCCAGGATGAAAAAAAGAGCCTGGACAACACCTTTCAACAAACCATCAAGGAAAACTGCTTTGACGTCATAACCCAGAGGGTAAAATAGTCTTTGAAAGAATCCACTGATATTTTTTGAAAGAGACCCCAAAATAAAAACTCCAAATAATATTGTAGTTAAATTCCAGAATTAACAGATCAAGGATAAATATTGAAAGCAATAAAACAAATTCAATAAAACAATTCAGATATGGAGGAGGATAATCAGGATTACCCAGGACCTAGCAGTTTCCACATTAAGGATTTGATATGGGCCGGGAATATGATATTTCAGAAGGCAAAGGAGCGTGGGATGCAGCCAAGAATCAAGTACCCAGCAAAATTAAGCATTATTTTTTGGGAGAAAAGATTGACATTCAATGAAATAGGGGATTTTCAATCATTTATGAAAAGACCAGAACTGAACAGAAAATTTGATCTTCAAATACAAGATACAAGCATAAAAAGTTAAGTAGAAAAGAAAAGAAAGCAACTATGTTTTTTTAATGGTTAAAATGTTTACATCCCCACACGGGAGATGATACATGTAACTCTTGAGAACTGTATCTTTATTAGGGCATTTAGAGGAGATACTTAGAGAATGTAGGTATAACTTGAAGTTAATGTGATGATATAAAAAAAAAAAAAGAAATTGGGATAAAAAAAAAAGATTGTACTGGGAGAAGAGGAAAGGGGAGTAAAATGAGATAAGTTACATCACATGAAGAAGCACAAAAGACCCATTACAGTTGAGGGAAAGATGAGGGGGGAGATGAGCATTGTTTGAATCAGGTTTGGCTCAAAGGGAATAACATACATACTTAGTTTAGTATAATTTGTCTCACCTTACAGGGAAATTGGAGGGGAAAGCAAAGGGTTGGGGTTAATAGAAGGAGGGCAAAAGTAGAAGGGAAAAGGATAAGAAAAAAAGAGAAGGCAGATTGAGAGAAGTGGTGGTCAGAAGTAAAACACTGGTGAGGAGAGAAAAGGTGAAAGGAAAAGAAAAATATAATTTAGGAAAAAAGAGGATAGTAGGAATTACAGAATTAGTAATCTTAACTATAACTAAAATGGGATGAAGTTACCCATAAAAATGGAAATTGATAGCAGAGTGGATTAAAAGTCAGAATCCTACAATGTATTGTTTACAAGAATGGAAAATGCCATCTGCATCCAGAGAAACAACCATAGAGACTCAATGTGGGTCAAAGCATAGCATTTTCACCTTTTTGTTGTTTGCTTTTTTTCTTACAGTTTTTCCTCTTTTGATCTAATTTTTCTTGTACAATATGACAAATATGGAAATGTTTCAAAGAATTGCACATATTTAACATAAATCAAATTGCTTTCTGTGTTGGAGAGGAAAGAGGTAAGGGAGGGATAGAGACAATTTTTGGAACACAGTTTTCCAAAAATGAATGTTTAAAACTATCTTTACATGTATTTGGGAAAATAAAATACTATTGAAAAAATAACTAGTTAAAAAAAAAAAAGGAATATTAAATACTGGAGATCAATGAGCAGGCCAGGTCAGTCACAAGGAAGAAGACATGAGAACTGCAAGCAGTGTCTTAGCCTGAAGAAGTATACGGGAAACATATCGTCAAGAGTTTTAAAGGCCAACAGGAAGAGTTAGCCATTGGCTGTTCTTCAGCAGGGGAGGGATGTGGCTAGATCAGCACTTTAAGAATATCAACTTGATAATTCTGTGGAAGATAGATGAGAGAGGAAAATTTCTATAGATAAATTAGCAGAACCAAGTCAATAAACTTAAGCCAAAAGTGATGAGCACCTGAATATGTTGTGTCTCCTAGAAGGATATAAACTTCTTGAGAGTAAGATAGTCTCACTTTTTTCTGTTTATATCCCCAGTGCGGAACACATGGTAAATGCTCAACAAGTGCTTTATCATTCATTCTGCTTGCTTCTAATAATAATCAAAACAAGTTCAGAGAAGGGCAATCAAAATAAATAAGGTAATTGAAAAAAAAAATACTTGCTTCTTCTGAGGCTGAAACATAGCATGGTATTCCCAGTCTTTAAAGGAGCCCTAGAGAGTACAGACTTGCTCATTGCATCCCTGGATATTTAATCTAAGATATTTAATTAGTCTACTTTTATTGGTTAAAACACCTACTATATGCTAAGCACTGGGGATAGAAAGAAAAAAAAAAAAAAAACAGCCCCCTCCTTTGAAGGGACTCATTCTAACAGAGGAGCTCACAGAAAGGTTTGTAAATAAAAGGACAAATTTTATACCATGGGGTATAAAACATAGATTCCATTACATCAAAAGGTGGGAACAGTTGAAATACATAAACATAAGGAATTGGCACATGCTAAAAATTTTATAAATAGTCCAAAAAGGCACCATCTTCCACACGAAACCTTTCCTGTCCCTCCTGCTAGCACCCTCCTTTCCAAACCACCTTGTATTG
This sequence comes from Sarcophilus harrisii, assembly GCF_902635505.1. Classification (NCBI taxonomy): domain Eukaryota; kingdom Metazoa; phylum Chordata; class Mammalia; order Dasyuromorphia; family Dasyuridae; genus Sarcophilus; species Sarcophilus harrisii. Next base: position 704,914,661 of record NC_045426.1, read on the forward strand.
AACTGCTTTGGATTTATATGTGTTTCATTTTATATTTATGCTGTATATATTTGCCTATATGTACTTGTTTTCCTCCATTAGAAGGAGTTTCATCCTTGGCACTTATATCCCCATCACCTAGCATATTGCAGGCTCTTTAACAGATTCTTGTTGCTTGTTTGTTTAAATAAATTGATGGCAGTGAGGATCATAATAGGTTATTGGAAGAAAAAAGGCTGGACCAAATGACAGATCTGTAAAGCATTTAGCACAGTGCTTGGTACACAGTAAGCTCTCCTTAAATGCTAGTAAAGTGGTAAAATAAGCACCAGAAATGGTAAATAGATTTAGATTTGGGAGAGTGTAGTTTAGCATAACTGGGAGAGCATAATAAGAATAGTATAATAAACATTTGGTTACAATTCAATCAACCTGAAGAAATCAAGTCAGATCTCCATCGCAGGTTACAAAGGGTTTGCTGTTTTATTACATGAATGGCACATAGAAATTAGCAAAGAAAGGGGTTTTTAACTACACAGGGAAAGACAAATTTCCTAGTGGAACCCACAATTAACCAGGAGGAAGAAGCCCTTAAAGGGAAGATCCCATGAGTTGGAATTATACCATTGACTGGGGAGCTAAATCCATAGAGAAGTTTCACAAACTAACCCCAAAAAGAGTAAGCAGGAAAAGGGGATTGCACCATTGACTGGCAGGATAATCCTAAAAGGGATTTAGGACCCTAAAAGAGTTAGCTATAATGAGAAAGATGCCATGAGCAGAAGTACTCTAAGGTGGGATTGCCCTAAAAAGTTAGCAAAACTACAGTATGGGCAGATCTTTTATGGGGGAAATATAACCTTGAGGGTTTGACATAATTTGGCTTTTTGATTGAGTAAATAAAGATGGGGTTTCTAGAGACTCCCACCTGGCCTAGCAAAAGGCACAGTTGATTGCATCAGTGCCCTTCCCTACTTGCCTCAGGGAGTATTAAAATCCTATCAGGGCTTCCAGGCTTTCTCTGCTAATGCCCACCTAACTACCTATAAGCTCATTACTAGATATCTTTAACTTTTAAGGTCCTATTACAATATGTCATTTCATTCCATTCTAGAGATAGAATATGCATGATTGCTGCAATGTGAAAAAGGCCTAGGCCTGGAGTTAAGAAGGATTCAAAACAAGTATATCAATTACTGACCAGCTATGGGACCCTTAGGAAAATCACTTATTTTCACTTTACCTCAGTTTCCTCAATCATGAAATGGGGTTTATAATAACTCATAAAGTTATTATGAGGACCAAATGAGATAATACTTGAAAAATTCTTAGCCCAGTGCCTGACACATAGTTGGTACTATAAAAATGCTAGCTATTATTATTATTATTATTATTAACTCAGCATGACAGGTCTTATGTTCTTAAAGATGAGAGACAAAACTTTTTGCTGGCAAAGGCCAAAATTACTTATTACATACCCAACAGTTTGGTTGTCTTAGATAAATAAGACATCAACTCTTTGGAGACAGTGATAATGTATTAGATTAAACCCTGAAAGACTTGGGTTCTAATGTGGCTTGCCACTTATTTCAGATCATCAGAGGCACTTTAATCTTGTTTCTTCGTCTATAATATGGGAAAATTGTATGTGTGATATACAAACCCCAAAATCCTGTAATCTAATTTTAAAGTTAACTAGTGGATGACAGGACCATAATAGATTATAAAAAGGAAAGAATCTATTTTTTGGAGCATGTCTTTATTGCATAACGCCTTACTGCCTCAAACGTAAAATCCTATTCAATAGAGAAGTCAAGTTAAGAAGCATTCATAAAGCACATACTATGACCAGACTCTATACTGAATAATGGAGCTACAAAGGAAATAGTCCTTTCTCTCAAAGAATCTACAAGTGATCAAAAAATAAAATAAAATTCAACTACTCCATTATGTTCAGTTAAATAGAGACAGAGCAAGAAAAAAGATGGGATATTAAGTAGCAGAGATGAGAAAGTCCAGATGAACAAAACCATTCAAAAAAGGAAAACAGAAAAAGAATCTGAATAGTTGTAGATTTTCATGGAGTAATATTTAAAAAATAACCCGTTCATTATTGCAACTGTATATATTAAAAGGGAGAAAGAGAAAAATGGATGTCTTCATAAAAGAAACAGAAAGAGGAAAATAAAGAGAGATGGGTAGATAGATAAATAGATGGATAGATAGATGCATAAAGACTAGAAACATACATGGAAAGCAAAAGGAAGGAAAGGGGAGAAATAGAGATAGAAACAGAGACAGTAAAAGAGATAGAATAAATATATATTAAACCCTTACTATACTAGACACTGAACCAAGTTATCGGGGATACAAGTATAACCACGCAAGACAAGCCATTCTTGCCCTCAAGATGGGAAAGATAACACCCGAGAGCTGCCTGGGAGTGGCAAGGGAATGAGGTGGATCAAGGCAAGTTAAGGCAAAAGAGCCTGGGCTAGTTGCAGAGTCAGAATCTGAGTTTCTACTGGAGAAGAGGCAGTAGATTCCCTTTACTGGAAGTCCTTAAATCAAGGCTGAATGCTCACTTGATGGGGATGTTTATAGGGAGGATTCTTTATCTGAGGCCCCCCTTTAGCTCCAAGATTCTGTGTGACTCTGCAAATGTATATGTTTTTATATTTCTCTATATGTATAACCCTAACTCTAAATACATATATACATAACACATATATGTGAACATGTATCTATACTTAAATACATATGTATACATATACACACATGTATATATGTATGTGTATGTAAGCATTCCCTCAGCACCTACTTGGTTCCAGAGGCTGGGAATATAGAGATTAAAAACCGACACAGTGCTGGGGATCTAAAGAAAGGCAAAAAGCATTCTCTGCTTGCAGGGACCCAGCAGTCTAACGGGGGAGACAACATGTACAAACAAGACACAGACAGGATAAATTGGATGTAGCCTCAGAGGAATTAAGAAGGGCTGAGTAAGGCTTACTGGTAGAAAGGCGGGACTTTAGCTAACAAAGGAAAACGGGGAAGGTGAAGAGGGAGAGCATTCCAGGCAGGGCCATGGGAGGTGAATAAAGAGTTATGGGAGGAATGGCAAGGAGGCCAATGTCATTGGATTATAGAGTTCACATAAGGGTGGGGGAAGACTGGAAAGGGATGAAAAGGCCAGGTTGTAAAGAACTTTAAATGCCAAAGGCTTTTATATATGATCCTTGAGGTAACAGGCAGCCATTGAAACATTAAATAGAAAGTTGACATAAGCAAATGTTAATCTTTCCCCTATCTGATCAATCGGTTATTCAACTTCCAAAATGATATTTCTAAAATGTGAATCTGGCTATGTCACTATTGGGCTCAGAAATTTGTATTAATTTATTCTTTCCTTTAGGATAAAATACAAAATCCTCAAATTAGCATTTGATGCCCTTTTCAAAATATCTATTTGCGTGTCTATTTTAAGTAAGTTCACTTCCAGTCAAACAGACCTTCCATTTGTTTTCCATAAATGCTTAATGGACCCACTCCCCACAGAATGTGCACTAATAATTACTGTCTTTTTTTCAGTGCCCCATGTTGGAGAGGTAAAGGACAACTTTCTGGAGGGGAAGAGGGTTCTTTTCTCTCTTTTTAAAAGCTTTTTATTTTCAAAACATATGCACAGATAATTTTTTCAACATTGACCCTTGCATAGCCTTGGGTTTCAGATTTTCCCCTTCTCCTCATCCTTTCCCCTAGATGGCAAGCAATCCAATATATGTTAAATCTAATATGTGTAGACATATTTATACAATTCTCTTGTCGCACAAGAAAAAATCAGATCAAAAAGGAAAGAAAATGAGTAAAAAACAAAATGGAAGTTAACATAAAAAAATGTTATGTTGTGCTCCACATTCAGTTCCTATAGTTCTCTCTCTGGATGCAGAGAGCTCTCTTCATCACAAGATCATTGGAACTGGCATCTGTCATCTTGTACCAAAGTTCTCTTTTAATGTCATGACCCAGTTTCTCCAATTGTCCTTAGTTATTCTGCCTCAAGTTATAACCTTTCCCTCTTAATGTTTGATGGGATAAAGGTCTACCTCAGTTGCTCTGCCCCAAAACCCCAGGCTATAATCATTCCCTCTTAAATGGTTGATGAGATGAAGGTTTTATATCTTTAGGTTATAGACATTCTTTCTTAATGTTGGACAGGATAAAGGTTTACCCATTTTAGATGTCATTAGAATACCAGTAACCTCCCTCTATTGTGTCATCCTAGGGGCCTCCCCCACCATTAGGTTATCCCCATCTAGGTACCTTCCCCATTATGTCACTGTTCTTGTTATCCTATAAAAAAGCTTGCTGTCTCAGGGCTGGATGAGACTGGATTCTTTGAGATGATAGTCTCATTCAGCCCTGGGACCAAGATCCATCTGGTCCCAGTATTTCTCTCCATTTATTAAACTATTGAATCGGTCTCTAACCTCTGTCTTGCTCAGTTTCTTCGGCATTACAATCTCATTATTGCAAAGAGTCACGTTCATCAGAATTGATCATTGTATAATAGTCATCTCCTGGTTCTTCTCATTTCATTTTGCATCAGTTCATGTAAGTCTCAGAGGGCAACTTTCAAGCCATTGCTGGAAGACTGAAGATTTGTGCTGAGATAGAAGAGTTGATGACTCAGTGTGTCACACCTAATCAAAGAAGTGGCAGCTTTTGGCTGCCAGCCTCCAGGATGAAGCCCTCCAGGTGAAATATTTGCTTCCCTATTTGGGGGAAAATCTTGGACCTAAAAATACAAAATAAAAAGTGCCTGGCACATAATAGGTGCTTGATAAATAGTTGATCATTGATCATTGTTCTTGAATGTCCCAGAATGAAATTCAAGTCTTAAACTTGTGTTACTTGATAACTCAGTAAATTATTCTCACATTTTTAATGGCAGATGACCGATTTTTTTTTTTAATATTTCAATTGAGTGTGGCTTATGACCCCAACCTAGTTTTTTAGAATCACAATTTGAAGGGAAGTATTTCTGAACCTATGTCTGCATTTTTTTCATATGACTAGAAATGGCTTTAATTTCTTTGTCTGAAAAATTCTATCCTTTGATCATTTTTCAGTTGGGAAATGGTTTGTGCATTTATAAATTTGAGCCGGTCCTCTATATATTTTAGAAATGAGGCTTTTATCAGGAACAACAGTCACTTATTTGTCATGAGACTTCATCACCAACACTGTCTTCCATTTACCTAAATGCAATAAAACTTTGTGGACGCACCCTCACAGAAAACACTGGCATTTAATAGGCTGCATCATTGTAAAGAGAAGAGACAGTTGCACATGAGAGTAACAAAGGTGATGCATGCTGAAAGAGCTGGACTACTCAGAGACGTCTCTAACCAGTCACATTCAACAAAAGCAATAACCCCAAGGCAAGATGACTACTAGAAGATTTAATACCAACATATTATTAATGTCAATTGAGTGGGAACAGTTTGTTGCTAATTCAAGCTGAGCCAACATGGGGTTGGCCACAGTGGAGCAAAAAAGATGTAGGCAATTTTTAGAAATTTGGTAGACAGCACCCCATTGACTCATCTAGGTCAAAGCACTTACAAACACTAAGATTGGTTGGACACAAGTAATTGGGAAATTCAGAAGCTGCTGAACATAAAATGAGAACTTCACTCTTCAATCTTCCAGCAATGGCTTGAAAGTTGCCCTCTGAGACTTACATGAACTGATGCAAAATGAAATGAGAAGAACCAGGAGATGACTATTATACAATGATCAATTCTGATGAACGTGACTCTGCAATAATGAGATTGTAATGCCGAAGAAACTGAGCAAGACAGAGGTTAGAGACCGATTCAATAGTTTATTAAATGGAGAGAAATACTGGGACCAGATGGATCTTGGTCCCAGGGCTGGAAGAGACTATCATCTCAAAGAATCCAGCCCTGAGTACTGGGACAGCAAGCTTTTTTATAGGATAACAAGAACAGTGACATAATGGGGGAAGTACCGAGGTGGGGATAACCTAATGGTGGGGGAGGCCCCTAGGATGACACAATGGAGGGAGGTTTACCAGGAGGATAGTTCATCTGTCTCTAAGAAGGCAGTGTTTAACTCCTTCACAAGTGAAATGTAAGCAAAGTTTAAAGAGATGTAGGATTCTTCACCCAGTAAAAAGGCAGATAAAATCCTTTTTTTTTTCCTTTTTTCTTTTCAAAAACATATGCATGGATAATTTTTCAACATTGACCCTTGCAAAACTTTGTGTTCCAAATTTTCCCCTCCTTGCCTCCCCCTCCCCTAGATGGCAAGTAATCCAATATATGTTAAGTCCAATATATGTATACATATTTATACAATTATCTTGCTATAAAAGAAAAATCAGATCCAAAAAGGAAAAAATGAGAAAGAAAACAAAATGCAAATGAACAACAACAGAAAGAGTGAGAATGTTATGTTGTGATCCACACTCAGTTACCATAGTCCTCTCTCTGGGTGTAGATGGCTCTCTTCATCACAAGATCATTGAAACTGGCATCAATCATCTCATTGTTGAAAAGAGCCACATCCATCAGAATTGATCATCATATAATATTGCTGTTGCCGTGTACAATGATCTCCCGGTTCTACTCATAAAATCCATTTTCCAAAGCATTTTTATGACGCTCTGAAGGCAGCTAGGTGGTACAATGGACATAGTGTGAGGTCTGAAGTCAGGAAGACTCATCTCCTCAGCAATCCTGATCAATCCTGATCGCCTCATCTATCAAATCATCTGGAAAAAGAAATGACAAACCATTCTATTCTCTTTGCCAAGAAAACCCCAGATGGAATCATGCAAATTCAAACATGATTAAAATTGGTCTTATGGGCCAAAGACTTATGGTTCATCTTAGTTAATCAGCACTGCTGGAGCCGCCTTGATTAATGATAAGAACATGATGCTGGAGAGATGAACATAACACTTCCATTGTGTTCTCAACAGACCTGTCATTAACCAGTATTGAAGCCATTGATTATATTCAGGTTGAACTGAATGCAACTGTATTCAACTCAGGTTAAAGTCAATCCCTCTCTAGCCAAACTTCCAACTGAAGAAGAGTTTTTAAACTCCAACAGCCTCCTCTTTTAGGGCAAAATGGGTGGTGCTGATTCGATTCCAACTGAGATTTAGAAGACAGAGGGTCCACTGCTTATCCAAAATGTGACTGAACTCTTCTAGATTATATGGCAAGAGAAGCTTATCTCCCAGGAGTTCCAGGATGCATCCACAAACCATCTCTATGAAGGAAAAGGAAATAGAAATCCTCCCATGATTGTCACAGGATAATCTATCTTATGTCATTGACATCAAGATTCTTGCCAAAGTTCTGTTTATCTGGATCCTTTTTCTGGAAGACCATCATCTCCCTGAGAGTCATTTTGATTTCAAAAAGGGCCAAGGAATGGTCTAAATGGTGCTTGCTGCCCAACAACTCCAGGAGAAATGTCAGGAGCAAATCAGAGATCTGTATACAACATCCGTTCATCTGACAAAGATATAAGAGCTTATGGAAAATTATGTCCAAATGTGGTTGCCCAGAGAAGTTCATCAGGATTGTATATCATTTTCATGATGCTTGCCCAGATTGTGGACATAATCTCACATTTTCCCCACCACCAATGGAGTGATGCAGGGCCCTCTGCTTGTTCCCGGGCTTTTTAATATAATATTTTTAGCAATGTTGTCAACCATCTTCAATGAGGACAAAATGACATCCGGGTCAGTTACCATCCTGATGGTAGATCATTTTACTTGAAAAGTCTACAAGCTGAGATTAAAGTAGAAGAAGAATTGGTATGTGACTTTTTGTTAATAAATAACTGTGCACTCAATGCAGTCTCTGAGGCTGAGATGCAGTAGAGTACAAATTGATTTGCTGTTTCTTGCGTTAATCTTGTTCTGATGATTAATGCCAAGAAAAGAGAGGTTCTCCTATAATGCTGGAGAAACTGAGGCAAAAAATATTTGTGGCAGCCCTGTTTGTAGTGGCCAGAAGCTGTAAAATGAATGGATGCCCATCAATTGGAGAATGGTTGAGTAAATTGTGGTATATGAATGTTATGGAATATTATTGTTCTGTAAGAAATAACCAGCAGGACGAATACAGAGAGGATTGGCGAGGCTTACATGAACTGATGCTGAGCAAAATGAGCAGAACCAGGAAATCATTATATACCTCAACAACGATACTGTATGAGGATGTATTCTGATGGAAGTGGATTTCTTCAACAAAGACAAGATCTAACTTAGTTTCAGTTGATCAAGGATGGACAGAAGCAGCTACACCCAAAGAAAGAACACTGGGAAATGAATGTAAACTGTATTTTTGTTCTTCTTCCCAGGTTATTTATACCTTCTATATATACCAGGTTATATAGATATACCTATATATCTATACCTATTTATACCTCCAAGGAAAGTGTGAGAGTGAAGGGTTATTAGATTGCCCTATCAAATAGAAGGTCTACAGCACCATTGGGCTGACCTCATTGTTGTATACCTTGAAACCTGGACAGTCTACCAGCGCCATGCCAGGAAACTGAGTCTCCTCCATTTGAATTGTCTCAGGAAGATTTTAAAAATAGGGTACTAGCCACTGAAGTCCTTTCTGGAGCTAAAGTGCCAAGCATTCAAACTCTACTGTGGAGAACACAACATGAATGTGCGCACTGCATTGAGTGAATGCTAAATGTATATTTGTCTAAAAAAACTATTTTACAGAGAACTCACATTGTGGTCAGAAAAAGCAATACAAGGACACTCTCAAAGTTTCTCAGATCTTTGAAATCAATTGGGAGACACGGGAGACGCGGGCACAGAACTGCCCAGCAGGGCATGCCTGCATCAAAGTGCCATGCTCTGCAGGGAAAGCTAAATTGCAGTAGCTCAAAAGAATTATGGATGCACCAGTTTAGAGACATCTCCACTGGATATGTACATAGGGACTATTTGTGTCTGACTGGGAACAGAGCATTCTGAGTTTGTTTGGTGTGATCAGCCACAGTCGGACATGGTATAAGTCGACTCCTACACAGTGGTATCATTTTGATTTTCTTTGAGAATAAGAAACATCCACCATCATGGATAAATGGTGATATAAATAAATAATGGAAGGTAAGCTACAGGACATTCTGCTAGGTACTACAGAAAATTCAAAATTAAATGAGAGGCAGGGTGTCCCCTATTAAGACTCTGCCAGATATCTTCTGAAGTATTCTTCCATCCTGGCTATCATATTTTAGGAAGGACAGTGATAAACCAAAGAGTGTCCAGTGACAAGGATAGGAAAAAGCCTCGAAGCGAAGTCACATGAAGATTGGTTGAGGAGAAAGTCGATGAGAAAGGTTGCTGGGTTCAGATCCCAGCTCTGCCATTGTGTGACTTTGGCTACAAGCATTTTAATTTCTGCACTGTTACTGTACAGTTGTTTCAGAAACGTCTGACTCGCCATGATCCCCTTGGGATTTTCTTGGCAAGATACTGGACTGGTTTGCTATTTCTTTCTTTAGCTCATTTTATAGACAGGAAAACTGAGGCATACCAGATAAAGTGACTTGTTCAGGATCATCCAACTGGTAAGTATCTGAGGCTGGATTTGAACTCAAGAAGATGAGTCTTCTTTATTTCAGGCCTAGCACTCTATTCACTGAGCAACCTAGCTTACATTCTAGGAAAGGAGATATATATCTCAGAATTAGTCCTTGAAACTCAGCATCATAGCTTTAATCACATGGAAATGACCAATTTAAAGGTGTTAAATTAATTGTAAAAATGAAAAAGTGATCCTTTTATAAAGTGTGAACATAGATGATAATGATAGGGTATTCTGGGTGACTTTTAAATATCACTGCAGGAAAAAGTAAGAGAAAAAAATGAAATCCAGCTCCCAATTGTATTTCCAGAAGAGACTGGAACTGGAAAAGGAGAAGTTCATGGGAACATTTATGGATCAGGGAGAATGGAAGGGGGGGCAAAGCCATCTGCTGCAAAGAAATGGGTGAAGACTCCAGAACTGAGGCTATCAGAGCTAATCAGGAATAAAGTGCGTTGTGACAAATGCAGTGTTACTGAGCACCTTCACTCCATCCCTCATAACATATCACGAAGCATTAATCCTGCATCTTCTTTTGGCCCTATTGAGGTCCTTCAAGGAAGCCTGAAACAGTATAACTTTCTTTGCTTTAGGTGCTAATTTTATCTTTATAAATAACTAACTACAGCTTTTGCTAGTCTGAGTGCACTTTGGGAAATGAAATTATGAGAAGGGAACTGGGGGAGAGGAGACCATCCTTAGAGAAAAGAATCTAACACTGAAAGCACTGTTTCTCTCTGGGTGAGTTAGAGCTAAAGAGAGAGAGAGAGAGAGAGAGAGAGAGAGATTTTTCTTTCTTTCTTTCTTGCAAAGGCAATTGGGGTTAAATGACTTGCCCAGGGTCACACAGCTAGGAAGTGTTAAGTGTCTGAGTTCAGGTCCTCCTGAATTCAGGGCTGGTGCTCTAACTATTGTGCTACCTAGCTGCCCCAAGATAGATTTTTTTTTACATTTAATTTTTATTTGTCTCAATTATATGTAAAAGCTTTTTAAAAAGCTTTTTTTATTAAAACTTTTTTAATTTTCAAAAGATATCCATAAATAATTTTTCAACATTAACCCTTGCAAAACCTTGTGTTCCAACTTTTTTCTCCTTTTCCCCCCACCATCTCCCCTAGATAGCAAGTAATCTGATATATGTTAAATCTAATAAATGCATACATATTTATACAATCCTCTTGCTGCACAAGAAAAATCAAATCAAAAAGAAAAAATGAGAAAGAAAATAAAATACAAGCAAACAGCAAGAGAAAAAGTGAAAATGCTGTTATGATCTATACTCAATTCCCACAGTCCTCTGGGTGCAGATGGCTCTCTTCATCACAAGGTCATTAGAAATGGTCTGAATTACCTCATTGTTGAAAAAAGCCATGTCCATCAGAATTGATCATTGTATAATCTTGTTGTTGCTGTGTACAGTGTTCTCCTGGGTTTACTCACTTCACTCGGCATCAGTTCCTGTAAGTCTCTCCAGGTTTCTCTGAAATTATCTTCTTCAATATAGAACATTATAGAACAATAATATCCCATAACATTCATATACCATAATTTATTCAGTCATTCCACAACTGATGGGCAGTCACTCCATTTCCACTACACAAAGGGCTGCCACAAACAGTTTTGCACATATGGTTCCCTTTCCCTCCTTTAAGATCTCTTTGGAATATAAAGCCCAACAGAATCACTGTTAGATTAAAGGGTCTGCATATTTTGATAGCCCCTTAGGTATAGTTCCAAATTGGTCTCCAGAATGGTTGCATCACTTCACAACTCTACAAACAATGTATTAGTGTCCCAGTTTTCCCACAACCCCTTCAACATTTGTCTTTGTTAAACAAAACAAAAAAAATGATAATTTTGATTATATGAAGTTAAAAAGGTTTTGTACAAACAAAACTAATGCAGACAAGATTAGAAGGGAAGCAAAAAACTGGGAAAAGATATTTATATTCAGAGATTCTAATAAAGGCCTCATTTCTAAAATATATAGAGAACTGACTTTAATAACCGCTTTGGCTGCATCCCACAAATTTTGGTATGTTATCTCATTGTTGTCATTCTCTTGGATGAAATTATTGACTGTGTCTATGATTTGTTGTTTCACCCCCTCATTCTTTAGAATTAGATTATTTAATTTCCAATTAATTTTTGGTCTATTTTCCCTGGCCCCATATTACATGTAATTTTTATTGCATCATCATCTGAGAAAAATGCATTTGCTATTTCTGCCTTTCTTCACTTGATTTTGAGGTTTTTATGCCCTAATACATGGTCAAATTTTATATAGGTTTTATGTACTGCTGAGAAAAAGTTTTATTCCTTTCTGTCTCCATTCAATTTTCTCCAAAAGTCTATCATTCCTAACTTTTCTAGGATCCTGTTTACCTCTTTAACTTCTTTCTTATTTATTTTGTGAATTCAATTTATCTAGTTTGGACAGTAAGACTTAGAGAGCAAGGTTGAGTTCCCCCACTAGTATAGTTTTGTTATCTAATTCTTCTTGCAGCTCTCTTAACTTCTCCTCTAGGAATTTGGATGCTATACCATTTGGTGCATATATGTTTAGTATTGATATTACTTCATTATCTATGGTACCTTTTAGCAAGATGTAGTTTCCTTCCTTATCTCTTTTAATTAGAAATATTTTTGCTTTGCTTGATCTGAGATCAGGATTGTTTCTCCTGCCTTTTTTTTTTTTAAACCTCAGCTGAAGCATAACAGATTCTGATCTAGCCTTTTACCTTTACTCTAAATGTATCACTCTGTTTTAAATGAGTTTCTTGTAAATAACAAATTGTAGGATTCTGATTTTTAATTCAGTCTGTTATCTGCTTCCATTTTATGGGAGAGTTCATCCCATTCACAGATAAAATTATTATCTCTGTAATTTCCTGCCATCTTGTCTATCCCCATTTATATTTGTCTCTTCCCTTTCTCCCTTTCCCTCCTCCCCAGTATTTTGTCATTGATCACACCCTTCCTCAAGCAGCCCCTTTTTATACCTTTCCCTTTCTACTTTCTTCCTTCTATTAGTCTCCCCCTTCCTTTCTCCTTCCTCTCCTACTTCCCTATAGGGTGAAACAAGCTTCTCTATAGAGCTAAATGTGTCTGATATTCTCTCTTTGAGCCAAATCTGATGAGGGTAAGATTTGCATAATGCCCATTCCCCTCCCTTTGTTCCCTCAATTGCAACAGGTATTTTTTTGCTTCTTCATGAGATGTAATTTACCCCATTTTAACTCCATCTTCCTCTTCTTCCAGTAGAATCATCATTCCTCCTCTAATTTCTTTTTTAAATCATCACAATAAAATCAAATTATATCTGTATCTTCTGATTATATCCCTAACAGAAATACAGATCTCAAGAGTTAAACATATCATCTTCCCATTTAACAATATAATCTTTATAACTTTTGAAAGAAAATATTTTTTTTCTTTTTATCTTTTTATGCTTTTCTTGAGTTCTGTATTTGAAGATCAGATTTTTCTATTCAGCTCTGGTCTTTTCATTAGAAATAGATGAAATTCACCTGTTTCATTGAATATCCATTTTTTTTCCCTGAAAGATGATGCTCGGTTTTGCTGGATAATTGATTCTTGGCTGCAATCCAAGTTCCTTTGCCTTTCAGAATATCAGATTCCATGTCCTTTGATCTTTAAAGTGGAAGGTGCTAGGTCTTGAGTAATCCTCGATATTTGAATTGTTTCCTTCTAGTTGCTTGCAATATTTTCTCCTTAAGTTGATCATTCTGAAATTTAGCTATGATGTTCCTTGCAGTTTTCATTTTGGGGTCTTTTTCAGGAGGTGATCAGTGACTTCTTTCAATGGCTATTTTACCCTCTGGTTCAAGGACATCTGGGCAGTTTTTCTTAATGATTTTCTGAAAGATGATGTCTAGGCTCTTTTTTTCATCATGGTTTTCAAGAAGTTCAATAATTCTCTGTAGATTGTCTCTCCTAAATCTATTTTCCAGGTCAGTTGTTTTTCCAATGAGGTCTTTTACATTTTCTTCTGTTTTTCATTTTTTGGGGGGCGGGGGTTTGTTTGACTGATTCTTGAAGTCTCATTGATTTATTCACTTCCATTTGTTCAATTCTAATTTTTAGTGAATTATTTTCTTCAGTTAGTTTTTTTTATCATCTTCTTTTGCATTCGGTCAATTGAACTTTTATATGAAGTGTTCTGTTCATTACATTTTTTTCCATCTCACAGATTTTTTCAATGAATTGGTTTCTTTTTCAAATCTATTTTGTAAGGAGTTATATGCTTTTTCCATTTCATCAAATCTATTTTTAAGAAGTTTTCTTCAGATAATTTCTGGTTTTCCTTTTCCATACTCTCTTGCAAAGATTGCCTTTCCCCATTTTTTTTCTAACTCTTTTTAAAGATCCTTTTTGAATTCTTTCCTCTTCCCAATTGAAACAGTCCTTTTCTGAGGTTCTTTCAAAGTATCTTCTGTAAATTTGTTGTACTCCACATATTTGTGAGTTCTGCCACTTCAAAACCAGTTCAGAGGCTTAATCTACTGTGAATTTGAGGGGAGCTTGGAGGAGCTAACACAGATACTTGTCTTCTCTCCATCATCATGGTCCCACCCCCACATAGAAATCTTTTAACATTCATTTAAAAATTTTTTGCATTCCAAATTCTCTCTCCCTCCCTCCCTTCTCTTTCTCCCTGTTGAGAAGGCAAGCAATTTAGTATAAGTTATACACATTCAGCCATGCAAAACATTTCCATATTAGCTATGTTGCAAAAGAAAATGCAGACCAAAAAATCCAAGTACAATAAAGTTAAAAAATATATTTCAATCACATTCGGACTCCATCAGTTCTTTCTCTAGATGTAGGCAGCATATTTCATCATGAATCCTTCAGAATTGTCTTGAATCATTGGATCAATACATACATGTATTGCTGAGAATAGCTAAGTCATTCACAGTTGATTAGTGTACAATACTGTGTACAACGTTTCCCTGGTTCTGCTCACTTTGTGTCTGTTCACATAAGTTTTCCCAGGTTTTTCTGAAAGGTCTTCATAATTTCTTATAACACAATAATATTCTATCTCAATCATAGATCACAACTTGTTTAGCTATTGCCCAGTTGATGGACATCCCCTCAATTTTCAGTTCTTTATCACCACAAAAAGAACTGCTGTAAACATTTTTGTACAAATAGATCCCTTTTCATTTTTTAAAATCTCTTTGGGATGCAAATTCAGTAGCAGTATTGCTGAGGCAAGGGTATGCACGGTTTTATGTCTTTTGGATATAATTCTGAATTTGTTCTCCAGAATAGTTGGATTAGTTCACAACTCTCTCAACAATAGATTAGTGTCCCTAGTTTCTCACATTCCTGCCAATAATTGTTATTTTTCTTCTGTCATATTAGCTAGTCTAATAGCATGATGTGATAGCACAGATTGTTTTAATTTGAATTTATCTAATTAAAGGTGATTTAGAACATTTTTATATGACCACACATAGCTTTATTTCTTAATCTGAAAACTGCCTATTCATATCCTTTGATATGAATAATATAATTATTCATATCATAATTTGATATGATTAACCAAGGAATCACCTATATTCCTATAAATTTGACTCAGTTTTCTATATATTTGAAAAATGAGACCTATGGTAGAGAGACGTGCTATAATTTCCCCACTCAATTTTCTTCTAATTTTGGCTGTATTGTTTTTGTTTGTGCAAAAACTTTTAAATTTGGTATTCAGAAATTATCAATTGAACATCCTATAATGCTGTCCATCTCTATTTTGGTCTTAAACTCTTTCCTTATCCATAAATCTGACAAGTAAAATATTCCATGCTCCCCTAATTTGCTTATATCACCCTTTGTGTCTAAATCATATATTTCTTTTGAGATTATCTTGGTAAAAGGTATGGGATGTCGGGGCATGGCTAGTTTTTACATAACAACTTTCTAGCTTTCTAAGCAGTTTTGTCAAATAGTCCCAAAAGCTTGGATCTTTGAGCTTATCAAATACTAGATTACTCTGGTCATTCACCATTGTATATCATGTACCTAATCTATTCCCCTGGTGTACCACTCTATTTTGTAGCCAGTAACAGATTGTTTTAATGACTACAGCTAAAATACAGACCTTTTGACATAACTTCCCAGATCAGAAAAGGAGGACTGATAATAGGAAACTTATCTAGGCTGTTGGTGTCAAAGTCAAATTGAAACAGATCCCTGCTGAGCTACATATGACTTAGAAAACCACAAGTTCCTCTTGGGGCCTTGGGGCCTTGAGTTTGACACATGGGATCTAGGCAGCTAGTCAGCAATGGGGAAGAGCAGAGTTATGGGAGTAGTGCTTTCCAGTCCTCCCTCTCACTGCTACAAATAAAATCCAGAATAGAGTGCTCTCGTAAAAGTCTAAATGTTAGACGAGTCCAGTGGTGACTTTTAAGCTCAGTTCTTAGACCTAGGTAGAGTCTCAAAAGGATATACACCCAGATAATATATATCTATATATAGTTTAAGCTGCTTGAGCTGTTTCATTATTGTTTGTTTGTTTTTATCTCCGGCACCTAGCACAGTGGGATGCACAGAATCAATTAGCCAATCAACAAGGATCTATTACATGCCTACTATGTGCCAAACACCATGCTACCTTCTGGGGATCACTTATAAAGAATGACGTAATCTTTACAGGATTATCACAGGTTACATTCTAATGAGGAAGACAACTCATACTTATATAATTTCTACAGCATGAATATGAAGGGAATAAATATAAAATATAAAATGAATAAATGAAAAAAATCTGTAAGTTTACATTTTTAACTTTATATAGTCATGTATATGTATGTATGAAGTGCTTGATGAATTAGATAGAGGTGTTCAAAAGGAACATGGCAAAGAAAAGCATGGATCTGGAGAAATGCAAGGAGTATTGGAATATTTTGTTTTGTCTTTATTTAAGAATGAGTCTCCTTAATTCTGGGAAGCAGAGCAGCCAATCACAGACAAGTTCCAAGGCTGATCAGCACAGCTTTAACATGCTCTGTTGTGGTGTTTATTTTGACTCCTTAAGCAGTCTACTGGCCCCCCACTCTCTGAGGTTCATGGCACACATAGGAACTTTATTGGCCTGTTGTACCCTACTGGAACTAAGAACTCTAGAGCTCAAGAGATCCATCAGTCAAACCCTCCCCCCTCACAGAGGTTACAAGTATGGACGTCCATACTGGTAAGATTTGCTCAGGAGGGAAGAAATATGAGCTAATGATAGAAAGGTAAGCCAGACTGCCGAGTTCTGCTGACTACTGGCATCCTCCATTCCATTTCACCCAAATAATCCTTTCAAAAATGCTTTGTATACGTTAGTCCCACTGATTTAAACATCCAGAGTAGCATCCACTTGCCTACAGAGCATCTCTGAGACTACCCAACAAGCCATTTTCCCCTTCATCAAACATGGCCCATTTTATTTATTTCCAAGTTCATCCTGACCAATGGCAAGAGAATCATGACTTTGCCTTTGCCTCATTTGGATACACTTTCACTTCCAGAGTGTTCTTATCTGTTTTTGATTCAAAAAACATCCATTAAACACCTACTGTGTTCCAGGAACATATCAGTAAACCTATGTTTTGCACTGGGTTTGAAGTTCTATTTTCGAAGTGTATGGAGTGAAAGTGAGGGGTAAGTTTTTCATATATGGTACCCACTTCTGGGGGATATCATCTCATTACAAAGAATAATAGCATTGACTCTGTCTCTAAAACTCCTCTACAAGACCACCTCCAAGCCTTTTGGTTTAGAGGAAGTCTGATCAGGCCATAATCAAATTCTTCCTGCTCCCCACCAGTCCACTGCCCTTCCAACTTTTAAAACCACTGAGAGGAAAAAAAACCCCCTAAATCCCAGTTTTATACTTTCATCTGGACACAGAGCCACCTTAGGTGTTTGATAAATGTTCAATATAAAATTGTTCCTCTTAAGCCCTCGTAGGTTCTCCGTAGCATGGATAACTTAGAGTGGTGATGGATTTGTGGTTACTTGAGGAAAAGAAAATTGCCGGCAATATCGGGAAGTTCAAGATACATAACCATCTGTGAATTGTTGGGGGGGCTTTAACATAAAGATGTATGATGCCATTTGTAAAACTAATTTCTATTTCCATTTAATCTCTTGTTGCCTGAGAAAATGCAGCTAGTAATTAAGATACCATTTTGGTTTTGCTTGTAAATGTTGCTGCCTTTCATTAAATTTCACACTTGTGAAAAGGAGCTATTAAGAGGCAGCCTCAGGTAACACTTTGGAATAGCTAACTTTGTTAAAAATACGTTTTCCAAATTTCTTGCAATAAAATGTAATTGCATTTTCTGCTTTTCACTTGTGTAGAAACTACTCACACATTATCCACTGGAGAGGAGACTTTCTGCTAGAGGGGATATTCTGCTAGACTAAGAGTACAGTGACTTCTGATTTCTTCTTTCATTGCCATTCATAATAGAGAAAGTAAAATTCTACGTTTTCTAATGATGGTTGTGGGATCCGGGAGATCAGGAGGGGACATTAGACTCACAACAATGCCAAATATGTATTAACCATCGAACTGTGGCTTTGAGTCATGGCTTGTGTCTGAGGTGAGGCCTGGGGTGGGGAGGGGATGGCCTGCAGACTGTGGATGTGGTGAGACATCTGCTATCAAAGGCCACAGATTCAGAGACAGAAAAAGAGAAAAGAGAATCGGAGAGAAAGGACAGAGGCATCCTATTTGCCGTGTACTTGGACACCATGATTCAGAGTGATTGTAAAGTGACCAAGCAGTCATTAAAAAAACTTGCACCTTATGCCAAATATATGTAATATCATACCTGGAAGGAAGGAAGGGATAAAGGGAGGGAGGGAAGGAAGAAAGAAATAGAGGGAGGGAGGGAAGGAAGGAAAGAATAGAGGGAGGAAGGAAGGGAGGATAGAAGGAAGGGAGAGAGAAGTGAAGGAGAGAGAAAAAGAAAAGGACGGAAGGAAAGAAGAAAGGAAAGGAGGAGGGAAGAAGGAAATATGGAAGAAAAAAGGAAGGCAGGAAAGGAGGGATAAAGGAAAGATGAGAGGGAGGGAGGGAGGAAAAAAGGGAGGGAGGGAAGGAAGGAAGGAAGGAGGAAAGAAAAGAAGGAAGGAAAGGAGGAAGGGAGGGAAAGAAGGAAGGAAAGGAGAGAGAAGGAAGGAAGGAAAAGAGGGAGGAAAGGAAGGAAGGATAGATGGAAAGAAGAGAGGATAGATGGGAGAAAAGAAAAAAGGAAGAAAAGAAGAAAGGGAAGAAGGAAAAAAGAAAATGGCAGGAAAAGAGGGAGAAAGGAAAGACAGGAGGGAAGAAGGGAGGAAGAGTGGAAGAAAAGGAAAAATTAAGGAACGAAGGAAGGAAGGGAGGGAGGGAGGGAAAGAGGGAGGGAGGAAGGAAGGGGGAAAGGAAAGAAAAAAAGGAGGGAGGGAGGAAGAGAGAAAGGAAGGGAGGATAGAAGGAAGGGAGAGAGGAGAGAAAAAAGGAAAAGGAAGGAAAGAAGAAAGGAAAGGAAGAAGGAATATGGAAGGAAAAAAGGAAGGCAGGAAAGGAGGGAGAAAGGAAAGATGAAAGGGAGGGAAGGAGAAAGAATGGGAGGAAAGAAAAATTAAGGAAGGATGGAGAGGTGGGAGGAAAGGGACGGGGAGGAAAATAGGAGGGAGGGAAGGAAAGAAGAAGGAAAGTGAGGGAGAGAAGGAAGGAAAGTAGGAAGAAAGTAGGGAGGAAGGAAAGAAGGAAGGAAAATAGGGAGCAAGTAAGGATAGAAGGAAGGGAGAGAGAAGGGAAGGAGGGAGAAAAGGAAAAGGAAGGAGGGAAAGAAGAAAGGAAAGGAGGAGGGAAGGGAGGGAAGAAGGAAATATGGAAGGAAAAAAGGAAGGCAGGAAAGGAGGGAGAAAGGAAAGCTGAAAGGGAAGGAGGGAGGAAAAAAGGGAGGAAAGGAAAGAAGGAAGGAAGGAAAGGAGAGAGGGAGGGAGAAGGGAAGGAAGAAAAGAAAGAAGGCGGGCAGAGAAGAGAGGAAGAAAAGATAAAGGAGAAAAGAACCAATCCCACAGTCCCATCCTGTTTATCACAGCATAACCAAATGGAAGCTTTGGCAGGTTCTGCTATGCTGGAAAGGTTTCAAGTCGTCTCCCTTCGGACTGTGACTGAGCCCAGCTATACCTAGTATGGAGAAGAGAGAAGCTTGGTACCAGCAGGCTAACCTTGAGGTCATGAATTCTTGGGCACAGGAACTCATGAAACAGAAAAATCCCAAAGTGGCTCTCAGGCCGAGCAGCTCCAGCCGTCCCGAGGTGACAGTGCCAGAAAACTAAGAATAACAGTCTCACTGACCCCTCGCTACTTTAAATGGGGAATCCAGAGGAAGGTGCTCCCATATTAGGTGGTTGTGGTTGGGCAAGTCTCAAGGAATCTGAATAATGAATCCCATGGAGTTCTTAGGCTGCATATTTTGACTGGGCTGGAACCAATGACCTTGGTCTATGGGATTGTAATTTTGAATCGGGACAGCTTGAGTACATGTGACCCCTTCACGGGAGTCATTATTTGCACGAATCTGGACCTAGTTGTAATGGCCACTTCTGATGACTTTATCAGGTCCATTGGATCCACCGAATATCCGCTATGAAGAATAAGATGGAAACCTCAAAGTTGCATCGACAATATTAAACTGTGTTAGATTGCGGCCATCTTTAATCTCAGTTTGAAATCCAATTACTGTCATGAAATAAAGATGAAGACTCCCACATGATTTTCCTGACCTCCCAAGCACTCCTCTTACTCCCTGCTTATTCTTGTTTAGGAGGAAGTCCAAAGTCTTTAATAAGACATCCTACATTAAACAGAACAGGTTTGGATTTCTACTTCCTGTTCCTCTTGGCTCTGTATCCAATGAAAACTACTGACCTGTTTTAGCTGTCGTTGTACCTCACCCTTTTTCTTACTCTTCTTTCTCACTTTCTTCTTGTTCAGTAAGAATAATGTTTTTAAAATGTAAGAAATCCATGGACTAAATTATAGCCCATATATTTCCACTTTCTGGGGAATCTTCATGGCTGGTTCCATCTGCTTCTACAAATGGATCCTTTTCTCCACAACATTCATCTCCTCTCTTTTCTTTCCTTTCCTAGTCTAGGTACCTGAATATTCATTTATACTCCTATTTCCAAGAGTAAATACTCACTAGGCTAGACAATGCTCACTTGTTCTGCATAAATCAGTTTTCCTC
Organism: Sarcophilus harrisii; assembly: GCF_902635505.1. Classification (NCBI taxonomy): domain Eukaryota; kingdom Metazoa; phylum Chordata; class Mammalia; order Dasyuromorphia; family Dasyuridae; genus Sarcophilus; species Sarcophilus harrisii. The sequence goes on from NC_045426.1 coordinate 704,935,569, forward strand.
AAAAAGTATTTAGCGTTAGCTACAAAGACAAAAAATGAAACAATTGAGCTCCATAACCTCCTGTGGGGGTTCACCAGATTTACCTGCTGTGTTTCATCATGGCAAATCTGAAAATCTAGAGACTTGTACCAATAAAAGTATATTAAATCCGGGAAATGTTTATTAAGCACTGAGTGTGTAATAGCCCCGTGATCAGTGCTGGAAAAACTTGAAAAATAATAAAACCCCTGTTCTTAAAAAATAAAAAAATAAAATAAATAATAATAATAATAAAAAAAACCCTGTTCTTAAGGAATTGACTGGCTTCTTTCTTATATGGGCGTTTTATTTAAAGAGAGGGACAGAAAAAAGTCATTTGTATGAGAAAACAACTTGAAATGGTTCTAAGAACCTGAAAGAAAACTGCCCCTCAGGTAAATGGGCTGAGACAAAAAGTATGGGCTGAAGATGGGGGACAGCTACATGCAAGGATGTCCATTAACTCATATATCACTGTTTTTTTTGGGGGGGGGGGAGGAGAATTCAGAAAAATATAGTTGAAAAACCACAGGTCATAGAACTGCTGGGAATGTTTGAGTCTGTCAACCTGAGTTGATCAGGAAGCCCAAATATGAGGCAATAGACAATAGGAGATAGAGGAAAAGGGAGAAAATACTGCATCCATCTGAAGAGAGAAATTGGTGACAGAGATTACTCTCTGCTTGGAAAAGGGAGAGAATAAGAATGAGTGAATAAAATTCTTGTTTTCAAAAGCCCAAGAGAATGAGCTGATCTATTATTACTTTATCTCTCTGAGTTTCTCCAGGAAGTGGAATTGACCTGTATTCCTAATATCGCATTATCATATTTGTATATACAATTCTCAGATTCAATCTTCTTAAATAGAATAGAGGACATCCCTAAGAAAGAGAATCACCAATGACCTGCATCCTTTGTCACTTAGTTCTTAAAGAGGACCAAAATGCTATCCCTATGTGAAAGTCGAGCTCCAAAGTGTCCACTGGAGCTGATCAGACCAATAGGAGCTCAGAATGCTCTGCCATAGACGAGACACAAATAGTCCCTATGAACATTTAAGGTGCTTCTCTAACTTTGTGCATCTTGTGTTTCTTCCGAGCTAATTCAATTCTGCTTTGCTTATACAATACAACACCTTTTCTGATGAGGGCACGGCATGCTGGGTGGTCCTGTGCCAGGGTCTCTTACGTCATACAATCAATTCTAAAGTTCTTAAGAGGGCCTTGAGAAGATATCCCAAAGAAAAAGAATCACCAATGACTTGTATCCTTTGTACTGCGTTGTAGGCCTTCATTGAAGAATGGATCCTTCAAAGGACATAGCATGCATGCTTTAAGATGATCAAGAAGCAGTAATACTTTTCTTCCATGCAGTATTTATTTATTTTTGTCTCCTCTTTGCAGGTCATAATTTGATGCAATTCTTCTGAAAACAATTGATAGTCTTTGACCATTTATCTGTTGGGAAATAGCTCGTGTGTGTGTGTGTGTGTGTGTGTGTGTGTGTGTTTCCTACATAATGGGCTCAGACTTTTATCCAAGATATTTGACGCAAAAACTTTCCCTCACTCAATGATTTCTTTTGTTATTCTCTCTTGATTTTGTTCACACAAAAACTGTTTGTTTTATGTAATCAAAATCATCTTCCATTTCCTTTTACCTTTTTAAAATGATGCCAATCTTTTGTATTTTGATTATGTGCAAAGTCAGAATTTTTATGGCAAATGGTATAATATGCTGACCTAAATGCAATTTCTTTTTTCTTTCTTTCTTTCTTTTATTTTTTGCCAAGGCAATTGGGGTCAAGTGACTTGTCCAGGGTCACACAGCTAGGGTTAAGTGTCTGAGTTCAGATTTGAACTCGGGTCCCTCCTGACTTCAGGGCTGGTGCTCTATCCACCTAAATGCAATTTCTAGCAAACTGCTTTCCAGTTTTCCCCGCAATTCTTGTTGACCATTTTAGTCCTTTTACCAGTAACTCATGTTCTTGGGTTTGTAGAACACTGGGGCTGCTGTTTTTCATGGCTCTGTTTCTTTTTTTATCTAATTTGTTCCATCAATCAACTTCTCTATCCTTTTTCAGTTATAATTTTCTGTCTACTAAGCCGGAGTGAATTAAAACCAAAAGAACAGTTACTGTCCTAGAATCGAGCATATCTAGAGAATCCATCAGCCAGCATAATCGAGATCTGTTTCCTGTTAGGCACGGAGACAAGATGGCCAGAGGCCTATGGGTAGAGAGAGAGGGAGCGTCAGCAGCTGACTTTCACTTCCTGGACTAACCCTTGGTCTGTGCATGTCTGGCCAGATTGCTGCTTCCGTCTTGATTATGTCTATTGAGAGAGGAGGTGAAGGATGACTGGAGAAGAAACAGGATGTACTTTCAAGATCTGGAAGTTTTAGAAAGTCCTAAGAAGCAGAGTAGGTCCAGAATCTGGCATCAAAATAAGAGTCTGCAGGTTCCAGAGTCCAGTGGGTGGGAGTCTAAGGCAAGACCTCCTAAGGAGGTCCTCTGCTGCCTGGAATGGAACCCAGACCAGCAGTGAATCTAAGCTAGTTGAGCTGCCATGACCTGTAGAAAGAGGGTGTAGCTCACCTAGAACCGATACCACATTTGTATCTGAGCTAGCGACAAAAGTGCTCTGTAGCAACCACTTTGAGTGAGTCCCTTCTTCCCAAGGGGATAGAAAGGAGAATATATTTTGATTCAAGGGGATGTTCTATACTTTGATTCATGCTGTATCTTTTTTTTTTTCCTGAGGCAATTAGGGTTAAATGATTAGCCTAGGGTCACACAGCTGTCTGAAGTCAAATTCGAACTCAGGTCTTCTTGATTTCAGGGCTAGCGCTCTATCCACTGCACCACCTAGCTACCCCAATGCTGTATCTTTTCAAGAAATCTTTCTTTGTAAAAGCTAATTGGTATTAATTGATTAATTAAGGTGGATGAAAAATAAATTGGTTAAATTGATAGGAGACCACTAAATCTGTGACCTCAATGGTACTGATGAGTTATTAATTGGCACTAATTGATATTGGGTAGGATGGACTAAAACTGGGACTGGAGATGATAACGTTCGAAAGCTCCCCCCCAAACCTAGAACCCCGAGGGTAAGATATGACTTCCCTGGAGACTTAGGTTGCCAGTGGGAGCCACTTCTATGATAAAAGAATTCCAAATCATTCCAGAAAACCTCATTAATTAAAAACCCATTAATTAAAGAAATTCTGAGTCTTTCTGTGAAAGCAAGAATTTTACATTCTATGTCCCGGTAATTGTCATTTTCAAATCCTCAATGATTTTCAGAAAATGGGAAGTGTAGACACTTCATTCACTGATGTGTTGTGCTTTTAAAAATCTTCTTCCTATAATAGTATCAGGCTCTAGAGCTGTGACCATTGTAGCATCCCTGAGGTCATAAAGCGTCGCCATTCACGAGTCCCACTAATAGAAAAAATCTCCTTTGCACCATTGCCCTTTAGCTTTTCTTCTTGCAATGAACCATAAAATCTGCCTGGAGTCTGGGGCTCAGCAAGGGAGAAAAAAGCCAGAACAGAAAACCCCACAAGTGATATTCAACCAGGAAATGCAGATGAACCACCAGCTTTCGGTCACTGAGAAGGTGCACAGCACAACCCACAGACCCCAGGGTCTCAATGGGAGCTCTCGCCTTAGCCCCACACCTAGTGGATTCCACAAAAGTGTCCAGGGGCAGCCGGGGGTCACTGACTCTTTGGCTTTTGTTGCCCAAACTGCTGGAGGTTCTTCCGGTGCAACACCGGAAATATTGCTCATGGAAGACACCTTAAGGATGATTCAGTCCAGCTTTCCCATTTTTCAGAAAAAGGTAGTAAGAGACCAGGAGGCCAGGTCTTTAGACTCCTGCTTCAGGGTCCCACCCACCCAATACATCCCATTAAATGACTAGATGATATAAGTAATAAGAACTAACATTTAAAGTTGGGACAATTAGGTGACACAGTGGATAGAGTACCAGGCCTGGACACTTTTGAGCTGTGTGACCCTGGGCAAGTTACTTTACCCTGCCCGCTAAAGAAGGAAATGACAAACTTCTGCCAAGAAAATACCAAACAGGATCATGAAGATACAGCCATGAGTGAATAACAAAAGCATTTAAAGATCACTTCTCATTAGAAATTCATAATAGTCCTGGGAGGTAGGTACTATTATTATCCCCCCATTTTACAGATTCAGAAACTGAGGCCCAGAGAGCTTAGTTCATATATATTTCACATGCTACCCTGTATGCCCACAAGCCCTATGACCAAGAATGGGAGGGACAGGGTCAGATGTAAAACTGGATCTTCGACAGGAAAGACTGGATTTTATCTTCAGAAGAGGACACTGAAGTAAAAATAAATAAATTAATTAATTAAAAAGCTCCTTCTACTCCAAAGAGCAATATTAAATGCTCGGAGAGAATTTATAAAAGAACTCAAAAAAGAACTTAAAAATCATTGAGAGACATCGTTGAGGAAAAACTAAAATAAATAAATAAAAATCATCTCCCCCCAAAAGATTACAAAATAATTAATCAATTAAAAAAGGAGATACAAAATCTCAAAGATGAAAATAACTCTTTGAAAATTATAATTAGGCAGGGGGGAGCAGTGAAGCTGTGAGAGACCAATAAGTAACAATACAGATTATAAAGAATGAAAAAATAGAACAGAATATAAAACATCTTTAAAAAAACAACAGACCTGGGAAACAGATCAAGCAAATAAAAGAGTAATTGGACTAACTGGAAGTTATGTCCAATAAAAGAACCTTACCACAATAATGCAAGAAATAATCCAGGAAAATTGTCCTGGGGTAATAGAATATGAGGGGAAAATAGAAATAGAAAAAATCACCAATCACCACCTCAACGAGACCCTTTGGGGAAAACACATAGGAACATTATCACCAAATTTCAAAACCCCCAGATCAAAGAGAAAATCTTGCAAGAAACAAGAAAAAACAAGTCAACTACACTGGACTACAATTAGAATTGTACAGGACTTATCGGCAGCCAGAATAAAAGACCGTAGGTCCTGGAATCGTATCTCCCAACAATCAAAAGAACTAGACCTGCAGCCAAAAATATCATTCCAGCAAAATTATCCATATTATTAAAAGAGAAAAAAATGGACATTCAAAGAACTTGTGGATTTTCAGGACTTTCAAACTCAGTAGAAAATTTAATATATAAAAAGTATTATCAAATATCAGTTTTAAGGATTTTAACATGGACAAATGTTTTACGTTTTTTTTTTTTTTTTTTTTTTACATGGGAAATGTATGTCATATCTTTAAGATTGACATCAGCAATAAGGTAGCTCAAAAGAAAGATGGGACAGAGTTAAGGTAAAAATAGTAATTAGGCTCTACAAATGAGGTACAGAAGAATAGTCACAGAAGCATTAGAGGCAGAAGGAAGGCTCATGGTTCTGAAAACTTACATCAGGAATGGATTAAATAGGCATTACTATGTATAAACCACAAAGTGTATATAGCATTTTGGGAGGAAAGAGATGGGCAAAGAGGTGGGGGAAAAGACAAGGGAGAGATACATGGGTGGGAGGAGGTTAAGTAATAGCAAGGCAAGTTAAGGAGCAGAATTAAAGCAGAGTCCACAGGAACCTGTGAGAAACAGGAAGATGTGTGCATGTGTGTGAGGGGTCAGTGTGTGTGTGTCTATGTGTATTTACATAAATACAGCCTTTCTTAACTATAGCCTACTTGGGGGAGGGGGGGTGAAAGGGGAAAAAAGAATAAGGGGAAAAAATAAAGCAAAAAACTGCACAGCAGAGAACAAAAGAATAATTTACAAGGAAGAAAAGATAGATGCTCATAAATATAATTTATTCTACTAATGTATATACTTTCTTGAACTAGTAATTCATTGTTATATATCTTGAATCCTCCCTGATGATCTGCTGGACACATGAGAATGTTTTTTTTTTTTATTTTGCTTTATTTTGTTTTGTATTTCTTTTCTGTTTTTTCTTTTTTCTTACATTTAAAAAAAAAATAAATTTAAAAACCAAAACCAAAACAAAACAAAAGAAAAACTGGATCTTATTGGCTTCAATGTATCACAAAATTGTCACAAGGTTATGTATACTGTTACTCTTAATACCTTGCTAGGGAGGAACTTTCTTTTTTTTTAAGACTTTGAAACTGGTGGTGAAATAGGGATATGTGCACGTGTGTTCCTATGTGCATGTACATGCATACACACATGTGCACAGTCGCTGGTGATGAATAGTAGGCTTCCCTCCAATTCCTGAGCATTCTGATCATTTCCTGCCATGCTTCCTTCTCTCCTCCCTGAAATGCTCCCTGCATCTGAGTTCAGTCGTGGCAGCTGTCCTAGGAGCTTGGCCAACAAGTGATTCCTTGTTCTAGATTGTGTAATAATTCAGCAGGTAAGAAACAGAGCTTACAGACAGGCCTTTCTCCCTCCTCTGGTCTCTAATTCAGACCCCGGACAGAATAATCTTTCTCAGGCATACTTGCAGTCAGGACATACCTCTGCTCAAAAAACCTCAGTGGCTCCCTATTGTCCCTTGAGACTTATCTGCTGTCACTTCCACAAGTTACTAACTAATCTGGTAACACCCTAACTTTCCAGCCTTATCTCATGTTACCCTAGGCCATATGCTCTGGCTAACAGGATACATGCCTCTAGGCTTTAGAATGCTTCCCTTCCTTCCCTCCCCTTGTTTGCTGAATTCTTACCTAGCCTTCAAAGCCCAACCAAGAGCTCCTTTTGTTGAGTAACCCTCTAATTATGTTGTCAGCTAATAATGTGCAGAATGGGAGCTCCTTAGGAGTAGAGATAATCTTATTCTTTTAGCCCAGTGCCAGGCATGCAGTAGGTGCTTAATAAAGGATTTATTGATTGGATATTTATCTGTGTTTGGGTCTCTCCTCCCAGGTTGTGAGCTAGCTCCTTGAGAGGCTGGACCATCTCTCTATGTTCAGTCTCTCTCTCCCTTACCACTCACCTTACGTTTCACAGTAAGTTCTTGATGAAAATCTGTGGTATGATGTTGGTAGAAATGGCTAGAAGAGACTGAATTGGTAAATTATGCTGACACTGATAATGAGAGCAGGCCCAGAAAGCTAGAAGACTTGGGTATCTCAGTGGTGGCTCAGGGTAAGATCTAGGAGCAGAGGCTACCATAGGCCCATAGATGTGGGGGAGTGGGGCAGGGGGGGGGGTGGAAGAGGGATGAAGAGGGGCAGTGGAGCAGAGATTTTATTTTATTTTTTTACATGTTAAAATATATGTTAAATCCAATATGTGTAAGCATTTATACAATTCTCTTGTTGCACAAGAAAAATCAGATCAAAAAGGAAAAAAAAATGAGAAAGAAAACAAAATGCAAATGAACAACAATAAAAAGAGTGAGAATGTTATGTTGTGATCCACATTCAGTCCCTCTCTGGTTGTAGATGGCTCTCTTCATTATAAGATCATTGAAACTGGCCTCAATCATCTAATTGTTGGAAAGAGTCACGATGATCAATTTGATCATCGTATAATCTTGTTGTTGCTGTGTATAATGATCTCCTGCTTCGGCTCACTTCACTTTGCATTAGTTCATGTAAGTCTCCCCAGGCCTCTCTGAAATCATCCTGCTGGTCGTTTCTAATGGAACAATAATATTCCATAACATTCATATCCCATAACTTATTCAGCCATTCTCCAATGGATGGACATCCACTCAGTTTCCAGTTCCTTGCCACTATTGAAAGGGCTGCCACCAACAGTTTTGTACCTGTGGGTTCCTTTCCCTTCTTTAAGATCTCTTTGGAATATAAGCCCAGTAGAAACACTGCTGGATCAAAGGGTATGCACAATTTAATAATTGTTTTTTATTGGGCGTAGTTCCAAATCGCTCTCCAGAATAGTTGGATCTGTTCACAATTCCATCAACAATGTATTAGTGTCTCAATTTTCCCACATCCTCTCCAACTTTCATCATTACTTTTCCTGTCATCTTAGCCAATCTCAGAGACATATAGTGATACCTCAGAATTGTCTTAATTTGCATTTCTCAAGCAGAGATGTTACATTGCATCCAGCACTAGCAGTTTCCAATCCCATGCCTCTCCCATCTAGAAATGGCTATAGGCCCCAAGATGCACGTGTCAAATTCTAATATCGACTGGCCAATCATGATCACTAGTTTTTTAGTCAAAAACCAAATTCACCAGAAATTATGATTAAGCGTCATAATTGAATTCTATCCAACATAGGAAAAGCTCTGGGAGCTCTCTCCAATTATACAGATCATATGAAAGACTGGTGGTCTCAGTCCGAAATCTATGACTTAGTTTTTAATCCTATGCAAGAGTTCTTCATCAGAAGATAACCATGGACTTATTTTTCATAGATATTTTGATAACCACATTTCAATACAATTGGTTTCCTTGGTAATTCTATGTATCTTATTTTATTAATTTAAAAACATGATTCTGGAAAGGGTTCCACCAGACTGACCGTCAAAGGGATCCATGACATGATAAAAGGTTAAGATCTCCTGGTATAGAGAGTTGCCTGAGGTCCAGACAAGTTAATTGACTAGCCCAAGGTCACTTGACTAGTAAGTTTTAGAGACAGGATTTGAATCCCGAATTCTGGGTTACCCTAATCCTACCCATAATTCTACTTCTAACTCTCATTCCATTTCTAACCTTCAAGTTCAGCACGTTTTCTGTTTCTTTATGGAGCCTCCCATTCATTATTAAATTGCAGAAGTTATTTATCTACAAGTCCAGTATTTTCTGACCGTGACGAGACACAGATCCTTGCCCATGTAGTTTTTCCTTCCAAAGAATTCTTTGTAGATTTTCCAGGAGAAAATCCCCGATTACTTAAAACTAGTACTTGGAAAACAATCCAAAGAATTGCCTGTTGTGGAATGTTCCTTTGCGGTTAAGCGTGTTTACGAAATCCGTCTCTCCATTACAGACCCCCATCTCCTCTATGAGTTATGAAAGACTAAATAGCATGTGGATGTGGGTGTGGGTGGGTGGGTGTGGGTGGATGAGGGTGTGTGTGATGGGACATGAGACAACATCCCAGAATGTAAGAAGGCATGGGATTAGCAGCTTGCTGTCTTTCTGTAGCCTTGTGTACACGTTGGCCTTTAGACAATGTCATTAAAAATGACGACATCTGTATAAGGGCGGCATCTTATTCAAACAATCCTTATAAATGATCCGATGTGAAAACTGCGTTTATTCCTGTGACCCCTTTATCGGGTATGAATTTCTCTTTAATTTTATTAACAGTGGAACAGACATTGTCTTAGGGATTTTGGAAGGCAGAACAATATTCAGTCTGTCAGTCGATAAGCACTTTCTGACCATGGACAGCATGATTCCTCCTGAGGGGAAGAATCCAGTTATGGAGTGTAGAAAGGCCCTGATTATTGAAGTCCAGCAGAGAGCTACTGCTAAGGAGAGCTAAGGAGAAAGACATTCAATGAAGGACTTGTAAACTACCCCATTTCTACATGTGTTACCCTGAAGCCCAGTTTCCCTAAGAACCTTATCGGGTAAGAGGAAAGTTCTGGCTTTTGAGAAGTGGGTAGTTTGTATCAATTGGCTTTATTATACTGTTTGGGGTTTTTGGAGACTGGATCTCCCTCTCTTACCCAGACTGCACCTGAAGAAGATACTTGTAGTGTTATTTGGTTTTCTGGAGGTCCCTGGAGCAGCCTTCTTTTCAGCAAAGTAATCACCCCAAGAATAGTCCAAAGTCTTTTTCTTTATCTCCTTTGCCTGGTGCTCAGCTAGCTTTCTTAGGGCCTTCAGAGGGGATTTGGTTTCAGTGGAGAAAATGCAAGGAGGCCGGGTCAACCACCACAAGACTGATGAAGATGGAATGAATCTGTCTCTCCTTGGCTCCCAGAGCTTGAGCTCCTGCCTCCAGTCCTCTTGTCTTCTCCGCCTCTGAATCAATCTGGCTCTGCATCCCAGCTTATATGGCCTACACTGAGTATAAAGCAATCATTATATCACTAGGAAACCATTATTTGTTGTAAGATTTAATCAATCAGATTGAACTTGGAGAACTATTAATCACCGTGCTAAACTAGAGAACCATTGTCTTTATCAATTCCACTGACTTAACACCTTGTAAGAATCCTTGTTTCAGAGTTCTGGCCCATAACAGATACTCACTGGCCCAGCCCTTCTCCTGATTAGCATGGAAGTTTTGACCTGCTCACTTTCCATCCTGGATCAGTTTACCCTTCCTTAGGGCATCTTGTGATCTCATGATTGGTGCTGAACTTAGTGCTGAACATCATCGGCTTTAGCTCTACTATATTTCACAATCCCCAAACTTACAGGATATACACCTGGCCGATTATCAGTAGAAAACACATTGGTGGGGGCTCAGGAGCAACAGTTCTAGAAATCCAGGCTCCTCAGGATTATCCCATAAACTCTGAGAGTTGAAATAATTAGCTGCCCTCAGGGATTCCAAGGGATCCCCCTCCATTTAGGGGAATGGCCTCAGAGGGTCTGCTAGATTTTGTGGACTTTGGCTACAATTAATCCCGAAGATATACAGATATCGCTATATGTATACATATTCACAAACACACATTTGTCCTGTTTCTCTAAAAGTGGATAACTTCTTTCATAAGAAGTTCAAGCATTTCCATATTTTTCTAATTCCATTAATTCATCATTTCCTACATCACAGCAATATTCCAACCTTGTACTCTCTGCTTATTTTAAGTAGTTTAAAACAGTATTGATTAATGTAGCTGTCACAAAGTGTAGTTTCCCTATTTTTCTCTTTTGTTAACTCTGTTTTAGCTTTAACTTTGAGATCATGATTACTACCCCTGCTTTTTTTTTTTAACCTAATAGTCTTCATTTTATGTTTGTGTATATCTCTTATTTCCTATTCCTCTTGACTCCTCTGCTTTATTTCTACTACTTTTTCCCTCCAGCTATTTAATGGACTCCCTGCCCACATACAAGTATTCTTCCCTTATACTCTTTAACCCAGATCTGATATGAATAGCTTCCTCTTTAAAAAAAAAAAATCCCTCCTTTAACTTCCCTCTCCTTATCCTTTCATTTCTTTTTGAATTTAGAAGACTTTTATACATATAAAAATATATACATTATACATATACAAAATACATTTGCAAATACATATATAAATATATACATTATACATACATTTATGTATGTATGTAAATATTTATTGTTCCCTCTTAACCCATTCCCAGTGAGAGCAGGGTTCCAGAACTAGTCCCCATCTAATTCCTCTGTGTCAGTTCTTCCTCTGGAACCTCATTGAGATAAGATAATTACTCTTTTTACCTTTTCCTACACAATTTTCCTTCTTAAAATCATATTCAACTCCACTCAAATCTTTCCTTTGAAGTACTCAATGACAACTTTAGACTAATGACCGTCTTAAACATATGGTTTACATTTCCATGTATAAAAATAAAGTTTGTTGTTATTGAGTCTCTTGTAATTAGACTTTGATGTTTACCTTATATTTCTCTTACATCTTGTATGTCAGATTTTCTATTGTTTGTTTCTTTTTGCAATAAAATCCTGAAAGTCTGGAAATTCACTATATCTTTTTTTTCTCATTCGGGATTGTACTTAATTTTGCTGGGTGTGATTTTTTTTTTACTTCAATCTCAGTTCTTTTGCTCTTCGAGATATAGTATTCCAAGAACTGTGGTCTTTTAAAGTAGGTGCTTCTAAGATGATTCTAACTATGGCTATGCTTTATTTGAATTATTTTTTTTCTTGTTGCTCATAATATTTTTCCCTTGATCTTAGAGATCAAGCCAAAGAATTGGAAGTCGTTTCCAAAGTAGTAGAAGTAGGAAAGTATTTCCATTCAAGAAGTTTTGGTTTCCTCACTTGAGGTTGAGGGGGTGGCTTCCAATCAGACTCAGGTCACCGTCTCTGGGAGAACTCCATTGTTCCAGGAACTCTGTAGGTATCAGGCTTTCCCTCTGGTGAGGGAAGCCTGGTGAGACTTAATCTCTTTTTCTTATTTTTTCAATGCCTTTGGGTTGGAGAAGGAAGCATTTTATTTTATTTTGCTGAGGCAATTGGTGTTAAATGACTTGCCCAGGGTCACAGCTAGGCTAGATTTCAACTCTGGTCCTCCTAACTTCAGGGCTGGTGCTCTATCCACTGCACCACCTAGCTGTCTGAGGAAGGAAGCATTTTTATAAACATCAGGACAGGTATTAACCTATAAGAATTTCATAAAATGACATCTGCTTATTAAATTGTATCACATATATCAGAAAGCATGGAGGGATATAAATTTCCCATTGAACTGTCCACATGTATTTTCCCTCAAGACTTTTTAGTATAAGGCATTGAAGGAGGCACTGGAAAAAAAAAAAAAAAAACCATAGTGCTCAACCCTCTACATCTCTACATCTTACTAGATGGTTATCAAGAAACTTGAACCTGGCCTTTGCCAAAGATTCCAGTTGATTTCCTGGTACAGCAAATGTTTGACTTTTTGGGGAAATGGAAAAACCGAATTCAATATCACCGCAATTAATCAATAGACACGATGGGATTTTAAAGTGTGCAAATAAAATTGTTTCTGGCTGTGATCCCTGTAGCAGGTGATCGGGCTCTTCAACTGAGTGGAGGAAAAAACTAGTGTGAGTGGCTGATCAAACAAACTAGCCACACCTCTGAGAGCTCTGAGCCAAGGTAGAAAATTTAGCTGCTCAAGCACTGTCTGAGTAGGAAAGAAATCTAAACTCTAAATCCAGTAGCTGTCGATTCCAAGCTTGTCAACCACTGATTATATTATAATATAATCAATATTCTATTGTATTGAGATGATATTGCTGTTGGGAGATGGACCAGTAGCAGACAAAGCATCGAGCTGAGGGAGTAGAAAGACTAGCAGCCAGCCAGGACTAATTTGGTTATAGAAAGGGAGAAAGTAGCCGGACTTCTGGAGGAGCTGCCAGCCAAGGGCTCCCTGGAACCCTCTGAGCTCAACAGAGAGGGCTTTATCAGTTACCTTTGGGCCCAGGTGTGCCTCCCTACCTGTACAAGAGGCAAATTGGGGGAAAAGGTTTTGTGACTTCTCAATGAATACCTTTCCTAAAAGCTAATAATTAAATACTCTGGCTAACCATAAACAGGGATTATACTGATGGGGGCTTGTGCCCGATAGCACTAAAAACCACAGCTCTCTGGGGTGATACCCTAACATCCTCAAGGGAGATAGCCGTTGACTGAAGATGTGATCTTTTAGGGGGAGGGCCCAGTTGAGGGAGGGACCCCGAAGAGCATGCTGGGAGTGCATATGTAGCAAAAACAAATCAAGACTTTTTCCTTACCAAGTGCAAAAGTAGAGTAGTTGAATTTCAAAAATACAATATGTCACACAGGTCCTGAGATTCCATCCTGAAGCTTATTTAAACAAACCTATGCCCTTAGTAGATGGTTACAGGGACTTGTAGCTACATCACGGGGAGGGATTAAGCCCTAAAGACACATAAAGAGGGAGAAACGGGCAGTGAGCTGATTCTCCCTGGAAAGTGAGCAATAGCTATTTAGTCTAAAAGAAAAATATGGGGCAGCTTCATGGGGCAGCTCTATCTTTATAGAGCTTCCGTCATGAAGTCAGCAAGACAGTTCAAGTTCAGCCACTTAATACTCCCTAGCTGTGTGACCTTGGGCAAGCCATTTAACCCCTATGGCCTCAGCAAAAAGAAAAGAAAAAAGAAAAACACTCGGAGAAGATACAAGAGTATTGAGGAGATCTGCTCCACCACCCTCACTTTCAGCCAAGAAAACTTTTCCCAAGAGAAATTCTGGAAGACACAAGAAGGGGAGAAGTCTGGATGGACAGCATCCTCCTTCTGGGAGGAGCACCGCTGAGAGCTGGAACAACTGCGCAGCTCCGGGTCCAGATAGACAGATTTAACAAACCAGCCCGTCCATAAGAAGATTAAGATGTTCCCTTATCTCTCGCCAGCACAAACAACTAGAACAGGGTTCAATGGAGCAACCATAGAACAGAAATAAAATTACAGGAATAACCTGAAACCGCTCCCCTTTTCCACCCAGCAATCCATAAAACAGGGAAGATTCATGTCTTAGAAATCAATGAAGTCCGGGGGCAGCCATTTTCTCCAGTTCCCTAATAGAGAGTTAAAAGAAAACTGTTCTTGCTGAGCTGTTTCAGTCCCATCCATCTCTCCATAACCCCATTTGGAGTTTTCTTGGCAGAAGTACTGGGATCGTTTGCCATTCCTTTCTCCAATTCTTTTTACAGATGAGGAAACTGAGGCAAGCAGAGTTAAGTGACTTGCCCAGGGTCACACAGCTACTAAGTAGCTAAGGCTGGATTTGAACTCGAGTCCTTCTTATTCCAGGGCCGGTGCCCTTACCTCAAACCAGGATGGGGACCGAGAGAATTTTTTTCTCATTTCCCTGTGTTCAGAATAGCTCACAAACTATTGTGACAAGAAAACCCAAGTAATTACAATGTGAAATACAAGGCCATAAAGAAGTTTATTCCCTGCATTCAGCCACAAGCTTTGGCAGACAAAAGCAGCAGTTGAAAACAGACAAGTGAGTCTCCACAGGACAAAAGGACTTCTGACTAACAGACCTCTCCCACAAGTACTAATGGTAAACAGAAAACACCTTGACTTCACAACCCCATAAGCTTTGGGGAAAATTCTGTTCCCAGGGAAGGGGCAGGGCCTTTGTAAGCTGCTGGCCTGGGGAATCGAGGCAGATTCTACTGGTTCTGGGACAAGAACCCGGGTAAAGAGATGAGAAATAACAGGGATTAGACACGACTGGGCATTTAGCACTGAACTGGCTGCTTATTCTAAAATGATGTTAGTGAAAAGGAAAAACAGTGTCCCCCCTTCTGGTTCTACTTCTAAAAGGAGGGACTGGACAAAGTCCTGAGTGTAATGTTTAAACCCACACCCCCATTCTGCTTATGCAGCCATTTGGAATCCTTTTTAAGGTTCAGCCCATGTGCCCTTTTCTCTAAGAAGCATTTCCTGATTTTATCCTGAATCCAAGTGTCAGGTATTCTCTGTTTCTGTCTGTCTCACTCTCTTTTCTCTTTTCTTCTCTCTCTTTTCTCTCTGCTTTTGTCTTGCTTCTCCCTCCCTCCCTCTTTTCTCTCTCTCTTCCACGTCTTCTTTTTTCCTTCTCCTCTTCCTTCTCCCCTTCCTTCTTCCCTTCCTTCTCCCCCTCTTCCTCCTCCTCCTTTTCCTCTTTCTCCTCCTTCTCCTTCTCCCCCTCCTCCTCCTTCTTCCCTGCCTCTTCCTCCTCCTCTTCCTCTTCCTCTTCCTCTTCCTCCTTCTCCTCTCTTTGTCTCTATCTCTCAGTCTTTCTCTCCATTGATGAGATTAGGGAACCAAATGATGCGGTCAGTGGCAGAGCAGAGAGTTGTGGGAACCCCTCTTTGGTCGGTGCAGGTCCAATGTGAAAGAATTCACGAACCGGAAATATTCGACTGGCAAAAGGAAGTTAATAAACAGTTTTTGCTAGGAGACTGACTTCTTCAGTGGCAAAGGTCCTAGCAGAGAGATAAAGGCCCTAGCAGAGAAATCCTGGCAGAGATAAAGAGGGATTACCGCAGAGAAGAGAATGTCTTCACGGTGGACAGGGGTCCTGGCAGGCAGCTGTGCCAAAGGGAGAGAGGTCCCTTGGTCCGACATGATCCTGCTTCAGGCCTCTGCAAAGAAATGAGCCCCAAATTGCCCTTTAAATAGGAAATCCGAGACTGAAGTTTCAGTTGAATGCAATGTTGTCACTGCCCCAGGCCTAGATTTCCAATTGAATAAAACCTCTTAAGTTGGAGCTAAGTAGGAGTGGTCCTGGACTAATTTTCAACTCAATACTGTCGCTGCCCCCAGGCCTGGACTTCTAGGAGCAGTAGAGGCTGCAGCTACTCAATAGAAACAGCAGGTCCAAATCTGCTGCTAAATGAGACCCCTTAAGTTCGAGTTAAGTAGGGACTGGTCCTGGGCCAGTCTTAATGGAACCATTTCACTGCCCCCAGGGTAGGTCCCTGTCAGGAGTTTCAGGGCTCACCCCAAAGGTTAAGGACAGTTTCAGCAAGAAAACACACCAACGACTTGTATAGCCGTTCCTCAACTAATGGGGAATCCCTTCAGTTTCCAAGTCTTTGCCATCGTGAGAAGAGATGCTAGAAATACTTTGTACAGATGGGTCTTTTTCCTCTTTCTTTAGGGGAATGAACTTCATAGTAGTATCAAAGTATCAAAGGACCTCATAGTAGTATCAAAATAGTATCAAAGTATGAGGTAAAAGCAGATTAATGGCGCTTAGAAAAGAGCTGCAAATTGCTTCCAAAACGACCCCAGACAGTGTCGTATCACCCCATTTTTGTCAGTCACTCTTGTACCACTGTGTGGCCTGTTGCACCATGGGGATGTCTATTCTCCCTCCTAGACTGGGGCTCGGGGGAGAGAGCATCTTATCCATTTCTCCCTGTTCTCCGCACAGTAATCTGCACACAGCAGGTGCTCAATAAATGTTTGTAGTTGTTTGGGAGGGTTTGCATTTATACGTGAAGAAAATTCATTTTCTTTTGGTAAAAGGATTCTGGGAGGAACTAAATCGGGTCTCGCTCACCTGTGTCTGCCAAGCAGAGGGGCAGCTCCCCTCGGCTGCTCACATTCAGTTCTTAAAGGTTTTAAACGGAGCATTTGATGGTGCCCCGAAGGCCTATAACACAATTGCTCCAAATTTAATAAGTAATTAAGTGTCTTGAGATCGGATGCAAATTCATTTGAGAAGGGAAATGTTCCTGTGATGCAGACATGTCCCTCTAATGGGTTCAGCTCCAGCTGCCACTGCCTCATTTGCCAGGGTGGATGCAGCACCGGCCCGGCAGGCCCTTGCACCCTGCCATTATTTAGTATGATTAGAGGTTACAAACACACGGAGCGCTTAGGAGAGTGGCAGGAAGATATGGAGGAGGAGGCCACAGAGAGCTGGGGGCTTCGTCCTGACTGTCTGAAGTGGGAGAGAATAAGACTCGGGGATACAGTGAAAGGACTTCCAGGATCCAGTGATGAAGAAACTCTTGGAAAATTCACCTGCCCCAAAGAACCCTCCTGATACCCTTGAAGTTTCCTCCCCTCCCCTTCCTTCCTTCTTCCCTCCCTCCCTTCTTTCCTTCCTTCCTCCCTCCCTTCTTTCCTTCCTCCCTCCCTCCCTCCTTTCTTTCCTTCCTCCCTCCCTCCCTTCTTTCCTTCCTTCCTTCTCTCTCTCCCTCCTTTCCTCCCTCATTGTTGGGGTTCCCTATCTTGTCCAGGCTGGACATGAAGTGACCACTTCAGTCTGATCCCTCACTGATCAGTAAGAAAGCTTTCGCTTCCTCAGTTTCCACATTAGGCAAGCTTGCCCTCCTTAGCCAGCCTGGTGACCTAATGACTTTGGGGACTCCCCACAAAGGTCAGTTCTAGCTCTGCTATCCCCCTGCCTCATTCTCCCCAGTAACAGAGATCACAGAGGCAGATCCCACCATGCCATTGTCCCCCTTTAACCCATCCATCAGGAGACTGGATAGGGCATTTCCTCAGAAATAGCTCCATGACATGAATGCATTTCCTAAGGAACTAGGGTCAAACCCAACATCGCCCATGAATCTTCAGCCTTTTTGTTGTCTTTTCTGCTGAGATAAGCTACAGGGATTCCAAGTCTCTGGATAAAGCGACAGCAGATTGCAGCCCTCCGGGGTAGCCCCTTCAGCAGAGCTGGGGAGGCCACTTGGAGCTTACATAAGTCATCGCTTGACCTTGGCCAGAAGCATCCTGAGTCTATCAGACCTGGCGGGTGCAGCCTGAGCAGTGAGGCGGGCTGGTTTGGGAGGGTCTTCACATCCTGACGTTGTTTGGCTTTCCGGATGCATTTGTTTATTGATGGCCCCCGAGGGCCATAGCTCTGGCCCCATATGGACGCCATTTGCCAGTTTGCCTAACCAAGGCATATATTTCATCGTCTATCTGAAAATTACCATTTTGTCTGTTTATGTCTAGATTATGTCGTGCATGATAATATCAGCCAGCAAGACGACAGGACTTCATCTTGGCTACATTCTCGGGTCCGTATTTCTTATTTTCTTCTGCTCTATCCATAGCCTTCTAGGTGAAGTGAGACTAAGTCTCATAGTCACAGTGAGGTCACAATTTTCTTGATCTTCCAATTTTAAAGACGGAAAAGTTTCACTCTAAAGTAAGTAAATCTTATGAAGCAATACTGAAGACTGCTAGCCTTTTACTGCTCACTCTGTAATAGCTGGAATGGATAGGAGGAAAATGTCATGATGAGTTGTATCCAAGATTCGGGTACAAAAGAACTGGGTTCCAGTAGGGGAAATCACAGCTATACACGAGTCAGAGCTGGAAATTTGGAAATCACAAAATGAGTCAGCTTGGCAGCCAAGAAAGCTGACACGACCAGCGGTGGCCTGGGATCAGATAGGCTTTTGTCTGTTTGGTGAGCCCCGCGTGGGACATCTTGTTCAGGTTTAGGTGCCACGTCTTAGAAACGACTAACAAAATGGAAGGCAACTGGGTGGATATCCCTGAAATCATACCATGATGGAAGTGGGAATATTGATTCTACAGAAAACTTCCTTTGAAAAAGACTTGGTAATTGTCTTCAAGAGTTTAAAAGCTTATTGTAGGGAAGAAGGATTCATTGAACTTTTTCTTCTTTACCCTTGAACCAGGTCCCAAACTAAGAGCAGTGGATCAAAGATAAATACAGATTTCCTTTCAATTGTGCAGTTCAAATGAATGTCAGATGGTTGGGGCTATTGGGGAGGGGACCGTTTTGTTCATGGATGGGTGGGACCAGGTAGCACCAAGGTCCCTTTCAGCTCTGCCAGGTGACAGTTCGAGACCTTTTCCTTCCTGACCCTGCTTCCTCCTCTAAAAAACATCCAACAATGATAGTTCACAATTATAAAAGATCTTTATAGTTTGCAAGGTTGTTTTTTTTTAATGTTCATTATTGTATTGGAGTCTCACAATAACCTTGTTATTCTTGTTCTTTTGGACTCCTAACCCCACATACTTAAATAGGGATAAGTATTACCCAGATCAGATAAGATAATGGGCTGGAAGGACTCTTTTGTAAACCACAAAGCCCTGTTGGAATGGGAGCTTGCTGTTAATGCTAAATAAACATGAAAGAAATATCGGCTTCTTGAAGCAGAAGGAGGGTCTGGGATCAGTCTATCCCATCTCCTGTTAGTTAGGAAACAGTAATATAATAATCCACTTTCCATGAATTAATTAAATTTCTCTTCCAACTCAGGTTATTTAAAAAAAATACCAGCCTTTGGGAGGCAGCCTGGTTTTAATGATCTCCAGGTCAGACTGAGGGCATCCAAGTCCACAGCTTTCTTCTGAGCTCAAGGCTCAAAGCTGGACTAAATAATGATTAAATAATCGAGGAAAAAAGGGCCCAGGCCCTGGCTGGTCAGGCAGTCTTGGCTGGAGTCCTTTGCTTCATGGTACTTACTCCCTGCCACGCAGATCTGACAGCACCCGGCACAGTGGCTGGCATTTGGTGGGAACTCAGTAAATAGGTGAATAATTTTTCAGGTTATTACTCTGTATTTTATCAACTCCACATCCAGGGAGCATCCTGGGAATCCGAGATAGCTTGAAGACAGCACAAAATAATCTTCCCTCAGTACTCACTTCTTGTAAAAGCATTGCACCCATTCAATAAGCCTTTGCTCCAGCACCCAATAAGTAAAAGCTAAAGGGCCACAAATTTAAAAAAGCAAACAAATGCAATTCTTCAAGAGCCCCATGGATCCAGCAGAGATCAGCTCATGGGTGGATGGGCCCAAGAAGTTTATCTTTTGGGGGTCCGGGCTTTGGAAACAGGCTGTTTAGCTAAGCTGGTGTGTGGGTGGAAAGATTTGGAGAAATAATGACACATGTCAAATGCTGTGTGGATCTAAAAGCCCTTCAGCAAGGCGAGTTCTGGAGCTGAAAGGGCTTCAGCAAGGCGAGTTCTGGAGCTGAAAGGGCTTCAGCAAGGCAAGTTCTGGACCCGAAAGGGCTTCAGCAAGGCGAGTTCTGGAGCTGAAAGGGCTTCAGCAAGGCGAGTTCTGGAGCTGAAAGCCCTTCAGCAAAGCGAGCTCTGGACCCGAAAGCCCTTCAGCAAGGTGAGCTCACTGTAGGTGCATCCCCAGCTGTGACTCCAAGCTTGGAGGGAAGCACCTTTGCAAGTGTGTACTCTGCTGGAATAGAGTTACCTTGAAGCAGCGTAATCAAACCTCAGTGGAGAAAATCACAAACAGGAGGGAGACCACAGGGCAGGTGTCAACAATGTGGCAGGAGGTAGCGCCTGAGCTGCATCTAGAAGGGATGATTGATAGGATTCTGGGGAGGAGGGATGGGATGAGAAAAATCACCTGAGCAAAAGTGAAGCGCAAGGAAAGGTGAGTTATATCTGGGGACTCCGGAGAAATGTACAGGTCAGAGAGCAGAGGATGTGAAGAAGAGGAGTGTGGGATAAGGCTCAGTCTTCCAAGGCCTTCAACACCAGACTGGACAAGGAAACGTCACGTGGGAGAAGATGTGTGAGAGCGAGGAAAAGAACGAGGGCCTGATGAGGCTAAGTCTTGGAGGGAAGGGGGCAGATTACAGAGTATCGGGAAGTAGCTGCTGTTTGCTTCTTCTGAAGCTAGAATATTTTGACATTCCACATTAGAAAGAACTTCAATGGGGAAAAGCTGTGGTTTAAAAAAAAAAAAAGCTTTTGCATCTCCCCCTTTCCCTCTCCCGACATCATTAAAGTTTGGCAGTTATTCCCTCGGGATTGTCCTGCTACCAAGTACCCAGAGAAGACAAAGGAGAGGTACGACCTTTTGCGGCAGAAACCCTATTCCCAAGGAAATTTACTTTGGTAATTGGAACAGCTTAATGCGGTGGGATATTCTGAATCTGTTATTTTTTTATTTGGCAATTTACTTTTTATGGTGTTTGTCTACATCGCTTTAAGTTGCTTTTGAATCCAAAACCCATTTCCATATCGATGAATTTTCCGATTGTCGCCTTTGCGATGTCTCATTGTACATATGCAAAATGCTATGATGCACAAAACAGAAAATAAAATGGGTTCTGTTTGCGAGGAAGAATTCTTTGTCATAAAACCATCTCCTAAATTAGCTCGAGAAGAAAAAAAAGAAAAAAGAAAACCCGTCCAACTCCAAAGTCCTTATACTTTGGCAGATAAATATCGTCTCTATCTTCCAGAGTTTGGCTCCTCCTTATATACCTACATCCCCCCACTGCCTCCGGGAGCGGAGCCTCCCCTCGGGATCTGCTTCCCCAGCCCCACAAACCCTCCTGGCTCTCAGGCTGCTCCCTCTGTTCCACAAGGGAACTCCCCCTACCCCCTCTTTCTCCACTCATCTCCATCAGATTCTTCCCACAAGGCCCAGCTCTGGTCCCAACTTTTCCCTGAAGATGGACTTACTTGCCCTAGTGCCCAAGGGCCCTCTCCTTTAAACTCCGATGGAACTGCCCTGACTTCCTGGCAGTCTCTCAATGGCAGGGACAGCCTTGCTCCATCCCCAAGCCTCCTCCGTAGTTTCCAGTAGGAGTTCAATTTCTATTTTTGCTGATGTTATAAAGGGACAAGTCTGGCTTTTCCTCAGCTTTAAATATTCCGCACTCTGACCCGAAGCGTTCCGGAGGTCGGCTACTCCGGATTTCTTGCAGCCACCAGTCACCTAGAACCTGGGAGGACCCGCGGAGTCGCAGAGAACACGACGACGAGAACTGAGAGAGCTCATGCTTTTAATAGACACTGAAATCACAAAGGGAGAAGGCCAAATGCCTCGGCAATTTCAATAAAAATATGAAATTCTTTTTACATGGTAAATTTCATAATATAAAAAGTTTAATGCTGTCTGGAAACACAGAGTGTAATTTACAAAAAAAACAAACAAAAAAAGTCCACGCAGGCCAAACATGGCTAACACTGCATACAAGGAGGGGCCGCTACCTGGGGACACGGCCGGAGAAGGGACGCACTGGACCAGGGATCTCGGAAGGAGCTGGCAAAAAACAAGGGCTCAGTTCGCCCATCACCCGGAGAGTCTCTTTAGACACCACAGGCACGTGTGGGATGAGGGTGATTCCACGTCCACTTTTCTCCTGCTTCACTACAAACATTCCCGGGGATTACTCCAATCTGAACTGCAGACAGTTCTCTCTTGGGGGGCTTTGGAGAGACAAGGTGGGCAGGGAGGGAGAGGGAGACAGAGCCGGACAGGAGAGGAGCGACAATTCATTACCTGTTGGGCGGGGCGGCACCTGGGCCCGGATTTTCATTTGTGCCGTTTGCTAAATTAGGGAGAAACCTGTCGCTGAGATACATTGGTCCGGATGGAATGAGAAAGTTTGGATTTGGATTTGGGGGGGCCCCATTCTTACTATTTTCACTCGGCTCAAAAAATCACAAGAGTGAGAAGCTACTTGACTTGTAGGATAAGTGCAGAACACAAAGGTGTGTTAGGGCAAGAGCGGGGGTCTTACTGTCTCAGGGCTAAGTTTATCGGGAGGAGTGGCCCTGCATGGCTTATTATATTCAGTGACATGATAATTTAGCATAATTATAATTCAGGTAGGGCGGTTCACTTTTCTGGCTTTAAGCAAACACAAACCCCATCCAAACGTCGTGAGCCACAAAAGGAGAATTTCAGTCCCCCCAAACCTGGTCCCTGTCGGGGCTCCACTTGTTCCACCCGAGGACGGAGGGCAGGGGGACTGTTGGGGGGGGGATGTTGTTCAGAATTCACATTAACGCCAGCCTATCCTGTCCACAGTATGAGGATGTCACGCATTGCGAATGAAGATCCCGCCAAAGTGGCTTCAAGCATCATTCCCCCGGAGTCCGCTCCCTTCATTTACACCCGGCCATCTGTTAGCACCAAATCTTGGTGCTGTCTAAAAGCAGGCCTGTCCCAAGATTACTTCCTGCCAGCATCCGACCGTCGTTTGTAGCTTT
This sequence comes from Sarcophilus harrisii, assembly GCF_902635505.1. NCBI lineage: Eukaryota > Metazoa > Chordata > Mammalia > Dasyuromorphia > Dasyuridae > Sarcophilus > Sarcophilus harrisii. Next base: position 704,958,678 of record NC_045426.1, read on the forward strand.
CTTTTTAGCAGGGTCAGATTCCCGGGAAAGAAGCTCAGCAAGGGAGACGGGCGGCCGGTTCTGTGATTCTGCGGCGTTATCGGGAAACTTCCCCATCTTCTTTCCCAACTTTGCATTTGGCGTCTGAGGTTCTCATCGGGACAAAAAGCTGCATCCCCCATCCTAGCCATTAAAGGGGAAGAGCTGCCCGGAACTGGGACCGCCGCCCGGGACCACATCCTCAAGAAGCAGCGCCGGCTCTAGCCGGCCAGGTTGTGGCCAGGTATCATTTCCATTGGAAACAGTTGCAGCGAGCGCGGGACTTCACCCAGACGGCCTGTCCCTTCTTGGCTGAGAGATTTCTGGGCCTGGAGCAGCAATGACGGATCCACGTGTTGGTGCTGTCCGTGGCTGGGGAGAGTGGGCCGCAACAGGATTGTAAGGGAATCAGCCCCTCGTGACCCTCTCTCTTTTTGTTTTCGGGCTAATTTTTTTCCCTGAGGCAATTGGGGTTAAGTGACTTGCCCAGGGTCACACAGCTAGGAAGTGTTAAGTGTCTGAGGCAGATTTGAACTCAGGTCTTTCCGACTTCAGAGCTGGTGCTCTAGCCACTGCGCCCCCTAGCTGCCCCTTTCCAGCTAATTTTTGATGGTTTAGCTCTCATTCTGTTGGCCAAATACCCAGGGCTGCAAATTTGGCTTTTCTCTGGGGCTGGAGCTTCTATTATCAGTGAAAATCACCCCCACCAACTTAAGTTGCTTAAGTGCTTACAAAAACATGTGCCTTCATATCTGAGGAGTTTGAGTTTGCATTCATTGACGTGGCTACAATGATTTTAAATGCAAGACCCCTATAAATTCCCCAAATAGCACCCCCCCCCAAACCCTACATGCATCGTGCTCAGGAGGAGAATTTAAAATGACCAGCTCTCTACCTTGTACTTCTGGGACACATTTCTTCTGGAGAATTCCTAGTGTGAAAAATATGAATCGGGCCACGATTATTCCATCCATTTTGCAGATGGACCAAATGAGGCACAGTCAGGCTAAGTGGCTTGTTTATGGGTATAAAGTGATTTAGTGCAAGAAGGGAAGGTAGTACTCTGACAACTCGAGTCCCCCCCACCGACTAGCACAATGTCTCTGCCACATCCAAGGACGGCCCACAGACAATGACAAGGGGGTGGGGTCAACTCTTGTTAACATATTTAAATTCTCTGACTCAACACTACACGGACTCCATGATTCGGGGGCATTTCTCCTCCAGACTAATACACAACCTATGCTTGATCTCCCCTTCCTCCCTCTGGCGGTGACCCTGGAAACGTGCCCTGGCTCATCTCTCCCTCCGGCTCCTCTCTCCTGCTCCGTTCTGCCCCATGTGCCAGCTACAGGTGCAGCTCACGAGCATTCGGGCCCATGAGCCGCAGGGGACCTCTTCTGGGAAAGAGTCTTCCCAGCAGCCCCGGATGAATCGTGAACTAGTTAATGGATGGCATGGAAGGTGGGAGGCTTGGAGTTAGAACAAAGAGGCGGGGAGGAAGGGGAGTGCTAGAGTGGGGGCGCAGGCCGCGACCCCCCACTCCTCGGCTTGCACCTACTGAGCCAAACGACATTCTTTTGCTTATAACAAAATGGAAAATCAAACCGTTTTTCTTCCCAACTTGTTGGCCGCTACTTGTTGATGAGCAGTCAGACTTTTTAGACACTTTTTAGAAAATGTTTTGAGCTTTAAAAAACAACAGTGTTGTATAAATGTAAAGTGTTATCATTATTATTCATAATAAAACCAAGTTGTTTCTAGTTACCCAAGTACAAAAAAGGCCCAAAATGTTTGAAAAGCATAAAAGTTGCATTTTCATCGTATTTGCATAGCTCTAAAATGCCTGGATAAGGTCGATTCTTGAATTTTGAGAAAAATTCAAGTTTGGCTGCCGTCGCGGGGCCCAGAGGGACGTTTTGAGAGATAGTGAGTGACTGACCAAAGTTCAGAGTGGAAGCACAGTTTTAACCTGAATTATTGCATTGGTGCTGGGAAAGTCCAAGACTACAAGACCCAAACTTCTCTAATTTCATTACAAATCATTGGCATCTATTTTTGGCTAAGAGAACGCTTTTGGGGGGGCTCTAAGAAAACCTTTTCTCGATCCCACTTCCGCCAGCACCTGGAGGCCTTAAAAAAAAATCTGTGTACAAAAGGTATACGGATATACCTCTTAGCAAAATAGGTGCTCCCTTTCCTCTCCCCTCCCCCCCACGAACAATTTCTGTATAAAAATCCTCCCGCATTATCAGACCCAGAATGAGAATCGGCAAGTTCAAAGGTTAACATTTGGTGAATGGCGGGGAGACTCCACCCCAAGATCCCCTGTCCTGGCTGCCCGGAAATCAGCTCCGGGGGTCGCGGGGGAGGGGCAGCGCTCACCCCGGAGCTGATGGGTCTTTAGCAAAACTGGTTGCTTTTCCCCTTGAACAAGGCAAGTAGGCAGAAGCGAGCCGCGGCCCTCCGCGGGACCCTCCCTGGCGCTGACCCGTGGGAAAGTCACGTTAACATTTGGAGGAAGGGAAAAACCTCCCAGGGGAGAGGAACTTGTAGCCGTTGCCCGAGGGCAGTCTCAAGGGGCGCATGGGCCCCGGGGGGGCGCCTGCCGGCCCCGGGGAGGGGGTCGGGGCGCTGGCGTCCGAGCGTCTGTGGCCATTGGGGGGGTTTGCCGGGGGAGACGCGGGGTGCTGCTGCTGCAGGGAGAGTTCTTTGAGTTCCAGCTTGTCTACCCCCTCCTCCTTTTTGCTGTGGCGTGGGGACAAATTGAGCAGATTCAGCACGTCCCTTTTGGAAGTCATGGTGCCAGGGGCCCCGCGGAATATCTTCACGGGGCCCGGGGGAGGCTGGGGGGTGCTCTGCCAGAACATCTTCAGGTTGTGGATGGCCTGCACCTTCTCGTCGATGGCCGACATCTTCAGCTTGTCCAGATCCGGGGCGTCGGCGGGGCTGGAGCGGGCCGAGCCGGCCGAGGAGTAAGAGAGAGCCGGAGAAGGAGCGCTGCCGGCGGGCGACTGCTGCCCGGAACTCGGGGACATGTTCCTGGGTGACTTGGAGATGTGGGCGCTGTAGGGAGAGCTGGGGTACTTGAGCTTAAAGTGAGGCTGGTCCGTGAGAGAGCTGGGAGAATCGGTGCTGGGCGAGGGCCGGCCGCTGCCCTCCTTGGCCGCGGGGCTGCTGTAGCCCGAGCTCACCTTCTGCAGGGACGAGCTCCTCGTGGGGGGCTTGGGCCGGGCGCTCACCGGGGACGAGCGCTGGCTCCGCTGGCTGGAGAGCACCGGCCGGCTGAACGCACTCGTCTCGGAAGCTCGGAAGGCGCCGGGGCCGGCCGGGGGAGCCCCGTCTTCGCCGGGGCCACTTTGGGCTCCCTGGGCGCCGCTGCGCTGGAGGCGCTCCACAGCCAGGAGGTGGCTCTGCGTCTCCTCCAGAATCTTCTGGGCCAACTCTTGGGGATCGAGGTTCGGGGCGTTTTCCTCTTGGGATTTAACAGTACTATCGGTTTCAGTGCTAGACTGGTCGGATTCGCCAGTATCGGAACTCGCAAGTTTCCCGACTTTTTGGAAAGGTGAGTTTGGACTGGGAATGAGAGTCATTTTCACGGGAGAATTGGGGGTGCTTATGCTGCCTTTGGAGCTGACAGATAATTTAATGCCCCCGGGCGGCCCAACTTTGCTCTGTTTGGGATCTGGTGAAAATCTCGTTTTTACATTTTCTTGGTAAGTGGCCAAGGGCTCGTTGCTAATGATGGAGAATCCTTCATATTCTTCTTCCTCTTTGCCGGCTGCGGTGCTGCTCTGTGGAGACAGCTGGCTCCTCGGGGCGGAAGGCCGCTGGCAAGAGGGGTTCTTGGGCTTTTCTCCGTCCTGCCGCCCTCTGGATCCTACGCCTTCCAGGGTGCCCTCAGGCTTGGAAACAAAACTCATGGAAGAGGCGATGGAACTCAGGCTGTACACGGAAATGGCGTCCGAGGCCACGCTCTCCGGGCAAGTTGGGGAAAACGGAGGGTTCGGGTACCCCAAGGGAGCCTGGTTGGAGATGGACTGGGCCGAGGCCAGAGACTCCAGGGATGAGGAGCTGTCCAGACTGAGGCGTTTCGGGAGCTCTGTGGAATCTAAAGAAAACCAGCGGCCAGTTAGTGCCAGAAGCCTCACCTCAGGCTGTGATTTCGGACTAACTGGGAGCCTTTAGGGTTTTCCTTCATACTGGAAAGTACCACTGTGTAGAGAGGGGGGCAGAGGAGTATCCTAGGGACAGTAAATAATTGTGAAACCTACTGAAGACAGTGATGAGAAATAAAAGCGGTACTTTCTACAGATTTTTAAAGATCTGACCACTTTTGAAAATTCATTTAAGTATCACAGAAGGATACACTAAAGAATGAATCGGGGTACTTTAAGAAACCTCTCTGGGGGCCAGCAATGGTCCCTGATATGGGACACTCAGGACTAGCACAAGTCTAGGTAGTCAGAAGGGACCACTTTCCCAGTACCTACGACAAGTGACAGGTGGGCTCAGCCTCTGTGCAGGTGTAGCCGGACTTACCAAAGAGAGACAGCAGGGACTGGAGAGCAAAATGTATGGTTCTTCGATTGGCTTGTTTTCCAGTTTTCAGAATCACCTCTTCTTGGCCAACTTCACAGAGGTCAAAACCTACAGGAAGAGACAGCACCGAAATCCATGTCTACAGGGAAGGTTCAGAAGTAAGTCTTCTTACCACTTCCTTAAGACCCTGCCTCCTCTAGCTGCCACCCTGTTCAGGTCCCTAGAAGGATCTCTGAAAAAAGGCTGCCCAAAACCCTTGTTGTTTGAGACAATGCACCCTCCACTCTGGAAATAGAATCCTACTTTACTAAAGAGTCAAAAGCCAAGTAATAGGCTGGAGAAATGAACAGGACAACAGAAAAAAATTCTGACCATAGAATATTAGTACAGTCATAAGGAAGAGCAAAACAAACACGCAGAAGAAGATAACAAAATCAAAGCTACTACATCCAGAACTTCCAAGGAAAATAATGGTCTCAGGCTATGGAAGAGCTCAGAAGGGATTTTGAAAATCAAGTAAGAGAGGCAGAGGAAAAATCAGGCAGAGAATTGAGAGTGGTACAAAAGGAAATGCAAAAAAGATAATGAGAAGAATGCCCTAAAAAGCAAATTTGGCCAAATGAGAAAGGAGCTAGAAGAGTTCACTGAAGTAAATAATTCCTTAAAAATTAGAATTGAGCAAATGGAAACTAATGACATTATAAGAAATCAAGATACAATAAAACAAAACTAAAAAAAAAAATTTAAAATAGAAAAAAATGCAACATATCTCATTGGAAAAAACAACTGACCTGGAAAATAGATCCAGGAAACACAATCTAAAAATTATTGGTCTACCATAAAATCATGATCCCCCCAAAAAGAGTATGGACATCATTCTTGAAGAAATTATCAAGGAAAACTGCCCTGCTATTCTAGAACCAGAGGATAAAATAGAAATTGAAAGAATCCACCAATCACCTCCTGAGAGAGATCTCCAAATGAAAACTCCCAGGAATATTATAGCCAAATTCCAGAACTCCCAGGTCAAGGAGGAAATATTATAAGCATCCAGAAAGAAACAAGTCAAGTACAGTGGAGCCACAGATATAACAGAAGATCTTCTACATTAAAGGATCAGAGGGCTTGGAATTTGATGTTCCAGAGAGCAACATAGCTGAGATTATAACCAAGAATCACTACCCAGCAAAACTGAGTATAAACCTTCAGGGAAAAAAGGTAGAAATTCAACAACATAGAGGATTTTCAAGCATTTTTGATGCGAAGACCAGAGCTGAATAGTAAATTTGATTTTCAAATGCAGGATTCTGGAGAAGCATAAGGAGGTAATAGCAAAAGGGACTTAATAAGATTGGTCTGTTTATATTCCTACATGGGAGGGTGATACTTGTAACTCATAAGAACTTTCTCATCATTATGACAGTTAGAAGGAGTATATGTAGACAGAAGGCATAGGTGTGAATTGAATATGAAGGGATACTATCTAAAAAAAATTAAAGGGTGAGAGAAGAATATACTGAGAAAAAGGGGAATAAAGAGGGAGAATGGCATAAATTATCTGCCATAAAAGAGGCAAAAAAAAAAAAAAAAGCTTTTACAGTGGAGGGAGGAAAAAGGGAATAAGTGAACCTTACTCTCATCAAAATTAGCTCAAAGAGGAAATAACATACACTCTCAATATGAGTATAGTAATTTATTTTACCCTGCAGGAAAGTAGGAAGGTTAGGGGATATGGGATGGGGGGAGAGTGATAGAAAAGAGAACATATTGGGGAAGGGGGTGGTCAGTAGCAAAATATTTTTGAGGAGAGAGAGAATAGAATAAACAGGGGGAGGGAAAACAGTTAGCAGTAATAATTAAGGGAAAATTTGGAATTTGGAAAAATTAGAAAAAGAATTTTGAAGCAAGTTTCTTTAATGAAGGTCTCATTTCTTAAACGTATAAGGAACTGAGTCATATATATATATATATATATATATATATATATATATATATATATATATGGAACCATTCCCCAGTTGATAAATGATCAAATGATATGAACTATGCTCAAAGGGTTATAATGTGCATGCATATCCTTTGACCTAACAACACTACTACTAGGCATGAATCCCAAAAGAGATTTTTTAAAAAGGAAAAGGATCTAAACAGATAAAAATATTTACAGCAGCTCTCTTCTCACCAGAAAATTGGAAATTGAAGGGATGCCCATCAATTGGAGAATGGCTGAATAAATTGTGGTATGTGATTATGACGGAATATTATTGTTTCTCGGGAAATAATGAGCAGGATGCTCTCAGAAAAACTTGGAAAGTCCTTCATGAACTCAAGCAAAGTGAAATATACAGCGTAAAAGTTATAACAATGTTGTGTGATGATCAGCTGGGAATGACTCTGCTATTCTCAGCAATATAATGATCCAAGACTACTTGGAAGGACTTATGATGAAAAATCCTATCCATACCTAGAGAAAATACTGATTGTGTCTGAATATTGATTGAAACATACTTTTTTTTACTTTATTTTTCTTGAGGGTTTTTTTGGGGGGGAGTGGATGGAGATCTATGTTTTCTTTTACACCATGAATTTTATAGAAATGTTTTGCATAACTTCACTTGTGCCTTCTTAATGGGGGATGAGGATGGAAAGGAAGGGAGAGAATCTGGAACTCAAAGATTTAAAAATAAATGTTAAAAATTGTTTTAAATGTAACTGAGAAAAACAAAAATATTAAATTAAGAAAAAATGATTTAGTTCTTTCCACCACAAAACATACTTGTAAGAATGTCAATCTATTCTTTTAGAGAAGAGCCAATATGTGGGGCGGTTCACAAAAGTCACAGAGAAACAGACGTATTCAGAGAAAAATTTCACTTAGTTCTTGTTACAATATTTTAAAAAATCTGCATGTGTGGACAAGTTCACACCTTGACAGCAGGTGGTAAGCTACTTGAAGGCAAGAAGTGCATTTCTACAAACTATTATGGGTGCAGCTGCTACCCCAGGAGGTCCTAAAGGATCAGTGTTCTTCAATCACAATAGCTGAAATAATCTAAAGAAACTGGAGCCAGCGCCATGGTCCAGCTGGTGTCTCTTGTCAAAGATCAGGTGTAATGTTCACAGTAGATTATGAGGTTTCTTAAAGGTACAACAGGGGATGGAACACTTGTTCCTGGGCAGACAGCAGCATCCTGACTTCCCAAGGGGGAAAATGAACAAACCAAGCAAATCGTTGTGAAGCAACATGTGTGTGAGTGTATGCGTGTGTGAATAAACATTTATTAATCGTCTGCTGTGTGCTAGCCACTATGCAAAGTGCTAGGGAGACAACAAGGCAAAAGATCTCCTGCCTTCAGAGACCTTACATCTAACAGAGGGGACAACATGCAAATGAATATGTACAAAGTGAGCTAAATACAGGCGAACCAGGAAATAGCAAAGTGAAGGTAGGAGGATTAAGGGGGATTGGGAAAGACTTCCCGTAGAAGGTGGGATTTTAGCTGGGACTTGAAGGAAGCCAGAGAGCCCAGGAGGCAGAGAAGAGGAAGATGAGCATTCCACGGGGGACAGCCAGAGAAAATGCTCAGTCAGGAGAGGGAAGGTGCTGGGGGGTGGGAGTGGGAAAAGGGGGGAGGGAAAGAGAGGGAAAGACAGAGACAGAGAGGTAGGAAGAACAACAGAGAGGGAGACAGAGATTGAGAGACAGAGACAGAGGTAAAGACAAAGAAACAGAAAGGCTACAAAGAGGGAAACAGATAGAGACAGAGCGGTAGAGGCAGAGAGATAGGAAGACCAACAGAGAGGGAGATCGAGACAGAGACTGGGAGACAGAGACAAAGAGAAGGTATGTGTGAAAAGCCCAAGCATCCAAAGCTGGTGCACCAGAGAACTCCTACACAATGCAAGCCTGTGAATGGACAGTAATGGAAGGCTGGGAAGTCCTTTGCCCCAGAACGGTTCTTGGGAACACAATGGCGTCCGGCTCTAGAGAAGGCTCTTTTGTCCACCCCGGCATCCCCTCTTCTGTGTCAGGAGCTGACGGCTGGCCCTGCTGGGTAAGGACCAGACCACCGGCTTTAGCCCAATGAAGCAAGAATAAATCATGGCCGCCTGAGCCTGACATGTTGTGGACTTGCAGGCCGGCATCCCCTCACCAGGGATTTTGTGACTCAGAGTCCACAGAAAAGCTGATCAGAGCAGCCACGATGGGGTTTTTGTTTGTCTGTTTTTTTCTCGTAAGCCTGCAAGGTCCTAGAGACGGAGCAGGGCCGGTCCCCAGACGCCAGGGCTGGCACAGGAGCTGCCAAGGGTTCTGGTTGCCATGAGAAGTTTTCCTCTGTGAGTGTGAGAATAAACAGTCCCTGAAATCTGAAGCACTGTGACCTGATTCAAACAGGAATAATGATAAACGCTGCCGGGGCTGGGCCAAGTCGGAAGTTTACCAGTGATCCGGACAAAGTGGCCACTTCACTCAGGACCTGTGGCCACGGCTGCCCTGCCCATGGCTCCTCGGTCATGTACCAGCTGACGCAGGTCACAGCTTGGGAGTCCTAGGGAGGAACACTTCTCTGTAATGAAACCTTCCTATGAAAGCAGAGTATTCACAAGGGACAAAGGGCCAAGCTGGTCCCAGGTTGGGCTGCGGTGCCAGCCCCAGAACAAGATTGGGAGGCAGGGCCACGGCTTGCAGAAGCTCTGTGGATTTCCCAGCGAGTGAATCATAGTCGGGATTCAAACTGGAGTCTTCTCACTGCAAACGCAGGTTTTCTCCACTCCGTCATGAGTTCCCGAGCCAGCCTTCCGGTCCAAAGGGACCTTTCTTCTAAGCCTTCTGCTCTTATGCCCGAATCCCCAGCTTTGCTTAAAGAGCCCCAGGGAAGGGGGTTCAGCCCTCAGAGGCTGGCTCGTGTGGAAGAACACGCTTTCCAATATCCCAACAAGCATCCTTTGGCTTCTGCTCCAGAGGAACCCAGAACCTCCTGCACAGCCACTCCATTTGTGGACTGCTCTGATTGTTAGAAAATTTTGCCCAAATTCAAGATTAAAGTTGCAATTTCTACCCACACTGAACAAACCTAATCTTTCTAATTATCCCCCTCCTTGCCACCCCTCCCCCAAGGCTTTCTTCACCAAATTAAGCTCCACGTTCCCATTTCTTTCAGCAGATTCTCGCGGGCCCCATGCCATCCTGGACACTATGCTTTAGACAAACTCCAGCTTGTCGATGCCTGTTTTACAGTATGGTACCTAGCGGTGAGCCCAACACTCCAGCCAAGGGCTGGACTACAGAAATCTGCCGCTTGTCCAATCCCGACGTGAGGCCCTTTGCAACTCAAGTAGAATGGCACCTGGAGGTCCCACATCCCATGGCTCTCCTGTGTAGGTGTGTCTGGGATGTCTAAAGAGCCACCAAGGCTGTGGTGGATCCCCGAGAGCCACGATGAGCATTCTTTTTTTTTTTTTTTTTAAGGCATATGCATCTATACAATTCTCTTGTTGCACAAGAAGAATCAGATCAAAAAGGAAAAAAAAAAATGAGAAAGAAAATAAAATTCAAGCAAACAGCAACAAAAAAGTGAAAATATTATGTTGTGGTCCAAGCTCAGTCCCCACAATCCTCTCTCTGGGGGCAGACTCTCTCTCTATCATCACAAGTCCATTGGAACCGGCCTGAGTCATCTCATTGTTGAGAAGAGCCACATCCATCAAAATTGATCGTCGTATAGTCTTGTTGTTGCCATGTACAATGATCTCCTGGTTCTGCTCACTTGCCTGGCTCAGTTTTTAGACCTTGTTGTCCCCGTTACAGTTCTCTGGGATGGAGCAGGCCATGGCAGACCCACCTGACCTCCTGATCAGCTCCCCGGGCACTAGAACTCACTAATTCCTGCAAGAAAACCTGCCATTCTACATCTGGACAGCTTGAATGGTTAAGAAGGTTGCCCCGATGGCACATGAAGACGTTTGTCATGATCACATGAACTCGGCGACCGCTGAAGATGACTGAGGGTGGAGAAGGGTTAGAAGTGGGCGTCCCCCTTGGCCAGCGAAAGGCAGCACCCCGGAGAGAGGCGACCACACTTAGGGTCAAGACCACTTGTCTCTGATGCTTTCCAGTCCCTACCTCTGTGAGCCTCAGTTTTCCCACCTGCCTCAGAGATTGCCAGAGATTTTAAATGGCATCGGGTGCACAACATGCTTTGCAAACTTTATTTGTTTACCTTCAGGTACAGTAATAATTGAACTTATTATCAGTGGTCTTTAGAAATCAGGCTACATCTGCAGTCTACTTAAAAAGGTGGAGGTCAGGAAAGGGAAAGGGGTTACCTTTCCTTTATGAGGTCCAAGGAATTCTGGTGTGGGACAACCTGTGGCCAGCAAACCCTGGCTTCTAAGAACCAAAGGCTCATCACCAATGGTTTGCTTTCCTAAAGGGGGGAAAGATTTGTCTTTTCATTTGAAAGCCCCCGATTCTGGGAGCATGTGGCTATGATGTGCCCTTTGGGGCCTGGGGGCCTATAAGGGACTTCCCTGGGGGGAGCAGCTGTTCCTGGCCCATCCTTCCTCGTGAGTTAACAGAGAACCAGCAGAAAGGCCGGTCCTTGGCTTGCAGCCTCACAGTCGACCTGAGGGAGTCCACCACTCTAGGCCAAGGAGGCTAAGCTGGGTTTTTCCCACACCAAAATTCAGCAGATGTTTCCGAAAGAAGTGAAAAGTCACTGAGGCAAAATCAAGAGCTTATGGGAGCTTTTGTTGAAGCTTAAAACGAGGCACCAATAACCCAAGATAATAGTGAGAAGAAATGTTATTCAGTCATTTTTCAGCCATGTCTGGCTGTCCTGACTCCATTTGGGGTTTTCTTGGCAGAGTCAAGGCCTCTTGGAGGCCTTGGCCACTGACTTCTCCAGCTCTTTTACAGATAAGGAAACTGAGGCAGACAGGGTGGAGCGACTTGCCCAGAGTCCCACGTCCAGGAAGTGTCTGAGGCTGGAGTTGGAGTCAGGACAATGAGGCTCTGACTCCAGGCCCAGCGCGCTACAACATCAAGTATCTCTCAGTGAAAGGCAAGAGGGAAAGACACTAGAAACTGGGGGATGATGCAACTAAAGGGGGGAATGTTTCCTTACCGAGGGCTGCCAGGAACTCGTGACAGCCGGGGAGCCGCCAGAGCTGGACACTGATGGAGACTTGGATTGGAGCCAAGGAGAAATCCTGTTCCTTCTCTCCGGCTTGGAGCTGGACCAAGACCTGGTGGAGCTGGAAGACAGGGAAGAGGCATCAATCTCGGCCGGCCTGCGGAGACTCGCCCTCCCCGTGCTCCCCCCCACCCACCCCACGGCTCAGCGCGGCTGTCAGGGGCCCCCCAGGCGCAGCCCCGCTGACTCTGAAGCAGAGCCGAGGCGGACCCCCTAACTTCTGGGAGAAGCCAGACCGCTCGCCCCCTCACAATGAGGATTCAGAGAAACATGGCGGAAGGGATGTGGCTGCTCCGCTGGCTGACTCAGCAGTGGCAGTGCCCAGGAGAAGGATTTCACGGCCCTGACAAAGCCCTCGGCGGGAAGCCAGAGCAGCGTTGGCCACCAGGAAGAGCCCCGGGCTTTCCTAGGACTGGCGGGAGCGTGTGGGGAGGGAAAAGCTCTCCCTTCTAAAATCCCGCCACGGACCGAGGGTCGAGCCCCGGGACCCGCACGGAGCTCAGCAGACAGACTAGAGAGGAACAGAGTGGGAGCAGATGGTGAAACGCAAAAGGGAAACTGAGCAACGAGAGGCCTCAGGGGGAGCCTCGGCCATGCCGCAGGCCCAGATTCCTCCTTGGTCTGCGTATGCTGGGGATCCCTGGTGCCCCCTGGCATTAAGCGCCATTAATCGACCTTATCCGCACTCAACGCCAGGGGATGTTTGTGGCAACACAGAGATGGGATGCGGGGGGACAGTCCTAGGTCTCGGCCCCGGGGTCCATGGAGGCCGCCCAAGGAGCCCTGCTCTTCCCAGGGAGGGACTGGCTGGGCCCGGCCTCCTGTGGCCGCCCAGAGGCGGAGGTTTCTTGGGCTCACCTGGGTCACAGCTGCTACTTAGAGGAGTACTCACCATTCCAACCATATTTTTAACAGCCTTCAGCCAGCAGATTATAAGAAAAGGAAAGAACCAGAGAGAGAAAGAGGGAGAGAAAGAGAGAGAGAGAGAAGGTGGTTTAGACTCAAGCACAGCTTGTTGCGCCCCATGAACTGCCCACTGCCATCAGCAAGCTCTGGGCCGGCCTACAAACTCGCAGCCACAGCGGGGTGCAGTCAGGGGGGGAGACAGAGCCAGGAGGGGACAAACAGGGGCGGGAGCAGCCAGACTGGGAAGCCCCCCTTGCGGACGCTCTGGGACCCGGCGGCGGCCCCCCACCCTCTGCGCTCCAGGCTCGGGGGGAAGCACTGAGCACTCGGACCCAGGAGAGCGGCCCAGTTGCCTCTGGAGGCCCGGGCCCATCCTCCAGCTGAGCCTGAGGGCAGCCCAAGGGCAGCGGGCCCAGAGAGGCGTGGTCTGCCAGTGCATGAGGGGCTCTGGGGCCCCCTGGGCTTCCCTGCCCCCCATCTCCGGACCCGCCCGTCTCCTGGGCTGTTAGGGAAGCAGATGCCATGCGCCAGTTAGAACGCGGAAAGGAGCGCAGTCTCAGCCCCTCCGAAGCTGTGGGGAAAGTCCCTGGGCTGGGCCGCCCCCCACCCCACCCCGCGCTGCCGCCGGCCAAAGGGGCAGGAGCCCCGTCCGCACAGGCACCGTTCTGTGGAAAGGAGGCGGAGCCGGGTGGCGGGGCCGCCTCGGGTGGTCGGGCTGTGCCCTGTGCCTTGTGACCAGATGACCAGGATGAGTCTCTCAGGCACCACCTCGTGGGGACTGGCCAAGTGCTGCGGCCTTCTGGGTTTGTGCCCAGTGCGTGTGTGTGAGTGAGTGTGAAAGTGTGTGTCATGCATGAGGATGAATCTGTGTGAACATGAGCATGTATGTGAATGTGAGCGCATGTGTGTGTGGATGAGTGTGGATTGTGAGTAGGGGTGTGCACTCTCCCATGGGAGGGGGGGCCCATTCCAGGAGCCCCTCCCCCCAGGTGCCCGCTGGCCCTAGAGAGTGCCCGCGGGTGGTTCCTCTGGGCCCAGAGAGAGCAGTACTGGGTCCAGAAGCTTCTGAGGGAGATCACTTTTCTTCCTTTTTTCCCCCTCAAAAACCAAGACCCCAGACCAAGCTCCTGCGCACACACAGAGGGGGAGGGGGGCGGGCGGAAGGACAAGGCTGCCGGCCCCGGACTGCAGGCGCTCCAGGCCTCGAGGGCTGGCTGGGCCCCTGTGGGAGTGCCCTTGGGAGGAGGGCCCCTGGGAGCGCAGCAGGGGTGATTTGTCCCCTAGCTGGCCCAATGGCTCCCAAAGGTTGGGGGAGGAAGGGGTGTGTGTCTTTGGGCCCCCAAGGGAGAGGCTTCCCTGAAGGTCCTCCCCAAGCTGGCTGCCTTCGGGGAAGGGCTCTGGTGCTCCCTGAGGACCAGGGGGGTGGGGGAGGCCAGGCCCGAGCCGCCCCACAGCAGAGCCCCCCTGCCCGCCAGTCCCAGCCGGGTGCTTCCCCTCCCTCTGGGACCCTGGCCCAGCCTGGCCGCTTACCCGGCTGATGAGTTGTTCTCCAGCTTCCGAGGTAGTGATGAGTTTGCACAGGGCCTGGAGGGCGGGGGACGGCAGCCCTGCAAGGCCAGACAGGGAGCTGTTCAGGACCCTTGGGGGGGGGGGTGAAGCCCTGGGTGCCCCCAAGGAGACCCCATGGGTGTGTCTTTTCCCTCACTGATGAGGGGGTCTGCCCAGCTGTCCCCTTCCTGGCTGTTCCCGGCCCGGCTGTCCCCCATGAGGGGCCGAAGCCCCCAGAGGCAGCCCTGCCAGGCTGGGAGGAAGCGGAGACCCTATGGCGCTGACTGAGTGGCCCCTCCTCCCCAGGCCCTGCTCCTGGACACACAGATGTCAGTGAGACAACCGAGTCAGGCTGAGTCTCTCCTGCCACGGACACGTCTGGGACTTGCCCCCGGTGACTGGGGTGGTCTTGGAAGCTCTGGTTTGTCACCGGGGTCTCTGCTCTTTCCTTCCATTGGAGGGCCAAGGCGGGGGGCAACAGAAGAAAAGCCTCTTGAGCAGTGTGAGACAGGAGGGAACTTTAGTAAGGGGGGGAGGGGGCAAGGGAAGCAGGGGGGGCTGGGGGTGGGCAGCCAGGGAGCACTGGCACAGTCCAGCGGGGAGAGAACGAGGGCCAGACGGGGGGCCCTCTCCATCCTAGGAGCTCCAGAGGCACATGCCCCTTTGCACCCCCAGCACCTTGTGCCATCAGCCCTTCAGAGATGGCAGTGAGCCAAATCAAGGCTGTGACCTTCCCAAGCCCACCTGGTGCTTCTCTGACCTCGCTGCCCCCAGTGCCCTCTGTACCCCAATCTTCCCTTTGTGTGTGAGGGGGTTAGGCGGGGCTGTATCCCCACCTGCCCTCTGTGGGGGTGAGGAGGGGCTGTACCCCCACTTGCCCTCAGTGGGGGGGTGGAGGGGCGGCCCTGGCCCCCTTCTTACCCAGGAGAGACTGCAGGGTGGTGCTGCACTGCTGGAGCCGCTCGCCGGGGTCAGAAGTTGGGAAAAAGACGGCGGCGGGCAGCCCGCTGGCCGGAGGGTCCAGCCTGAACCCCACGGCGGTGAGGAGCGCCTGCCAGCCGGGGATGCCGCCCACCTTGTTCTCCACGCTCTGCTGGGAGGTGTACATGGCGTTGCGCTGCCCGTTCTGAATCCGCTGCAGGGACTTCTCCACCTGGGGCGGGCAGTGCAGAGGGGCGGGGGTCAGGCTTCCCCTCCCCCGCCCTTTCACAGCATCCCCCCATGTTAAGGAGAGAGTGACAAGGAGCCTTGTCAGGGCACAGCTTGGGGGGCCTGTGGGGGCCACAGGCAGCTTAATCCCCCAAATAAAACCTCTCTCTAGTCATAATTTGTGTATTTCCCTGTTCTCCTTCCCCATGTTTCTCACCTCCCTATTAGACAGGGGGCTTCTGGGGGACAGGAACTGCCTTTTTCCTTTCTTTGTGTTTCTAGCCCTCGGCCCGGGGCCCGGTGCACAGTAGGTGCTTTATAAATGCTGGCTGCCAAGCCGGATGGCGGGTGGGGGGAGCTCGTTCAGTGCCAGAGGGCCTGAGGTGGCCCCGGAGCATTCCCGCCCTGGGCAGGGACACTTGGGGATGCCTATACCCGTTTCCTCCTTGTTTGGAGGTCCGGCCCTGTCTGACCCCACGGGACTTCTCCACCTGGGGCGGGCAGTGCAGAGGGGCGGGGGTCAGGCTTCCCCTCCATCACCGGGAGCGGGGCTGGCTTTGGTCAGGACACTGACTGTAAACTCTGTCCTAGGCGACCCCTCCCAGCAGCCCAACCCATGGGACCCGAGGCCTCTGTCCCAACCCTGCCATCATTCACCCCCTGCCCATGTGAAAAAGGCCGCCCAGAGCCCCTGAGCCTGGGGCAGGGGCTGTGGGTGACGCCCGGCTGTCACTAAGTAAGTGGCCTCTGCTCTGGGCGCCTTGATTTCCCCATCTAAGCACCCACTGTGTGCCGCCCTTGGGGCACAGGGACCCGGTGTCTGCCTCCGGGGGCTCCTGCACACCCAGAGATGTGGTCATTGGGGGAGGGGGCGCGCCTGGCCGCTGGGGGGGGGGGTGGGACTCTAGACTGTCACTCTGGCTTCCAAGGAAAACCTTCCCTCAGCCCGGAACCTCAGTTCCATCTAAAGCTGCCGATGGAAAGAGCTCCCCCAGCCCTCGGATGCATCGTCCGGGCCGAACTCCCTCCTCCGGGGGGACCCTGAGACCCGGTGGGGGGAAGGTCCGGGCCGAGCTGCCCCTCACCAGGTGGAGCAGCACGCGCAGGGCGTCTCGGGCTCTCTCCGGGTGCTGCAGGATCTCCGTCAGGGCCTGGCCGATGAGGGATGAGGGGCTGTTGAGCTTCACGTCGCTGCCGATGAGCAGGAAGCCTGCGGGAGGAGAACGGATTCCGTGGTCAGCCCTGAGCCCCTCAGTGGGGAGCAGCCCCCGGCTCCCCCATCCTCACGGGCCTGAGGCCCCGGGCGAAGCAGTTCTGGGCATGGTGACACTTTGTGCCCAGCCAGTGCTGGGGGAGGGGGAGGAAGGAGGGCCCCGGGAGCGGGAGCCAGGAGCCCCAGCTCGGCCGCTTCTGAGCCACCATGACCCACTCGGACTTTGTCCCTCACTCTCCCAGCCCATCTTCCCCCTTGGCTGGCAGCAAAGTCAGCTAGTCTCTGCTGCCCCCCCCCCCCGCGGCTCCAAAGCTGGGTCCTGCGGACCCCAAGTCCCCCAGCAAGGCCCCAGTGCCCCCAGCATCAATGTCTCCTCCCAGTACACGTGGGCCCCCCGGCCGCCTCAGCCTCTGAGCCCAGGATCCCCAGAGAGCACTCGGGCCCTTAGGGAGGGAGGTCTCCTCTTCTGGACTTCCTGTCCTTCCAGCTAGGGAGGGCCTTGGGGAACATCCTGGGCAGCCCACCAATGGGAATCCCCCAAATGTTGGCCAGGCCAAGGCTCATCCCAGGGAGCTGAGGATCACAAAACTGGGGGTGACTTGAAAGCGAACCCCACACTCCCAGACCCCGGATTCTGGGGTCCCTTTCTGGCAGTGAGCCCAGCTGGTCCAGGCAGGGGCTGGGGGTGAGGGGAGCACTCCTTGGGGGCTTTTTGCCCGTGGCCGCCAGGCTGTCCCAGGCCACCTTTCCTGGCCCCCAGCTATTGCTGCCTTTTTCCCCTTTTTTCTTTTCTTAATTTCTTTTATTTTTTTTTTAATTTTTTCCTGTATTTCTATTTTTCTTTCTTTTTTTTCTTTCTTTTTTTTTTTTTTTTTTTTTTTTTTTTTACTCTAGCTCCAGCTATGACAGAGATGGCCCAAAGCCACTGGTGGGCACAGGCCTGAGAGGGCTGACCAATGGCAGATCCACAAACTGAGGCCACATCGTGGGGCAACACCGCTTTTGTCAGCCTCAGCGGCCCCTGGCCCAGCTGGGGGGGGGGGTCATTTCTAAAATGGGCGGGGCCTCTGAGGATTGGGGGCCGCCGGGGAGACAAGTCCTCCAGGTGGGGCTTGCTGCATCCTCCACACTGCAGGCCCCGGCTTGGAACTGGGGCCACACTGGCGGGTGCTGGCCCCTGAGGCAGAGCCCCCGGTTTCCGGTTCTGGCTGTTTGCCCCCCTGCGACTGGCATTTAACTGTTTAAACATGATTTCGACTTGATTTTTTTTTCATTTAACCTTAATGAGTCTCAGTTTCCCACTTTGTAAGAAAGGTCAGTGTTCATTCCCTTGAAGGGCTGTCACAGGCAAAGTGCTCAGAGGCAGGAACCTGGAGACGCTTCCTGCTGTATGACCTGCCTCAGTTTCCTCCAGCCCCAGCCCAGGCCTGAGCCCCCTGCCCCGGCCCAGCCCCGGCGCCTGGCTCTGGCCTCCTCCTCCCCGGCCCCCTGGCCCCAGCCCCTGGCCTGGCCCTGGCCCCTCCTCCCCGGCCCCCCGGCCTGGCCCAGCCCCTCCTCCCCGGCCCCCCATCCCGGCCCCCTGGCCTGGCCCGGCCCCTCCTCCCCGGCCCCCCATCCCGGCCCCCTGGCCTGGCCTAGCCCCTCCTCCCTGGCCCCCCGGCCTGGCCTGGCCCCTCCTCCCCAGCCCCCCGGCCTGGCCCCGGCCCCTCCTACCTGCCCAGTTGGACGGGTGCGAGAACTGCTTGCTGCTCTGCACCCCCTTCATGGCCTCACCCAGGGCGGCGCTGGCCCGCAGCCCGTTCAGCAGGGAGGAGTAGAAGGCGTGGATCAGCATCTTGGAGGCGGCCACGGGCACGGGCCACAGCGACACCAGCACGCACTGGGCGCCCGCCGCCAGGAAGGCCCGGGTCAGGGCGATGACGCCGTCGGCCGTGACCCTGCCGCCCGACTCCTGGTAGGAGCCCAGCACCACCAGCTTGCCCGGGAGCCGCAGGTCCAGGATGTCGGCGGCCGTGAGCAGGAACTCCTGCAGGGGCGGGCAGTCTGAGATGCTCTCGGCGTCGCTGGCATCGTCCTGCATGCGCAGGGACTCGGGGATGGTGTAGGGGTTGCCGAAGGAGCTGCGGCTGCCCCCGGGGGTGCCCTCGGCGTTGGGGGTCAGCACCAGGGCGGACAGCTTCCAGGAGATGTGGGTGGCGAAGTGCACGCACTCGGCCTGGCTCAGGGCGCTCATGACGCGCTCCTTGGTGGCCACCGCGCCCACCAGAGGCTGGCAGCCCAGCAGCTCCGACACCATGTAGGCCTCCTCCTCCGCCGAGGGCACCGGCCCCCACAGCCAGCGGTCCATGACTGCCGAGGGCAGCTTGGGGTTGCCGATGACGGCCGCCATCGAGGTGGAGCTGGAGAAGGCGGGCGCGCTCTTCCTCAGGAGAGACTAGGGCGAGAGAGGGCGGTGAGTGGGGAGGCGGCAGCCTGGCTCCTTCCCTCCCTCCCTTTCTCCCTCTCTCTGTTCCTCCCTCCCTCCCTCCCTGTCTAAGGGCGCCACATAAAGCCAGATGTGACTCATGATGGCAGCCTGTAAGAACACAGCTCCCCCCAGCAGCAGGTGGCCTGAGCGGCCCCATGTGCCCTCCCAAGGACGGTGCCCCTAACCCAAGGTTGGGCACAGGCCTTGGTCACCTTGGTGCCCCCTGCCCCCGACACCCCCAGGCCTCCTGTTCAGAGGGGGTCAGTTCTAAGTGTAAAGCCCTCAGTGTTCTTAGCATTGAGGTGGCCAGTGTAGGTTTGGATGGGGGATGGAGCCCCTCGAGGGGAGGCCGGTGCCCCCTGAGGGGAGACTGGCCACTTTTGCTTGGCTGTGCTCCCAAGGCTCAGTCTTTCTCCCCTTGCGCCCAAAGGGGCTGCTCCCCAAAGCTGCCCGAGCCCTCTCGCTTTAGTCCCTGCTCTGCTCTGTCCTCACAGTTGCTTGCCACAAACTAAGCATGACGCCCCTGGGTACAAGAGGCACCCAATGGATGCGGGGATGGCGCCGCCTGAGGATGGGCCAGACTTCTGCAGACAAAAACGGAGCAAGCGCTTCCCTGGGAGATGGTTTCCCTTGGATCCCTGTGATCTTAGAGAGGACCCCAAAGGAGCCTTGAAGGGCAGAAAAGGGGGAGCGGGGAGCTGCAAGGAGTCCTGTGCTCCATCCCCCTGCCCCTGGGCAGCGCCACCCTCAGAGCTTTTGCCCGCTGGGAGCTGATGGCGGTTTATCCGTTGCTAATATTTGGTGTCACAAAACAGGCAAGGGGGCTGGTGGGCTGGGGGGGTTGGGGGGACTGGGGACCGGGGGGCTGGGGGTGGGGGCCTACCTTGGAGTTGGGGCTCAGGGCCCGGATGGAGGGCACTGCGATGAGGGTGAAGCGCTCATACAGATACTCGTTGGAGGAGCTCCCTTTCAGGAGGGCAAAAGGAATGAGGTACAGCTCTCCTTCCAGCACCAGGACCAGCTGCCGATGGCGCCCCACGGGCCCGCTGGAGTGCATCAGGCCCTGGGGGGAGAACAGGGGCACACAACTGAGTCGGCGGCTCCCCAGGCGCAGGGTGGCCCCCCCCCCCCCGGCATGCTCCGTGTCCCCAGTGCTCCAATGGCCATGGGCAAAGGGCCTAGACAAATCCGTCAATGGGCAAACAAAAGTGAGACACTGGGCCAGGAGTGTGAGCCGTGGATCAGCGCCAGCCCAACAGACGTGCTCAGAAGGGTTCTGTGAGGACGGGTCTGGCTGGAGGCGTTCAGCCAGGGCCGGGACTGGGCCAAAGCATCCCCACAAAATTCCTATCGGGCCGGGGGATGGGAGACAGGGGCTGGAGAGGCAGAGGACAGGGGCCGGGGCAGTCCAGAGGAAGAAGAGTTGTACGAGACAAGGAGCAGACAAGCTGGGCCCAGGGAACAAGGAGCATCCTGCCCGTGGTCTAAGCCCTCATGCTGCGATCTGAAGCCTCCCCAGCTCGAGGTGCAGAAGGGAAGGGAAAGGGAGGGAGGGTGGCAGGGCTGCGGAGGGGGCAGAGAAGGGCAGAGGCCGACCACACCTGCATGACCTCCCCAGGTCCCCCTAATCCTCTGCAGAACGTGGGTCACCCTTTGGTCCCTCTCCCAGGGAGGTTATAGGACTTAATGTTATGTAAAGCACCCTCAGAGAACAGGGGCCTGGAGATCCAAGCGGCAATGATGGCGGCCACATCTCCCCTGCTCGGACACCCCCCGGGAGTTTTCTGAAGAAGGGAGGTTTCTTTCAAAAAGCACAAGAATACGGGGCAAAGAAAGGGGAGCCAGAAAGGGCATTCAAGCCAAAGGGAGGCTGGGGACAAAGGAGAACGGGGACAGGGACATGGGGCAGCGGCAGGGGGCACAGGCACTGTGGGAAGCAGTCCTGGTGGGGGCAGGGGAGGAGCTGTTCGTCGCCTTCTCGGCCCATCCTCTGAAACAGTTTGGCCAGAGACGGAGCAGGGGTAGGAGAGGCTCCAGTCTGAGGACGGCAGGGTCAGGATCCTCTGCCATTCTGCCTCACTGGGGCTCTCGACAGTGGGTGCCTGCCTGCCCGTCCAGCCCTCTGCCACCCGGCCACCCTGGGCGCCGGCCCGCTGCATCTTGACAGGCTGGTTCCAGGTGCCTGCTGACCCCGGCCACTGGGTGCTCCGCCCATCCTCCCCCTGCGGCCCAGGTCCCACACTGTCCCCGTTTTACTGGGGGGGGGGGGGGGGGGGGGGGGGAGGGGGATTGTGGCTCTCTTCCGTCTGACTTCCTGCTCTGGGAATCTGGCTGAGGGCAATGTGACCTCGGCTAAGCCGGAGTGCCCTGTGCCCTACAGAATTTCCAGGTGAGCTGGAACCCCTACGGTCCAGGGTTTTTTCTCCTCCTTTTTCTGAGAAACAAATAAAATCATTCGGCTAATTTGCATCTTGTTTGCCTTTGGGAGCGATTTTGAGGACGAGTTTAAAACAAATGACTGTGTCCCAAGACTTTGGGGCTGACTCTCAGGCTTCCCGGCCCCCAGCTCCATCTGCGGGGCCGGATTTCTGGGCTTCAGGATGGGTAGCATCATCCAGAAAAGCTCCTCCTGCAGGGAGGTCAGAGGCCTTGGGCCTCGGGTCCAGCCTCAGTCCCTCGGTCTCTGTAATTCCCGGCAGGGGGCGACACAAGGTGGGCTCTGGCCTGCTCTGGGACAGCCTCTCTGGGCTTCCATCCAAAGGCGGGCTTGGGTCAGGGGGCTTGAGCTCAGGCAGCGAGGGGTCCCTCGCGCCGCCTCCTCACAGGGACAGACAGACCACGGGCCTTCTGGGCAGAACCCAGTGCAGCCCACAACCGGCGCCCGAGAGGGCGGAGGGGGAAGGGGAGGAGGGGTCACGGGCCTCAGTGACTTGGGCCTGGGAGGCTGTGATGCGGAGAAGATGCTGCTTGGGGCGGGCTCTGGGCCACTTGGGGCCGGGAAAAATGGCTTGTGGGGGGCGGGGAGAAATAACTGAATATCCTTATAAACTGGAAAATGTCGTGTAAACCATTTATATCAACCATTAAATTGCAAACAATCCTAATTTACTAAGACGCCGTTGCTGCCAGTGCTGGGCTGCACGAGCGCCAAACCCGTGGCCCGTGACACAAGCAAGTGTGGCCCAAACCGGATTAAAACGTAATTGGGAAATATTTAACGAAAGAAACGGAGACTCCCTAAAACAGAGACAGCCCCGCATCTCCCAACCCAGTCTCTGTGCAGCCACAGGGATCCTTATGTACAGATCGGCGGTGGCCGCTTCGATCTGGATTGACGCCGCGGCTACGCCGAAACACAGATTAATGTTTGCTGGGTGATGGGTGAAAAACCAAAGTGCTGGCGTTTGGGGCTCTCTGGTTGTCTGGATTGGGGACAAACGCGCACCAGTCGTTCTAACAGGCAAAAGATGGGCCCGCGTGGCCAGACTTTTGAGGGCGGTTGGAGCCGGTGGTGGAAAGCACTCTCCCTACTCGGAGCCCAGATGGCAGAGACCGTGGTTCCTCCCTACCGCTGGGAAGTGCGAGGGCCCTGAAACTCTCTGAGAACCCAAACACATTGGACTAGAGGGCGTCCGAGGCCCCTCCTCGCCACAACGCTCTGCCGTCCTAAGCTGGCGAGCCTTCCCAGTCAGGCTGATGCTGATACATGAAAGCCTTCGCTAGAGCAGGAGAGGGAGAATAGCCCGCTGGGCTGGCCCAGGTAAGGGGGCCGTTCTCCCACTCTCTCCCCTCTGGGGAGGCCGAGGAGCTTCGTCTCAGGCTCCGTCATCCCTTCTGGCACCGGACGGTCGGCCTGGACGTAACTGGGCTTGTTTTTTCTCTTCCTGATCCGCTCTAGAAATGCTCACAGTGCTCGGATGGTGACAGCCCTCCTCTGAATGCCACAAGAGAGGTTTTGGTTAAAAGCAGCCGACGAGGAGGCCCCTCAGTGACCCGGCCTTCTCCAGGCCATATGGCACACCTGGGACCTTGTCTCTCCAAATCCCTTTTAAAAACACACAAAATTGCTCTTTTCATCTGAAAATCCATTTAGGAGAGGACACCTTCCCTCGCTAAGGACAGATCAGAGCAACGGCTGCTCCCAAACACGGCAGGGTGGTCCCTGTGTCAGAGCCCGGCCTGGTCCCCGCTCGGGAGCCTCGTCTAACAGTCATGAGATCCAGGCTCCGGTCAGGGCCAGGGGCTCCAGACACAGGCCGGAAGCACCAACCCCATCGATGTGACTGCTTCAGATCCAGGTGAGTTAATGAGGCCTTCGAAGCCTCCGTAGTTTCGCGACTGAAACCCGAGGCTAAGTTGGGGCAGGGGGTGGTCGTGATCCCAGCCAACGCCTTCCCGGGGAGAGCCCCGCCTGTGACTTTTGTCTTTGAAGATGTGAGTGCTGAGGATGAACTGGGCCAGAAGTGGAACAAAACCAAGGTCAGGGCAATGAAGGCAGTAAATGGGAAGTGCGGGCATGAGAAATATAGCGGCGGGGCCTGGACCTTCCTCAGAGAAACGGGGCCTTGCCTCATGCCCAAAAGGCCCATGTCTCCCTCTCTTCTGGCCAGGACAAAGGCCCAGGAATGAGGGCATGTGCCCGCCACAGGGAGGGCAGGTGCTGGCGGAGAGTGCCAACCGTCCATCCCTCCCTTCTGAAGGAGGAACAACAGCCACGCTCCCCCAGCATGGGGACCAGCCTGGCCGCAGAAGGCGGAAGGGGAACGAGGAAGGCACCGAGGCCAGACTCCAGAGGGGCCTTCGGGGTCCCGGAGGTACTGGGGGGGGGTTCCCCATTCCTTTTTTGTGCTTTTCAATCATGTCTGACTTCATGGATGCTTTTGGGGTTTTCTTGGTATAGACACTGGAGTGAGGGAACTTTGCTTCTCATCCCATTTCATGGATGAGGAAACTGAGGCAAGCTGCTGAAGCTGCCCAGCTGGTTTGGACTCAGGGAAAGGTCCAGGCCTGGCACCCGTCCCTGACCCCCCCACCCCGGCTGAGGAACACCTGCCGGGTAAGGCGGGACAGCATCTTTCCTGACTTCTGTGACGCTGAGCTCTGTCCTTCACTGCCCCCAACATGCCACAGAGAGAACCCGGCTGAGAGTCGGGGTCCAAACCCTCTTGGACTGCCCATCGAACGACCACAGCGTTCCCATGAGAAATGGAAGGCTGGCCCGACCCCTCAAGGTCTCTCCCGGCTCTAGCTGCATTGTCCAGCACTCACGACCTGCAACAACAGGGCCTCTCCGGTGATCGGGGGGGTTCATCGCTGTCCGGGCACCCTGGCCCCTTGGGGACAGGCAGCCTTGGAGGGATTTCCGGCCCCTTGACCCTGCGGGCCCCCCCAGGGAAGGGACACGCTGTTGTCGTCCAGTCAGCAAAGGCCCTGGCGGGTGGAAGCAGAAGCCACGGCAGGGGGGGTCTCCCTAAGCAAAAAGCCATTCCTGGGGAAGGGGGGCCTAAGGTCAGCCCTCCGTGCCACTCCTCCCATTGTCCCTGAGCCCCCATGAGGGGCCGGACACTGGCTCCCATTGCTCAAAGCCCCCTACAAAGGGCAGAAGCTTTCTGACTATCATCCCTTACTCCCTCACGAGGGGCCGGGCAGCAGCACGGGCTCACACTGTTTGAAGCCCCCTAGAAAGGGGCAAAGCAGTGACTGAGGCGGGCCCGTGCTGCCCTCTGGTGGCCACACACTCTCTGGATGCCCGCAGGAATCAGGGATCTCGGAGTCCTCAGTGACCGCAGGGGCTCCTGGGCCCCAGGAGGCCCCTCATTCATCCTCTTTAGCCATTGGGGGTGTTCTTTGGGTTACTGACAAGCGGCCGCAGCGCCTTCGTGCTCTGTATGGTTTTCATGGGTGTCATGGGGCCGGCTGGGCTCTCAGAGGCTGAGCAGGGGGAAAGCCCAGAGCTCTCGGGGGGCTCAGCGCCCCCTTCCCAGCTGCCAGAGCGGCCCCCACAGAGCAGCCGTTCTGGGTTCAGGCTGGCCCCCATCCCTCTGGGCCTCTCCTGAGCCCCTAGAAGAGCTCAGACGCTCCAGCTCAGGGTCTTCCATGGCCTCTGTGAGCTCTTGGGGGCTGCTCCTAGAGGGCCTCTGTTCCTCAGGGCCTCGGCGCCTTCATCTGTGAGGTGCGGGGGTCGCTTCCGTGATTCCCCTCAGTGCCCCCTCCTCCGGGGCGGCTTTCAGAGCCCACGACCCGGGTCCCAGAGGAGCCCGCCTCGCCCATCCTGGCCGGCCCCGGGCCACTGTTCCACCAGGGCCCTCCTCAGCTGCAGGGAGAAGGGGCCACGGTCCCACTGCTGTGTCTCCCTCCCCTCGCTGCCACTGAGGAGTCAGCCGGGGTAAGTGGCCTTGGGAGGGTGCCTGGGGTCAGGGCCTTCTCAGGGGCTCTCAGAGACGCTGCTGGGCCTGATCCTTGGGGGGAAGAAGAGAAGAAGGAGGAGGAGGAGGAGGAGGAGAAGGAGGAGGACGACAGAGCGGGCAATAATTCCCTGAACCTGCTCTCAATGGCGGCCAGCAGGAAAAACAAGGTGAGAAACCATCTCGCCAGTTCTGGTCTCTCTTCCTCTCGGGGCAGCACGGACGTGAATCCGGATCAGTTAGGACGGCGTCAGGGAGGCCGTTCCTGGGAGAGCCTTCTCCAACCGGTCACCTGATGATAAGGGGGAGTTGCCTTAGGGAGTCCTTCTGACCACTGAGGAGTCGTCTTTGCTCTCTGCGGGCCAGGCCGGGGCTTTTGAGGTCATCGGCCGATCCCAGAGGCTCCGAGAGGACCAGAGAATACGCAAGAAGCCGGAGCAGAGACAGGATTCGGGCCTGGGCCTCCCTGGGGTCGGGACTTTTCCATGAGTCCCAAGTACCTCATGTGGGTCCCTCGTCCATTCCAGCACCAAGGCCATATTTTACAGTTTGGAAAAAGCAGAGGCCATCAGCTCACTCTTGTGCAGGGAGAACAAAGACGGGAAGGCTCGGAGGAAGCCGGGAGGTTGCTCTCTCCAGCCAGGGACGACTCTAAGACCTGCGCTGGGGGCTGCGTACCACCCGCTGATGTCAGTGCATCCCGACAGGCATCCGAGAGCCCAGCACTGGCCAGCTGCCCTCCCAGGGGCCTTGTGGGCCCCAACCCCACAGAGGCTTGTGGCAGTCACAGTTACAAGGGCCCAGGGTCCCACCAAGGAAGGGGGTGGGGGCTGTGCCAGAAAGTCACGTGGCAAAGCCAGGGGAAGCACATTCAGCCTAAGAGCAGGCGCTCTGGCCCCTCCACGAGGCGCCCGCCCAGGAGGGGAGGCGGCGTCCAGACAGTGTCAGAGAGGAGGGGACGAGAACACGGCTCCTTCCTCCGAGACTCACGGTGCAGACAACAGGAACCCCGGAAGGAAAGAGAGGGGCTGGGGGGTTCCGGGGGCTCACTCACACACGCTCACACACGCAAGCAGGTCCGGAGCTCGCAAAGAGGCCCCAAGGAAACGGCCCGCCAGTTTGGGGGATGGTCACAGCCCAGCCCTGCTCTTCCCCTTCCCACACTGGCTGTCAGACACTGATAGTGAGGGGGAGACAGTGGCGTGGGAGGGAGCAAGACGGGGACAGACATGAGGGGGGTAGGACAGAGAGGGCGAAGGGAGGGAAGGAAGGAGGGACAGAGAGAGCAGGGAGGCGGGGGAGAGAGAGAAAGAGACAGAGAGACAGAGAGAGCAGAGAGGCGGAGGGAGAGACAGAGGGAAAGAAAAAGAGAGAGAGAGAGAGAGAGAGAGAGAGAGAGAGAGAGAGACAGACAGACAGACAAGAAAAAGAGGGAGCCAGAGTCAGAGAGAAAGATTATAGAACTCCTGGTTTTCTCAGCGGTTCTCATTCCCCTGGACGCAGCCCCAGCCCCGGCTCAGTGGTCAGCGCCGCAGCCACTTACCCCTTCCATGGGCGCTATGAGCAGGTCGTACAGAGCCCGAAGCGGGGGCTTGCTGAGGGAGCTGGGCCTTCTGGGAAGCGAGGATGTCCCATCCTTAATGGGCGACACGGTGTTGCTGAACAAGCTGGTCATGCTGTGGCAGCTCCTGCAGAGAGAGGGGACGAGGGATTACTTGGGGCCTGGATGGGCACCCCTGGAGGGGGAGGGGTCAGGCTTGGGCCGGGGGCGCAGGGTGAGCTCCCCATTCGCCTTCCAGAGTGGTGACCACTGACACAGTGCGGGGTGGACCAGCTGCAGACGCAGGCGTGGCCTGTGCAGTTTTCCTACATAATTGGTCGTCCCTGTTCAAGGGACTTAATTGCTCCTCGTGTGGTGGAATCGTGCGCAGGCCTGCAGGAGGGCGGGGATTCTGGCCCATGGATGGCACCGGGCTCAGAGAGCAAAGGGGATGCTGAGGGGGAGGGGGCGCCGGCCAGCAGGGGAGGGGGTGAGGCCAGGGCTGGGCCCAGGGCAGCTCAGGGCTTTGGAGCGGGCCAGTGTGGCCCAGTGAGCTGCTTGCTGCCCAAGTAATCTGTCCAGGGCAGTAATTGCTGCCCAGGCCAATGGTGGTGCCCGCCCTCAGCTGTGCCAGGGACATGCCCGTAATGTTCACTTGCCCGGCTTTGGATGGCATTGCCCACATGGCGGGGGCTCGCTGCCTGACCCAGGCTGCCTCAGGGTTGGCAAAGGCGGCTGAATGGCCGGTAGTTTACCCCCCTCCCCAGGCTGATGCACCTGGGGGTTCTCTCCGTGGGCACACATCCAGCTCTGGTGCCGGGTGGGCAGTGTCCATGGGCCCAGTCACTACCAATTACCAAGTCAGGTCCCTCGCCTGGGAACAAGTGACTGCCCATGACCCTGTCGTGTCGCTTCTCGGACATCAGGGTCAGTGAGGCGCATGTGCCCCAGGGACGTTCCCGCCTGCTGCCAGATCCACGGCCTGCAGGTGACAGGCCTGGGCCGGGCTTGGCAGATCCACGGCCTGCAGGTGACAGGCCTGGGCCGGGCTTGGCAGATGGGTAGCGGGTGCCTTCCGGGCGGATGCCGTGGGGAGGGCGGCCCCGCTCTCCTGCTTCCCGGGGCACTCATGTCAGACACAAGGCAAGGGTGTCCTAGAAAATGAGGGGCAACGAAATGCCGGCTGGAAGCCATTTTCACGGCTATGTGAGTCGACCTCATTTGATCACACGAACCCCCCCCCCCCCCCACAGGCTCTCCAAAGGATGCACAGTTCCTCCACGAAGGACTTCACGCAGACAAATGGCCCGGGGCCATCCCCTCTCACCGGCCACAAGCTCCCTCAGGGAGATGCTCCCTAACGCAGGGGTCACTCTCCATATATTCCTGTGCCGCGTTGGCCACGTGGTGGCTCCCAAAGCCACAGAACGCTTGGGGCCTGGGGCCTGACGGGCAGAGGTCCTGACGCGAGGGCCGCCCGGCAGCAGGGCCAGGGATGCCCACCTCTCCGCCGCAGGCCTGGCTGGGGACAGGGTGGGCCCTTGCATGTGTCTCTCCTCAGGCTTTGGGAGCCTCTGGGAGAAGGGCACGTCCCCATACCATTAACAACGTAATTTCTCACTCCCAATTCTTGTGCCAAGGCCGAGGGCGAGGCAATCACAGCTTCTCTGCTTGGCTGGGCCGTCAAAAGGGGAATCACAAGGAAGAGGCTTCGGGGGGCCCAACAAAGCCCAAGCTCCCAGCAGCCCCAGGGGCAGGGGCAGGGGAGGGACCGGTGACCTCTGTCTCCTCCATCCTCAGTCTCTATCCCCCGCCAGCCTCCACGTGCTCAGCAGGGATGTGGCTGCCCAACAGTCATGGAGGCCCCTGCCAGTCTGTGCGCACCTCATTACCTCCAGTGGAACCGAGAGGGACCTTCCATCAAAGTGAATCTGAAGGACAGGAGCCGGGGGTGGGGGTGGGGCTTTCTTAGTGGAGGGGTAAGTGGAAGGAGGCCAGTGCTCCGTGGGGAGGCGGGTGCTGCCCTCACCTGGCAATGCAGGCAAAACTCAGGAGGTTGGTGGCTGTTCAGGCCTTAGGGGTCAATGAGGTCACTCCCCTGCACGGGGCCTTCATCCCTGCTCAGCATGCCCAACAAGAGGCCTCTGCTGGGAAACCTTTACAAGTAACAGGCTTGGGGGCAAACACAAACCACTGCTGCTTCCTCCAGACCCAACACGGCCCTCCCCATCCTAGGAAGCCGCCCCCAAATTGTATCCAGGTGGTTCCTCTCGGCTGACCACAAGAGGCGCCTCTCACCCCGCAAGAACTTCCTGCAGGGTCTTCCTGGGGATTTGGGGCCCGCGTCCTCTCTGCGCAGTTTTCAGTTTTCACAGTCTGAGGCCCCGGAGACGAGTCCTGCCGGGGCCTTCCGCAGCGGGTCCTGAGGAAGGCAGACCCGGCTTTCGCCCCGAGGGCGGCTGCAGGGCCCGCTCTGCACTGGGAGACTTCCTGCGCCACTTCCTCTTGCTTCCGGCCCCCAAAGAGGGTTTGGATCCAGGCTTGTTTAATCCGTTGTCACGGTGGCTTTCCAGAAAAGGCGGCGGCGTCTGGGCTTGTGGGACCATTTCCCATCTCAGGCAAGGCTTCCCCCAGACCCCCGAAGCTCGCTCGGGAGGTGCCGACTGCAAGCAAGGGAAGGCCCGGACGGGCCCGCAGGCCCAGAATCGGGGAGAGAACGCCGGGCCAGAAAGCCTCGAGTCCAAATCCAACCTCAGTCACCGACTAGCTGTGTGACCCTGGGCCCGTCCCTTCACTCTGTCTGCCTCAGTTTCCTCGGCTGTAAAATGAGCAGGAGAAAGCCGTGGCAAGCCCCTCCCTAACGGGGTCACAAGGAGCTGCTGGGGGCCGAATGGCAGAGGCGAAGGAGGATTGTTTCCACCTTCTTGGCCGCGCGGCCCTGCCAGCCCCTTACCCCTCTCTGGGCCCTGGTTTGTCCCCCCGCAGAATGGGAGCTGGGCTAGGACTCTGGGGCCTCTTCCAGCTCTGGAACCCTGCCTTCTGGGAGTCTCCGGCCCCTCACAGCTGGAAGGCTCCAAGTGCTGGGCCAGGCCAGCGCTAGCAGCAGGACCGGCGGGAGGCAGGCCGGGCGCAGTCAGAGAACTCGGCTCCACCCCTCACCAGCGCACGGCCCGCCCTCCGAGATTGCTCCGGCGCGCGTGCGTGACGGACGCCGCGGGCCTCGCTGCGCCCCCGTGAGGAACCTGGCGTGGAGGGGCCTCTGCTCCCTGCGCTCTGGGCCCTGAGGAGGGGCTCTTAGCCTGGGGTCCGGCAGCCGAAGGGGAAGAGGAGGTTGGGTATCGTGATGCAGCCTGGTGGGTTTCCTTCCCTGCTCCTTCATCTTGTGCGTCCGGAAACACCGTCCTAAGCAGGGACCAAGAGGCCTGACCCGTTATCAGAGGGGCCCAGGCTCAAGGAAGGCGAAAACTGCGCCTGCTAAGAGATCCCTAAGCGCTGAGGCTCAGTCTTCCCCAGCGGTTGGGCCCTTTGCGGTCCGGGCGCCCCGACGGTCCGGGCCCGTGGGTGCTGGGGCCTTGGCCGGAGCGGCGCTCGGGGCCTCAGCTCTCCCGGCGGTGACCCGGGGCCGCCATCCCCCCCTCCCCCCCCCCTCCCCCTCCCGCGGCCTGACTGAGAGCCATCCCGGGCGCAGAGAAAGGGGCCGGCGGGGGCCTGACCTGTGACCCCGGGCGGACTGCTGCCCCCGATGACCCGGGACGTAGGGGGGCGCCCGCGGGCACCGCCCGGGGCCGCTCCTGGGGGGAGGGGGGCGGGGCTGATACGGCCTCAGGTTTGGGTCCTTGTTGGGAAGCTTCCGGACCGAGCTTGGGGCGCAGGCGCAGAAGCGGCGCCCCCCGCCGGGCTCCCGCGCCGAGGCCGTCTTTTCTGGGGGGCCGCGGCACCGCCCCCCGCCCCCCATTTCTGTCCCCAGGCTTCCCTGGATGCTGGGCCGCCTGAGCACTTGCTTCCTCGCTCCCGGCCCAGCAGGTGGCGCCAGAGGGCCGCGGCTACTCGAGCCTGACAGTTTCTGGCTGAACTTGACGGCTGGAAGCGCAGCAGCCGGGGAGGGGGCGGGGCTCCCTCCTCCCGCCGCGCCTCCAGGGGGCGCCCCGGCGTCCGCAGCACGCTGGCGTCCGGGGCAAGGCCGCCCCCTCCCTTCCCGGAGAAAAGGCGGCTTCGGGCCGAGCCTCCTGCACGTGGCCGGATGCCCCACGGGAGAAGGGGGGCGGGGAGGGGGCAGCCGGCCTGGCCCGGTGCGGGGGGAAGGGGGCGGGGCGCGGGCCCGGACTTTAATTTCCCTCACGGCCGCAGGTCCGGCGAGGGCCGCCCCAGAGCCCCGGAGACGCCCCCCCCAGCCTCAGCAATGGGACGTAGGGCAGGCGCGCAGGGGAGGCCCCGCTCCCGTTTCAGAGCCCGCCGGGAGCCCCAGGCCCCGAGTCGTGCAGAAGCCCCCGCGCCCCTCGGCCACGGCCCCATCCGAGCGAGCCCGGATCCTCTCCGCCTCCTGTCTAACAGGCTGCAGGGCAGGAGCCCACAGACACAGACGGACGCTGGGTGCAGTGGAGCCGCCCCCCGTCCCTCCCCCGCCTCTCAGCCCCCGGCTCTCAGCCCCCCTCCCCCTCCCCGGCTCTCAGGCTCTCGGCCCCCCCTCTCCCCCTCCCCCCGGCTCTCGGACCCCGGCTCTCGGCCCCCCCCGCTCTCGGCCCCCCCTCTCCCCCTCCCCCCGGCTCTCGGACCCCGGCTCTCGGCTCCCGGCCGGACGCCCCCTGCCCGGCCTTCTGGGCACCTCTGACCTCCCAGTCCGGGGCACCTGGGATCTCGGCACGGGCCCGCCCGGCTCCAGGGACAGCAGTGGCCGCTAGAGGGCCCAGGGCTCGGGTTCCCCTTCCTCCCCAGGCGGGCCAGGCTCCCACCATGCCGGCTCCTTGCCTCAGTGAGGGCCCAACTCAGTCACCGCGGGGCGGGCAATCCGACTCCATCTTCCTCCCAGCGGACTTCATGCAAGGTCCTGTAGGGCCCCGCGGGGCTCAGGACTGGCCGGGGTCTCCTTCCCTTCCCCCGGGCTCCTGAGGGACCTCCCGGGAGGCCGACGAGTGGGGGGAGCCGTGGATTCGGAACCAGAGACCTCGATGGCGCTCCTGGCCCTCGGCTGCCCGGCTGGGCCTGGTGTAGGAGAGGCGAGCTGCGCCTGGTGGTCGCGCGGCCCCGGGGTTTGGGGGTCTGGGTGCTGGCGGCCCCGGGTTTTCCATTTCTTTCCTTTAGACCCACCTTGTGCCGGGGGCATTCTGACCCACCCGGGGGCTTGGACGCACATTCTGCCCCTGCCGAGGGCGGGCCGACGTCTTGCTTTAAGCAGGTCTCGGCGCTGCCGGGTCTTAGGACGGTGAGAGAAAAGTAAAGTGGCGAAACCCGTTCTGTTCCCGCGGTCGGAGCAGCCTTTCTGGGGGACCCTCCTCACAGGCTTTGGCAAAAGGACCATTCCTTCCCCTTGAAGCCTCGGATGGGGGGCTTCAGCCCCGGAAATGGGGGTGGCAGATGCCAATTACCCATGGATCCTCCTGCCCGGTGCCCGTGGGAAGTGCAGGCCCCTTCTCTGGCGGGGCTCCAGCTTGTGCAGGACAGAAGGGGCCCGGGGGTGGGCTGGAGCCGGTCTCGCCCACCCCTCCGGCTCAGTCTTCTGGGCCCTGCTGTGCCAGTGGGCACCAAATGCCACCTGTGGTCCTGGGACGGTGGCGCGCTCCACAGGAAGCGCTCCACTGGGCTATTATGTCGGCTCTCGCAGTGATTCTGTCCGTTATAATTAGCTCTTTGCTTTCCCAGGAAAACCAAAGATTATGCAAAGTGGCAGAGGGGGCCGTGCCCCGGGAGCCGCCTGAAAGCCAAGCCTTGATTCGAAATCCAGGGCACTCCGGCTCCCCCAGGGACGGCCAGCGCTCACGGGGTCACACACGCCCAGCTGGGATGCACTCAGAGCCAGCGGGGATGGGGAGGGGGGGCGGGCAGCGCGGCTGCACAGGACGCCTGCCCAGGGCCAAAAGCCCGTGGTCACAGCAGCTGTCGGGGAGAGGGGCCTGATGCTCCCAGGGGTCAAGGCTGGCATGGCACCTGCCCTTCTTGTCCTGCTGCGTAGCCCAGTGGGAAGTACCCCAGTGTGGCAACGGGCTGGGGCCTTGTCTGAAGTGCCCCCGGCCCCCACTCTCACACACACACACACACACACGCAAACTCTAGGGTCACCCACCCAACTGCAGCCACGCTCGGAGAGAGACCTTCTTCATTCACTTTGTTTTTCCATGGGGACGGTCAAGCCAACCTCTTCATCAAAGAGGTCATATAAGACGAGAACCTAATAAAGGTGGCAGCCCCGTCTCATTTGTGTTAGAGATGGCAAAGAGATACATAAACACTCCAACAAGCAGGAGCGGCGTCCGCCGGACCACGGCCGGGGGGCGGGGGCGGCCCACGGGGACCTGAGCTCCAGGACCTGACGCAGCAGCGGGCAGGAGGAGGGCAGCACATCACAGGCACCCGGGCACCGGGCGTGGGCTCTCCCCGTTCCTCTGTTTGTGCCCAAGCAAATGTGAACTCTGCAGGACACACCAATGATCCCCTAAGAAAGCGCCATTGGGAAGGAGGCTCATTTTCAAAAAGAGTGTTTTTGCGGAACCGTGTTGGCTGAAGAGTCTCCCCCATCCCCACTTCCTGTTCACAAGCGGCAGCGCCAGGCCAGGGAGGACCACCCTGAGCTCTGAATACAGACACACCCCCTCCTTCAGTGCTCCCTCAGCCGTCACCTCCTAAGCAACATCTTTCTTGATTTCCTCAGTTGTTCTTTCCTTCTGTCTTGATCTCTGTTTCTTTTTCTGTCTCTGTCTCTCCTTGTCTCTCTCTCTCTTTCTCTGTCTCTCTGTCTCTCTTTTTCTGTCTCTGTGTCTCTCTCTGCCTTTGTCTCTGTGTCTCTCTCTTGTCCCACCTCAGATTGTCTCTTGTTACCTTGTGGACCGTACCCCTCTCACCAGCAAAATGCCTGCTTCTGGAGGGTAGGGACCACTGGATCCCCAGTGCCCCCCACAGTGGAGCTGGCACATGGCGGCCATATGTTGTACTGCCCTAATGGGGCACTGGCTAAGGCCGGGGTAGGAGAGGAAGCCACAGGAGCCGGACTGTCGGGGATTTCCCGCCCTGCCCCCTGAGTTCCGAGGTTCAGCTGGGACCCCCTGACCCCTGGGTTCCTTCCCGGCCGTCTCACGTATGGGAGGGGAGACCTCGGCAGCCAAACAAGGAGAAGCCAGGAAACCCAAGGGGGAGTTCGCCCCTCGGCCTCCCCCAGGCCTCATCTCTGTTCCCGATTTCCGGGATCAGCATCCCTTCCTTCATACCTGGGCCAACCCAAACCCCTTCCTTTGTGGCAGGGCCCCGCCTCTCTCCGAGGGACTGTCAAGATGTGGCTGCCAGTCAGTTGCTAGGCAACCAGTGACAGGAGCCGGCTGCCTCCCAGGATCCGAGCTTCTCAGTGGGAGTCCTCACCCACCTGCCCCTACCGGAGAAACCCCGGGGAAACTGAGCAGGGGGCGCCATCCTGGGGGCTCCAGGGGAGGGGATGGGCGCAGCCAGGGTCCCTGCCATATGTCTGCTGCTGACTTCCCCCCACAATGCCGATCCCCCCTCTTCTGGACACCTCAACCCCAGGGAGGGGGTCCATGCTGCAGCCTTCAGGAGTGGATATCAGAGCCCCCTCTTGTTCCTGAATACAATTGGGGATCGTGGGGGAAGCAGCTCATGGCTCCTCTGCACCAAAGAGGGCCGTCACCTGGTCTGGCTGCTCCCCACTCTGGAGGCCGCCCCGTCCCCGTTCCCTGGCCCGGCCCGAGCCCCCACTCACCGGTTGAAGAGGTGATTCCGGCTGACCATCCTCAGGAAGCCGGTGGGGTCAGTGACGGAGGCGAGCTTGCTGCTCATCTCCTCAAACTGCTGGTCCATGATGTCTCCGGCCTCGCTCTCCGTCTCGCTGCTGGCACAGGGTCTGCAGGGAAGGCAGCCAGAAGGAAGGACGTCATGGAAGGGAGCCGGAGGCCACGGCCAGCCCCCCGGGAGCCTCCTGGGCCCAGCTTCCGCGCTGTCCCGCCCTTCTCTGTGCTCTCGGATGGAGAATGGGAGGCCCCTTCCCAGTGCCCCAGACAGCCCAGGGAGAAGCGGCCCGAACCCCGTGCTGAACAAGGCCCAGAGCCAGGCGCCCTTGATGAGTCTGTACTGGCCGGGGCTTGGAGCTCACTGTGACTGGGGACAAGAGTGGAGGGAAGTTTTGCACCCCTGAGATCTGACCCCAAAGTCCAACCCTGCCCAGGTCCCAGAGCGACAGAAGGGCAGAAAGGCGAGCCCGCTTCAGCCCCAGGCCTCGGGGCCTCGGCACCCTCGGAGCCTCAGAGCCCTCGGAGAGCAGCTCTCCACAGACACAAAAACACAAAGTCTCCAGGGGACCATGGCTTCCCAGCCCTGGCCCCAGCCAAGCTCCAAGCTTCCCTCAAGCCTTCTCTTCCCCTGCCCTGACTCCCAGGCCCCCAGGTTCACCGAGGGAGTCCCGAGTCTGAGACTGCTGGGAGTCAGCTCCCTGCCATGAAGGGCCCTGACACCGGGACTCGGAGGGAGCCCACTCTCCAGGCCAGCGGCCAGGAGGAAAGGCAGCGTGAAGGGGTGCAGAGAACCCTTCTCTGTGGGTACCTAGCAGCTGGGCTAGGTCTTAGGCGGGCAGGTCAGAGGCCATCTCCCCTGGGAAATGGATCAGTTTAGGAAGCCTTCCTAACTCCCGCAGTCACCGGGCAGAGAATAGAAACATGAGCAAAAAAATAAAAAGTCTCACGAAGCCTGGCCCCAGGGAAGGGGCCCTTGCAGGATCAGCCCAGGCAGTGAGAAATTAGGCCGAAATCCCCATGAGCCCTCCAGCGGGACTTGGAGGCAGCCAGTGGGCTGGCTGTCCCCTACCTCCGAGCCCCCTCCCTTGGGCCATCCAGAAGCTCTGGCCGCGAGCTTGGCCTCCTGGCAGCTGTCCTGCCCACTGAGGGCCCCCTGTTGGCTGCCGGGCCCCGGCGCTCAGGTGCGTTATGCAGGAAAACGTTGGGGGAAGGCCGAGGTGCTGGGGACCCTGGGGTTTGTCAGGGGCTGACTTTCACCTGGAAGGCCTTCCCACAAATGGGGGCGAATCCCACCGATCTAGGGGAGCGGGTGCTGAACCTTCACAAGACTTAATCTGGGGCCTCCTGGGGAATGACTCCGCCAGACGGTGTGGGGTTCCCAGAAGCCCCCGGCCAGACAAGGCTCAGTCATTTGGGGTCTGGGCGGGCTCAGGTGGGAGCTGCTGCTTCCCAGGCCGGCCCAGAGGCCTCCTGTCCTGCCGAGAGGTTTCCAAGCAGGGAAATGGCCACTTGGACAAATGGGGCCTTCAGCACGGGCCTTCCTTCTGGCCTTGGGGCCGTCTCCCCGGGGGTGCCCCACATTTACCATCTGTAGCCCCAGCACCCAGGCAAGCGGCTCCCTGACCGTCCTGCGCCCTAGCCGGCCATTCACCTGCCCCGAGGCTGCCCTACGTCCCTGAGCCTCTAACTTAGGGAAAGTGCGTCCTTTGGGCCCTAGAGTTGGTACCCTTGGTCACAGTTGGGTCAGCTGCCTGCCACAAGGGGAAGCCGCTCGGCCCCTCGTGGGGGCTTCAACAGCTCAGAGCAGCTCTTTGGCTCAGGGATGGGCCGTCTTCCACAGGCTGCCGGCGGCTCAGCTCTGACAAATTTTTGCTTGTCACTCAGCAAGATATGAAGGGGAGAAGAACGAGCTGGGGCTCGCTCTCTCCTCCATCACCTTCCCCAGCTGCCTTCACACCCGCTTCTAACTCCTAATGGGATTACTTCCTGTTTCCTGACACTCCAGCACTAAACCCAAAGGGAAAAATGGTGAGGTGATGATGGAAGGGATATTTGCAGCAGTCTCTGAGAGCTTCTCGGGATGGGCAGACGGGGGTGCCAGCTGAGTCTGGGCAGAGGGGGGGGCAGCCCTGGCCAGACACGTCAGAGGGGTCAGTGGTCCAGGTCAGACGCCTGCCCTTTGGGGTCCTTTGGAGCAGAACTCGGCATCCCTCTGCTAGCTACACGTCTCCTTCTGCACCTAGGATTCCCAGCTCCGACCTGTGCCAGGGGGTGGCCATGGGCACCGTCACCCAGCCCCCAGCTCTGACACAGCTTGGGGCAGAGGGAAGCCCCAGCACATTACACAGGTTGGTTTTGGAGTCAAAAGAAAAGCCCCATGGGCCAAGCCCAGAGTTAGGGCTGAGTCCAGAGGAGCTACAGTTGGTAGCGGATGCCCTCCACAGTGATGTCATTGGGCCCACCCAGGAGGCGGGCCCACTCAGTGATCCACAAGTAGGCCCTGAACCAGTGGGAAGGCAGCCCCTGCTAGGTTATCCACAAGCAGCCCCTGAACCATACTCCGGGGGAGTCCCCGCCACGGCTTCCTATTTCCCTGCCACAGAACGTGGCCCACAAAGGAAGGCCTGGGCTCCCGTCCTCTCCTGGCACTAATTCTCACCGTCCCTTTGGTTCTTTTGTTGAAACTGATTTGGAGTCAAGGACTTTACTCCAAAGGACAAAGTGGCTCGTTAGGGAGGCACCCACAGATCCCCACAAGGGCTAAATCCTGCAGGATGGCGGCCGGAGATGCAGAGGAAGCCTTTGAAGGCCGCGTGTCTGAGCCCGTGGAAGGCTTTCTGCGCTAAAGCACTGTCTCCACAACAGAATATTCTGTGTGAGGAGCGCGGGAAGCTCACGGCCCAGTTCAGGCGTCCGAGAAGGATGCGACCACCCCCCTACCCACCTGGCGTTCCAGAGCGCCAGCACAACTATGAAGAGAGCCAGAAATCAAGGGAACATTAGTGGAGAGCTGGGCCTCTGCCCGCCGTGATGCTGGCGCTCCCTCTGACCCCACTCACACCTGGATCTTCCCTCTGCATTTCCGTTCCCCCGGCCCCCTCTCCACTGTCCTTCTGTCCTGATGGAGGCCTGGCTGCTGGGAGATGAACCCTTAGTGAGTATGGACCACGGGCCGGGGGCCCTCAGAGCAAGCACAGCAACACGACAGGGCCCGCCTGCCCCCAGCTGAGTAGCGTGGCCCCCCCATATCCCAGCGGGCCGGCGATTCCAGAAAATGTATCTTCACAGAAAGACAAAATGGAGAGAAGGGAGAGCTCCTCAGGCACTTCCTCGCAGCATGTGCCCCATCAGGTGTGATCAGTTCAAGGCCCGAACAGTGAGACGGGCCTGGAGCAATGGGCTTTCCTTCTCTGAGAGGGGTGGCTGAGGCTTCCGGCAGCCCAAATGGAAGGGAGGAGGAGCCAAGAGGAAGGGATTGAAGGCCCCCCTCTGCTCTGGAAAGTGGCCGCTGAAGAGCTGCGAGGAGCCGGAGACGCCGGTGCCGGGAAGGGGAGAGCCCCAAAGCCAGGGCGGCAGCAGGGCTCAGCCCCCATCCCCAGTTCTCCTTCCTGGGGGCAGAAATCTGCGGCCCTGGCCGGGGTTTACGTGGCTTTGGTCAGACCCAGCTCTCAGGCCTGGGACGTGTCCCCTCATGGTGGGTGACGACTGCCCCGGCTCCTCTGGGCCACGTGATTTGGGAGGAGGTTCCGCCCTCTATAATAGGGCTGACAGCCAGGATCTTCCACGGCACTGCAGGGGGTCTGCGCAATCTGAGCTTCTCACCGGCCCTGTGCGAAAACAGGCTCAGAGGAATGGGGCAGCTACTGGCCAGAGCCAGGAAGGACCCGGGCAGCGTCGGAACCCAGGCCTCCCCAAGTCCAAGCGCAGACGGAAGCTCTCCCAGGGCCAGCCCTGCGAGAGGGGCCGTTTTTCCACCCCCAGCACCCGGGTAGGAGCCACCCCAATGATTTCCTGACTTTCTTCACCCAGAACTTTGGATAATAAGACTGTGGAAACGGGGTCCAGAGAGAAGCACTTGGGCAGACCCAAGCAGGAGCCAGATTTGGAACCTGAAGGAACCCTGATTTGGGGAGGCCTTCAGATAGCCCACAAGTGTGGGGGCCGATGGCACTGGGGAGACCCTCAGCCCACAAGTGTGGAGGCCGATGGCACGGGGAGGCCTTCAGATAGCTGGGGGCTGATGGCACTGGGGAGGCCTTGAGATAGCCCACAAGCGTGGAGGCCGATGGCACTGGGGAGACCCTCAGCCCACAAGTGTGGAGGCCAATGGCACGGGGAGGCCTTCAGATAGCCCACAAGCATGGAGGCCGATGGCACTGGGAGGCCTTCAGATAGCCTATGAGTGTGGATGCCAGGGGCACTGGGAAGACCCCACCGAGACCATTCCCATGAATATTCTGCATGTATTTTGACTGAGGGATTCCCCCCCCCCCCAATTTAGGTGGTTGCAAGCAGTGATGGGGGAGTAAGAACAGCTTTTAATGATTCATCCCCAAATCCTGATGGAGCCCCCGCTCCACGTCTGGCACTGCACTAGGTACTGCAAATATAAACACAGAGGGATGTGGGCTCTGCCCTCAAATGATGCCAGAAGAGAAAAGGCGACAAAGGGAAAAAAAAAAAAAAACACCTTTAGCAGAAGAGATGAGATTTGTAGTTCTGAGAGCAGCCGCCTGAGCTGCTTAAGAAGCAGTCCTGGGCAGGGCTGAGCCGGCCAGCTTTCGAGCCCGGTTTCCCGGGTGTCAGAAAGGTCTCCTCTCGCCATCTTAAGTATTGAAGTTCTTATATTCTTAAAATCCAAATACCCCCGAGAAGAGCCTCGCTTTAAGCCGTATCTGTCCTGTGTATCTCAGAGCGCCCGAGGTTACCGACTCACGTCTGTGGCGGCTTTTGATGGCGGAGGAAAGGCTGAAGATGAGCTTTGTCGGCTGCACTCCGGTGACTGGTGATGGAAAGTCTCCTGTTTGGAACTCTTGAATTTCTTTCATTTTCCCAGAGCCTCGAGATCTAAATCTCTTTGACGCGGCCCAGAAGTTATTATCGTTTCTTTTCACTAACTCGGTTCTTTGTCATCCACGGGCCCGTCTCTTTGGAAAAGCTGCTATTTTTATGTAATGGGATTTCATCCTTTGCTTCTGTGTATTATACTAGGAAATTTCCCCCCATATCATCTCCATACCTCTAATCCATATTTTTATCTACCAGCTGTTATTTATAGAACCTCCCTTCTGTGAGTCTGAAGTCAAATGACTGTATTTACTCTCCCTGCCAGGAGTCTACACACACACAGGAGCCATCATCAATAAGCTCTAAGCCGGGCTTCAGTTTTCAATCCTGTTCAAAAATACAAATCTTCAAAGGGTCCTTCTCACCGAGTTCCATTTTCCCGGGGCCTTTCAACCACAACCCCGGTCGACGATCTTAATTCACCAGCGCGAGGCTCCCGTAGCGGAGGACCGACACCCCACTCCCCTCTGGCCCCGGCTCCCTCCTTTCCGGGATTTATCTCCATTAATAAACATCTAGACGATGAAAACGAGTCCCGAGCCGCAGCAGAGAGCCATCTTGGCGGGCTCGCGAGGTGGACGGAGGAGCCTTTATCGGACAAGAGTTGGGCCATCTCCGAGTCCCACCTGGGGGATTAGTCCACAGCATCGTTCGGGGTTCAGAACGGAAGGAAATTAAAAGCGCTTTATCTAGCCAGAGGAACGGCTGGCTGTATTTGAAGATAAAGTTTGAGGTGACCAGGTAGCGCAATGCAAATGCTGCCTTCCAGCCTGAGTAACTCACCTAGAATTTCAGCACAAAGCTGGGGGGGGGAAGGAAGAAGAGGGGGGAGGGTACATCAAAAAAGGAAGGGGAATCTGGTCCCTAAAGAGGTTAATTGGGAATAGAGTTTTCTGGGAGGGTGCTGTAGCTCAGGGGACAGAGCCTCGGGCTTGGAGACAGGAAGGCCTGAGCTCAAATCCTGCCTCAGACACTAATTAGCTGAGTGGTCCTGGATGAATAATTTTACCCTATTTGCCTCAGTTTTTTTTGGGGGGAAAAATGGCAGACTACTCCATACCTTTGCTACAACAAAACAAAACAAAACAAAAAAAAAAAAAAAAAAAACAACTCAAAAATGAGGTTGCAACGAGTTGGACATGGCTGGACAACAAGAGTTTTCCTGCAGGTTTTGCTCATGGGGCTGCTCATTCTCCCTCTGTTCCTCCCACCTGGAATGTGCAACTGCCTCCCTTGTCCTCCTCCTCTTCCTCTTCCTCCTCCTCCCCCACCTTCATCTCCCAAATCTTCGCCAACCTGGTTGGGATTCCATTTCCCCAAGAAACCCTCCTCGGCCAGTCCCAGGCACTCTGCCTCCCCTTAACTCCATCAGCTTTATTCTGCACTACCTGGGCCCTCCGATCCTCCCTCCACCCACAGCCCCAGGAAGGTCTTGGGCCCAGGGGGCACTGGGAGTGACTGGCAAGCCAATGCCAGGAGACGCTTCAGACCCTCCGCCCCAGGCCCAAGGACACTTTTTGAGACGCTTCCCCTCCTTTCTCGGGCCGCATGGAGAGCCTCTTCAGGGGCCCTTCAGGGGGACACTTTCTCCTCGTGCCCCAGTCAGGGGTTTTTTCCATAATGACAGGCAGAGTCTCCCGCCGAATCCTGCTGGCTCAGGTGACACAGGAAGGTCGGGTCAGGTGGAAATTCAGCCTCGTGGCTCCTTGCTGTGACTCAGCCCCCTGAGCTCGCCTGGCTTTTGCCTCAGATGTCCAGGACAAGGGCCAACAGTCATTTTAAAACCTTCCTTGTCCAAATGTCCCAGGAAGCCAAGAAAGCTGGGCCAGAGAATGAATGGCTTTTTCTTGGGAAGGATCTTTCCAAATGGCACAAGTGTTTAAGAC
Organism: Sarcophilus harrisii; assembly: GCF_902635505.1. Taxonomy (NCBI): domain Eukaryota; kingdom Metazoa; phylum Chordata; class Mammalia; order Dasyuromorphia; family Dasyuridae; genus Sarcophilus; species Sarcophilus harrisii. Next base: position 705,000,560 of record NC_045426.1, read on the forward strand.
CCAGAAAAGGGGCCCCAGGGGGACAGACCCAGCACAGACCGTCCCTTTTTCCAGGCTGGGGACGGTTCTGAACTGATCCCTGCCTCCTTTTAAATTTAGGAGGGGGCAGGGACCCGGCTTGTGATGAAGGAAGCAGCTTCTCTCTCTGGCGACAAGATAAATCTGTCATTTTGTCCTTGTGAGCGAGGAAGGCCTCCAGCCTCTTGTTTTATTGATGCTTGGGACCCGATAATCAATGTCACAACTGGAGAGTGGGGAGAGACACGAGGGGATGTGATCCAGAGAGGCGGGAGGGGGGCGGGGAGGCCCCGTGCCTCTTCCCCTGTGGCCTCTGGACTTTGGGGGGCCATCTCTGGGAGAACGTGTCCCCTCGGATGCAGGGGGGCCCCCTAAGGAGCAGTTGAAGGAACCGGGAAGGTTTGGCTTCAAGAAGAGAAAATTTAGGGAGAAACTGGAGGATCCATATGGGTCCTGGGCTAGTGAGTGGGGCTGGCCTCAGACCCCCGGGGCCCAGATCCCTGAAGCTCTCTGGATTTTGTGCTGTGGGACACTGACTCCTTACCCGCCTCGTCCCCAGGTCCGCATCTGCACCCTCCAGATGTGCTCCAGCATCATCACACGGACATCTGGGTTATAGAGAGCGCCCCAAAGAGGCTGGTGCTCACCCCCCAATGTCGCTACCATAGGAAGCAAAGGTGGGGAGGAGAGGCGAGGACGGCCGCAGGGTCAAGGGAAGCAGCTCAGGCTGAGGCCAGGATGGAGGCTGCAAAGGTGGGGTCAAAGAGGAGGCTCAGAAAATGGACAGGGCCACTCTGGGGGGGGGTCGGTGGGAGGGGACAGGGCCACTTATAGGGTGGGAGGGGACAGGACCACCTACAGGGGGGCTGGGAGCCCGATAGCTAACAACAGAGGGCAGCAGAGTTGCCTGATTCTCATTTCCTCTTTTTTCTTCTCTTGGGGTCCTGCCTTTGGGGTGGGGAAGGAGAGAACTCGAGAACCAGCCCGAAGCCTCTGGGGGAGCAGAGGGTCACCCTTGGTGACCTCCGGGCACTGGGCCCAGGCCGACCCTCCACCCGGACAGGGCAGACTGTGGAGGGCACGCTGAGTGCCTGTGACACCAGGGAAGGCCGCTGTCTTGGCTGCCCCAGAAGGAGACAGAGGAGGGCCGGGGGGCTCACCCACAGTGTCTGGGCAGGTCATAGGTCCTGTAGGTCCTATAGAATCGATCCCTAAAGAGTGGGGCAGTGAGGGGGAGGGGGAAGCACGGCACCTCAGGGGTCGCTCAGGCAGATTGAGCCCCCTCCCCTTTTCAGTGGGCCCTGGGCAGCGGCAGATCAGGGGGTGCTCCCGGCATTTTCTACTTCTGGTTAAAGCAAAGCCTCTGATGCTCGAAATTTGAGGCATTTTACAGAAAAGACAGAGGTGGGAAGGATGACAATCCAGGTGGGTGAGCTTTACACTGACAGTGGGGATCATGGACCCCCATGAAGGGGGCAGAAGGGACAAAGGGGGCAGAAAGGACAGAGGGAGCAGAAGAGGCAGATGGGGTAGAGGGGGCAGAGATGGGCATGAAAGGAACAGAAAGGATTCCTTCCTTCCTTCCTTCCTTCCTTCCTTCCTTCCTTCCTTCCTTCCTTCCTTCCTTCCCTCCTTCCTTCCTCCCTCCCCCCCTCCCTCCCTACCTCTCTTCCTTCCTTCCTTTTCTCTGCCTTTGTCTCCCCGCCCCCCCCCTTTTTCTTTCCTATTAATCTTGCTTTTTGAAAGGCCTGAGCTGTGGCTGCCTTGTCTTTGATTTTAAAACACCAGAGCTTTGAGAATCTCCTACAAAGTGGCTGCTGCTGGAAAAAGGCCGGGAATAATCACGGTTCTTCCCCACCATGGACCCGGGTCTAGTGCCCCCCCCCCTGCCAAGCTCAGTTTCTCCCTTGGTGGGACGAGGGTCACCGGGCTGCTTTGCCGGCTCGGGGCGTCTTCCTCACATAGCTCTCTCATCACTCTTGGGGATAACGGCTGTTTGCCCAATGGGACTGAACTGCAGGGGCTGATGGGAGAGCAGAGGCACCAGAACCTGCACCCTGCGATCACGGCTTAGAGACTGGCGGTGCACGAGCGAGGACTGAGGTCCTGCCCAGCTACGGCGGACGGGGCACGTAACGTCGGTGGGCCTTGTTTTCCTCAACTGTAAAATGGGGGAGGAACGTTCAGGGATTCACAGGATTCAGAGTCGAACGTCGCCAAGAGGCCATCAAGATGAAGAAACTGAGGTCAGAGAAGGGGAAAGACAAGGCTCTGGGGGCCAGAGCAAGAAAGGCCCCACGTCTCATCTGGTTCTCCCCAGGACGGGCACAGGAACGCGGGGCAACCCCAGCGAGCCTGCACCCACCGTTACACCGTTACAGCTGCTGTGGCTGTTGTTGGGATCTTAAGTATCCTACACATTTACAAATGTTATCCTTGGAAGGAAAGCATCTGCCAAGAGGCCATGACAGAAGAAAAAGGTCCAAAAACCCCGCTAGAGGTTTTTTTTTTTTTTGTTTGTTTTGCTGAGACAATTGGGGTTAAGTGGCTTGCCCAGGGTCACACAGCTGGGACGTTAGGAAGTATTAAGTGTTAGATTTGAACTCAGGTCCTCCTGACTTCAGGGCTGGTGCTCTAATCACCGTACCACTCCTGCTACAGTTTTTAGTGTTCTTTCTCTCCCCAGTTTGACATCTATTTACTGTTTATATATTTGTGATAAGTCAGTCACTTAATAGAAAAAATATTTGTTTTACACACACACACTTATTGAGTCCTCCTTTCCTTCCTCTCCCTCTCCCCCTTTCCTTCTTTCCCCTCCCCCCCCCCCCCCCCCCCACACCTCATCTCACTGGCTCCTGGGAGACAGTCTGTCTCGTTGAATTGTGGGCCGGGGCTGCTGCAGTCGGCCCTGACATATTTCCCAGCAGGCTGTGCTGCTGCTTCTCCCCATTTGTCCCTCTCACCTGAAGTTCAGAAGGCCCCCATAAATTACGTCCCATCGCCCGGCGTCCCTGAAACCTTCTCCCTGGAGCTTCCCAAACAGCGGCCGCTATTACTGCCGCCCCCATCCTGCTCTCCCCCCTGCCTTCCCCCTTTCTGGCTTTCTCCTCCGGGGCAGGCGGGAGCACAGGAAGGAGGACTAGGATCACTTCCTAAAGTGAATGGATTGGAGCCCTCATGTGACTTATTCCATATAAAGAGGCCCCCCTCAGGACTTCCCCCCACTGGGGACCTGGCATCCCCACAGGCTCTTTGTCTCCCTCTCACCCCCTTCCCCCTTTCTGGGCAGGGAGGTCCCGCTCCTGGGCTGCCCCCAAAGGGATGCTCCCGGCTCCTGGGGCTCAAAAGGCAGCTTTCTCCAGCGGGGAGCACAGAGGGGATGACGCTGGCCCGGAGGGGATGAGGGTTTGAGCCTGCACTGGGCCGGCGCATTCAGAGCACCCGCTTGTGGCCCCACTGGCTAGGATGACAAAAGCCTGAGCCCGACACACAGTAGGCGCTTGGTAACCACATGTCACCTGGGCCGCTGCTGCTTCCCTGTGGTTTTTCAGATGCTAAGACTCCCGGGTCTGGCCTCTGCCCCGTCTTTCCGGGGAGCCCTCCCTGGACTTGAGCTCCGTCCAGAACGGGCTGAGGACGGTTGGGCTTTGTCTGCCCCCCCCCCAAGGTCTCCCCGCTTGCTCCAGCCTCCAGCAGCCACGTCCCCAGCGCTGCCATCAGAGTGGATGAAGCTCCCACGGGTCACGCTCCTCTCCCAGGGAGCTGCTGACCCAGAGCTTGGGTGCCTCCTCTGGCACCAAGTGAGGCGCTTTTGTCCTGGGCCCTGGATGCAGTGGGGACAGGTGGGGGCTGTGCCAGCCCCCCGGGGTCAAAGCCGGTGTCGGGGCTTTCCCCGTGCATTAGCTCCCTTGGGGTGGAGGAGGGCCGGACATGGATACGGAGCTCCCTGTTATTAGCTTGGGGGGGGGGGGGTCGGCTCGATGTGAGGATTCCACATGAGGGTCGGGGTTTTCGAGGAATCTCGCCCTGTGCTTCCTGGCGCCCAGGATATGGCAGCAGGTTTCTAACGGGCACTTTGGCCTCTGGTCTCTTGGCTCCAGGCCTCGTGCAGGCCCTGGACCAGTCCCCTCAAGCCCCGCTTTCCCCCGGGGCCTCCCCTTCTCAGACACTGGCAATGGCTCCTACTTCCCAGGGCCGCGCTCTGCTCCAGCTCCAAAGGACTGTCCCAGAGCCCTCGAGGTTGGAGTGCCTAGGACTCGGCGTGGGGGCACTGGCTCGTTCCCTGGGGGGCAGGGGGCTCTCTCCCCCTTTCCTTTCAACTTCTTCCTCCGGAGCCTCCTCCTCGGTCTTTCCTCTTCACCCTGTTCCTAGTGTTGCCCTCATGGAAACCCGGCTTCCTCCAGGAGGCCGCGACTGAGTGCTCCCTGCAGCACGAGCTCATCCTCCCTGGCTCCCCAACAGGAGCCAGTAAAGGTGGGGTCCCGGCTCCTTCGTGGGCGCCTTCCCTGTGCCTCAAGCACCCCGGGATCTCCATGCGGATGACAGAGCCGAGGGCCTTCTCTCCCAGGCCCGGGTTAAGCACCGCGGCCCAGACGGCTCCCCCAGAGCTCCTACAGAACAAGACTCCCAGGAGAACTCCCAATCCCACCTTGGACATGCCGGTACCCAGGCTGTCCCTTCTTTCCTTGCCCCTTCCATCCCCTCTTCCCTCTCCATCCTCTCTGCCCCCTCTGTCCCCTCCCCTCCTCCCCCCCCAGCCCCTCGGCTCACCCTGCCTCCAAACCCACAGCTCTGCATTACACCAAGCGGCTTTTCAGCCCCAGCCTGGACCCACCTCTCTGGACCTTAGTTCTTATGAACCCCTGCCCGTGGGCCCCCAGCCCCCAAGGCCCCCCGCCCATTGGCCCCCTCGGCCCCCACCCTTTGGCCCTCTCCATTCCTCACTCACCGGACTCTCTCTCTCATCCCCAGGCCTTTGCCCTGACCACCCCCCATGGTCCTCCCTCCCAGAATCCTCCTTTTCCTTCCAGCGCCACCTTCTGGCCCGAGGTCTTTCCTGAGCCCGCCCCTCACCCCGGCTGCCAGAACCCGCTCTTTCTCCCAAACAATTTGTTTTCATTCATATTTTCTCTTTATTCTAAATATACTTACAACATTACAGTTTCCCTGACTGTGATAAGAGCAGAGGCCGGTTCATTCTTTGTAGTTGTGTCCCTAGGACCCCAACGGCTCGGGGACCTGCTTGCTCAGCCAATGGGGGGTCACACCCGCCCCATGACAGTCTCCCCCCACGCACAGCCTTTGCCCCGTTACAGCTGCCTCTTCCACACAGTCCAAAACGCTGCCGATTCCGAGAACACGACGCTCCTACTCAACAGCCTTCTGTGGCTCCCTATGTCTGGTCTTTGGCCCGGCCTTTAAAGCTCCCCGCAATGTCCCACCATCTCTGGTCATGTTCCACAACCCGTCTTATTTCCCGTCCCCCGCTCTGCCGGCCATCCCCGGTCCTCATGTTTCACCCCGAGGCTGCCTCTGCAGGGCGTCCGCTGTCCCCACTGTCCCCTCTGCCCCCTCAGGTGTGGGTAAGTCTCTCAGCAAGCCTCAGGAGGCAGAGAGGGCTTGGCAGGAGCTCCCTCAGCTGGGGGGTCTCGGAGTGAAGGCATTCACAGGGGGCCCCTCCCCGGTATTTCCTGGCCTGCCTCACCCCCTCTTGGGAGAAATCTCCAGGTCCCAGGATTTTTGTTCTGACCCTTACACCCCCAGGGCATAATCACATTTTATGGGGTTCAACAGAATTCAGACCCTGGGCCTCCCCAGCTTCACTCTTCCTAACCTTAACCTGAACCTCACCTCAGGCTCCCCTGGCCCCCCACTTTCCTGCTCCCTGTAGGCTTGTCCATCCCCCTCCTGGTTTCTCCCCTGCCCACTGTCCCAAGGTCAGTCACGCCCAGCCGGCTTCAGCCGCTGTCATCTCCTCAATCCAATTTCTTGGCTCATTTTCTCGAGCTGCTCCGGAGAAGTGTCCTGTCAAAAGTCACCCCGAGCCGGGCCCGCGCCCCAGATTTATGGGTTCTGAGGGCGTCGCCCTTCACCCGACGCAGCCTCTCCCCGGGCGCCCTCCGCCATTTAATCTTTGTAAAGAGAAAGAAACCCGCTGCCTTAAAGAAGCAGGACGTCGCCGAGCCCTGCCTCCTTCCCGGGATCCAGCTAGGGCTTCCCCCAAGGAGTCTGGGAGGGAAGGGCGGCCGCTAGAAAACGGATTTTATCTGACACGAGAGAGAAAGCTGTAAAGGCACAGTCCTTATTTACAGAGAACAGGGGCTTCCTACCTTCTGCTCGCTCTCACCACAGAAATGGCGCCTTGTCCCCAGGGGGGCCGGTTTCCCTTCTCCCTGCCTGGGAGTGGGGGGCAGGAGGGTCACACTGTACCTTATAGATACATCAGTACACTTGTGTGTGTACACACTCACACACACACACACAACCACACACACACAACCACACTCACACATACACACACCCCCATTTATATTTGCAAATGCTGAAATACAGATGTACGTGCATATATGTAGTAATTTTACACTCCATAATCTTTGTGTGTATATATAGACATATATATATCGCCCATTTATATTTGCAAATGTTCAAATCTATATGTATGTGCATATGCATAGTATTTTTACACTCCATAATCTTTGTGTAGGTATAAATATATGCATACATATGTATACACACATACATCCCCACGTTTATATTTGCAAATGCTGAAATATATACGTACGGACATATATGCCGTATGTTTACACTCCATAATCTTTGTGTACATAGACATACATATATATGCCTCCCCGTTTATATTTGCAGATGCTGAAATGTATATACAGATGTACATATATGTAGCATTTTTACCCTCTATACAGCTTTGTGTGTACATATAGACATATATATACACATCCCCATTTATATTTGCAAATGTAGATATAGAGGTACACACACATACGTAGTATTTTATACTCCATAATCTTTGTGTGTGGCCATATAGACATATATGTATACACACATACATCCCCCATTTGCAAATGATGAAATATCTACGTATGGACATATATGTAATATTTTACATTCCATAATCTTTGTGTACATAGACATATATATATACACACATATCTCCCTGTTTATATTTGCAGATGCTGAAATATATACATACCGACATGGATGTAGTATGTTCACACTCCATAATCTTTGTGTTGTACAATATACATCCCCACACTTATATTCACAAATGCTCAAATATATTTGCACATACATATATATGTATTTTTTTACACTCGATCCACCTCTGTGTGTGTATACATATATATAAGTACATAGACATATAAATGTGTGTGGATATGAACCCACGGGCACATTTATAGAGGTGCATCCAGGGCCCCCGATCTGTGTCCCCAGGCGATGCCACCCCAGACCAGTTCTCCTCACTGTGCACAGTTAGTGTTTATAAATTAATATAAATGAGGACACACGTGTTTAAAGCCCTTTTTCTTGCGGGGGCGGGTGGGGACCGCACAGGGGTGGGGGGTCGGAGGGGAGGGGAGAGCTTTCGCCGGGCACCCCCTCCACGCCAGACACTGCACTAATCTGTTTGCACACACCCTCAGGTTATTAGAAAGCCCCAGAATTTAAAATTGGATCTGACCTTAGGGGTCAGCCAGGGTGGGAGCTCCTCGCCGGGCGGGTGCTTGAGGAGCTTGCTTCAGAAAACAGTTGTGATGATTGGGTTTGGGCCCACTCCATGCCCCCCAGAGCCTCCGTATTTTCTTTTAGGCATTTATGAATGTTCCGGGAGAGGTGTTGCCTGCCAGAGGCTCCCTGACACCCTCACAATGGCTCCCGGGTGGCCGGTGGGGCCTCTGCGCTTTCCAGGTGAAAACTGAGGTTCAGAAATGGGCAGCGGCTGCCCAAGATCAGTGCTAGAAGGCCGGGCGCGGAGCTCGGGGGATCTCTCAGCAACGTCCAGGGCCTCCCGTGCTGCCCGCAGCAGGCCCTGAAGGGTCCAGCCTGACCCTGGGAGACCAGGCAGGGTGACTCGGTGCCCCGGACAGCAGGGGAGGGAAGCCTGCGCCAGAAGTCCCGGGCCTGGAGTCCCTTCAAGGCTTTGGGGATGTGAGTCCCTCTCTTTGGGCTCCCTAGAACTGACCGGGCTGGGGTATGTGAGCAGCTGCCAATGCCGTGGGTCACCTGCAGCGGGGCCTAAGAGCTGAGAGGCTCAGGGCGCCCCACGTCTATACCCACATACCCCAGAACCCCCCACTTCTGCTTCTGGAACACCCACCTCCCGTCCCCAGAATGGCCTCCACCGGGGCTCTTTGTCTTCACTAACCAAGATAAGAGAACGTGAGCCGGGAGAGACCCGGCACACGGGACACACCTTATATATTATTTAAGGGTGTTTGTGCGGCCGGACAAAGGCGGCTCCAAGGCCCCACGATCCTTTTGTCGGCGGCGCGCGTGACCGGCCGGCTCGGCCCCCCAAGGTTTTTGCTTCCAACGAGGGCACTAATATTAAAGAGCCAAATGACCCCTTTAAGAAATGAAAAAGAGATGAGGGTTTAGGATAATGAGAACATTATAGCGGAGCTCACACTGTGTCTGCTTTTAATGGGAGTCGCTCGGCTCCGACTCCGTGGGACGCTGGGAGAGGCCCCCTCAGAGTTATTACACATTCAGAAGCCCACCATCCATCACAATGAAAATGCAGATCCGAATCGCCTGTGATCCCCTTAATGAGGAAAGGGGGGCCTTTATTTATAATCCGCTACATCCAGGGAAAGCGAGCAACGGAAAATTCTGAAACGCGCCGAGGCGCCTCCGACCGGAGGAGGGGCCCGGCTTTCAGAACCAGGGCACAGGTGGCCAAGGGCAAATGACGGGTTTTTTAAGAATTGTCTTTTTCCAAGGGCCTGCAGCCCCCAAGCCTTGGGCAGGTCAGGGCACGGAGAAGGTGCCTAATTAGTGTCTGCTGAAATATGTGCGGAGGGCGTTTGGAGGGGGGGTAAGGTGGGAAGGCGTCTCTGAGGAGGCTCTAAAGGGGCTTGTCAGCCCGCTGATTCACCTCCCTTGTTTTTTACAATGAAGAAACCCCAGGATCAGGGCTGGGGCTGCCCGATGCCTCCGATGCCTCCCCAGCTTCCGTGGGGAAGAAGCCTCCCATTAAGGTCAACAAACCATTTTCACTGTGAAGTACTTTTGTACCCACTTCACAGATGAGTGAACTGAGGCTCGGAAAGGTGGGGCCGTTCTCCCTGAGGTAAGTAAGCAGCGAGAGGCAGAGGCGGCCCCCAGACTCAGGGCGTGCCCTCCCCCCATCACACCGCCCACATGCTCCAATTCAGTCATTTTCCTAAAACCGCCCTGCGGGTGCCCAGCGCCAGCCTCACCCCCCTGAGGGCCCCCAAAGGGCCTGGTGCCCCCTCCCCCCTGCGGCGCCCCCCCTTCCCCCGCGCCCCCCCCTCCACGTTCCCACGGCTTCCACTCCCGGGTAACTCCGCATCCTGACGGGCCCCGCGGCCCCTGCCCGCTGCAAGGTCCCAGCCCAGGGATAACGGGGACCGAGGCAGGCCCGGACCCGCGGGTCCCCCTGCGAGAGGAGCCCGTCCCGCCCGTGCGGAGCCGGCTCTGCCCCCCTCCCCATCCCCCACGCGGCCCTGGGCTGACGCCCATTGCCCGGGCTCCCCGGGCGGGGGGGGGGAAGGGGGGGCGCAGCGCAGCCGGGGGGGGGCGGGGCAGCCGGGGCTCTGAAAGACCCTGTCAGGGGGTGGCAGCCCCGCCCCCTTCTCCCGCGCCCCCCCCCCATGGTGATTAGCTAGTGGGGAACATCCTCGCCTCTCACAGCGCCTAAATCTCAATGACAAAGACAACAATAACGGGGGACAGGAAGGGCCCGCCCCGGCCCCGGGGGAGGCTGCTCCTGCCAGAGCCCCCACCGGGCCCAGCGTGGGGCTGGCCCCGGCCTCAGTTTCCACAGGGGGAAGCCTGGCTTTTGGCGCTTCTGCCTGCTGCTCCGGCGGGGGCCGGCAGGGGGCGCGCGGGCCACCCCCAGCTCCGAGCCGCCCCGGAGACCCCGGACCCGGACAAAGGCGCCCCCGGACCCGGGCGCGCTCCCGCGGAAAGCGCCGGGGGCTCCCCGGCAGCAGAAGTGGGGGCTGCGGCCTCCGCGAAGCCTCCGTATGTTCCAGAACGGCCCCCGGAGTCCCGGAAGCCAGAGGGGCTCCGAGCCGTGGGCCTGGTGGCTACACGGGTAGGAAGCCTGGGGGGGGGGGGGAGCCTGGCCCGGGGGGAGGGCGCGGGGGCAGCCTGACGGGGGGCGTGGGGGCAGTCTGACGGGGGGAGGGCGTGGGGGCAGCCTGGCCCGGAGGGAGGGCGCGGGAGGGGGGCAGCCTGGCCCGGGGAGGGCGCGGGGGGCAGTCTGGTGGGGGCAGCCTGGCCAGGGGAGGGCGGGGGCAGCCTGGCCCGGGGGGAGGGCGCGGGAGGGGGGGGGCAGCCTGGCCCGGGCTGGAGCTCCGGGGCCGGGAAGGTGTCTGCGCTGCCCGGGAGGTAACTGTGCGCTGTGCCTGAGCGCTCACCAGGGGGCGCTGTCTGGGCCGTCTCACCCCAGAGGGAGATTCCCGTCCCCTCCCACGGAGCCGCCGCTTAGTATTTGGGCAGCGGCAGAGGGAAGCGGCCGCCGGGCCGGGACTCCCCGGGAGGGACCTGCCCGCACCGGCTTGCAGAGGCCGGGCTCCGTGAGCCCCGGGGGGGGGGGGGGGCCCGCGGCGGCCCCGTCTGGAGCCCCAGCTCAGGGAAGGCTGGGGCGGGGGGAGCCCGCGGTGTCTCAGAACCACGGAGGAGCGCTGGGGGGGGGGGGCTCCCTGACAAGAGGCGCCGCCCTGCGCCCGCTGAGGGCCCCCCGAGCTGTGGTTCTGCTGGGAGCCGTGGAGCCACTGAGCCCGTGTCCCTGCGCGGCGTCTCCCCACCGGCCCGAGCTCATCTGCGGCGGTCTTTAGTGGCTGCTGAGACCCGGAGGGGAACAGTCTCCGCCCAACGAGAGCCGGGGTTGAGCCACTGGCACCTGAGGACCAGCATTTTGGGCTGCGCAGAAAGAAGCCCCGGCCCGCTCCGGATCTCTGCGGTTGGCCAAGAAATCCCAACACCAAAGGAAAGACGGGGCGTGTTGCTCCCCAGCCCGCGGGGACAGAGCCGGGGCGGGGGGGGGGCCCAGAGCCTGCCGGCGGGGACAGAGCCGGGGGGGGGGGGGGGCCCAGAGCCGGCCGCGGGGTCCAGAGCCGGGCGCAGGGACAGAGCCGGGCGGGGGGCCCAGAGCCGGCCGCGGGGACAGAGCTGGCCGCGGGGACAGAGCCGGGGCGGGGGGGGGGGGCCCAGAGCCGGCCGCGGGGTCCAGAGCCGGCCGCGGGGCCAGTCCCTTCATTCCCCAGACACAGAACTGAGCTGATTTGCTGAGGTTCTGAGTAATCAAGAACAGAACTGGGATCTGAAGCCGGGTCCTGGGACTTTCCGCCGTAAAACCCAATGGCTTTGGGCGACTCCTAGAATGTCACCAAATGAGGGAGCGCCAGGAAAGAGCTTGGCCAGCCTGAAGGAGCCACAGAAACGCTGCCCTGGTCAGACCGAGGAGCCCCCAAAGGAGGGGGGTGAGGAGAGTTTCCATCGGACATTCTGACTGTCCAGGACTGGAGCCCTTGGCGCTGAGGTGGGGGACGGCAGAGTGTGCAGAACGGGGGCTCGCTCATGTTTCTACACCCAACTAAGTCTCCTTTGAACATCCACAAAAGAGGGAGAATGAGCCTTGTCTCACCTTCTCAGCATTGAGGAGATCCAATGAAATGGTGTATGGTCAGTCCTCTGGCGTGCCCTGCTCTTGGGAAAAGCACTGGGCAACTGGGAAAAGCCACAGCACTGGGCAACCCAGAGATGGCCCAGGCTTGGCGTCGGGGAGATCCGGGCTTGAACCCTCCGGGCACTAGCTTTGGGACCCTGGCAAGTCACCTAACCATCAAAGCCTCTGCTTCCTCCCCAGTCCCATAGGGCCAAGAACACCGGCAGCAAACATCAGCTTCACCAGGTGGCTGGGAGGTTCCAAAGGGCATGGAGGGCTGTGGGGACTCAGTAACAACAGGACCCTCGCCCTCAGGACTGTGCTCTCTGACAAGATGGAACTTTCCTCAATCTCTCACAGACTTCTGCACAGCCTGGCCCTCAAGCCATTGTTGGGCCCATGAGCCTTTTTTTCATGGATGGACAAGGAAAGTCCAAGAATAAAAATAATGGAGATGAGTGAGCTGGGGGAACGTCTTCCAGCGCCCACCTAAGGATGCCCAGAGCGACTGCTGCCTGCTGTGCTCGCGCTTTTGGTATGTTCTTCCCCAAGAGAGCATCTTCAAGGATCTCCATCATCAGAAAGCGGGTGGGCAGGTCACACACACAGGAAGGAAGTTAACAAATGGCCCCCTGAGTTCTATTCTGGTATCTGTGAAAACTGGGGAAACCTCCCAACCAGGTGCTGAGGACACAGGGGTGGCCCTCCACATGTCCACCACCCCTTCAATCACTGGAGGCGGTTTGCAGTTGTCTTTTTAACCGCTGGTACATCCTGCTGTCTTTTTGCACCAGGTGGAGGACTCCTAACCCATCTCACAAATACAGAAATGAAAAGGGATAGTCCAGCCAATGAGACCCTCCCCTTGTGATCATTAGCAATCAAATCACCAATCAGCCCATGGTGTTTGTCAGGCTCTGGGGATACCAGCAGGAACGGACCTTCTACTGAGGGAGGCAACTGGGGCACAAAGAAGTCTGCTCAAAATAAATATAAGGTCATGCCCAGGGGCAGGTACCAGTATTGGGTAGGCATGGGAGGAATCGGGAAGGACGGAGGATTGAATTTGAATGAATTAGTCACCTTCGGCCTAGCCTTGTGACGGTGCTTTGATGCAGGCCTTCATCACTCAAATCTATTCTCTATTCAGTCACTAACATGACTTTCCTAAAATGTAGGTCTGATTCCATCTGACAGTAAGCTCCTTGAAGTCAGGGACTCACCTAGAACACAGCAGGTGCTTAATACATGTTGATTGCTTGCCAAGCACTGTCATAAGCTGGGAAGAAACTATGGGTTCCAAGAGGCAAATGAGAGGAGGGAAGGCATTCCAGGGATGGGGGACAAGGCGCAGGGCTGGAAAATGGAGGATCACATGGGAGGATCACAAGGTTGGCCCGTCTGGGTTGTGTGTGTGCCAAGAAGACTGGAAAGGCAAATCTGTCCCAGGGAGAAGGTTTTAGGTGAGAAAAGGAGGAGGTGGCTTTGCTCCTCCCTGGTGGCGGGCCACTGGAGGGAAGACTCCCATTCCACAGGTGACCGTGGCTCACCGTGGAGCTGTGGGGGTCATCTCCATAGAGAAGATCATTAAACCTTGGGAACTGAAGAGCTTGCCAAGAGAGAGAGAAGGTACAGAGGGAAGAGAGCTCTGGAGGGAGCCTGGGGGAGCCCACAGACCAGGGTCCAGGAAAGGCAAACATGAGGAAGAGAAACAGAGGACAGACCCCCCAGGAGCAGAGGGGCACCCAGAGAATTCTGTGAGCAGAAGACCCAGGGTTGGGGAGCCCAGACCCCTGGTAACTTGGGAGAGGGGGGCTTCAGAGGAGTGATGATATAGGAGGTGACTATGAGCAAGCGGAGGCAGATTTGTCCAGATCTGCAGGCAGAAATGGAGAGGCTGAACAGAATGCAAGGGTCCAAGTGACAGCATCTTCTTTATAAGGATGGGGGAGACTTTGGTGTGTTAGCGAGCAGCAGAGAAGGAACCAATGGACAAGGAGAGATTGGAGACTGAGGGAAGTGACTGTGGGAGTGATCTCCTGCAGAGTACAGAGCTGCAATAGAGTGTGTGTGTACACGTTTATGAAGATGGCTTCTTGCTCAGGAAACTATCCCCAGTTTTCTCAGCCCTTAAATCCCCTACTACGATTACATCATCACATCACACTGAATATATGCCAACTAGAGTGATTATGTCATTATATCATACTAGATATATGGGAACTGGAGAACCATCATCTCATCAGTCCCACTGAGTTAACACCTTGTTGTAAGTATCCTTGTTTCAAGTAGACTTCTCCAGAGTCTTTCCCAGCGTAATTCACAAAACAATGTATATTAAAAATAAACTTTTAAAATGTTCAAAAAAAGAGAAAAGGATCTATTTTTACAGTGTGTGAGCAGGACCTCTGCACCCACCCTGCCCGGGCCGCTATTGGCTGGGAATTCTCTTCCTTTCAGGTTTTCACACTTCCTGCAGAACAGCTCTGACACAAATCTATCTGGATGGCACTGGGGGGACTCATTTCGCCCACCTACTCTCCCCCACTCTGGCCAGGAGCTGCCTTCTCCCCCTGACTCAAAGTAAAATGAACATTTCTGATAGAGAAACTGGGATTCAAAAAGAAGGCCTCATTTTTAAAGCCCCCGTTAAGCTTGGCTTCCTGATGTGGAGCCAGGAGGTTAGGGCTAAGCAAGTCTCCCTCCTCCCAGAGGGAGAAAGCCTCCCCGGAAGCCCATGGCTTTGCTCTTTTATCTCCTCGCACTCTGCTAACACATCACATTCAGGGACCTTCTAATTCCACATATGACTCACCTGCTGTCTTTCCCAAGATAAATAGGGAGATAGTGAGAGATCTAGTAGCTACTCTGGATGAAATCACGTCCCCAGGCTACGTCTATCTCCTGGGATACTGAAAGAACTCACTGATGTGATTAATGAGCCACTCTTCTTGGTCTTCAAAAGACTGAGAACTGGAGAAGTGCCACGGCACCGATAGAGGGGCAAACGGTGGTGACCTGATTTTCCAAAAGCAAAAGAGAATGAAGTCTGCAAGCCCCGGCCAATGAACTTGACTTTTTAAAATTCCTGGCCAAAAAGAAAAAACCCCAAACAAAAAACGTGGATTGCACTGCTCCGGAAATGGGCTGTGAGCATGGAGAAACGGCCCTGGAGAGTGCAAAAAGAAGATGGCATCGTTAGAACGGGTCACTGCAGACTAACCTCATTTTCTTTTCTGACAGGGTCCCTGTAGAGTCGGCTTGTAGATCAGGGGAGTGCCGTAGATAGAGTTTAACTAGATCTTAGCAAAGCATTTGATAAATTTGTTCATGCTATCCTTATGGATAAGAGAGAGATGTGAGCTGCATGATAGTGTAGTCTGGGGACTTGGGAACTAGTTAAATGGCTGGGCTCCAAGAGGAGTCATTAATTTTTTGATATCAACTTGGAAGGTCTCCAGTGGAATAGCCTCGTTATTTGTAACATTTTTATCAATGACTTGGATCAGGGATTCTTAACCTGGGGTTCGTGAACTTGTTTTTCAAAATATTTTGATAACCGTATTTCAATGTAATCGGCTTCCTTTGTAATACAACGTATTTGCTGTTACGTATTTAGAAACATCATTTGGAGAAGAGGTTCACGGACTTCACCGGTGTGCCAAAGGGGTTTACGCCACAAGAAAAGTCAAGAAAACTTGACTTAAAGAAATAGAACTTGATGTTCATGGAAATGTTTTCCATAACTTCACAAGAGATTTCTTAATTGTGGGTGGGGATGAAGGAGAGAACCTAGAACTCAACATTTTTTAAAACAAATGTGAAAGAAGATAAATAGGTGGCATGCTTGCCAAATAATTAATAAGGATCTGCCAGCAGGAAGATGAATGGATTGGAATGATAAGACCAGTGAGAATAACGAGTATGACAGTGTAGTAAAGGCCAGGAAAGCCTGTGAGATCCGATGACGTGTGAGCTATGAAAAGTCATAATTTATCTCTAAGTGTGGATTCTGGATTTGCAGAGACAACGATCCTGTCTCTGAGCCCAAAGGAAGGAGGTTCCCAATGTCGTCACTCATAGAAATGAGGCATTTGGGAAAGGGCACTGAGGACCAGCTTGGGACATGGTCACATGTGTTTCTGCATCTGGGTTCAGGCCTCCCCCTCCACATGCTCCACAGAGTCCAGCCAGACTGATCTCTCGGCTCTTTGCACATACCTCTCCATCTCTCCACTTAACGTCTTTGAATTGGCTGTTCCCTGTAGCCAACTCCCCTCCCTTGCCTCCTTCTTACACTGAATCATCTCACATCCCACCTGCTGCAGGAGTCTCTTTCAGCTACTAGAGCCTTCCTATATAAGGTTACCTTGTATCTATCTATAGGGATTTTTAATTTATGTATAGATTCTGCCTCTCCCATTACAGGGTAAACTCTTGAGGGAAGTGATTGTTTTTACTTTTTATCTGCTTCTCTAATGCTTAATTCAGTGTTTGGCACATAACATGTAAGAAACGCTGGGTGACTAACGGATTGACAAAGTGGTTACCACTACGATTTTGACTTGCTTTGTTTTTGTATATTTTTTTCTGTATTGTCCTGTTAAAAGTTCTTTAAAAATCTGTCACGTTCTCCATGGAGAGCCCTCCAACTCTTTAAGTTGCTTCTATGCATCCAGTCTTCAAGGCACATTGCTTGGACTTGTATAGATTTTGTATATCCTTTTAACACTATTATCTTTTGCTTCTCTTCTGCTAGGTTTTCTTCCACTTTGGAATTTTGTTTTCCAGATCTGTTCGTCTCTCTTTTATACCTTTATAGGGACTATCCATCGTAAATTCTATTTTTTATAATGTGCTGAGTGTTTTAATTCTATATTAAGTGCTCCTGGAGTCATTCTTAATTTCTTTTCTGGGTTTCATTATCTTTTTTGAGCCACTTTGAAGTTTCTTGTTGTTCTGTGCTCTTCTAGGCGTATAAAGAATTCTGTATTTCATCATGCATCGTTTCCTTGTCTTGTGATATTTAACTGACATTTGTATTTTCCTTGAGGATTTACTGTTGATTCTTCCCTTTGGTTTTAGGATTCTCTCTGTTACTTTATTTGCTTATGCTCTGGACTTTCCATTTGGGGTTATTCTCTTAAAATGTTTCAGTCTTTTTTGGTGTGTGTGTCCTATAATTTTCTGGTTTCTCTGCCTTTGCTGTGAGTACTTCCTAGACTAGACTTTAAGACTGTCCCAACTTCTTCAGTTTGTAGGATACAGAGTTCATTGGCCAAACTAGAAAATACATATAGGAGGCATCAATTGTGAGTCAAATGGAAAGGTCTAATGGTCCTTAGGGTGCAGTTGTAAAAACAGATTGCAATGAATCTTCTTTACTTTCATCATCATTACTCATGATAAAACTATACTCTAAAAACATTTAATTTTATTTCATTCAATATTTCCCAATTGCATTTTTTAAATCATTAAAAAAATTTTGAGTACTAAATTCTTTCTCCCCCTTGCCTCTTCCTCTTCCATAAGAAGACACTTTGATTTTGATTATGCAAGTAAGGACACACAGATCATATTTCCATATAATTCATGTTGAAAAAGAAACATAAGCAAACTTTGACAATAAAAATAAAACAAGTAAAATGTCTGCCTCAGTCTGCACTCAGAGATCATCAGTTCTCTCTCCAGAGGTGGATAGCATTTTTCATCATGGCCCCTTTGGAATTGTTTCGGATCGTTATCTTGATCAGAGCAGCTAAGTTTTTCACAGTTGATCATCATTGCAATATTGTTGTTACTGTGTACGGTTTTCTCCAGGTTCTGCTTACTTTGCTTTGCATCAGTTCACATCAGTTGCCAGATTTTCCTAAAGGTATCAGCCGGAGTCAGGATAAGCAAAAGTCCTTAGTCTTTATTCTTGGTCTTTAAACTCAGGATTGAACAGGATGGAAGTAGAATCTCTGTGACCTCCTTCTTCCATGTCTACCGCAAAAAGTGACTCTGGCTTGTCTTACTCCACCCCCTAGTCCCTCCTACAATCCTCTGTATACACCAATCATTGAGCCATCACAGGATAGTGGGAAGGACCATTTTCCAAGCATATGCCCATAGAGTGTTGTCCAATCAGTAATTAGCCCTAAGTGCCTGCACTGACCTCAGTGCAATGACTCAAGAGTTTCAGCCCTCTACAACGTTCCAGTTGATGGACATCCCCCCAGTTTCCAGTTCTTTGCCACAGCTAGAAGCAGGGCAGGTGACCCTGAAACACTGCCATTCCCAGAGCTTTTGACTGTCTCCGTCTGGATCAGACCAGAGCTGGTCGTCAGTGTGTTGGGTGGTTTGGCTGGCCGGGCAGTGAGACCTCTGGTCTCGCCCCAGGCTGCCTCTATGCTTCACTTGGGCTGGCTTAGTCAGGGTGTCTGGTCCCAGAGCCACAGGGCTGATGTCTTCACTGACCGGGTGGATGCGGTGCCCATGTGCTGGATGGGTATCTCTGAGCTTGTCTGTTCAGCAGTGGATCAGCAGGTAGGCCACCTTGCTAGGAAGTGAGGTCCCTGTCACTGAATGAGCACTTCCTGGGGACATTTTCAAGAGGATTCCTACATTGAACAAAAGCTTGCACTAGCCAATGCTTTGAGGTTCCTTTTGGTTCTGAAATTATATAGCTGACATTAGATCTCTCTACTCATTTGGTCTGATGGGATTGATTTCTGCAGTATCAGAGTATTTCTTCTTACAAAAGAGAAAACCTAACAATAATTCTACTTCCCATCAAAGCTTCATTATTTAAAAAAACATTTGTATTTCTTTTACGTGTCTCATGTTTTAGTTGCTTATTAGATTTCTAGGGATATAATATACATGCAGAACACATGAATAAATCATACACAAATACATAATATATATGTGTATGAATCTGTATCATGTCTCCCCTGACCTTCCTGTCCCAGTAGCTCTGAGAGAAATGATTATTTCTCTCGTATTTAATAACTAATAATTGAATTAGAACCACAATTTTCCTCCCCCTTTTACTTCCTCACCCAGATATTGACCCGCGTGAGAAATCTTTCTCAGAAACTCACCCAGGCTAAAGACTGAATTCGAAATTTAGGCTAATGGGATTCCTGTTCATTATGTTTACTCAGACAGGTCTTCAAAAATGTGGATTCTCCCTTTTGTCAGACAGGCGATAAATCAGGAAGTTGAGAAGGCTCTTTGACCGAGATCTGAGTGATCTGAGTCCTGTACAATAAGTACAATTAGATCGAGCCCTTTATTATAACATCCATCCTTTCATCAATTGTTAGCCAGTCAGAGTTGATTGCCACCCTCAGGAGCATCTGTCCTTCCAAGGGCATATAAACGGTGAGCTCATGGCCAGGAGGCGTCTTTGGCATTTGAGAGCGCCACCGGCCTCCGTTATTACACATGTTAGTTTTATTAATAAGATGAGTAAATCCCCCAGAAATTATCTCTCTTGAACTTTTTAAACATCACAGCTATAAATTCCCAGAGGGGAAGCCTGGCCTTCTGGCAGAGCATTCTACACATGGTGGGTCATTAAAACCCTTTCACGAATTGAACCATTGGCTTCTTGACAAAATATCGGTGACCCCTCTGCCGCTCACCTTTAACCTTTCTTTCTTCATTGCCCTGGCACAATCTTTGGCATAAACACAACCCTTTGATCATCACCAGGCAGTTCTACCTAATGACCATCATCATCACTGACTCTTGCTCCTTCCTCCTCTTCCCCTTTCTCCTCATCTTGTGTACCTAAAGGGGGCAGCCATGTGGACGGATGATCATCACTTTACTTCTAAGAAAGGCAGACAGCAGGCTGGGGTGTTTTAAGAAAATATCCAGACCAAACAAGAAGGGGCTAGCCACTTTGCTGTCTCTGGAGTCCTGCGATAGCACAGCCTTGTTCAGAAAACGTTTCTCACTTTTTTTTCTGTCCCTATTACAATTCACCATCTGATTATCATTGTCAGAGCTAAGAGGGCCCTTAGAACTGAGAATTTAAGAGTTGAAAAGAAACAGAAAACAAAAAAGGGTCTTAAAATATAGAATAAAAAACAAAAAAAGTTGGGGTTGTAAAATATAGAATAATAAACAAAAAAAAGTTGGGGTTGTAAAATATAGAATAAAAAACAAAAAAAAAAAAGTTGGGGTTGTAAAATATAGAATAAAGAATAGTAGCTCTGGGAGGAGAGACCTAAGATCATCTAGTTCAACCTCTTCAATTCACATGAGAGTCTTTACAACCTGGGGGAGGATAGGTAGTAGGGCAGTCCCGGCTCATGCCAGGCCACAGCTCCCTTGAGTTCGGGCTGCATTAGCCTTGATCTGGGCAGATTGGGCCACAAAGGTCTAGTTTTTTAGCTCTTGCAGGCTTCAGGAGAATACATACATGTTTCCCCCTTCATCTGCTCTCCGGTGCTCCCTGGACCAAATCCAGGGTGAGGAAGCAAGGAAGAGTTCCATGGGGGGGATGGAGGGGGGCTTAGTTTCTTAGTCAGTGACAGACACTCTACACAGCTTTGAAGCACCCAGCAGTTTTATCAAATGTTTCTAATGTTGTTTGTCATAAAGGTAGCAGGTTGTGGAAAACCTTTAGAAGCTCCTCTGGGAAATGTTCTAGACCAGCTAAGTCAGACAGCCTGGGTTCAGCAGGGAGACCTGGTCACTTTCCCAAGGCTGGCCCACTGTACTCCTCCTGAACCTCTGCTTGCTTATGGCTAAGATGGGTAAAGTCTCCCTTTCTATGTGCCTCCCATGGTGAGATTAAATAAGAGATTTATGGCTTGGAGATTTACCAGGGATTATTATCTGGAGAATCAGGTGAAAGCGCTGGCTTGGCTTTACCCTGATGTCTATGAACCTGCCCAGTACACAAAGGGTTTCCAATCAATTGGTCTCCACTGAATCAAACTTATAAAAAATAAGAGCCATTCCCTAGTCGATAAATGGCCAAAGGATATGAATAGACAGTTTTCAAATAAAGAAATTTTTTTTTCATGTGAAAAAATGCTCAAAGTCACTACTGATTAGAGAAATGCAAATGAAGCCAACCACCTCACACCTC
This sequence comes from Sarcophilus harrisii, assembly GCF_902635505.1. NCBI lineage: Eukaryota > Metazoa > Chordata > Mammalia > Dasyuromorphia > Dasyuridae > Sarcophilus > Sarcophilus harrisii. The sequence continues at coordinate 705,021,544 of NC_045426.1, forward strand.
TCAGATCGGCTAATGTGACAAGAAAAGGAGGGGATGTGGGAAAGCTGGGACACTGATACATTGTTGGTGGAGTTGTAAACAGATTCAACCATTCTGGAGAACAATCTGGAACTATGCCCAAAGGGCTTTACTATGCACCCCTCGAACCCAGCAATACCATTACTAAGCCGTATCCCAAAGAGGTTTTTAGAAACAGGGGCGGAGGTGAAGAAGGACCCATATGTACAAAAGTATCCATAAGAGCTCTTTTTGGGGTGCCAAAGAGTTGGAAATTGAGAGGATTTGGGGGACAGCTGAACAAGTTGTGGCATGTGATTGTAAAGGAACACTACTGTGCTGGAAGAAATGACAAGCAGGATATTCTCAGAAAAACCTAAAAGGACGTACATGAACCCCGGGCGAAAGGAAGTGGACAGAACCAGGAGAACATTACACACAGCAATAACGATTTTAGACAATGATCGACTGTGAATGACTTAGTTATTCTTGGCGATTTAAAAAGCCAAGACAATTCAAAAGGACCTGATGAAAAACGTTCTCCACCTTCAGAGAAAGAACTGGTGGAGTCTGAGAGCAGACGTGTAGAAATCTTGATTTTTGTGGGGGCTTTGAGGGGACTAATATGGAAATCTTCTTGGCTGCACATGTCTAACCCATATCAAAGTGCTTGCCTTCTCAATGTGCAGTGGGTGGAAGGTAAAGAGGGAAGAAAGAGAACTTGAAATTAAAATTTTTTAAAGAATATTAAAAATGGTTTTTTACATGCAATTGGGGAGAAATGAAATATTAAATTAAAAAAATCAGTTGTTTCCCTTGACCTTCACCATAAAGAAAGCGTGCTACCTATTTTTATGGATCATCCGGTAAAAAAGCAAAAGACTACAAAGGTCTCGTTTCTTGCCCAACGTCAAGCAGGGGCAGAGCTACCACCCTCCCTCAGGTCTGCCCCCTGGATGCACTGACTTCCCTCCCTCCAGCTGCCCGGCTCTCTTGCCCATCCTGGCCATTATGAAATCCTAGGATTCTGTCTGCAAGGAAGCTCCAACCTTGAGAGGTGTTGGATTGGATTCTGGTCTGTCCCCGTCTCAAGGTTTAATTTAGGCCTTGTAAAGCATAAAGTGCACTTTTGAGAAACATTTATTAAATACCTACTGTGAGAGGAAGAAGGGATGGGAATGAGCATTTTCAGAGAGCTTACTATGGGCCCAGTGCATGCTGAGCACTTTACAATTATCCCGTTTGTTCCTCACAACAGTCCTGGGAAGTGGGTGTTATTATCACCATCCCCAAGCTGCACTTGGGGAAACGAAGGCAAACAGCCTTGACTTGGGTCAAATGGCCTGTAAACATCTGAGGGGGGATTTGCACTCGCATCTTCCTGCCTCCTGACCTCCAGCTGCCTCTGTGGCATAGTGTGTGTTGGTCACAGAGATCCAGAGAGAAAACCTTTTGCTCTCGAGTGGGCTTGGGTCCCGGGCTGACCCACTCTGAGACTCCCTAGCGTTCCGTGCCCCCTTACTTTCTTTTTTATCGTGGGTTATGGAGCATTAACTGGGGCGTCTCTGCCTCCAGAAACACCATGGGCAGGTGGTTAGTGTGTCTGGCTTTCCTTGGCACCTTCTCACCCATCCTGGCACGGATCTGAATGTCAAGGATGGTATCAGCCACAGACCCAGCTCCCTGCGGAAAGGCTAATCTGGCCTTTGCCCAGGGGAACACAGGGAAGTACCCACAAGGCCCTGGTCTAATTGACCCAAGCGGAGATCAGAGACCATCTGAGGCTGACCATCAGGCCTTTGGTGGGGGCTGGACAGCAGCTCAGTGCCCCTGGACATGGAAACAGCCACCAGTGCAGCCCTTTGTTCTCTGACCAGTCACCTGCTCTGATCTATGGCGCTGATGATATTTGTCCCCCAAGACTGTTACAAAAATCTGTGACAATGCACGTGAAAGCCCCCATGACCTGCCCGTCCTTCCACACCTGACACCCCCACACCTCTGCTCCTCCTGGCTGTTCCCCCACATTCCCCCCATCTCGGGGCTGCCCGCCTTCTCTCTGGCACCCCCAGGCCCGGACCCTTCCTTCAAGGCTTCCACAGGAAGCCCCCCCCTCTGTGAATCATTACCTAGTCATCTTGCTTCCATATGTTCATTTTCCTTGTTCTCTCTCTGTTAGAGGCTCCTCAAGGTCAGGGACGCTCTCTGGCCCTTTTGCATCCCTGGTGCTTGGCGCAGCGCCTGGCACACAGTAGGTGCTTCCTAACTGCTTATTGCTTGACCTACTTGCTATAATGACTGAAAAGCTCCCTTAAGCCAAGTGACGGACGCGGCAAATGCCCAGAGTCCTTGGAATTCTTGGGAAGGAAAGCTGATCACTACCAATGTCTCCGTCTTCTCCTCACCATCTTTGTTCCACCAGGCTCCCTCCCTACTCCTCCCCCTTTTCTGTCTTCATCGGAAGCAGTTCTGAGCCCCGGCTCTCATGGCTGTTGGGGGTGGACAGAGAGGGCCCATGATCTGATTTCGAATCCTGTCAGTGGCACTCCCTTCCTGGGGGATTAGCCACAATGTGCTGGTCTGCAGAAGGGGACAACAGCAGGTCCTTAAGGGGTCAGCGTGCCTTGCAGAATGTCCAGTCCTCAGAGTGGAACCTTTGCCATCATAAACCAGAACATGATGGAGCCCAGGTACCACAGAGAGCCGGGCCGGAGCCCAGGCCGAGAGCCCGTGGGAGTCTGGACCCTGGGAAGGCCGAGGCCGGCCTAGAACGTCCGCAGCTGTTCCGGACCGGAGCTGGCCCTTACAGGCTCAGAGCATGGGCTTGGCAGCAGCTCTGGGAGAGTCTGCATGGGGCCCCTGATGGTGTGGGACTTCTTGCCACTCCCAGTGTGGACCTTCCCCCGGGAATGCTGGGCACATCCTGAGAGCCTCAATGCCCTTGGCTGCTGGAGGAGGGTGAGAATCCTTCCACTGAGGCCTCCTGGGCTACGGAGAAGTTTGCCCACTTCTGGTGGCAGACTAGGAGCGAGAGCCCGCCCCAGACCGCCACACTTGGTTTCAGAGCCCCGGCCTTTGCCCCCACCAGCTCAATAAGCTCAGGCATGTTTCCCAATTCCCCCCCCCCCCACTGATTCCTTTCCCACAGAAGAGGGATGCGAGCCCTGTCCCTCAGCAGCCTCCCTGCCTCTGTTCCAGGGGCTGCTCCGGGCTTTCCTGCCGTGCCCCCAGAGGGCCAGGGAGCTTCCCCTGGGGTCTCTGGATTGACCACACAGCAGAGCAGCAGCTTTCCACCTGCTTGTGGGTGAACTGAATTTTCCAGCTCTAACTGGGATCTCTGGGCCATGGTGCGTCCCAGTCTTTCCTAGCGCCTGTCCCCAGTAATCATGCACAATCGCAGCAGTGGTGGGACTTATGAGCCCCCCAATGGGGCACTTCTCCTCATCCCCCTGCGGGGCTCTCCCCCACAGCAGCACTGCTCTGGCCTCTGCTTGGCCCTCTTTCAGTTCTGAGGATGAGGGGTGGGTTACACTCCATGACAATTTTGCTGCCTGCTGGGTCCTGGGGGCTGAACCTCCTGGGGACATGGGACAGTTACCAATGGCGTAAACCTAAGAAGCGTCTACTCCATTTGGCCTCTCAGCACATTAGAGAGAAAAACCTAAGGGGAAAAAGATGGTTCAAAGAGTCAGGACCATCCAAAGAGATGAGAATCAATGCTTTGCACCCTCGGTCTGGGCTACTTAATCTTCGTCAAGCCAGGCTGCCTCTAACCTTCTGATGTAAGATCAATAGGGGACAGCCCCCACCAGGGAGTCAAAAATTTTAAAAAAGACAAATTAACTTACAAGGCAATTCAGAGTTTCTCAGCAAGAAAAGTTCTTCCGCCCTGTGTCAGAAGGCCCCAACTCACATGCCCCATGGGCTATCAAACTGCACACCCCATGATCCAACTACTGCCCCTGCATCCCAAGGAGCTCAGAAAAAGGGGGAGAAGAAATGTTGGGAGCTGACCCAAGGAACTGGAAACTGGGGGGATGCCCATCGGTGGGGAATGGTTGAATACGTCGGGGTATATGAACATTATGGAAAACTGTTGTTCTATAAGAAATGACCCAGTGGCTAATTTTAGAAAAGCCTGGAGAGACCTACATGAACAGATGCTGAGGGAAGCAAGCCGAACCAGGAAAAGGATGTAAAGGGCTGAAACTCTTGAGCTGATGCACTGAGGTTGGACAACCAAGCACTTAAGGCTAATTACTGATTGGACAATACTCTATAAGCATGTGCTTGGAAAATGGCCCTTCCCACTATTCTGTGCTAGCTCGATAATTGGTGTATACAGAGAATTGTAGGAGGGACTAGGGGTGGAGTAAGACTAGCCAGAGTCACTTTTGGGCAGAAGACAAAGAAGGAAGGTCGTGGAGATTCTGCATCCATCCAATTCACTTCTACCCCTAAAGACCAAGAATAAAGACCAAGGACTTTTGCTTATCCTGATTCCGGCTGATTCTAAGGTATCTATGAGGCTAACTCGGTCATCACAAAAGACTACACAGAAACAACAAGATCATGTAAGAGTCAACGAAGACAGACTTGACTTTTCTCAGCAAAAATGTGATAGAAAACAATTCCAGTAGATTCGGGATGGAAACTGCCATCCACATCCAGAGAGAGAACTGTGGAGACCGAACGCAGATTGGAGCGTACCATTCTCACTTTCTTTGGTTTTTCTTTCTTGCAGTGTTTCCCTTTCACTCCAATTTTTCTTTCACAACATGACTAATATGAACATATGCTTAAAAGTATCATACACGTATAACCTGTATCAGATTGCCTGTTGCCTTGGGATGGGTGGAGATAAGGGAGGGAAGGAGAAAAAAAAGTTGGAATTAAAAATCTTATGAAAATGATTATTGAAAATGATCTTTACATGTAATTAGAAAAATAAAATACTATTGAGGGGAAAAAAAGATCCCATAAAAAGATCTCACATAAAACATATATCTAGGGCTGGAAGAAAGGGATTCTGGGATCATGTAGCTCACGAGTTTCTTATACTTTGTAATCTCACAATCCCTTTCTATTCTTCAAACTTATTGAGGGCTCCAAAGATTTTTTTTAATGTGAGTTATATTAGCTAGAGATATTTACCACAGTAGAAATGAAAACAATTTCATATAATTGTAAAAATAGTTGTGACCTCTTGCGTGCCCTCTTGGAGAGCCCAGGAGTGGTCAGACCACATTCTGGAAGCCGCTGAAGTCGTGCAGTCTTCTCATTTGACTGTGGAAGAGACTGAGGTGGAGATCGGTTCAGTTACAGATGGAAAAGAGAAAAGCCGAGATTCCAAGTGGACCTCTGCTTCTGAAGGAGGGCCTTTGTCTTACGCTGTGGTGCTTTTAATACCGGGGGCCTGGGCAAGCCGTCTCCCTATCTGTAAAATGGGTAGAACAGTACTTGGCATTACTCCTCAGGACGGTCGTGAGGTACTCATTTCTATAACTACAAAGGACTATGCAGATTGGACCAGTGTCCCTTTTCGGGGATCATTCCTCTAAATGCAGGGGTCAGGGGTCCCGGGGGTGGGTTAAGAAGTGGGAAAGCTGAAAGCCACCGAGCCTCTGAATTCTTGGCCCTGAAGGAGCTAAGGTTCCCATCATCCAGGTTCCATAAATGACGTTCCCTTCAGAAGCTCGGACCAGGGCCGAAGAAGGGGCATCTATCCTGTTCTAAAAGCATCAGCTACAAGAATTAAAACATCGCTTTCAAATGTCTCTAATTAGGGGCAGACAGATAACAGCTCAAGAGGAAGAGGGGGAAAGACAGATTTAATCTCCCATGAATCTGTCTCTGTGTGGTCAGTACATGATTTGGGAGGCGATAAGCTTTGCCCCGTGTCCTCCTTCCCACTGCGGTTTGGTTGTGATTCAGCATTTCTTTAGCCCAAGCTTCCCCAAGCCAATATTGAGCCTTGTCTCCTTTCTGAAGCCTTAACAAGCCAAAGACACGCTGTGGGATTTAGCAGATGGAAGGCTGGGCTTGGACTCAGAGACACGGGTATCGGTCCCAGGCTCACTGGCGGCTGCGTCCTGTGACTCATCACCTCAGCGGATATGGAAGAAAAGGGGCCCACGTGTATGAATTATAAATAACGACTCTAAGCCACAGACTTGCCCAGCTGAAGCTCCGTACCCTCCCATCAAATGGGCAGTTTGAGGTTATTAAAAAAATGTAAAGCAACATTGAGGGCCAGCCCTGGCACCAAGAAGACCTGGCACAGACCGGCCATGGAACCACGGCAAATCTCTCTCAGTGCTCCAGGGAACACCTCGGGACTAATGGAAGAACTTTCCACCCCCACAAGCTTCCCGTGGCCCCAAAATCACAGGGATGACAGGCCTGAGCATGGTGGAAGGGGTTGTGGACTCCTTGGGGACTGCACCGGGGGGCCTTGTGGGATGGGGGGGACCTATGTGTTAGTGATCTGCCCGCACCATAGAACCTTCTTAGATCCCAAGCGGCCAGCAGATCTGGGACATGACAGCCTCCTGGGTGGTTCTGCAGGGACTGTGACATTTAACTGGTGTAGGGGGCTGATGAGGGGAGGCCTGTGGCCAGCTCAATGAGCCTTCATGCTCAGACTCTGAGATTCTGTGGAAGGGGCACCCAGGCCACTCTTCTAGATCCAGTCAAGCTCAGTAAAGATGAATGGGATGACCTGAGTTGCTCGGATGGTTCTGGGCCAACCCGGGTGCGGGATCACAAAGTTAACGTACCTTCCCATACAAAGACCAAGCCTGGGACACTGATTTCTTTAGCAGCATGGACACAAAAGTAGGATGCACAAAACGAGTTATCTTGAGTTATCTCACCGGGCCCATCCTCCCAACCAAGACTTGAGCAAAGGCAGTCAATGATCTTTAACTTTTATTTGCTAAATTCATTCTGCCTATAATCAATCAGAAGGCAAAGGCAGCAAATCTGAGTCAGGCAGACAAGGCTCCTAGGATAAAAGACACCGTTTTGGTGAGTTCTGGGGTTTACAGAGCCACCACTGACAAAAGTACCCCCAGATCTGACATGGAAAGACAAAGAGACCGGGATTCACTTCAGGTGCCTTTCCCCGGGTACTAAAAAGGTACTTTTCCACCACATGTGCTCCATGACAAAAAACCAAGGATCAGAGAGAAGTGCTGGGGCTGGGGAGGGAAATACTGCTTTATCTCATAACACTGCCCTATTCTGAGAGCCTCCCAGCTCTCGGAACAGCTCCCAGGTCTTCTCCAGGAGCCTTACAGATTGGGATTCCCAGTAGGGCTGCAGCTCATCACTCTCTGAAGGCAGGGTCACACCTTGTTTACCTTTGCTTTGCCTCCTCTGTCTCACCCATAAAGCAGGGGCTCCCAGGCAGGAGCTGTTTAATTAATCAACAAGAGATTCCCCCGTCCCACCCAGCTGCCCAAGTCCAGATTCCTACAATGGACTGTTATTCATCAGAATGGCCTCCAAAGCTACAAAGTGAATCCACTCACACTTTCAGCGCCTCAGGTTCAGTAACTTTGCTTTAGAAAAAAATTCTGAAGGGAAATTGGAAAAGGAGATTTGATTTAGGCTGTGCTCAGAGGTCACAAAGACCACAAGCTGAGCTGTTCCTGTCTGCTAAGTGGCTGACTCATTCTAAGAAGCTTAGTGAAGGCTCTCTTAACTCATTTTGTATTTCGTTATCTGGAAATAATCCAAATTCTGGTGTTAAGGTGAAAACATGAGCCACAAACATATTCTAATCATCTCTGATACAATTCAGATATACACAGGTCGGTGCAGAAAGACATTAAAATCAGTAAGGAAGCAGTTAGGATCTGGAGGGAGGGAGAGAGGAACAAAGATTCAGGGAAAGATTAGTCACGAGCAGAACCAACTTCAGGTTTAGAGTTTAGAATTGCATGGGAGGGTGGAAGGAAAGAAAGAAATTTTAAAATTTTAAAAGGAAGGAAGAAAAAGAAAGATCAAAAGGAGGGAAGGAGGGAGGGAAAGAGGAAGGAAGGAAGGGAAGGAGAGAAGGAGAAAGGGAGGGGAAGTAAGGAAGGAAGGGAGAGAGGAAAGGAGGGAAGGCAAAAGGAAAAATTGATATAAAAAAAGCTAGTGGAGAGAGGGCAGGTAATGTTGAAACCTTATTCTCATTGGGGATGGATTAAATAGGAAAATTTTATAGATACACACATATGCATATATTTAAACATGTATATACATACATAATACATACATGCATACACAGAGAGAGAAAGATTGGCATAAAAGTCTTCTAAATCAGAAAGAAATGAGAGGGCAAGAGAATAGGGTGGGGGGAGAGAATAAGGACAGGATTCTAGGGATGGGTAGGTTAAGGAATAGGAGGACAAGGTAGCAGGTAGAAAGAAGTCAAGTTGAACAGTGATGAGGGAGAGGAATAGGGTGAGGGTAGTGAGAGACAATAGGAAGGAGGAAAATATACAAGTAATTATAGTTTAGAAGGTGAATGGGATAAATTTACCCATAAAATGAAAAGTGAAAGCATATTAAAATTTTGAATTCAATAATCTGTGTGCTTAATTGTAGCTTTCTTTGTGGGTAGGGGAGAAATAAACTAAAAACTGTACAGCAGAGAACAAAAGAAAACCTACAAGGAAAAAAAGAAAAGCTGGAGCTCTGGATACAATGTGTAGTATTTATTATATAGATTTCTTGAAATGAAAATGTATTGTTTTATATTGAATAGTCTCATGTTCTGCTACATATGTGGCAATTTCTTTTCTTATCTTGTATTTAGGTTTAAAATAAACTTCAAAACAAAAAAAAATCCCTAATTGAATATGAATGGGATTGGGCTCATTAATAAATTGAAGAAGAAAAGAAGTCTCAGAAAAGCAGAACTCAATGTTATGTTGCTAATAAGAAATATGCTCAAAGCAGAAAAATTCATAAGAGTTATAATAAGAGGCTTGGTCAAAAGCTGATGCACTTCAGGTGAATTAAAAAAGATAAGGAGAACAATCATGATTCCAGAGAAAGCAACAGTAAAAACAGATTGGATTAAAAGATAAACTGTATTATGTTTAATACCAACACTTCATATGTTTATTTGCCAGAAGGCATAACATCTAAATACTTAAAGGAAAAGTTAAATCAATTTACAGGAAGAGATAGTCAGCAAAACTATAACATTTGGACATATAAATGTGCCCTTCTTCAGGTCTGGGTAAATCTAAACGAAAGATAAATAAGAAAAAAGTTTAGGATCTGAATAGAATCTTAGAAAAAAATAGATATTGTAGATCTCTTGAAAGTATGGAATGGAAACAAAGGAAGGAAGGAAGCAAGTATTTTTAAGCACCTACTATGTGCCGGGCATTGTGCTAAGCACTTTACAAATATGATCTCATTTGATTCTTACAATAACCCTGGGAGGGAGGTGCTGTTATCTCATTCTACAGTTGAGAAATCCAGGTAGAGAAAGATTAATTGATTTGTCCAGGGTCACGATGCTATTGACTGACTGAGGCTGGATTTGAATTCACATCTTCCTAACTCCAGGCCCAGTGCTCTATCCACTTCTCTAGGAATAATACATATCATACATACATATACACTCATATACACACACAAACAAACATACATTAAGGTGCCATGAGCAGCTGAAAAAATCAAATATAATTTCTTATGTAGAAATATTTTTATATGTCATATAAAAATGTAATTTACATATAATATTGTAATACTATATATTATAGGATATTCTATATTTTACATAAATATATCTTATAAATGTATATATTTCTCAGCTGTACATGGTATCTTAACAAAAATGGACAATATACTAAAGGGTAAAGACCTCACAAATTAATGAAGATAAGCAGAAATATTAAACATATCCTGTGCTAAACCCAAAGGAATAAGAAGAATCTTTGAAGAAACTATCACAAATTGACTGGAAATCAAATTGCTTCATCCTACAAAACTCCCGGATCAAAAAACATAGTAGAAAAACAACAGGAAACTTCATAAAAAAAATGATGACAATGAAACATTGAAACCAAAACTTTGGGGATACGGTCCAAACATTTCAGGAACCAAAAAGGAAAAAGAACAGATTAATTGGTCATTCAACTAAAAAAGCCCAAACCAACCTAGAAAATTGACAAAGTTAAGGACCCCGATCAAACAATGAAATGAAACTCTGAAAATTCATGAAAAGGGATATAAACCTGAAAGAAAAAAAAGTGTTGAACTGCTAAAGTGAAATGCTGTTTTGGGGGCAGGGAAATAGATGAACCATTATTACATGGTCTGATTTTTAAAATGAGAGAGGAAAACCAAAGTGGCAGTATCAAAAGCAAAAAGGAGAAATTCCAACAAAGGAGAAACAAAGGAAATTATTAGAAACTATTTTGCCCAATTATATGCCACAAAACTCACAATTTAAATGGAGATGATTATCTACAAAATAGAAAGTATCTGGATTAGCATAAAAAGACAAAGAGAACTTAAATAAACCAATCTCAGTAAAATACACTGAACAAGCCATAAATGAACTTCTAAAGGAAAAAAAAAACTTAGAACCAGATGGATTTAGAATTATATTCTAGCAAACATTCAAAGAATTTCAACATTACATAAATTGTTTGTAAAAATAGGAGGAAATATTATACCAAGTTCCTTCTTTGATAGAAGTATGGTTGTGCAGGGAAAAACAAATCAGAGAGAAAAAAAAACCCAAATAATGAAAGGCTAGTATCCCTAGTGACTATAACCACAAAACATTTTTTAAAAATTAGCAAAGACATTATCATATAAATACGATTTCACAATGTGATCAGGTAGAATTTATACCAAAGAGAAATGTTGTTTTAATATTAGGAAATCTATAGTTATAATAGGCCATATGGGTAACTAAAACAATAATATCATTAAATTAATAGATGCATAAAAAGCTTTTGACAAGAGGAATTCAAAAGGAGCTTTTCTTAATATAAGAGGTATCTACCCTAAACCAAGATCTAGCATCCTGTGTAAATGGAGATAAAATAGAGAGAGACCTTTCCTATTAAAGCAGGGATAAAGCAAAAATGTCCACATAATCACTCTTCTATTCACATAGTGCTGGAAGTGGTAGCTATAGCAATAAGATAAGCAAAAGAAATTAAGAGAATAAAGCACAGGCAAGTAGGAAACAGAATTCCTGCCTTTTACATATGGTAGGACTGTCTATACAAACAGCTTTAACAGTTCAACTAAAAACCATTTAAACAGTATCTTCACCAAAGAAGCAGGATATGAAATAAATACACACACAGAAATCAGCATTTTTTTTATATAACCAACATAAGCCAACAAGGGAAAAAATAGAGAAATTCCATTCAAAAGAATTATAGAATATATAAAACGTCTAAAATTCTACCTACCAAGATACACCTAGGAGCCATATGAAGACAAATAGAAAATATTCTTTGCAGATGGAGGCATATTGATTGTTCATGATTGGACTGTACCAACATAATAAAAATGACAATACTACCTAAATCAATTTACTTATTCAGTTCCATACCAACCAACAAAGTATTTAAAAGTTAGAAAGTATAACAAAGTTCTTCTGAATGAATTTTAAAAGATCAAAATTCTCAAGAAAAATAACAAATGAAAAAAAGTGGAAGGAAGGGGCCTGGCAGGTACCCAATCTTGCCCTATAGTTCAATCATTAAAAATTTTGAGTGCTGGCAAAAAAAATAAAAAGTTATCCAGAACAAAATGAATATGGTAATATAACATTTGATAGGCCCTGAGTCTGTAGTGCCTACTGAAATAAGGGCTTGCACAACAAAATCAATGTGGCAAAATTAGAAGCGAGATAGTTAACTGTGGGGAAAAAAATCTTTGCAGCAGCTTTTTCTGAGAAAGGTTGGCTATTTTATATAAACACATATACATATGTATGGAACAGATTCAAAATTTTAATAGTAAGAGTTATTTTCAGATGATAAATAGTGAAAAGAATCTAACTCTAACTCTAATTCCTGTTCCAAAGTACTTTTTAAAGGAAGAAATCCAAGGTATCAACAATCAAAAGGAAAAAGTGCTACAAATCACTAATTAGAGAAATATAAAATAAATGAAGCTATATCTCATGCTTATGAGAATGACAAGAGATGACAAAAATTACAAGTGAGAAATAATTGGAATGGATGAGGGAAAACAAGCTCACTGAATGCCATGTGGATGGAGCTGTGAATGGGTTGGCCATTCTGGAAAACAAATTGGACCTATGCCCCTGAAACAATTAAACTGCATATTCTTTGACCCCATGATTCACTACTAAGCTTAAATCCGAAGAGATCAACGAAAGGAAAAAGACTCACACGTACAAAAATATTTAGAGCAGTTCTTTTTGGTAGTGGCAAAGAAATGGAGACCCCTCTGTATTTGGAAATGACTGAAGGAGATATCCTATATGAGTGGGACGGCATATCATGGTGCCAGAAGAAATAAAGAAAAGGGAGAAACTGGTCAGTTCTTAAAGTGATGAATGTAATGGGAAGCAGAAAGAGCTACATAATAACAACAGCACTGAAAAGAAAAACAGAATAAAGGAAGAAACTGATCAGTTCTTAAAAAAAAGTGATGTGAGGGGAAGCAGAAAGAGCTACATAATAACAACAGCACTGAAAAGAAAAACAGAATAAAGAAAAGGGAGAAACTGATCAGTACTTTAAAAAAAAAGTGATGTGACTGGACGCAGAACTACAGTGTAGCAACAGCACTGAAAAGAAAAACAGAAGAAATAAAGAAAAGGGAGAAACTGATCAGTTCTTTAAAAAAAGTGATGTGATGGGACACAGAAAGAGCTACATAATAACAACAGTACTGAAAAGAAAAACAGAATAAAGAAAGGGGAGAAACTGATCAGTACTTTAAAACAAGTAATGTGACAGGACACAGAGCTACACTGTTGCAACAGCAATGAAAAGAAAAACAGAAGAAATAAAGAAAAGGGAGAAACTGATCAGTTCTTTAAAAAAAAGTGATATGCCAGGAAGCAGAAAGAGCTACATAGTAACAACAGCACTGAAAAGAAAACCAGCTTTGAGTTGTGATCAGCACAGAAGGGTAGGCTCAAGGTACAGAATCCAAGGGGCATTTTTACACATGGCTGAAGAGAGATTTGTTGGCTTGCCACCCAATGGTTACAAGGATTGTGTTTATATTTTCCCATCTGAGCAGGAGGAGTTTGTGGGAGAAATAGCTAGGGACTTTTCTCTGAAATTACTCTCATTTATTTACCCTGTCTGTATTTTGTTGTCCACTGCTGATTGCCCATTGTCTCCCCAGTTAGAATGGGAGTTTCTTGAAAGCAGGGTCCGTATTTCTGCTTATCTTTGTAGAGCTGGCACTTAGCCCAGGTTCAACAAAGGCTTACTGACTGACTGATTCTAAATGGACAATAAGTCCACCCCAGTCACAAATAATCTTGAGCTAGCTTCATTATAATTTCACAGTTGGAAAATACAAATTCCATTGGCACAAAATTCTGTAAAAGTGCATCCAGCCTTGAAAACCTTTCCCCGGGTCCTGCTGTCAACAGAAACTCCTCACGAGCATCCGAAAGGGACATGATATGGAAGACTAAGGTCCTCCCTCATGGGGATTTCTCACAGGATCCCCAAAGTCTCTGTATGGTAAGTGTAAGTATCTGTACTTAGAGAAGTGAAGACTGCTGTGTGGACCTTGTTCAAGTTATTTCTAAACAACCAGTCAACAAAGATTTATTAAATGTGTGTGTGTGTGTGTGTGTGTGTGTGTGTGAGTGTGTGTCTGTGGGAGAGAGACAAAGACAGAGATAAGAGACAGAAGAGAGATTCAGAGACAGAGAGAAAAATTGGGAGACAGAGACAGAGAAAGAAAGAGACAGAGATGGGGGAGAGAGGGAAGGAAGGAAGGGAAAGGAATAAAAGAAGGAAAAAAGGAAGGAGGGAAAGAAGGAAAAAGAGACAAAAAGCAAGAAAGAAAGAGAGAAAAAAAGGAGGGCGGGAGGAAGGAAGGAAAAGCAAATATGCTTCCATCTGCACCAAGTATAGAGGTGTTTCATGTTTCGCTTAAGTCTTTCAGAGTTGTCTTGAGTAAAGCCCTGGGCAAACCTCAAAGTTCTACGAAATGTTAATGATGACGCTGATGATGAACCCAGTTCCTCCTCTCCCCCACGTCTCCATTTCCTGCTGGGTTTGCTCACCCCGGAGTCCCAGGACCCCTCCCTCAGCACGTGTCCTCTCATTTCTCCAGCCCTGTCCGGGACAGCACCAGGCCTCCAGCCACCTGGAGTCAAATCCTCTCACTCAGCACCCACACCCATTTGCTTGCCCAGCTCCTGTATCCACTCCCCTCTCTGTCCATTCATCACTCAGCAGCCTGCCCGGTGCCCCTGCAGCCAATACCTGCCATTCTCAATGCATCTTCCATAGGTGATACAGGACAGCCGGGGGTGCAGTGGAAAGAGCCTGAGTCCAGATCTGGCTTCAGACATTTCCCAGCTGTGTGATCCTGAGCAAGTCATTTCATCCCATTTGCCTCAGTTTCCTCATCTGTCAAATAAGCCACTACCAACAAATTCCGAATCACAAGGAAGAGGAGACACATCTTCACAGTCATGACAAAATGAAATCATCATAAAAATTCGTGTTTTGGCAAGACTTAATCAGGGCACCCAGAGCACCTTCTTCATGACCCTCTGTGGTAGGAAGGACCCAGGAGGCAAAAGTTCATCTGGGAAATACACACAGGGAAGAACAAACTGGGGAGATGAGAGGAAGACTGGGAAGAGAGAGAGCGCAGGCACATTTCTATTATTCGGAGTTGGACAAAAGGATCCGATGAGATCCCATTTGTGCTTGTATACAGCTGGTGCTCTATAAGTGCTTATTCCCTTCCTTTCCAACCCTAGTAGCATAAAGCTGTCCTAGGGTTGGTTGAACTTGAGATATCACTTCATGGGACATAGCCGATGCCAGGGAGGGAGCCGCTCTGCAAAGAGACACAAGCTCCTAATACATCTGGTAATTTTCTATTTTAACTAAATCTCTTTTTAAAAAATTCAGGAGTATTTTATTTTTCTGATTATACACAAAGAGTTTTCAACATTCACTGCTGTGAGATTCTGAGTTGCAAAGCTTTTTTTCCTTCTCTTCCATTCCCCTCCCCGCCCCCTCCCAGTCTCCCCCCCCCCCCCCCCAAAGGCAGCAAGCAATCCTACACAGGTTATACATGGGCAGTCCCTTTAAACCTATTTCCATATTTCCCCTAATTATTCTCCCTAACTATATAGCGCCCCCTGTTATTACTACTCTATGTAAAGGCTGCAAGTTTTGTCAGCTCCCTCTAAACCAGGCACTCTGTGGAAGAGCCCTGGCTGCCCTACCCTAGGTACAGCTCAGAGGGAGACTCCTTCTATTCTGACACCCCTAGAACTGACTGGGCCAGAGATAGAATAGTGTAGGACGGCGACAATGGCCACGGAGAATGCTCAGAGTGAACAGGAGAGGAAATGGGAAGGAAGGATTCACTTGTGGCCAGGATTGTATTCTCTCTCACACTGACATCTCGGAGGATTGGGAGACAGCGGAGAACAGCAGGGAGTCTGCCAGACTCTGCCCTGGAGGCCCAGCGGTCAGTCCTGCCCCAATCACCCAAACTCTGCCCCGGAGGCCTGGCGGTCGGTCCTGCCTCTGCCCCAGACTCTGCCCCCGAGGCCCAGCGGTCAGTCCTGCCTTAATCACCCAAACTCTGCCCCGGAGGCCTGGCGGTCGGTCCTGCCTCTGCCCCAGACTCTGCCCCCGAGGCCCAGCGGTCAGTCCTGCCTCTGCCACTTGTTGGGTTGGTGACTTTTGCCAAGTCCCTTAACTCACCGAGCCTCACGCTTCCTCCTCTCCCAGATGAGGGCGCCCCAGGTCCCTCTGGGCTCTCCCATTCTGTGCTTGTGGATAATGGAACGCGCTTTGTTTCCCAAGTGGAGGCTCCTCTGTCCGCCCCCCCCCCCAAGGCCAAGTGATGGCACACTCAGCGTCTCCAGAGAAGCCCGATGGGTACCCGAGGACTTTGTAGAATCACAGATGGTGCCGCCAGAGAGACCCCGGCTGCTCAGACCAGTCTGTGGGCCCTGACACCAGCGGGTGGCTCGGTACGACAGACAACCTGACATAAGCTAATCACTGAACGCAGATGGGAGGGCCCCGCGACAGAGCCCGTGGACATGACTGGGTGATTCTTCCAAAGAACATTTGGGCAAGAATCCACGAAAATGCCGGCTGCTTACAACCTGCCTTCGCTTTCCAGGGCACCCTAAGGTCACCCGGCCTAGGCCCTTCCTCATCACCGGCACTAAATCAGGCTCCCTGACTGGCAGCCAGCGACCGCCCCAATCCCTGGGGGTCAGCCTAGGACTGGACACAGAGCACCCATTCATCAGCTGGTTACCCGGAGATTACATGGTGGGCAAAGCCCCCCCCCCACTCTACTTGGAGAACAGGTCTGACTCTGCTGATACCCTTCCCTGGCTTGCCAGGAGTCTGAACTCGCCAGGAAGCCCCGGGTCCGCTCCCAAAGGTGTTAGTCACAAAGGTAGGAGGATCCCAGGGTTGGGCTTCCAGGCCCGGCCCAAGAACTTCTTGACCTACCTGGTGTAATAGGAGTCTACCCCCAAGGCCTCCCGCACGCTGGCAATGTGCTGCTCCAGGCCGGAGCCGGAGACCGTCTGCAGGAGCACGCTGCTGGTTTCCTGGAAGTCGCTGCAGTTCTCCGCCATGTTATCACCCAAATAGTATTCGTGAAACTTGAGAATTCCTGAAACGAGAAACGAGTCGCTGACGTGACACCGGGTGGGAGAGAAGCACCAGAGTCAGCCGGCCCAGAACGGTAGTGAGCCGTGACAAGCTCATAAAGAAGCACGAGGGGCTGACATTTATGGGGCAGTGGAAGGTTTACAGAGTGCTCTATGTTCATTATCTCATCTGAAAAATATGGCCTCCCCCTTTCCCCCCAAGCCTTCCCCAAGGAGCCAAGGACATGTGGGGGTGCTGCCCAGCCTCCTAAGCCTTCCCCAAGGAGCCAAGGACATGTGGGGGTGCTGCCCAGCCACTCAAGCCTTCCCCAAGGAGCCAAGGGTGTGCAAAGATGCTGGGCCAACATTTTAGACTTCTGAAATCTGGTCCAGTGCTTTACAAATGGGGTTTGCACTGGGCAGGGATGCTGGGAAGGGCCGGTCTCCCAGCTGTCTGTTTCTCAGCTGCACCTACTAGAGAAGGGCCTTTCCTCTAAGCACCCAGAGCTGGCTCTGAATGGGCGCAGACAAGGCAGGCGCCGCATAGGGAAGGCTGAACAAAAGTCGGCTCTTCCAGCCAACTCCTCTCAGCTCGCATGAAAACCCACGGGAGAGTGTGCAGCAAAACGTGGGGTTTTAAAAACCTAGAGGCAGCAGAAGCGGGTGAACTGTGTGCCCTGTGCCCACCAAAGTGAACAGAATGAACAATAAAACCAAAGGGAGCGCTGGGTAATGGCACTGACTGGTTTGGCCCCAGGCAAGACTTGAGGAAATGGCCCTCCCTCTCCCCTCCTATCCTCTCTGTCAGGCAGGTCCCGTGGACATCAGGGGCCCTGCTCCGTCCAGCAGGAGCAGACAGCACCGGTTACTTCAGCATGGCTGGCAGGGGCACCTCCCTCCCCGGGATGACGGACACGCTCGAGTGCCAACGTGTGCCGAATGGTGACGATGGCACTCATCAGCAGAGCAGAGGCAGAACACATGCTGGCCGGGGCCCAGACACAGATGGATAAAATTCAAGCAATGCCCCACGAATGCTAAGGACCAGCTGCAGGACAGAGTGGGGGGGGGCAGGGAAGCCTGGGAAGACCCCGGCCAACCCTCTGTGGGGAGCAGGATGCCACCCTCACAGTCCCCCTAACAACAAGGAGGAACAGAAGTGAGCCCAGAAGTTCCGGGGTCGCCGGCTCACCATTACACAGATCTGGCTGGAGCAGGGGCCTGTCGTGACATCTCAGGACCCGAGATCCATGCTAAAAGGGGATTCTGCCATCAGGGATACAAACGCAGTGCCGGTGGGAGTCGGTAGCAGTCCCAATTTCTACTGTCAAAAGGCCGGAGGTTCCACAGCAACAGGGAAAACTTGATAGAAAAATCCGCCATCTCATGGAGAGAATTAACAGGCGAAGCCCCTCTGACCATCGTTTTGCCAACAGAATACAAAGGCAATTTCCTTTAGGTCAAAACAATCTCCGACTTAGTCTGGAAGAGCTCGGGGATCCTTTTGAAGGTGGCTAACATGCATCCAAAAGAACGTGACTTCCAATCATAAGACCCACTTCTCCAGTCGATAAACTCTTATTGGATTTGGTGTCTCTCCAATGTGGGAGAGCCATCAGCATTTTATTACGCAAAAAATATGGCCCCGGCAGCTAATTAGGGATTCTGTATTTCATAGAACTGTACAGCCCTTGTATTTAATTTAATTTAATCATTAAGGATCTGGATGTGAGTTAGCAACAGAACCAGTGACGCCGATACCGCTAGCTCTGAAATGCACAATGGGAGCTGATACTTAAAATCTCCGGTATCAGTTTAAGACTCTTTAGCCGTCCTGGTGAAGGGTCACAATTATTAAATTATATCCAGAAAGAACTCATTAAGGCTCCGAGTCATCACTTTATTAGATAATGATCAACAGCTGCCTGCAAACGGGGCCGCTAGGCGAATTAATCCTCCCTGCGCTTGGTCCTCCAAGATAAATGGTTCCATATTCACCGGTCGAGACTGAGATTTCTGGGGGAACGAGGCAGTGGGGTTGTCTTGTTCACTGAAAATTCGACTAGAAAAATGCACCGGAGCTGGATTTTTGCTGAAATCCCATGGTAGTTTTCTGGTGTGATCGATGTCTCACGCATTTCTTCTTCCTTCCATCATTTACCCTTTGACTGATCTCCACACATGAGAGAGAGACAGACCGACAGATCCAGAGAGATAGAGGGACACGGACACAAGGAGACAGAGACAGAGAGACAGACCGTACCTGCACCAGGAGCCAGCAGCCAGCTGTACAGGTAACCTGCTGCCAGGGAGTAGTAGAGTACAAGTCCCCGCTGGCCATTCACCATTTCTAAGATCTGGTCAATCGTCACTGGCGAATATGGGTCAGAGTCCTGGTGGCCGGTCTGACGTTCCACCAGGAGATCGGCAAACGCCCTGGTCCTGCCCCTCTCTGCCACGGCCAGGGCTTCATCATGATGGCCTAGAGCAGGGAGGCAGAGAAAGGCCTGTGAGGAGGCCTTGGGCCCAGCCAGGACATCCCTCGGCTCCAGCCCAAGGGAAGGAGGCAGGCCCGGGACCACAGCCGGGGGTCTAGGGGAGGCCCGACCTGCCCTTTCTCCCCACTTCTGGCCCCGCCAAGTCCCCCACCCCTCCAGGGTTCTCTGCTGGAAGTTCAGCACCAGAAGGTGCTGGCCTGCTCTGCTGAATGATTCATATGTGGCTCTAAAGTTTTTCAAACCTTCTGCTGTCGCTAGCTGGAAGAGCAGCACTCGTTTTGTTTATGTTCATAAATCATCTCCCAAGTGCAGGGTGAACCCCAGTGCTCTAGGAGGGGAGATTACGGACAAATACATAGATACTAGAGACGACAGTCCCATGCCAAGAGTGGGCTCGAAGGGACACAGACCCCAGCTCTGGCACGGCAGCGTGGCCCGGCCAGGCCCGCCCAGCTGACCTCAGATGGGGGCTTATCAAGGACTGCCATGGTCTCTGTGCCAGGGGGCAAGACAATTGGGACAAAGGAGAGGCTGAAGGCAGGGAGGTCAAGGAGGATGAGGGGAAAGGGGATGCCAGCTCGGGCATGTCAGAACCGCAGCAGCACAAGCTGGCCCAGGAGCTCCATGGAAGTCAAGCAAGATAGAAGGCAGCCACTAAATGAGCTTTAAAACAGAAACGTGCAAACACAGCATTGCTCCTGAAAAGGGAGAGATTTCTGTTCTGGGAACCCCCGGGAGGAAGGAACAAGTGCGGAGGGGTAAAAAGCACATGCACTTAAGGCCAGAAGATGGGGTTCAAATCCTCTGTGGCCAGAGCCACGTGTCCCTTCACCTGTCCTGGCTTCGGTTTGCATCTCTGTGCCCTGGGACTAGAGGCCCCTGAAGGACCTTCCCCCCCCAGTGCTTTGCGTTCTAGGGTCCCTTAGCTCCACCAGGCCAGGAACCATCCCTGTGCAGAGCTTCCCTGCCTCCCGAGGCTAAAAGTCAGATTTCTCTGAGTGACTCCAAAGGAGGGCCTCTCACCGAGGCTGACGAGCACCCGCTGCAGGGCCTGGTAGGAGGACGTCTGCAGGTCAAACAGCGACAGCTTGTAGTCTGTGCTCAGCTGTACCTCGTGGCGGATCGTTTCGAACAGGGCCGAGGCTCTGTAGAGCTGCAGGGACAGAGAGACAGAGGTGAGGCTCCCACCTGGCCTGGGACCCAGTGGTGGCAGGGGCCACTGCCACCTGTCCCAATGCAGGCAGGCGAGGGGGCGGCAGGGGGTCCAAGGGATCCACAGGAGGCCTGGGCCAGGCACTGGGAGGGAGCACACCCAGGCCTTGGGGACGGCCTCCTGGGGAAGCCAGCCTTAGAGCCTTGGGCATGGTCTTCTCCCCAGGAAACTAACCCTGGAGCCTTGGGACAGCCTCAGCCAATTTCCCAGCCCTGGAACCTTGGGGATGGCCTCAGCCACCCTCCAGAATGCCGACCCTGCTCCCCCAATATGAGCTTTAGGATCCAGGACAAGATCCTGCCCCACAAACTTGGCGATCACAAGGAACCAGCTGCCCTATGTGACTGAACCTTTGGAAGACACAACTTGGGCTCACTTGGGATCCAGAGTTCTGGTCCCTGGAGGGTAAGAGCATCCCACACCTCTGACCTTCCTCAACAGCTCACACCTAGCTTCCGATGGCCCAGACGCACCATCCTGAACATCCACTTTGCCCTCGGGCCGTATTTAGCCCGTCAGGAGCCACACCAGCACTGGGTCTGCTCACCACAGCACTGGGGGACCCCAGGCTGCTGGTCGTTGTCCTGTCTGGTTCCCCCGCCATGCCTCCTGTCCCCATCGGTGGGCCTGGCTCGAGGAGTGCCATTTGTTATTCTCCACTGCTCACAATTGTGTGACCGTTTGTGGGACTTGTGGGCAGGAAGCGCAGACTTTGCCAGAGGCCTCCTTTGTGGGCCGCCTTTGGGCAGACAGGTAGAAGCCCCCTGCAAACAGCCCCTCGCGTTGCTACGCTTGTCCCCGTTGTGGCCAGCACACCCTCAGCCATGAGAAGAGAGAGACTTCTGCAGCTGGAAGGGAGTGCAGACACCCGGGGGCCAACGCTTCTTATTCTACAGAGGAGGACACTGAGGCTCACTGTGCTCAGCCGGCTGTCCCAGCGCCCCCCTACGGGACCCGCTCGCCATCTGCACCATTAAGTGACCTTTCAGAGAGCCGAGCTGGGTGCGGTCCTTGGACTCCTGCACTGGCCGCCGCATCTGAGCTATGTATGGCATGGATGGGGGAATGAGAACTTCTCTGGCTGGGTTCTAGCTCGGACCGGCTGAGACTGCCGGA
Organism: Sarcophilus harrisii; assembly: GCF_902635505.1. Classification (NCBI taxonomy): domain Eukaryota; kingdom Metazoa; phylum Chordata; class Mammalia; order Dasyuromorphia; family Dasyuridae; genus Sarcophilus; species Sarcophilus harrisii. The sequence continues at coordinate 705,043,208 of NC_045426.1, forward strand.
CACCTACGGGGGCTTCAGGTGAGAGGAAAAGTAGGAGACTCCTGGCTGGTCTTTCCTGTGGGAACCTGGTCAAGTCATTCACCTCTGGCTTTCTGCATCCAAATAATAATAAGACTAAATACTTACTAACTGATAATTACCAACCTTATAACATTACCCTGGAGCAAGTACCTTCCAATGCTAGGTAAAGCACCATTACTATTACTACTAGCACTGGCATCCTCCCGGCACCCATGATCTTAACGGTGTGGGTCCTTGCGGCCTCCAACTTATTCTCGCAGCTCTCAGCGCAACAACGGGGCTGTCCGTGGTGAAGGCCTGTGTCCATGCAGGCTCCCCCAGGGGAATCTAAGCTACCTGGGAGCTGGCCAGGTGTCTGTCTCCCGGCCTCAGCCTGGAGAAGCGACTTAAAAATCAGTTTCTGTGCAGTTTGGGTGTGTCGCTCTCCAAGGAGACGCTACATAACACCAGCCCCACTAGGGAGGCTTGGGGCTGGCTCAGGGCACGCCTTATCCCCCCAGGGCTGGCACGGGGTCCCAGAGTGAGCCATCAGTAGATCTATTTTTAGTACCCTCATGGCTGTCCTGGCAAAAGCATGGAGACATGCCTTCGGCTGCCATGCGTGGTCTCGGAGCTGCCCGTGGCCCCTCCCAGGGTCGGATGGCCGGGGTGTGCCAGTGGGGGGGGCATGAGCTGGGGCTGCCTTGGCTCAGGGGCCCAGGCCGGCCTACGGCCCCTCTCCATGTGGCTTTAAAAATGAGCTTGGCAGATGAGCCATGATTTCTGGATTAGCCTCTGGGAGCCCAGAGACCTGAAGCCTGGAGCCTGCTTTGTGACGCGGAGCACTGACCAATGAGATGAGCCGCTCGAGGCAGGGGCTAGGACAGAGGTGCCCGGGCAGATCTGCAGCCCACGCTCAGGGAGGCACATGCTTCTGTCTGCAGCAGGGAGGCTCCCCACTGCCTAGCGTTCTGCCCAGCACACAGCAGGCGACTAATAAATGCTTGCCTGTTTGACTGGACATGTAGGGAATGGAGTGGAGCTACTAGGTCACTGTCAGCAGCACCAGCTCCAACTGAAACTTGGAAACCGGGCCCTCTGGCCGCCCCTTGGACCGCACCCCTCACCCCTACCCCCACCCCCGGACAGAAGGGCCTCTCGTCCATCAGCGTGCAGGGGCCTCTGGAGCCAGGAGCAGCCCCTCACTTCTCCCCAAGTCACCGCTCCTGAGAGAGCACGTCAAGTGGGAAGGCTTGGGGAAAATTCCCACTTAAAGCAATGTTCTCAGAACAAACTGTGAAGGCCACCCACGGCGCAAGAGCCGTCCAGGCTCTATGGCTTCGGGGAGGGTTGGGGAGCCAGCCCACAAACTGTTCGCAGTCAGACTGTGGTGGAGGCGACCCAGGCACAGAGGCTGGGCGGGCCTCCTTCTGCAGAGGCCGGGGAGGTGACGCACGGCTTCATCTCCCGCCCCATCCTTCGGCCCCCAATTTAGCCTACCATCCTATCGCAGGCCCGGCTTCTGTTAATAGTCCCAGAGGCTTATCCTTGGAACGGCGGTGAGGCCGTGGGAGCCTCTCCTGGGCGACCCAGCGAGCTGGCGAGTTGAGCCCTTGCTGGCCGAGCGTTCTGTCGCAGCGTGTGCACCCAGCGAGCAGGCATTAGAACGATGTTTGGCTCCACGTTCCGTGGATGTGAAAACAGTGACAACCCCTTTGTGGAGCAGCCTGACACACAAGCCGGCCTCAGCCCCCGCCCCCATTCGGGTTCTAGATACTAGAGTGGTCCCGGTTCAGAGAGCCCCAGACGGCGGAGCTGGGAGAAGAGCGGCCAACCCTGCTTCTCGCTTCGTAACCCTGACCTCTGAGTGGGCTCCTGCCCCGGCAGAGGGTCCTTCCTGCTCCTACCTGCATGCACTTGTGCCCGCCATGTCCACAGAGACCCGGAGGGCAGCTCACTTACATGCCCCCATTCACTTGCCTCCCACTTACACCCCCCACCCACACACCCCCAGTCACACGCCCCCCCAAGCCTCCCTCACAGCTAGCCTCTTTGTCCTCTCTTCCTGCCCAGAGCTGGCAGGAGGTGTCAGACCAAATAAGGGGGAAGAGCAATGACCTTGGAATTGTCGACTGCTGGGGTAAGCCCCGCTCTGGCCCTCAGGGTCTTTCTCTACAAAATGAGCTCTGCTGGCCCCTGCACTTTTATCTCTGTCACGGGGCTCCTGGGAGGAAAGCCCTCGGTGACCCTTCAAATTTCAGAGAAATGGGAGATGCTCATTCCTACCGACTGCACTAAAAATGTGCAAAGACCTGAAACCCAGTGGCTTTTTGTTCCTGGGTCGTTTTGTCCCCCTCTGAGCTGCGTCTGTGACTGTAGATGAGGGAAGCCCCGGGACACTGTGACAGAAGCGAGGCTTTGGGCTCTGGGGCAGTGCAGCTGTGGGGCCCGGTCGGGGCAGGACCCGGGGGCCGCTCCTGGGCCCGGGACCGCCACCCCCTCCCCCTGCCATCCCCTTCCCCCCTGCCCCCTCCTCCCGCCGCCCTGCTCACCTGGTGCTGGGACTCCTCCAGGTTTCCGCTGGCCCAGAGGGAGAGGCCGAGGCCGTGGCGAATTTTGGCTTCGTCCTCCCTCCGGCCCAGCTGCTCGGCCAGCCTCAGACCTGAAAGCAGAGAGCAGATGGGTGATGGACCGTTCCGTGCCCCCCCCCCAGGTTTCCCTCGAGTCCCTCTTTGCAGCAGGAGGAGGCTCTGCTTAGGCACAGGCGGCAGTGTCTACACTCCAGGGCAGCGCCCACTCCCCAGGAGGCCCTGGTGTGGTCCAAGGTGCCTGCTGACTACCAGCAGGAGCTGAGCTTGTGGGGCTGAGCCACAAATGGGCCGATGTGGCTGCCCCCAGGCTGGGAAAGCCTTGGCCCCCCACCAGAGACCTCCCGGGCAGTAAATCCCCCTATAGCGACGCTCTGGCCCTTCTCCTGAGTCTGGGGAAGCCCGGGAGCCAAAGCAGGCTGTGGGAGGAGCTTCCCCGGGGACTTTCTGCCCCACTTCCGGCAGCACTGAGGGAGGGCTCAGGGACGTGTCTGTGGGATGGACCAGTTTGACCCCGGTGCAGACTCGGCCCACTGCAGGCCGGCCCTAGAGCTGGCTGGGCCTGATGCTGCCCGGCTTGGTGAATTTCGGTGAAATTCACTCGGAGCATGGGGGAATTCTGCCACTGCGAGGTCACAAGAAACTAGGGCCGGGGCCACCTTTCATGCACCTGGGGCTGACGGGCCCCTCAGTGCCTCCTATTCCTCCCCTGGCCACGGATCACAGCTTGCCCTCTGGCCCAGGAAATCTCCCCATCGTAGGGGACCTCACAAACCTGCCCCCCCTCCCAGAACCCAGGCCCTGGGGAACGGAAGGCCCTGAGGCCTGGGGAAGCCAGGAGGCCTGAGGGGACCTGGGGAAGCCAGGAGGCCCAAGGTTAGCCCTAGCTCTGGCACCAGAAGTTTTCTGGGAAAATTTAACAACCGGCTCTCTGAGAAAAGTAACGGCTTCAGAACCCCCATCTGGTTTCATCTGCACTGTTAATGTTCCTTCCATCACATTCTTATGTCTACATAACCTGCAAGGCAGGGACTGGAGCCCTGATTTGCCGTAGGTGGGGAGGCTCATGGTGACTATTTAACAGCCGGGGCCCCTGTGGGGCTGGGGAGGGGTTCGGAGTAGGTGGAGCCTCCAGCCTCTGCAGCCCCGGCCTCAGCCCCGCCTGTGCCTTGGTCTCCTTGGTTCCCCCTTGGCCTTGGTCTCCTCATTCCCCCCTCCCCCCCGGCCCCCCGCCCCCACGTCCGCCTACCTTCCTGCAGGTACATGACAGCCTGTGAGTAGTTGTGCAGCGCGTGGTGCGTGCGGCCCAGGCTGCTGTAGGAGGCCGTCTTGGCCACCAGGTCATTCATCTGGGCGGCGATGCTGAGGTGCTGCTCCTGGTAGACCACGGCCCTCTCGAAGGTGCCCAGGGACTCGTAGGTCAGGCCCAGGTTGCCGTAGGCGCGGCCCTGGCCCGTGGCGTTGTGGGTCTCCTCGGCGATCTGCAGGTCCAGCTGGTGGTAGCGCAGGGCCGTGTCGTAGTCGCCCATCTGCTGGTAGACGCCGCCCAGGCCGCAGGCGGCGTCACTCTCCAGGGCGCGGTCCTTCATGTCCCTGGCCAGGTTCAGCTGGCGCTCCAGGCACGAGATGGCCTGCTCGTAGTTGCCCAGCTGGCTGTGCAGGCTGCCCAGCTCGCCGTAGGCCTGCGCCTTGTTGGAGGCCTCCCCCAGCTCGTGGGCCACCACCAGCCTCTTCTCGAAGCACACGAGTGCCTGCTGCAGGCTCCCCATGGCCCTGTGGGGGCAGAGAGGCCGGTCGTGGGGGAGCTGGGGTGGGGGCCTGTCGCCGCCTTCACCCATAGCCAAAATTGGTCATATCCCCTGAGGGGGAGACCTTCCAACAGCCTCCCAGGAGTGTGAGATGCATGGGGACCCCCAAACCCCAGGAGCGTGGGACGTAAGGGGACCCCCAACCCCCAGGAGTGTGAGATGCAAGGGGATCCCCAACCCCCCAGGAATATGGGACCCAAGGGGACCCCCAACCCCAGGAGTGTGGGATACAAGGGGCCCCACCCCACCCACCGAGAGATGCTCAGTGTTCTCCTAGATCCCACGATAGTGGGGGCTGCCTGGGCCCCCAGCCTCTATTTCCACTACAGTTTAACGACGCCCCCTCTTTTGAAAAGTCCCTTCACAATTCTCTGAATCCTTTCACCAGGGTTTCTGGGGGCCCTGAGTGACGGCTGAGTCTGAGCCCGGGCCCTGGAGATTGGGGCCTGTTTATGCACCCAGATGGGGAGCAGAGCTGGCTCTGCCGGCCCAAGGCACCTCATGGAGAAGAGGAGACAAAGGCAGCAGGCCCAGGCAGGATCTGGACCAGGTCCTGCCCAGTGGGACTGCTGGGAAGCCAACGTCATCTCCCCAGCCTCAGATTCCCCATCTTGGCTGGGGAGCCACAGGCCCCTCACAGGCCCTCAGGGGGTGTCTGAGGCGTCTCTTCCAGCACCAGCCAGGCCCGATCCCGGGCAGGGATTCTGGGCCTAATCAGCTCTAGGGGGCGAGCCCTTCCAGGGAGGGGTCCCAGAGGTGTCCTCAAGGGCAGAGGGATGACCCCAGAGGGTCACAGGCCCTTCAAATAAAAGCAGAAAACCTGTGGCCCGACCACACAGGCCCTCTGGGAACCAAGGACCTGCCCCATAAGGAGGCCCCTCAGCCCCCCCCGGGGGCCCTTCCCTCTCTGGTCTGTTTCCTGATCTGCACAGTAGAAGCCCCTCAGCCCTTCCAGCTCTGGGGCCGCAGTTTCCTAGCCTGCACAGTGGAGGCCCCTCAGCCCCCCGGCAGCCCCTCCCTCGCCCCCCGGCCCAGGGGCTACCCCCAGCCCGCCACATACCTGTGCCCGTTCCCCAGGCCCCGGTAGGCCTTGGCCTGGTCCTGCATGCGGTTCAGGCTCTGCGCCACTGACAGGTACTGCTCGTAGTACTTGACGGCCTCCTCGAAGTCGCCCAGCGCCTCGTAGCAGTCGCCCAGGTTGCCGTAGGCCCGGCCGCGGTCCAGCACGGCCTCGTTGCCGCTGAGCTGCTGCAGCGTGGCCAGCTGCTGCTCGAAGTAGCCGATGGCCTCCTCCACCACGTTCATGTTCATCTTGGTGATGCCCATGTTGCCATAGACCTGCGCCTCCACGCCGGGGTCCTTGAGCTTCTGGCCCAGCTCCAGCTGCTCGCGGTAGCACTGGAAGGCCATCGAGTACTTGCCCAGCGCCATGTAGACGGCGGCCAGGTGGCCGTGGGCGCGGCCCTCGCCCGGCAGGTCGCCCAGCTCCTGGCAGACCTCCAGCTCCTGCGTGTGGTAGCCCAGCGCCTTGTCGTGCTTCTGTGCCAGCCGGTAGGCCGTGCCCAGGGCTGCATAGGCGCCGGCCTCCAGCCGCCGGTCTTGCACATGGTGCGCCAGGCCCAGCTGCTGCTCGTAGAACTTGATGGCGCCGGCCACGTCCTTTTTGCAGATGAAGATGTCCCCCAGGTTGCCCAGGGCCCGGAATTTGGCCTGGGGGTTGTTGAGGGCCTGGGCCAGGGAGAGCAGGTACTTCTGGCACTCCTCGGCCTTGGCCAGGTTCAGCAGGGCCTTGAAGGCCAGGCCCAGGTTGCAGTAGGCCTTGGCCTGGCTGAGCTTGTCGTGCAGGTCCTTGGCCAGGGCCAGGTCCTGCTCGTAGTACTTGACGGCCTCGGCGTAGTTGCCCAGGCAGTAGTGGGCGTAGCCCAGGTTGTGGCAGACCTTGCCCTCACCCTCCATGTCCTGCAGCTCGGGCGAGAGCCGCAGGTACTGCGCGTAGTAGGGCGCCGCCTGCGCGTACTCGGCGCGCGAGCAGTGGAAGTTGCCCAGGTTGCTGAGGGCGCGCGCCTCGCTCTGCACGTCCCGCAGCTCGCGGGCGATGTTCAGGTGGTTCTGGTAGTGCTGCAGCGCGCGGTCGTGGGCGCCCAGGGCCTGGTAGGCCACGGCCAGGTTCCCGTGCGTGGAGGCCTGCGAGGCACGGTCGTTGACCTCCATGGAGATCTGCAGCTCCTGCCGGTGGTACTTGACGGCCTGGTCGTAGAGGCCCAGCGCGTTGTAGGCGTTGCCCATGTTGCCGTAAGCCCGGCCCTGGGCCGCGTAGTCGTTCAGCTCCTGCGCGATGGACAGGTGCGCCTTGTGGAGCTTCAGGGCCGCGTCGTAGTCGCCCTTCATCTGGTGGATGATTCCTGAAAGAGACGGCACAGGGCGGCTCAGCCGGGGGCGCTGGGGGTCCTGGGGGGGGTCACCAGGGGGGGCGGGGGACAGAGGGATGGGGAACGGGGGAGGGGGACAAGACAGGGGGAGCTGGGGATGAGACCACTGGGAACGGAGCCGGGGATGGAGCCGTCAGATTGGGGATGTCAGGAGGGGGACACTGGGAGGAGGACCTCGGGAGGGCCCCCCTTCTTTGCTTTGCTCATCAAGGGCGTTTTGTTCCCCAGCCTTTCTCCTGGGGGGCAGCTCCCTTCCCAGCTTTGGACTGTTCCCGGGTTCAATGATCACGCAACACAGTTTACGGTCACTGAGACCTGCTTATTCCCAGCACAGAGCCAGGAAGACCATTCCAGCGAGGGGCTCCCGCTGTCACCGGCCAGCAACACCCTTGTGGGAAGCGCCATCACCGGGCCACCCCTGGCCCCGCCCTCCCAGCCATCCTGCTTTCTGTGCCCATCTCCCACTATCCCCCAGGGCCCCTTCACAGCATGGGCCTGTCCCAATATTCTGGCCCAGGCCTCCCATCACCCCGAGATCTGGGGAGGCCATCGGACTGTTGAGCCGGGGGTGCCACCAGGAGGAGGGGGCCGTGAGGGCCTGCATTTCGCACTGGGAGGACTGGAGGCGGTCCTTTCCCTCCCAGGACCCAGCTCCCACCTTCCCGGCTTGGATCATATCGGATATGACATTCTCACAAGGACGTCCCCCCTTCTCTGCCACCCAGGGCTCCCCGAGAGCCAGATGGGGCTCCTTGGCCCCCAGGCCTGGGCCACGGACCTCACCGCATGCTCCGAAAGAACAGATGCCTCCAACCCTCCCAGAAAGTCGGGGGCACGGCTGGCCCTGGGGCGGCTCACCCTGCGCTCCTTGGGCCACGCCTGGGGCTGGAGCTTCACAGAAACGGGGCAGAAATGGGTGCCGTCTTCACCCGGAGCAAGTGCGCAAGAAGAAAAGCTCCCAAGGTTCTGTTTTTAAAGTTTATATTCACCGAAGCCTTTTAATCCTGTTTTTAACCAGTTTCTAAACTTGCGCTTTTAGACCAAAGAGAGACTTTTAGCCCCGAGCTTTCCCAGAACTCTGGAGGAAACCCCAGCCATTGGGCCCTCCACCTTCCACATCTGTACAGTGGGATGGGCGATAGTCGCCTTCCTCCCAGGGCCAGGGATGCAGATCAAGTGACAGACGGGACAGGACTTTGCAAATATGAGAAGGGGGAGAGGGAGAGGAAGGGGAGAAAGCCAGGGGACGGCCTGCTATCTCACAGCATTAAAAACCTGGGTTTGCTGATGGACTGCTATTTCCAGAAGGACGGCCACTCAATGCGTGTTGGTTTGTGAAAGAAACTGCTGCTCGCTAGAGCAAAATGGTCTCAACTCCAGCCAGTTCCCTCCGTCAGCTCCCCCCCCCCCCCTCCTCCTCCTCCTCCTCCTCCTCCTCCTCCTTCTCCTCCTCTTCCTCCTCCTCCTCTTTCTTTTCCTCCTCCCCCTCCTCCCTCTCTTCTTCCTTTTCCTCCTCCTCCTTCTTTTTCTTCTCCTCTTCTTCCTTCTTCTCTTCCTCCTTTCCTTCTTCCTCTTCTTCTTCCTCCTCTTCTTCCTTTTCTTGTTCCCCTTCCTCCTCCTTCCTCATCTTTCACATTCTCCTTTTTCGCTTCCTCCTCCTCTTACTCCTTTCCTGCCCTCCACATTTGTAAGAAAACAAAGAATCATGGGAAGTCTCCTAAAACAAAGATTTCTTCGCATGACCAGGAGGAGGTTAGGCGTGACTGGCACAAGGAGATGCCCCCCTGCACCCCTGTGTCTCTGCTGTCCCAGACACTGGCAACCAGGTGGGTTCTGGATGGAACCTCACCTGCCCTTGCCAGGTGCCAACCTTCCCCCTTGGAAGCCACCTTAAAGAGACCCCACCCCCCGCAGAATCCCTGACCCTTCAGAGACGGCAGCGTGATCCCCAGGGCTGGTGGTCAGAAGATGAAGAAGAAAAGGAAGAGGAGAAGCAGGAAAAGAGGAAGGAGGAGGAGAAGGAGGAGGAGGAAGAAAAGGAAGAGAAGGAGAACAAGAACAAGAAAGACAAGAAGAAGAGCAACAAATAGCAAGAACAAGAACGAGGAAGAAGAAGAAGAGAGACCCAGAGCCTGTGGCTGGGGGGAGACACAGACTCCAAGAGCCCGGTTTGGAGGTGTTTAGGTATCCGAGTCGGGCCCAGGTGACGCTGGCAGTAAGTGAGCGGATCACTCTCATGCAGCGACAGCCCCGCCATTTAGGAGTGACAGCATCAGTGGCGGAGCCGACAAAGCACAGGAGGGCACCGGGCGGCGAGGTTAATGAGGGGGTAAGAGCAAGCGGTCCAGAGCCAGGAGCCATTGTCCTTCCCGGGCATCCCCGCCGAGCTGCTTCTCACCTGGAATCTGACACCCGGCAGGAGCGGACAATGAGCCAAGGCCCCGGTCTTTGTAAAAAGGCTTCCAAGGCAAATGGGCTCCCAGCGCCGACCTAGTGGGACGCCGGCCTCAATGAGCCCACGTCGGGAATTGAGCAAAGTCAGCTTCGGGGACACGACTCTCTAGGAGGGAGAATGAGCCGCCAACCACAGCTCCGAGTCCTTCCTGCCTAAGTGGAGCCGCTGACATTTTCGACCTTTTCCATGACCTTGGTTCCAGGATAATCCCCTGCTTTTGGTCATGGAACGCCTACCCCCTGGCCCTGTATTTCCACCTATTGACATGGAAATGCTTTTCATTCGTTGCCTCCCAGCTCCTGCCATTTTCTTGAGGTAAGGTCCCCGGAGGCAGCCCCTCCTTCCACCCATTCTCCCCCCCCCCCCATGGCCCCCCACCTTGAGGAGCACTCGGTATTTCCCCCTGTGCTTCTAATACATTATCTCATAGCGGGGATGTCTGTGTGCATGCCTTATCTCCTTACTAGACTGTGCTTCAAGACAGAAGAACTGTCTGATTTAATCTTTTTTTTCCCCTTCAGTGACAAGCAGGGCTCTGAACATGGGTAGGACTTAATAAACGTTTGTTGATTGACAAATGAACGTGCTCATCAGGCCTGATATCACCTTTAGAACAATCCAGGCCACCGAAACCCCCGTCTTCGAGAATCAATCCAACCTTTGTAGCCAAATCGAGGGGTCCCCTCCTTCCCCCTGCCCCCAAGCACATTTGCAGCTGGAAGGGCTTCGAGGTGTCCTGGGCCATCAGGAACGATTTAGCCCTTCCTTGTTTACAGCTGGGCCTCTGGCACTTCGGTCTACAGGCCCAATTTCCCTTCCTTTCCTTTTCAATTTTGAGGAAGACGCTGAAATAAGTCTTGCTATCTCCCCACTCATCTACAAACCCTCCATTAGCCCTGTTTGTCAAACTGCGAGGACATCAGATAGGGTCCCTAGAGAGGCAGGGAGGCCCTCACTGTTAAGTCCCCCCCTGAGGCCCCTTAGAGGCCAGCACCCCAAAGTCCATCCCAGAGGTCCGTGCCAAATGAATGGAGGTGTGGAATGGGGCCCTCCCCCCGCTTTCCAAGGCTCTCTCCTGATTCCCATTGAGTTACAAATTCTAGAATAACCGTGGGCTTGTGGGTCGGCCTGATGGCAGAACTCTTCAGACTGCCCGAGGCTGGGCAGGAATCTCTGCAGTAAATCCTAAGGCAACGGGCAAGATTAATTGTGCTACTGAGAAGGGGAAGCAATAATTACAAATATGAAAATGAAAGAGGAAAGATAGTGGGGCTCTGGTGATGGATGGCCAGGCACTAGGCGCTGCCATCCCTAATGGTTCTGGCCAGGACCATTGTGCTCGAAATTGGTGGGGAGCCCAGGCTGGGATGAAAAATGTGGAGGAGCATCCGTCCAAGCTCCTTCATCAGTCACTGCTGGGAGAAGCCCAGTGGGCTCGGTCTGGGCTCGCGTCCCCAGCAAGTGGAGAGAGGGAAGTGGAGAACCAAGGACAAAGCGCCCAGTCCCATTGGGGCAACAGGCTGGAACTTGGAGATGGAGTCACAGGAGACTTTAGAAAGCAGGCAGCGGCTATAACTAATGCAGTAAGGAGACCCCGGTTTCACTCCTGTCAGGCTTTGGACAATTTGGACGGTCCTCTTTGTCCCTAGTGTTCTGCAGCTCGGTATCCCAGATTCCCCGGATGATCAGGGTAAGACGCAGTGTAGTAGCACAGATACGATGCTGGATTTGGGACCGAGGGACCTGCAGGTCTGACCTTGTCTCTGTGACTTACTGGGTACGTGTATGACCTGGGCAAGACAGTGACCTTTGGGGACCTGGTCTCTCCCCTGTAAGACTGTGCCCAATCCTACACCACCTTCCTATTGGAACTGCCCTCCACTAGAAGGGGCTGCCAGAGGAAGCGTCTTCCTTCTCAGAGATGCCGCGGAGGGCACAGCTTCTGACCCTGTGACTCTGTTGCCCAGCACCGACCTGGTCCTAGAGGAAAGTTGCTGGCCATCCGGTTTCGACCCCTGTCGGGGCAGGAAGAGATTTAATTCAACTTTAGTGAGGAAATGAAAGTACCAGAGTTCTGGAGTTTGGGAGCAACCTTTGAACTTAGGCCTTACAACACGTAACTGAGGAGTAACGAGCTTCTCTAACCAACGTGGCAGAAATACGCGGGGATGACCTGGATGTCAACTACCTGCCTAAAATGTGAACAGGTTAGAGTGGGTGCTAACGGGCAAAGGAAAGGGAAGCAGAATTCCCAGCTCAGCTGGCCAGAGTGGATCTCCAAGAGCTGCTGGCTCAATGACTCATTTCTGGATTCCTGAAATCACAGACTCTTCTTTCTACCACAAAAGAAGCAACTTCTCACTTTAATGAAATGTGAACCGTATCCCCCGACTCCTTCAGTCTCATTTAATTCCTAGGATTAGAGGGTCAGCTTAGAGAGTGGATTCAAGAAGCAATTAATAGCCCTCCATGTGGGGCTGTCCTTGAGCCGAGCACTTCAGAGGAAAGACCAAAAAGAAGGAGAAAGAGTGGAAGGATTCTAATCCTGTCCTCCTGCCCGTCAGGACAGCAGATAATGTCATCATCCTCCACCACCGGTGCCCGGCTCTGCCAAGCCTGGCATGGGCCGGGGAGCCCACATCCCCCACGCCAGATGGCTTTACCTCCAATTAATGTCTTTATTCAGACTCAGTGAGGGAGACACCGAGACAGGTGAAAAACGGATCTGCGACCTCCCCGGGCGGCGGGTTCTGCTCCCTAATACAATCAAAGGCCTGTCTGAGGGAGGGTCTTAGCTGCCGCAAAATCCCCGCGGAGGCACCCGGGAATACTCTCTCTGTGGCAAAGCCCCGCTCTCTTCGGCGTAACCCAAGATCTGGGGCACTTTCACATTGTGAAGCCCTTCAAGGAAATCATCAAAGTTAATTATCCAATTAATATCAAGGCTGGATATACAGTAATCTGTCAAAAGACAAAGGCTTTGGAACTTCTATGCCGATCAGTTTCTTATCTTTTAAATGGAAATGAGGGAATTAGTCACCCTTCCCATTCACTCTTTGTGAATATTAATTTGTCTTTTTCCGCTTGAGTGCCTCCCTAACTGGATGGCTGTAATTAGCCAGGTTGAAGGGGTCCCAACTGCGCGTCCCACCTTGGAGGGGCCGTTGCTGTGGAATTCGGACCACTGGGACCGGCGGTGGCGGGGGAGGGGGGCTTGGGGTAAATGCAGGAACCCCAATGGGGGAAGGAAGTTGGCAGCTCTTGGAGAAGCCTCTGTCTGCAGAAAAGACGTTCTTGAGCATGGTTCCGACTGTGTCACTCTCCTGCTCCCCGGGGCCTTTTACTGTGTGGTTCTGACCATCTTTCTACCCGGATTCTGCTGGATTCTCCCTTGCCTGCTCCACGCTGTAGGGGACTGGGCTGGTTTGCTGCTCCCCGTACAAGAAAGGGAAGTCCTTGCCTCCTTGCCTTTGAATAGTGAGACCCCACCCCCTGGAAGTGCTGGGGAGGGGGCCGATCAAGGCACCCCGATTAGCTGGCTTCCCCTCCCTGTGAATGAAATCCCAGAAGAGACAGGGCGGGTAACAGAAACAACCCAGCAGCAAGGCCTGAAACAAAGCATCCAGACGGATGAACAGTGAAGTCCTCTGTCCAATGTAAAAGATGTAACAATCCATCGATCAACAAAGGGATATTGTGGCTCCGGCAGATTTGGAAAAGTAGGACACATGGAAGCTGCCCCTGACACGCAAAAGCCCGGGCCCTTCAGCAGACAAGAAAGGGCCCAGCTCTGGAGGAAGAACCCAGTCCTCGGGGGGGAACTGTTTCTCCCCTCTGGGTGCAGGGGAACTGTCCTAGGGGTACAGGGAAAGGGGAGTGCTCCCAATGACTCTCCAAGGGGTGTGGGGAAAGGGGGTGCTCCCAATGACCATCCTAGGGGTTTGGGGGAAGGGGGTGCTCCCAGTGACTCTCCTAGGGGTTCGGGGGAAGGGGGGTAGTATTCCCAATGACCATCTTTTTTTTTTTTTTTTTTTTTTTTTTTTTTTACAGCAGGGCTATTTTCCCAGAAAGAGACACTGCCTGCAGTAAGAAGGGGGAGGGACAGGGAATTGGCACTAATTAAGCACTAAATAAATCTCATTTCATTTGGAGAGTGCCCATGAGCTGAGTAGGATACGGTTCTAAGGAGCCGGAGCTCTACAAGTGGAGAAACTAGCCCTGGCCAAGGGTCTCAAAGACCGTCACCGGGCAGAGCCACCTGAGGCCTCCAAGAGCAGGGGAAGGACAGGTAGCCGCCCTGCTGGAATGCCCAAGCTGCCCTGGCCCCTTCTTGCCAGCTTTGTGCTCTCTGTGGGTGCACACCAGGCACTGCTGACTCCCGTGGGAGAGGGACACCGGAGGGGAAGGGTTGTACCAACTGTGGCCACCCTGCCACCTTCCACATGTCTTCGCTTTGAGCTAATTGTTTCTACTAGCTTCATGATTAAATATAAGCTCTTCAGTGGGGCCCTGTGAGCAAGCAGTCTAAGGTCCCTTTTGTACCCCAAGAGACCTACCCTATAAGCTGGGAGAGGGGCAGTCTCAAAGGAGGGGCCACATCTGGCAAACATCCTCTCCTCCTGCCTGGTTCCTCTCCCCCCAACACCTCCTACCCACCTTCCTGGTCTCCTCAGGTTTGCTGGCGGTTCCCTCCTAGAAATTTTTTCCCTCTCTATTCCGTGTATTCCTCTCCAAGTAACCTTGGATTTCTGTAAAGGACTCAGCTCTTTGTGGACAGAGGCTACCTCCCGAGCCCCTGGTGTCTCAGTCTGCAGTCCGGGCTGTGTCCGGCACATACGAGGGGCCGTCAGCGTGTTTGCTAAATGAACAGAGATTCTGGAGGCCAGCGTGTGCTCCACACAGAGCAATGGGTGCCCATGACGTAAGAGTACTAGAAGGTGCAACGAAGAGCAAGCATGACCCTTCCAAGCCCCCAGGTGCCCACATGCAGCCCTGCCCACCCCCAGTAAATGGCGGGACTCCAAGTACCCAGGTCTAAGTTCAGACGGATTTCTGTGCGAGTCTGGGATGCAGGCTGCCAATGTGCTCTCCTCCAGCGGTCAGGTCTGAGGAGCACAGGGCAGAAAACACAAATGTCACTACTGAGGGAAGACTTCTGGCTCTGTCACAACGGGCGCTGCTGAGTCCAGCCAGCCACGATGGGTCTCATTTGTCTCGCACGGGCTCCTGGAAAAGGCCATTTCAAAGCCCCGGAGAGCCACGGGAGGCTGGCCTTGGTAGCGGGCTCTCTTTCTCCCTTTCCCTCTTAGGCTCCCTAGAGGAATGAGTGGGACAGGAAGGGGGCTTCTTGCCTGACTGCGGCTTCCCAATCCACCCCGGGGTGTAGGCCAGGACCCACGAAGGGCCCGGGACTGCCCTTGGCACTTTGGCCGCTTCCAAAAATGTCAAGTTTGGACTGTTCATGGACAACATACACTGATGTATACACACACGTATGTGCGTGCTGGCTGTACGGACAACAGAGCTCAACCCTCCCTCCCAAATACACAGGGGCAAGCACATATACGGATAAAGGAAATAAATACGTACATAGACCTAATGCACACACACACACACACACACACACACACACACACACGGATGATTTATGGCCAAGCTGGGGGGGGGGCCTGCTGAGCTCGTGTTGGTCTGATCAGCCGGGAGACCACTGGCCCCTGACCTAACAGGCCATTTGGGCCCTCTGAGAATGAGGGGTAACAAGCAACAAACGTCTATACAGACATATACATCTCTGTGGGTGAGCGAGGGAGGGAAGGAAAAAAGGAGAGAGGGAGAAGGGGAGGGAAAGGGAGAGGAAGAGGGAGAAAGAGAGAGAGAAGGAGAGGGAAAGGGAGAGGAAGAGGGAGAGGAAGAGGGAAAAGGAGAGGAAGAGGGAGAAGGAGAGGGAGAGGGAGCAAGAGATGGATGGAGGAAAGAGTTCCATATCTATATGTATGTGTTTTTCTATATAGCCAGGTTATAGGAGATGTGTTTTACACACACACACACGCACACATGCGCACACACACACACACGTACACACACGCACACACACACGTACACACACGCACACACACACACCCCTTTATTAGACTAGAAAGATTCTCTTTTCACAGGAAGGCCTCCAGGAAAGCCATTGCCTCTAGTCCCTTTTACAGACTGGTACCAAATTGCTCTTCCTCAGTCTCCTTCCATTGATCTCCCAGCACTCTCTGCTTCTCTTTATGGACATTTGATTCTATACACTCATTTTGAAAATCTATTATAACTCTTACTAGATTACATTATTTTGGAGGGTAGATTTATTTCTCTATGGAGGTGTAATCAATGTATTCTAAAGCACCAAATCCCATTTTATAGATGGAAAAACCAAAGGATAATATAGGTAAGCAACTGATCAAAACTTCTTGCCTGTTCCTGCCCTAACCACCAGGCCTATTCCCTCACCTTGTTTGAATGCCAAATGCACACTTGCCACTCTCCGTGGAGAACTCACACATGGCACGCTCACAAGATGATCAGAAAAAGTGATACAAGGACACTCCCAAGGTCTCTAACTTTAGAATTGATTGTGGGACACGAGACTCTGGCCCAGGACCGCCCAGCATGGTGGGCCCTCATCAGAGAAGGGGCTGTGCTCTGTGAGCAAAGCAGAACTGAATTAGCTCAGAAGCAACGTGAGATGCACAAAGTCAGAGAACCCTCCCTAAACTTCCACAGGAACGTCTGTGTCTGACCACGGCATAGACTCCGAGCTCCACGGTCAAACACACCGTAACTCAAGTGCATCACTGCTCCTGTCATTTTGGGCCACTCAGAGAACAAAGAACAGCAACCAACCAACCATTTCTACCAAGGCTTCTGTGACCTTTAATGCAAGAGTGTTATCACCTGGTAACCTTAGAGACCATCTGTTCAAACGGCCAGAGTTTAGAGACGAGCAGACAGGGAAGTGAAATGGCTCGTTTCCTGAAGGCTGCACGAGACCTGCGGCGCAGATGAGTTTCTTCCTAATACTCACTGAGGAACTGATTAGGAAGAACCTCAAACTCTCAGATCCCTGCCCTCATTTCCTTTCCACCACCCCACAGACGTCCTCCCGCTGCTTGCCTAATGCCATATAACGCACCACGACACTGGTGTTCTATGCTGTGCTACCATCAGTGATGCGGAATTTTTCACAAAATTAAGCCTGGTTGAGAAAGATCATCTCAGATCATCAGGAAAACAATGAGCTGGAATATTGATAAATCCAGAGATCTGAAATTTGCTCAGGATAAAAACACATACACATGCTTAAGTCATTTCTTCACCCATTTATCACTGAAATCAGAAAATCCTGCCCCAAAGACTGCGGGCAGTGTGGCTCGGTGGAGAGAGCTCTGGGCAGGCCCTCGACAAGCCTGGTTCCGCCACCGGATCCTTCTCTGCCTCTTGGGCTGGTGACGTTCTCCCCCTCTCTCTCACTTTCTCCCACTGTGAAATGAGGTTAACCTCAGTCTCTTCTAGCTCTGACCTCTAGGATGCTGCTGGAGGTTATTGCACACTTCTGGGCTGTACAAGGTGGAAATCTGGGGGTTGTGGTTTTTTTAAAAGGCACATGTGGCGATCACCCTTAAGCAGAGCTCCCTGCAACAGGCCAGTGGTTTCATGAGAGAACTGACCACCCCAGACAGTGCTTTAGGGTTCTCAGGAAATGGCAATTAGGAAGCCAAGACACTGGGGCATCCCCTTCCTAAAAGGCATGGTACCCTCCGGGGGAAAACAGGAACAAGCCCTCCAGCAAAATGTGGGAGCTGGCAGTTGAGAAAAAGGAGTCGGGCTCTGTGGTTTTGAAAGATGCTCATCAATCTGGTGCATCAATAAGAAGTGACTAAGTACAAGGACCAGATCCGACAGGTTCCTGTGCTAATTAAGGGCCTGCTCTGAAGCAGGTCCATTAACTGCAACGTGCCAATGATTACCAATGCAGGACAAGCCTCTCCCTCATTAATTTTTCAGCGTTACATTAGAAACGCCAAACAGGAGCACCCTCAGCACCAACATCCACAGAAAATTCCATTTTTCTTAAAACAGAAAGCCAAGCTGGCGAAATGATCCAAAGAACAAACATTACATTGGGACTGAGTCTGCAGCAGGTCACTCATGGAGAGAAAAGCCTCCTGACCAGTCATGGGCTCAGCTGGAGGCGGAGGGCGCGGTCACACATGGCAAGCCCCATGGGAAGGCACCAGAACCTGAGGGCCGTCTCCGCCAAGCTTTTTCCACATGATGAAATAGGTGTCAAGGGGTGGGGGGGGGGGGGGTCAGACAACTTCAACCATAGCTCCTCAAAGAGCTGAGCCTGGCCCTCTGCCTCTCCACTGCCCAAATGAGAAGCTAAGAACTCTGAAAAGCACCTCTATTGTCGCCTTGTTGTTTTGGGGATCCCAGACAGCCCCAGTGTGATAAAGGTGCATTGTGGGCGTTACACTAAGTTCCAGATCCAGTATGCTTAGTGAATGTCCACCAGGGCTGTCCCTGTCCAATGGATCTCCTCACCAGCTTACCTATTGTGACAGCTTCCCTTCCTCTCTCCCTCCCTCTCTCCCTTCTTCTCTTCTTTCCTTCCTTCCTTCCTTCCTTCCTTCCTTCCTTCCTTCCTTCCTCCTTCCCTCCCCCTTCCTTCCTTCCTCCCCCCTCCCTCCCTTCCTTCCTTCCTTCTTTTCTCCCTCCCTTTTTTTCTTCCCTCCCTCACTACTCATTACTGAGGTAAGAATTTCCCTGTAGCCTATATTCTGATGATCCCTTACTTGTGGCGTTCCATTTTACAGGCATGTTAATACCAAGGCTAAAAGAGCCCAGAAATGGATTTAGGGATATGGAGACTCAATGGAAGTTGGGGGAGAGGGTGTTACTCTGTCAGAAGATAGAATCTTCTGACTCAAATGTATATGCCAGTTAATAAGAGAGCTGCATTATCAAGATTACTATGGGGGGGGAGATCCTTTTCCTTTCAAGTGGGTGACCTCCTCCAACATAACCAGAGTTTTACTTGAAGCCTCCGTGGAGCAGAGAGCTGTGAGCAGAAGAGCTAGACCGGCCAGTTACGTGATACGTGCCCTGCAAGATGGGCAATGCCCCCAAGCCCCAGTTACCCACTCTCTGGCACAGCCAGGAGAACCCCATGCCAGCCAACCAGCCTCCTGCCACCCAGGGTTGTGAGGAGGGAGCAAATGAGATAATAAATGGAAAGTGCCATGTAAACCAAAAAGTGCAATTACAGAAGTAATAGCTATTGTTGGCGTTTGGTCCCAGAATGGTTCCAAACCCAATTTAAAAGTGAATGAACAGACTGCTTTCTCAGTAACCCTGTCAGTCCCGGCAGGGACGGGCCGCATCGGGGAGAAATTTCTGTCTGTCCATTTTTGCTACCGAGGCCTAGTGACCAAAAATGAACCAAAAGGAAACAAACCATTCTAGGAACCGCTCCCAACCTCTGTTAGAAATGTTACGGATAGTACCGCAGAAAGTGACCCACACCTAACGCCCTCCACCAAGATAAGGTGGAAATGGGCTTGTGATTTAGACATAAGGAGTGATATTATAAGCAAATCAGAAGAACAAAGGAGAGTTTATCTCTCAGATCTGTGGAAAAGAAAGGAATTTATGGCCAAAGAAGAACTAGATTACAAACGAAATGCAAAATGGATAATTTTGATCGTGTTAAACTAAAAAAGTTTTGCACAAACAAAACCAATGCAGACAACATTAGAAGGGAAGTAGAAAACTGGGGGAAAAAATCTTTACATCCAAGGGTTCTGATAAAAACCCCATTTCTAAAATATATAGAATTGACTCGAATTTATAAGAAATCAAGCCATTCTCCAATTGATAAATGGTGAAAGGATATGAACAGCAGCCGGGATGCTGCTGACACATATGGGCCCGTATTGACCAAAGCCTCTTGAGTCATTGGAACCAGAGGAAGGCACCCTGAGGTATCGAATGTAGAAATCATTTGGAACAGGCAGTCAAAGAGCCGTCCTGCTTCTGCTGGAAGCTCTCAGTGACGGCAGCTTGCCACGCGGCCCCAGCAGCTGTCCTTTGAGGTCATCCCAAAAGGATCCAGATGCAAGGAGCTGTCCTCCCAGAGAGAGGGCGTGGCCCACACTTCCTGAAGCAGTCCTTTCCATTACGGGAAGGCCTGGGTGCTTAACCTGGGGTCCATGAGTTTGATGTCAACACCATTTTGATAGCGATATTCCCATATAATAGGTTTTCTCTGTTATATACACAGATCTGAGACATGGTCCAGAGGTTCATGTTTGGGAGGAAGGAGCAGGACCCAGGAGAGAGAGGACCAACCCCCTCCCCCCCCCCCATCTCTCACTTTGAGGAAGCTGCTCTTGTTGCTCTTGACATCACACGTTCTCTGCCTCTGCTCCTTTCAATTCCAGACCCAGCATGCCCACTCCCCCTTTCCCAGTGGTCCCAAGCCCCTCTTGTCTCAGTGCCTTTATTCATGCTGGCTGTGCTCTCCATATTCCTTATCAAAGTCACTTCTAAAATGGGGTTCCCAAGCCTTGGATTTACTACTCCACTCGTGTCCAGTGCAATCACCATGTCCTTATCCCCACAGAAGTGCCGGCTTCTCCTCATCACTCCTGCAGAATTAGTGTTTTTAGTTCTCCTATCACACCTCTGACCCCTGTTTAGCTTGTAGTCTCCTGAATTCCCCCAGATTTTCTTCTTTTCCCGCCTATTTTTCCTTTAAACTTTGGCCATCACTCTGCATTCTCTCTCATCCATCTCCCCACGGCCAGTGAGAAAGAAAGAAAACTAAAACCTCCCCATGAACACAGGTCCTCCCATTGGCCAAATTCCAAAGCTGCCTTGCCGTGCCCCGGGTGCGGCCCCTCTCCAGCTTCCCCACTAGCCGCTGAGCCGATCCGGGTTCTAGAGCCTTTCCCGTTTGTTTACTACATGCTGTTGTTGTCTAAGTGTCTCTCCTGCTTCTGCTCACTTCCCTCTGCATCGATTTCTTCCAAATCCTTCAGCATTTCTTACAGCCCAGAGCAGTCTCTCACCTTATACACCTACCACCCCCTCACTGAAGGGCATGAAAAGAACAACTATCATGTGATCGTCCCACATGGGCCCTTTCCCCTCCCTTTGGTCTCTCGAGGGCACCGACGATCTAACATCGACGTCTCTGGGTCCAAAGGTAGTCTGGATTTGATGACTTTTTTGAGCTTCCCACAAGGCGGGACCAGTTCACAGTTCTACCCCCATCCTCCCATGCCAGCTCTTTCCCCGAGGGCTTCTAGAATCTGCCACTTGCCTTTTCCCCCAACTCCGCCAACCTGTGAGGTGTTTTAATTTGCATCTCTCTCGTTATTAGCGCCTAAGAACATTCCCCCCCATTTGCCCATTGCACATGAATGTTTGCTGGTGTCCACGCCTCCACCCGCTTGGATTGTCGAGTGTGGTTTTCTGAAGGCGAGGACACGAGCTCACATTCACCTCTGCTGGATTTTACCTTCTGGATTCAGACACCCCATGTCCCAGCTTCTCCAAGTCCCCTGGGCTCCGCCTCTACCCTCCAGGGTGACAGCTCTTGCTCACAGCTCTGAGTCACACGTGCAGGTGAGAAGCATGACAGCTCCGTGCTCAGTCACATCACCAACACAAGTGCTAAACAACATCTGGCTAAGCGCATCTGTCGAAGGCTCCTCTGGAACCCTTCCAAGGTATAGGCTGTCATTCAGTTGTCTCGGTCCCGTCCAACTCTGTGACCTCACTTGGGGATTTCTTGGCTTGGGGCCAGGGGCGTTTGGCCATTTCCTTCCAAATCACTTTACAGAAGAGAAAACGGAGGCAAACCCAGGGAAGTGACTTGCCTGGGGTCAGGAAGCATCTCGGGCCAGATTAGAATTCAGGAGCATGAGTCTTCTTGGCCCTAGGTCAGGTGCTCTATCCACCTTGCCGCCGAGCTGTCGCTCCAAGCTGGCAGGTAACAGCACTTGGATGACCCAAACCCAAGCTGAAACCTCCTCCCTACAGTTTCCCCCACTGGTCCTTGCCTCACATCCATCCTCCCAGCGCTCTCCTCCAACCCTAAGGA
This sequence comes from Sarcophilus harrisii, assembly GCF_902635505.1. Taxonomy (NCBI): domain Eukaryota; kingdom Metazoa; phylum Chordata; class Mammalia; order Dasyuromorphia; family Dasyuridae; genus Sarcophilus; species Sarcophilus harrisii. The sequence continues at coordinate 705,064,633 of NC_045426.1, forward strand.
CTTCCAGCTAAGCCATGGGGGATGGCCAGGCAGCAGGAAGCTTGGGGGCCTGATCTCCGATTGGATCACAGCCCCCAACCCCCTTGCTCTAGACTAGACCATTGGGTCTTGCTGCTGCCTCCCACAATCCTCCGGACCTTCCCCTTTCTCTGCTCAACAGTCCCTGACACCAGAACTACTACAGTAGTCAAAGGCCTTCCCTCTGCCTGATAGTGTCTGTCACCGGATCCCTTTCTGTCTAAATTGAATGGGGGGAGACAAGTCACGAGGCAGATGGAGTCTGGACTGAGACACTAGCTGTCTGAATCTGGACCAGTCACTTAACTTCTGACTACCTCAGTTTCCTCATCTGTACAACCCGCTTCCCACTTGTGAAGAGAAGACGAAATGCTCTCTGTGCAGTGCCATATAATGATAATTATGACAGCGAGGTCTCCAGCAATTAGAGCATGAGCTTCTTGGCAGCAGGAAATGCCTCACAGAAATCTCCAGCGCTTCTTGCGTTCAATAGACGGTAAGAACCTAATAAATCCTTTTTCATTCATTTGCTCATTCTTTCCACAAGACGGTACTTCCACCATTTAAAACAAACAAAACAGAACCTCGTTGGGAGGCGCCTGAGCTCATTTTCCTGTAATCTGAACATTTTGTGCATCTAAAGTAGCCGCTCCTTCCAGATGCATCAGGATGCCAGAGCAGCTGGGAGCAGCGTCTAGTTAAAAATGCATTTTGCCAAAGAGAAAGGAAAGAGCTTCCTGAGAGTCGGGGTCAGCCGAGTTGATGGGAATCTTCCTGGCTTTTATCTCCCGAGCTGAGGCTCCGGAGCCCAAGGGCTCACAGAGATGTCACGAAGGCCAGCCAGCACAAGCAGGGGCTGGAATGTGAGCTCACTTAGAGGCTCCCCTGCCAGGGGAGGAAGCTTTCTCCACCCAGGCTGGTCCAGGACCTTCTCCGGGCCCTGTGGCCTATCTAGGGCCAGGACGAGTCCCAGGCAAGAAAGGAACCCAGATGTTCCCTGGGTTGAGGCCGGCTCTCCATCACTGAGCCTCTCTGCCTCTCCCAGTATCACCGAAGAACTAGGGAAGGGCCACAAAAGTAGCGACCATCAGAGCAGGCAGAGGGGTTCCAGAGTGGGAGGGGCCACAGGCCATCAGAGCCAAGGGGGCCTTCGGATGTGGGGACCCTGGGGGGGGGGTAACAGGCCTAGACAGGAAGAGTGACTTCCTCACCCAGACCTCTCTTAATGCATGTGGAGCCCGGGGCAGTGGGAGGTCTAATGAAGACCCCAGCCTGAGTCTGCATCATGGGAGGGGGAGGCTGGGCTCCCCGGGGCGCTCCCCCTGGGCACAAGCCTGCACTCTTGCTCCAGGCTCTGCCATTACCCGGGTCTTCTTTTGTCAGGGTGGGTTCTGAGTGACAGCGGGGGGGATGCTCCGGCTCCGCTTTGATGGGACGTGAAAACCACAGAAGCCAATCTTGGGCCCAGACTGTGGACTCCACGGCCGTCACATTCTATTATTTCTGCTGGAGCAAATTGCTAACATTTTGGAATGGAGGTCATAAATTATTCAGAGCCCGAGCAAAGAGCCGGAGATACAAAGTGCTGTCATAAAACTCCCGGCGCTGGAAGAATAAGGAAGGAACAAAGGAAAAACCCAGAAGAAACCTCGAGGTGGCACTTCTTGACCCGCTTAATCACCCGCCATGGGGAGAGCGGTTTACTGCACAAATCCCCAGCTCGGCGCGCCGTCCATCTGTGCCCGCCGAGTGCCGCTGGCCCTGCTCCGAGAGGGCTCTTCAGGAAGCCTTTCTCGAGGTCCCGGCCGTGCTCCTCACCGACGGCACCCCGCCCGACCCCCCTGGCAGCCCCTCTGTGGGCAGAGTCCCCGCCCCGTGGGTCACAAAGGCAGAGGCCACCAGAGCCCAAACGGGGAGCTTCCTGCGCCATCCCTCCCACAACCCACCTCCAAATGCTCGAGAAAGAACAAAGAAATCCTGGGCCGAGGACTGGCTGTGATTAACTTTTCTGTCTCCTTCAGGGCCTTCCACAGCGGGAGGCGCTTCCGGTTCTTAGGGCATCTGGACTCTGTTAGTCCCAACTGGGCACAGGAAGTCCGGCAAACACCACGGCTCCTGGGCCTGGCCAGCCTGGCCTGCGGGACCACAGGCTCCAGGCACTTAGCCCCGCAGGAGGGTACGCGGGTGGCCCCACCTGACCTCCTCCCGCTCCCCTGGACAGGCCAAGGGACTTGTCCGCAAGCACAAAGCCAGCACATGTTTTTCTATTTAAGAAAATCATGGCTATCTGCATAAATTAGAATACCTAAGTCAAAATCCCTAACCAGATGATCCCACAGCCTTCCCAAGGTCACTGCAAGTGTGAGAGAAGGTCCTGGAACCTAGAACTGCTGGGAGGGGGTGGGAAAGCGCGACTGCTGGGCCCGAGATGGTCTCTGGGCACCCGCTCAAAGTGTTCCACATGCGTAACAAGGCCCAGAGCACAGGGGCCTCTTCCCCTAAATTCTTTACAAATGGAGAAACCAGGGGAGAGAAGGGCCCGGCCGGACAGGGGGGCCCGGCCAGACAGGGAGGACCCAGCCAGGCAGGGGGTCCCGGCCGGACAGGGAGGACCCAGCCAGGCAAGGGGGCCCGGCTGGACAAGGGGGCACCCAGTAGCGAGCTCCCCGGAGGAGCGGAGCATTCAGGTCCCTGCTGGAGAGAACCCCAGCCTCTGTCCGTGAAGAACACTAGTGCGTGGGGCCGCCCCCAGGTCCCAGCCCGGGCTGATGCCTCCCTGTCTCCCGCTCCCCAAGGCTGCCTCCCACCTCTCCCAGCTCATGGAGCAAGAGCGGGGGAGGCGAAAAGCAACCGGGAGGCCGGACTGCCAAGAGGCCTGGACGTAGAGCCGCAGAGGAAGGGCTTTGTGGGAGCATCTCCGCTTCTGCATTTATAATTAGCACATTCTGCAGGAAACGACTTGGTTTCCAAGATGGCACAGATGGAGTAAAGAGTGCAAAGAGGAATCCCAAAAAGGCCAAGGAAAAATAAAAGCCATATAAGGAAAGAAAGGCAGGGAGAGGAGAGCTAGCTTTTCAGCCAGAGAATTCCACGGAGGGAGGAAAGATCTGGGTCTGGGAGGCAACGAGGTGGGATGGAAAGAACTCTGGCCCAGAGGGCAGCGGGGGCAGCCATCCTAGCCTCCTCTGTGTGGGAAGAGGCGTAGAAAGGACAAGGTACGGCTGTGGATGGAGATGATGTTTAATATCCTTCCCAGAAGCCCTAGGATTGTTACCCAGAGAAAGCAGGAGGGGCAAGGGGCTGCGATTTCTGGACACCAGCTCTGGAGCCCGGCCCCCATCCCGACTGGCTAAACCTTCCTAGGCAGAGTGACTCTGGCTAAGTCAGAGGCCCTCGAGGTTCCCAGGAGAAGGACCCCTTCTATCTTATAGGATCAGTGCTGATCGACCTCAAGCAGGGCTGGCTATGGCCTCCTCCCTGAGGAGACTCTTGGAACACTGGAGCACAGGACATGGTGACCACCATGGGCCGGAGACCCTTCATGTTGGCTTACCAGGCCGAAAACCCTCCTCTAGGAGCCGGTCAAGGCCTAGACTTACCTTCTGAACAGCTGTCCTCTGAGGAGATGCTTCTCACTGTCCTCCTACCTCCCCCAAGTAAAAATGGCTGATTGGACCAAAGCAGAACGGAGCTCAAATCACCCCAAAGCACGGGGATGTAAGTAGGCTTCCCTTACCAAGGGGCCCATGGTTGTATTTTTCACCTTGATTACCCATGAGCCCTTTTACTACACCAGACCCTGACTACGCGTAATCAGGTATTGCAATGTACAGCACAGAGACCACACGAGTCAAGTCCTAGCCTTCAATTAGCCTGATCTGTAATATGGAGACAAGCGCTTTTCTCCTGCTGCCCAAGAGGGATTGCTGAGAAGGTCTGAAGGCTGTCTGCATGAATTTCCTTGCCAAAGGTCACCGTCCAGACTTTTCGGTGGGTGGGACTGACATTCACGGAGAGCTCAGAGAGCGACCACCAGATCCCAAGGGCATCCTGGAGACCGTGGCTAGGGCATGGGCGGGATGGCCCACAGCCAGAGCAATGCAGAAACTCCAAGGCCTTGCTGTGGTCCTACTTACAGAGGAAGCTGCCTTCCAGGAGGGTTCTCGGAGGAGAGGGAACTCGTGGGATTGGAGGATTTAGAACTGGAAGAAGTCTTAGGGACAGTCCAGTCACGCAGGGAGCAGCGAGCAGCGTAGCAGGGCCTGGAAACCAAGACCGTCTGACTCCAAATCCAGGTCTCCCTCCCTGTTCCACACTAAAACTACCTGGTGGGAATCCAAGAACAACTTCCTCATCCCAAGTACCACTCTGTAGAAAACCCTGTCCCAGGAAGGCTCCTGGCTAGCTCCTCCGGTCCCTGGTAAACTGGCGAGAGCTTGGAAAATTCTGGTGCTTTGAAGTTCTCTTGAAGATTCCATAAATATTGTAATAGTTTGGAATACTTTTTATGGCTCTTTTTCATTTGCGAAGCTAAAAGAGACTTCTCTTGCCAGATGCAATTCAGCAAAGTCCTTTCCAATGGGAAAGGCAGCAAAGAGTTTGTTAGAGGGCGAGAAAACCGATATAAGCCAGTGGTGTGCACTCTCTCCCACCCCTGGTCCCTCTCCCTTCTCTGCCAAGCTTCCAACTGATCCAGTGAAGTGGGAAAGATCTTTAGACTGATCCTCATTCCATGAAGACGTTCCCATTGTCTATTTTCCTTTAAAAGCACCTAAGCGTTAATTAGGAAGGACTTTAGAGACCATCCAGCCTGGTTTCCCAGCTAACACATCCCTGATACATTTGCATTGTTGATGTAATGGGGACTGATCGAGAGAGGCTGAGTCCCCTGAGAAGGTGCCGGCAGGGATGCTCAGTGACCCTGCTTCTGGAAGCGTGCGATGACAGGGGGAAGTGCGTGTTGGCGGAAGGCGTGGGGTCCGAGAACAGGCCCTCCACTGGCCCGGGCCCCAGATCATGAAAAATCCACCGGATGCACAAACCACAGGCCCAGAGAGCGGTGACACACAGGCCTTCTATTGGCCACAGGAGCACTCGTTCGTGGATGAGCTATCGAAGCAATAAAAATAGTCAGCAAATGGCTCAGCGTTGGGCGAAAAGGGCTTGGGCCCTGGGAGGTGCTGAGAGGGGTAAGCAGGAAGGTGAGGAAGTAAAGAGATGAACAGAACGCCTCCAAACAGGAGCTAAAATGCTTTCTGGTGGGGAAGGGTGAGAGAGAGCCCGCCACCAGGGAGTGACCCTGGAGAGGCCCCAAAGGGAAGGACCTTATAAAACAGCACTCATAGCACCGTTTCTGTGGCAGCAGAGAGTCGGGGACCCCAGAGACACCCATTGATGGGGAATGGCCAAGCAGCCGTGTTCCAGGATGTGAAGGATGAGCCATAAGAAGTAACAAACATGAAGAAAAGCCTGGGAGTTATGGGGAATGGGACAAATGAGGAAATACAACAGAACAACGCACACACAACCTGCCAACAGTGCAAGTGCAAAGGACCAAAAATCCGAATGCCTGGTAACTGTAAGGAGCAAGCTTGGCCCCGGACAAGGGGCCAACCTTCTGTTCCCCGCTGGGCCTCTGAACAAGAAGCAGACTGTGGATGGGTAACATGGCAAACTTGCCCAGTGGGCCTTTGCTGCCATGGCTGCTGCTGCTGTTCAACCACTTTTCTTCTCCTTGCTTTCAAGTCTGTTAGAAGGTCAGAAAGCTTTCTGTGTCGGGGGGGACGCAGGGATACATTTCGACAAGAAAATAAGATCGAGCCCTGGAGGACCACGGAACGCCCCACTTTTGGAGCAGCAGAGGGTTTGTAATCAAAGCTGCCAGCAGAAAGGCCCGGCCCTGCTCGGTCCTCCATGGCATGCCCTTGTCCCTTCCTCATTCTCTGGCCTCCCCTTCCCAATCCCAATGTTCTCCTGATTCAGCTAAGCCTCTTCCATGTGTGACTTGCTCCCTTCTGCCACTCCTTCAAAGCCTGGAGGAGACCCACCATCCACTTCCTCTGCTTTCATTGAAGTGATGCTCAGTGGAGAAAGAGAAAATCCCTCAGGCTCACAGTTGGGGAGCCCTGCAAATGCACAGTGTGGTACCCAAACTCAGCCCTCTACAGCGCCCCACCTACTCAATTCCACATCTCTTCTGGGCCTTCCCTTCCTTCCTAAAGTCCCCAACAAATGGTCCTTTGCCCACCCTCACAACTGAAGCTGTGACAGTGTGGAAAGATGGCCCTGGAGACAAAGGACCCGAGTCCAATCCCACTTTGATGGGTCTTAGACAAGTCCCCTCACCTCCCTGGCCCTGGTTTCCTCATCTGTGGGAAGTTGGACAAATGGCTTCTGAGGTCCTTCTAACTCTATGAACCTAAAGGAGAATTCATCATTAATTCCTCCCCTTCTTCTCACATCCCTCTGACCCAGTTCTCCACGTTTTCCTTTATCTTTGAGGAAAAGCTGGTCCTGTTCCTAGCCCGGCCAACTGCTCTACATGGACTCCTGATCCCATTCTATCCGGCTTCTCCCCCTCGTCAGGAACCTTGGTCCCTGATACATCCACTTAATCTCTCAATCCCTCCTGATCTCTTGGCTCCTCCCTGTTGCCACGCAACCATCTCATACTCCCAAATTTCCATCCTACACCTCTCTTCCCCTTCTCTTGTGACCCTCCTTCTCCTCTTCCTCAGCTGGGTGGTGCAGCAGATAGAGCACCGAGTCCAAAGTCAGAAAGAGGCCAAGTCAAAACCAGTCCTAAACACTGCCTAGCTGTGTGTCCTGGACAACACTCCCCCTCTGTCTGCTTTTGTTTCCTCAGTTGTAGAAGGGAGAGCCTAAGAGTATCACGTGGGGGACAGATAGGATAATATTAGTGAAGAACCTTCCCCAGGGCCTGGCACATTGGAGGTACTTAATACATGTTTATTCCATTATTGTCCCATAAGAAATGATCAGCAGGCTGATTTCAGAAAAGCCTTCTGGAAAGATTGAACTGATGCTGAGTGAAGTGAGCAGAACCGAGAGAACCTTGTACATGGCAACAACAGGTTACAGGATGATCAGCTCTGATGGTCGTGGCTGTTCTCGACAAGAGGGGATTCAAGGTAATTCTGATAGACTTGGGATGGAGAGAACCGTCTGCATCCAGAGAGAGAACGATGGAGACTGAATAGGGATCAAAGCAGAGGATTTTCATCTTTTTTGTTTTTGTTTGATTTTTTTCTATTTTATCTTTCACCTTTTGATTTGCTCTTTCTTGTGTAGTATGGCAAATATGGAAAATATGTTTAGAAGAATTGTACATGTTTAACCTATATTGAATTGCTTGCTGTCCATGGGATAAAAATTTGAAGCACAAGCTTTTGCAAAGGCGAATGCTGAAAACTATGTTTGCATGTACTTGGAAAAATAAAAAGGTATAAAAATGGGAAAATGTTTATTCCCTTTTCTTTTCTCTTTTAAAATACTTTTTCTTTTTTTAAATTATCAAACATTTTTTCTTATTTCTCTCTTCCCCCTACTCACTGAAAAGAAAGCAATATATAACTCTTATATTACAGATGTATAGTCAAGGAAAAGTTTTCCTGGTCATCGTGGCCAAAAAATGTGTTTCTCATTCTGCATATTAGTACAACATCTCTATCATGAGACAGACAATATTCTTTTATATCACTTCTTTAGAAACACGGCTAGTTATTTTGTTGATCAGACATTTTCCAGAATTGTTGCATTTATATTGATGTCAGTAAAAATTGCTCTCCTGGTTCTGTTCACTTCCCTCCATCATGCATCAGTACATATGAGTCTTCCCAGGCTCTCAGAAACTGTCATAATTTCTTACATCAAAACAGTATTTCATTAAATCATTATCTGTTTAGCTAGTCCACAAACGATGGTCACTACCTTAGTTTCTATTTGTCATCACCAACAGAGATACTGTGTGTGTGTGTGTGTGTGTGTGTGAATGTGTGTGTGTATTTTTTTTTCCTGAGGCAATTGGGGTTAAGTGACTTGCCTAGGGTCACATAGCCAGAAAGTGTTAAGTGTCTGAGACCAAATTTGAATTCAGGTCCTCCTGACTTCAGGGCTGGTACTCTATCTACTGTGCCACTTAGCTGCACCTAGCTGCCTGCTACTGTAAATATTTTTGTAGATCTCTGACCTTTTACTCTTTCTCTAATCTCTTTAGGGAATTGATCCTCAATGGGTCAAAGAATACATGATTTAGCAACCTTTGGGGCATAATTCCAGATTGCTTTCCAGAATGGCAATACCAATGTGTAGCTCCATCGATGGGACATCAATGAGTCTGTTTTCCCGCAGCCCCACCCCCCAGCACCCAGCATTTCATATTTTTGTGCGTTCTCACTCACAATTTAAACCATTGCAATACTCGTCTTGATCTCTGTCTGGCCACTGGACCCAGATGGCTCTGAAGGGGAAAGTGAGGCAAGGGAAACCTTGCCCAACCTTCCCTCACATCAATCCAATTCACTTGCATATTTCGGCCCACACCACTGATGTCATGGTCCTCTCCGAGCTCAAAAAGCAGCAACAACAATAAACCTTTGGACCGCATTGCTTAACTGAAACTGCTCTCTCTAAATGTATCAATGATTATTTTTTAGCTTTTCTCAATCTTCATTTGCTCTGACCTCTCTGTAGGATGTGGAATTGCTGACCGCCCCTCCAAAACTGATTCTCTGGGTGTGTATGACTGCTTTCTCCCAGTTCTCCTTTCACCTAAATGACCACTCCTTCTCAGTCTGATTTATTGGTCCCCACACATCCCACAGTCTTTAACTGCTCTGGGACCTGTCTGATCTTGCCCATCCTGCATCTCCTCTTCTCTGTTTCAGATCTCAGTAGTTCTAATAGGTTCATTATAATGTTTACGCTAAAAAGCCTAAATCTATATACCCAGCATCAATCTCTCCTGACCTTTAGACTTGCATTGCCCACTTCCTATGGGACATTTTCAATAGATATCCCATAACCGCATCAAACTCAACCTGGACAAACAGAACTCAAGAGCTTTCCCATCAAAACATCTTAAACGTCTCTTTTTACAGGGGACATCGTCCTCTCAGAATTGTACACCAGCACAATCCTCTGCTCCTTACTGTATCTCTGACACACACTAAGCATGTGGCAACTGATGAGAAATCCCAGCCACCTCTGAGTTTTGTTTCACAATCCTCTCTTTCACATACACCAAAGTCCCAGTCACTCCATCTCCCATCTCCAGGCCTTTGCTCTGACTGACCCCCATGACAGAAATGCCCTCCTTCCTCAATTTACCCTTTTACAATCTCTTGAAGTTCCCTTTAAGGCTCAGCTTGCACGCTACTTTCTCCGTAAAGCCTTTCCTGCCTCATTCCCATCTATAGCTTCCCATGCCTTATCCCTTAATCACCTATTACCTCTCCTGTATGCATTTTGTATGTGCCCGACACAAGAGTTTAAGTTTCCTGGAGGCAGCGAATGTTTCATTCTTGTCTTTGTAGTTACAGTCCCTAGCACAGTGCCTGGTATGCAGTAGGCATTCAATAAATGCTTACTAAATGATCATATAGCAGTGTGAACGATGAACTAGAAATCATGGGCCAAATGATAGCACCATGAACTGCATCCGGAGGTAATTTAGCTGGGACCCAAACTGTAGATCTTAGTAACTTGATGTCAACTTGGAAGGAGGTTTCCAAAGGAGGAATCTGTCCATGGTCCTGAGCTGTCATTCATATTCTCATATTCATTCATTCTCATTCTCTCTCTCTATTTCTTTCTATTTCTTTCTATTTCTCTCTCTCTCTCTCTCTCTCTCTCTCTCTCTCTCTCTCTCTCTCTCTCTCTCTCTCTCTCTCTCTCTCTCTCTTTCCCTCCCTCCCTCTGTCTCTCAGACACACACACACACTATATGTTTATCAAATTTAGAGAGGACTCCAAAGAGGAAGGGAAAAGTAACACTTTAGGTCCAAAGATTCAGGCTCCGGATGGATCTTCATTCACAGGTGAATCAAATAAGAAAATACTGCATAGAGATCAACATAGTGTCTTAGACTTGGGCTGAAAAACCCATTTTACAGGTTCAGGGAGCAGCTTGTCTAAGACGTGATGAATTCTAGAGGATTACGAGCTCAATGAGTTTCAAAATGTGCCACAGCAGCCTAGGAAGTGGGTGTGATCTTGGGCGGCATTAACAGGGCGTTCGTTACTTTAAGCAATCAGGCCAGAGGGCACATCCCGTTGTATTCTGCCCTGGCCAAAACATATCTGGAATTTGGGGTCCCGTATTTTAGGAATGATACTGACAATCTGGAGAAGATCCAGAGAATAGCCAAGATGACAACGAGCTTTGAGTTCATTCTTTGTAAGTGTTTCTTAAATTTAAAAAAATTTTAAATAAAGATTTTAAACCTTATGAACGGCCATTTTCACATACAAAATCACAAATTGCATATGAAAGTGTAAATCTATTAGATACAACTTGTTTGTTTTGCAAAGAAAGCATCAACTTTCACATGGCAGCACTAACACTTCCTTTCTTATCTACGGCCCCTCCTGAACCTCTTTCACTTCTTATTTTCATGTGTTTCACTGACAGTTTCTATCCTCCTTTCTCCCTTCCTCCCTCTCCCCATCCTTCCTTAGAAGGAGCACTGTCACGCCCTCATGGCATCCCCCTTTCCCCCAAGCAAAACCCTTCTTTTAACAAATAAGTACAATTGAGCAACACAAGTTTGTGCTGCATTAGTCGGGTCGAAAAATGTCCATCCCATCTCTAGTCCATCACCTCTCTATTGAGGGGGGTGTCATTAGTCTCCTGGTCCCTCCATTGATCAGAGAGAGTTCTTAGGTCTTTTAGATTGTTATTTATAATGATGTCGTCAACATACAAATTGTTCCTCGGGTTTTATTGACCTGACTCTGCATTAGCTCATTCACCACTCCCGGCTCTCAGAAGGCATCCCTTTTGTCACTTGTGATGACACAGTTGTGCGCCGCCCACATGATGGGCAGCCACTAACTTTGCTCCCATACGAATGGCTCCCTTCTCTGCCCCTGTTCTCCTTGGGGTACAAACCTAGCGGGGACATGGCCGAGTCAAAGGATGCATCATGACTCTGGGGACCAAATTCTAACCTCCTTTCCAGAACCCAAGGAATTCAGAACCACTTAAGAGCCCCAGGAACGTTCAGGGCGTCCACACTCTCCCAACCTCTTCAACAATGGCCAATGTGAGAGGCGTGACGCAGGACCTCCGACTTGTTATAATGTGGGGGTCTCTTATTATTGGAGATCTGGGGTATTTTTATGTGTGACTGTTGGCAGCGGGCAGTGGGCATTTCTTCTTTTAAAAACGATCTATTCATATCCTTTGACTTTACCTATGGAGAGGTGAGGACTGTTTGAAGACACTGGGGATATTTAGCCAGAAGCCAAAGCTGAGGGGTAACACAGCAGTTGCCTATGAAAGACTGCCACGTAAAAAGGGGATGCAATTTATTCTGTTTCACCTCAGAGAACAGAATCAAGATTATTCTTATATTATTATATATATATATATTATTATTACATTAGGAAATATCAGGAAAATATTCCTAGCTTTGGGAACTATCAGAAGGTTGAATGGGCTGTTTTCTTGGGATGAGCAAAGGCGCTGTGGAGGGGAAATTCATTTGCAGGGATTGGTCAGAGAAGATCACTGCAGAGACCTTTGGCAGAGAGAAATTTGGGGACTCCCAGTGCGAGAGGTAGAGCTGGGGAGAGTTCTGGGTTCCTGGGGTGATCCCGGTGTAGCAGAGGGAGCTTCTGCTGGCCCCCTGGTCCCAGCTGGAGCCCCCGGAGCACTTTCCCTGAGGGTGAGTGGATGGCAATGAGGACTGTACTTCTCAGCAGCTATCGGAGAGCATCTAAATGACTTCGGTGCCCTTTGCAATGGAAGGTACAAGCTTTCAGCTCTCACAGTAACTTAAGACTTCAGGATAGGAGGACGGAGAGGTTCCCCAAGGGATCAGAGGGAAATTGAGATCCAACCTTGAGCGGCGGCAGACAAGGCTATTCCAGAGTGAAACGGAAAGAGGCTGAGTCAGCACTTATGCCTCAACGTGGCTTTCAGGCTTTAATCCAATTCAATAAATACATTTTCTACTGTACCCAGGAGCTCTCACAGGGCCTGAAAGGGATTTCTGGAACAATACGCTGAAAACGTCTCTCGATAAAAAGGTCCTTTTGGGGGGAAGCTTGGGTCCTGCCACTGATGCGAGGGGATCCCGGGCAAGTTCCTTGCTGTGCCTTCCTGGGACCTCCATTGGAGCATCTGTAGAGTGCAGGGGCTGCTGGGGGGTGGGGCCCCCGGCTTTCGCAGCCGGTGGTTCTGCACCCCGAGTGTCAGGAAGCACCCCAGCCCCTTTTCAGATGCTTTTTGGAACCTGCTATTTGAATCCTGAGAACACAGAAGGTAACATCATTTTCCTCAGGCTGGAAGTTAAACACAGAGGGAAAATATACAATTAAGGTTCATGTGTTCGACAGAACAATGAGATGAGCCCTGACTTTTTGCTCCTGGAGTCATAAATATTAGGGTTCTTGCAACTCCCACAAAGCCCTTCTTGGGAATCAGGTGCGTGAGCAGCTTGGCGAAAGCCCAAAAAAGGTTAACCTGTCATTTGGTTGGCCCGCTTCCGTCCCAGTCTCGTGTCACCACGTGAGAGAAGGGAGAGAATCAGCTCGATTCAGGATCCTTCCTCAAAGTAATAATTAAAACTAAAAAGGTGCCATAAAACCTAATCACTGTCTGCTGGCTTAACTGCCGATTTCTCAGGTTTGAGTTCGTTTAAGAGACTCTTGGAGCCAGGCTCCATCTTATATCCACACGGCTTTTCCTCCAAAGTTGGGTTCTTCATCAGACTCATTAAAATGAGCTGCCGTCCCCTGACCCAGGGCACTGGGAGCGGGGAGGAGCAGGTGCGAGCGGCTCAGGGAGAAGGCGGCAGCCCGGGCCGCCAGAGGGGAGGGCCACGGAGGGGAGAACCATGGAGGGGAGGGCCATGGAGGGGAGAACCATAGAGGGGAGGGACACGGAGGGGAGGGCCATGGAGGGGAGGGTCACAGAGGGCAGTTTCAGAGCGTTAGTCACTGGCTTTCCCCGTTGGGGACTGATCTCCTGCCTGTCCTCCAATGCTTTGTCCCCTGGTAACGGCCTAACCTTGTGAGGACTATGGAGCAGAAGCCAAGGCATGGGCCTGGGTAGCTTGTCTGGGCCATCCGGCTAAGGAGGGTCTGAGGTGAGATTTGCACTCGAACCCTCCTGACTCTATGTGAGCCCCCTGACAGCCTCCCCTCCCATAGTCCAAGAGATGCCTGGTTCCCCCAGAAGACAACGGACCCCAACCTCCCACCAGCATCTCTCCCGGCAGGGTTCCTGCTCTCCAATGTCCCTGTGCCCCTGGCCCTCAACCCCTAGAGAGGCCGCAGTGGCTGCCGAGGCCCTCCCTCCTCCCTCGGGGGACTTGGAGCCCGACTCACAGACAACAATGGGACAATCTGGGGCCATTTGTCCCAGACCGAATCACCTTCTGCCTCCCCCCCCCCAAGAGAGGCCTCCTGGCTCGCGCCCCCGAGGGCGTTCTCCAGCCAACCGTCCCCCAACATCTCCCCCTTTTGTTAGTCTTCACTCTCTCACCACCTGCTGGTTCTTTTCAAGTCCAAGCCAAGCCCACATCCCACAACCCTAAGTCCCTGATACTGGCCCTTCCAGCCCACGTCCTGTCAAGTGTGGATGGGCAGGTGAAAGATCCCTAAAATAGCTTCCGATGCCAGCATTCTGCTACAGAATTCTAAAGTCCCTTTAGGTGCTGATAGCTTGTTTTCTTTATTTAAGATTCCTCCTTCTCACACATTCTCTATTAGAAAGTCCTCTAACCTCTGACATTCCCTGTTCTAGGCCCCCTCAGCTCTGACACCCCCTGTTCTAGCCCTCCCTCAGATCTAACAGTCCAAGTTCTACGATCCTATAAACTCTGTAGGGCCCAGTGCGGTTGTGGAGCCCTTGGCACGTTCTCCCCGCCTGTAACGATGCGCCAATAACAAAGAATGGTTTCCATAACAAGAAACGGGGGCCGACGCTGATGCAGATTCAAGGAGGAAGGTCAGTGGCGGGCAGCGGCAGAGTGGGCCAGTGACCGGCACAGATGGCAGATTCAGAGCCCCACCTGCACACCCAGTTGGCACTGCCATGTGAACAGCAGCTGCCACAGATGGAGCAGCTGGAGGACTCGCAGGTGCAGGGGGTGGATGCCAGCTGTGGCTGCCCGGGCCCGGGACCAAAGCCTCCCCACGTTCCTGCTGCCCTGGCCGCAGACAGAGCAGGAAGGGGCTCCTGCAGAGGCAGCCACAGGCCGGCAGGGGTCCCGATGGCCCCCCGGCCCTCCATGAGTTGGGAAGGGCCCCCAACCCCGCTGGCAGCCCCCCAAGCACCTGGTCCCTCGGCTCGCTCCCTCTAATTCTGGGTCACAGCAAGGGGGCTTGTTCCCCTCCCCCCCCCCGGGGAGTGCTCACTGTGAGCTGGGGCCTCTGCCCAAGGATAAGTGGCCCTGGCGGAGTCCTCCTGCTGCCCACTGGCTGCCTGGCCCCCACCTGGGTCTCTCCCTCCTCTGGCCCCTGATGCCTATGCCCACCACTGGGAATCTCTCCATCCCAGTGACCACAGGGCCTGGGGAGCTCACATACAGAAGGAGTTTAATAGGTGCTTGCTGACCTGGCTTGTGTGATCCCAGACATGTCACAGAGCCAGTTGGCCATCAGCGAGGGGATTCTCTAAGGCTCTAAACCACAGAGAAGGTGGACTCCTCCCTTGGATTGGGAGGCCTTAAGGCCAGAGCCCGGGACTACCTCCCAGAAGCCTCTCTGAGGGGTGTTCTTAGAGGAAGAGAAGGAGGAGGAGAAGTTAGAAAGAAAAGAGGAAGAAGAGGAGGAAGAGAAAGTAGGAGGAAGAGGAACAGGAAGAGGGGAAGAAGAGAGGGGAGAGGAAGAGGTGGAGGAGGAGACAAGAAGGAGGAAGAGGTAGGGAAGGAGATTACCCCCCTGCCCCCCCGCTCCTCCAGCTGCAGAGAACCCAAGCACTCACAGTCCAGACTCTTGGAAGGGGGAGCTGGGGCTCCATGACTTCCAGGGGTGTGCCCCCCCAGAATTGGGGCTGCAGGGTGGGGGACCTGGGGCCGAATCCAATGGCGAGCCTAGAACGCCCGCTCTGAGCCTGGGCAGCAGAAGGAGCTCCCACCAGGACCCAGCTCAGTTTCTCTGGGAGGGGACGTTCTCCGGTCCTTGACGGTTCCCGCTCCGACCTCCAGGGAGCCTCTGGGCAGGGTTCCTTCCCATTGCCCTAATAGAAATGTTATCAATGCCCGGTCGGGCTTCTTGTGGGAAGCAGCCCACAGGGCCTTTTGCCTCCTAAGCCCATTTAGCCTCACATGTTCATAATCATTTGTGTAAAGAAGAAGAAAACTCAAAGCGCTAATTAGGGAGCCGTGGCGGCCAGGCTCCTGCTCGCCACCTTATCTTCCTTATTCAGTTCTTGAAGACTCAGCTATTAAAAGAAATTAAGTCATTCATCAGGCCCATTTCAATTACCTGCTGCTGATAACATCGGATTACAATTAGCATCGACAAATGAACCAAGTGCCAACTGCCAAGCAGAAACATAAGCTAATTTACTGCCAGGCTCTGCCCGCTGGAGAGCGGGCTCTGGAGCCTGGCAGCCGCTCCATCATGGCAGCAGCAGCCCCCCCCCCACCCGGGCTCTGAGTTTGGCCGGAACTGGATGGGCATCAAGACCCAGATACTCTGCTCATGTGCCCAATGGTCGTAGCCGAGAAGCACCTCAGAGCAGAGGGGGCTGGGGAGCCTAGAACAGGGAATGTCAGACCTGAGAGGGAGCCTAGAACAGGGGGTGTTGGGGCTGGGAGGGAGCTTAGAACAGGGAATGTCAGGGCTGGGAGGGAGTCTAGAACAGGGGGTGTTAGGGCTGGGAGGGAGCCTAGAGCAGGGGGTGTCAGGGCTGGACAGGACTTCTCAGAAGACCAAATTTTCCACTTTGTAAAGAAGACAAGCACTTGCAGAAAAAGCTTCTTCAAATCCACAGAATGAGGTACAAGCAGACCTGGGGATGGGAGAATCCTCGTTTCCTGAGTGCTATTTATTTAATTAACAACTTTAGCCACTTCAGTGCCGCGGTTTGCAGACAATGTCTTTTATGTAGTCATTATCCTAGGTGACAGATTTGATCAAAAGGAGATAATAAAATGATTATTTCTTAACTGAAGCCCAGTGGAGGACATATTACTGTAATTGAATCATTTTCTCATCATGAAAATATAGATGACAAGCCGGTAAACCATTGGGCCTGGAGTCAGGAAGACCAGTTCAGATCAAGCCTCAGACACTTACTTCCTATGGGAGCCCATCTCCCTCAGCTTCCTTATCTGTGAAATAGGAGGTAAGGATATGACAGCCTATGGTGGACAGAAGGAGGAAAGAGAGGAAAGGAAGGAAGGAAGGAGGGAAGGAAGGAAGAAAAGAAGGAAGGAAGGAAGAAAAGAAGGAAGGAAGGAAGGAAAGAAGGAAGGAAGGGAGGGAGGGAGGGAGGGAGGAAGGAAGGAAGGAAGGGAGTCTTTAAACTGACCAGTTCCAGTTTGTGGGCGAACTTCACTCACAGAGGTTGTTTTTGTCCTCTGTTCCCAAGATACCCTGGGGTTTCCTGGCCAGATTTTTTTCTTAAGACCCATCCATGCCTTAAACCAAAGGCTGGCCATCTATATGGCAATCTACACTTATTAAGTGTTTCCTGTGTCTCAGGCCCTGTGTGCCAAGGGGCTTCCCTGAAAAGAGCCTGTGTCAGAAGCCCGGCCCGCTCCTTCCCGAGGAAGCCGATCCAAGATTTGCTAACAGTTAAACGAGTTGTTCTTCTGATAGGTCCTTTTTCTCAATCATTGTCCCTTGTGCCTGTCCTCCCTGTTGTCTTCCTTGGTTTTGTGTCTGTCTCCCCTTTTCGTCTCTGTCTGTCTTTCTCTCTGTTCCTTGTCTTTATCTCTGCTTCCTGTCTTTGTCTTCGTTTCTCCAGGCCTCGTCTCTTCGTTCCTAATCCTGATCTAATTCTACTGAACATTTTACGGCTGTTCCTCCCTTATCCATGGATCTATGCACCAGAGCTGTCTTGGCTGCCCCCAGATTGCTGCCATCCTTTCAGTCCCAGCCACATGAGCTCAGGCCCCCCCTTGGCTCTCTGCCCCCTCGGCCCCCCTCTGTCCCTCCTCCCCTGGCCTGCACCAGCCTCCTTCTCCGGTCACTGTGACCTTCTTGAAGCCTCACTCTGCTGCTCTAGAAGCTCGGGGGCTCCCTATTACCCAGGACCAAATACAATGGACATTTATAGCTTTTTCTTTTTTAACCTTCACTTGTGATTAGACAGAGGAGGGATTTTGCTGCTCTGCACAGAGACCGCTGATGCCCAGCCTGGTGCCCTTGTGTAGGCCAGTTGCCCCCGGGGCCTGGCAGGATCTCCCTCATTTCCTCTAAAGCTGGGGCCAGATGCCCCCTCCCCGCCCAGAGCTGGCCCCTCCCTGCCCGGAGCTGCCCCACCCCTGCCTGGAACTGTTCCCCCCTCCCTCCCCCCCCCCCGGTACATCCTTCACGTCTCTGCAGCAGTGGGACTCCTGCGGGCTCCCTGAGGCAGGGTCTCCCAGGTATCCCAGGCGGTGCCTGTCAGGGGGTGGGCTACGGCCAACTGCCGGCTCTTTGGCCCTGAGAGCCTCTCCCGGTGCTAAGGAGCCATGAAGAGGCCCCGAGCTTCGGCCTCCTCTCTGGGACAGGGAATTCTTTCTTTAAGGAAAGTTTCCCAAAGCTCCACATTTGGGAGTTTCAGTCGGGTGACCTTTGACTCCTGGCCGGAAGATGGCCAGCGGGTGCTTGTGTTTCCCTGAATCCTCCCGTTGCCTCCTTGAGCTCCTTCCCGGTGAAATGACCTTGACCACTTTTGCATTCTGGGATCCCGGCCCCAAGCTTTGAAAGGGGCCTCTCCCCGGCCGTCCCCACCAGGCTGGGCGTCCTTCCTGCAGCTGGAGAGCCCTGCCTTTGGCTCTCTGGGGAAGGGGGCTCATTATCCCAAGGGAAGGCACCCCCCGGGGGGACAGCCCTAGATCCCTTCTTCATAGAAAGCCAGATCCCCCGGGGTGAATCAGCAGGAGGAAAGGGGGGGCCTGATCCCTGCCCTAGCTGAGCAGACCCAGAAGGGCCGGGTGGCCCTCCCCCCTTTCCCTCTCTCTGGCCCCCACAGCCCAGGGCTGGCCCCACCGCCCCCGCCGCCAGAAAGCTCCCCGCCCCGGAAGCGCCCCCGCAGCGGCTGGGCGGCATGTGGCCAAAGCACATGGAGGGGTTTGGAGAGAGAGAGGCGGAGGGACCCGCCCAGCCCGACATCCTCCCCCAACAACGAGACAGACCGTTTCAGGGGCAGGGGGGCTTCCCACCGTGGCCCCAGTGCCATGGGACTCTGGGGGGTCGGGGGGGGTCCAGGAGGGCCCTAGGGGAGCAAGGGGGCCCAGGGGGCAGTGCTGGTCAGTGCCAAACGCGCGGCCACATGGGCACTTTGCCGCGTTACCGGAGGCAGTGTCTGCCGCGGCCCAGCCTGAGCCAACGGCCTTCTCTGCTTTGAGATGCTGGGTTGTTTTCCCGACCGCACAAGGGCCGGCCAGTCAGACAACAAAGGGACAGGAAGGCCCCGTTGCTCTGGCCGTGTTTCCCAGAGAATCACATTTCCCGCCAAGCTCTTTCCCGGGCACAAGCCTGGGAGTCGGCAGCTCGAAGCTCCTGCCGTGCCCTTGGCCAGGTTGGATGGAGAGCGGTGGGCGCTGGCAAAGGGGGCTCCGGCAGGCTTGAAGCCAGAGGCCACGTGGAGGCAGAGCTGATCCAGCAAGTCCCAGGCCCACGAGAGGGCCCGGAGGCTGGTTAGGGCTAGAGACCAGCGAGGGCCTTTCCTTGGGCTCCCTTAGAGCTCCCTGGCCTGTCCTCTTTGCAGCCCAGCAGAGCCTGTGAGCATTGGGCTGAGGCGGAGGGACACCGAGAGGCTGGCCCAGCCCCCCCCCCCCCCCCCCCCCCCCCCCGCGGCTCAGGGTCCCCAGCTAGAAACCAGGGACAGCCATTCCCGCTGGGCCACTTCACTGCTTCTCAGATGCAGGACAATAAATGCCATTTTATTCTTAACGCAAGATGGATCCAGAAACAAAACCGAGAGAGGAAGAAAAAGAAAAGGGAGATGGGGGATGAGTAGAGAGGGGGTGGGGGAGAAGAAAAGGAGAAAGGGAGACAGCCCGAGGCTGGCAGGGGGGCTTAAGGAAACCCCACCACAGCGGGAGCCATGGGGGCAGGGCAAAACCCTCGACAGCTTTTCCACAGAGGAGCCAGAACTTACTGAAGTAAAACTCCAACCAAGGAAGGCCTGCTCCCCTTAAAAAGCCAGCACTTCCACAGGCTCCCCAAAGGCCTCCTGTGAATCAGGTGCCATGGGAAGCAAAGCCCACTGAGCCACCGGCAACCAGCCCCTCCAGCACGGGGGCAAATAAGGTAGAGCCAGAGGGAAGGCCGGGGAGATTCCTGCAGAGCGTGACCTTCAGTAGGGACACAAGGGACAGCGGGGAAGGGGGCAAATGTTGATGAGGGTGGGAGGTAGCCAGGAGAGTCCCACAGATGGGGGGAGCAGCCTGGGCCGGGGCGAGCAGGGAGGCCAGCATCGCTGGGACGGAGGCTTCCAGGGTGAATGGGGAGAAAGAAAGGCAGAAAGGGAACGGCTTATAAAGGACTTTTAAAAGCCAAACAGAGGATTTTATATTAATGCTGGAGGGAAATGGAAGCTTGGTATTGGTCGTTAAAATACCAAAAGTTAAATCACCCCCCCTTACTTAAACGAGGGCAACAAGACCTGTCCCCCAGCCCGGGAGCCGGCCCTTCCTTTTGGGCCCCTAACCCCAAGAGCTCCTCCACCTTGAGGGGGATCCACCCCCTCCCCTTTTTTCAGCAAAGGGGGAGGAAGAAACAGGCACTTATTGCCTCCCTCGCTCCTGGCCCAGATGGTCCCTCGCGACTTAAACCCCCCCTCCTTAAACCCAAACCACCCAAAAGGAAAACACAGTCTTCTCACCCTTATAACCCTCCTTCCTCATTTCCCTTTCCTTCCTTCCTTCCTTCCTTTTTCCCTTCCTTCCTTTTCCTTCCTTTTTCCTTTTCCTTTTTCCTTCCTTCTTCCTTCCTTTTCCCTTCCTTTTCCTTTTCCTTCCTTCCTTTCCTTCCTTTTCCCCTTTTTTCCCCTTTTTTCCCCTTTTTTCCCAAAAGGGCCCCCCATTCCCCGGATTTCCCTTTTCCCAAAATTTACCCCCCTGGGGGCCCAAAATTTTTTGTTCCCCCCTTTAAAGAAACCCCCGAAAACCGCCAGGGAAGGCCTATTTTTTCCTGTTTGGCCAAAAACCGCACAGGGTAACCGAATGACTGAGTGAAGGGGCCCACGCCCTCAGGGAAGGGCCCAGGGCAGCCTCCCTGCATCCTGCTGGCCCCAAATAGACACCGGACCACTAAACAGTAACAGTTTCCTGGGCACTGCTGAGGAAACGAGGAAGACAAGACCCAGCCCCTGCCACCTCGGAGAATTGGGCAGAACTACTTTCCCCCTTTCCCCAAGACTTTAATTGCTTGGTCCTTTTAATAAATGGGGTAAACTGACGGAGGGCAGACAAGGCCTCAGAGTGGATCGGGCAAAACCCCACGAAGCTACTTCTAACTGCAGTTTCTCACTAAGTCCTGGGAAATGTACATAAAATGGTTTGTGTTTGATTTCTATGACTATTAAATCCATCCCTCCGGTTTTAATATTTTTCAGCACCGTCCCTAGGAGAGCATGGGATCTCCCTTCTCTCCCACCCACCACCTCCACATATACATGAAATGTGATTAAAATGAAAATCACATTTGGGAGGGAGGACAGGCAGAGAGAGACAGACTGGAACTGTAGCTATATAAGGGAGGAGGAGAAGAGGGGGAGGTTTGCAGCCTGCGGCTGATTGTGTCTGATCATACTAACATTACCTCCTCCTGCCGCCTCCTTTTTCCCATGAGTCACCGAGCCCCAGAACCAGCTGCGTGTCCCGAGGGGAATCCGGGGTCTCTCCAAAGTGCGTGTTCCTGATCCCTGCATCCCGGTTGTGGCCTAAGCCCCTCGTGCATTTCTGTTACAAGCCCCACATGAAGCACAATGGTGGTTCTCAAAAAGCGATTTGAGGTTTCATCATTGTGGACACTCCTCTCTCCAAAGCAGTTTATGACTCTTCCTTTCCTTATACAGGGGTCCTCAAACTACGGCCCTCGGGCCAGATGCAGCAGCTGAGGACGTTTATCCCCCTCACCCAGGGCTAGGAAGTTTCTTTATTTAAAGGCCCACAAAACAAAGTTTTTGTTTTTACTATAGTCCGGCCCTCCAACAGTCTGAGGGACAGTGAACTGGCCCCCTATTTTAAAAGTTTGAGGACGCCTGGTTAGCAGATGAGCACTCGCAACCCAAACCCCAACAGCCGGGGATTCAGCAGGCTGTTGAGAAGCCTCTCCTGTCCGGATGCTTCTAGGCTGCTCCTAAGATGACAGATGTTCTCGAGTCCGTCAGAACTTTGTCAGTCTGCTGGGCCCTGAGCCCAGCCCTCCACTAGAGACAGAGAGCAGCTAAAACGACACCTTCCTCTTATTTTCTCTATTTATTCCATTAATTGATTCTAATTGATCATCATTTGACTCAACACGAATAAAGATCCACCAAACGCAAGTAGGAAGGATCCGCCAGAACTTTTTCATCTGTTAGGCCCTGAGGCTACCTGTATTCTACTAGAGCCAGAAAGCAGCTAAAATGACACGTTCCTTTTTATTTTCTGTTTATTCCATTAATTGATTCTGATCAATCATCATTTGGCTGAATGCAAATAGAGATCCACCAAACGCTAGCAGCAAGGATCCATCAGAACTTTTTTATTTGTTAAGGCCTTGAGGCTACTATTCTACTAGAGCCAGAAAGCAGCTAAAATGACACTTTCCTCTTATTTTCTCTATTTATTGATTCTGATCAGTCACCATTGACTCAATACAAATATAGATCCACCAAATGCTAGCAAGGATCTGTCAGAACTTTGTCAGTCTATTAAGGCCCTGAGACTACTATTCTACTAGAGCCAGAAAGTAGCTAAACTGACATGGTCCTTTTATTTTTTCTATTTATTCCATTAATTGATTCTGATCGATCATCATTTGACTCAAGGCAAATAGAGATCCACCAAATGCTGGCAGCAAGGATCCGTCAGAACTTTTTCATCTGTTATCTGTACAGACTACCTGTGCTCTCCTAGAGCCAGAAAGTAATTGAGACGACAATGTGCTTTTCACGGGTTGCCACTGCTAAAGCTCCTGTCAGGTAGGAGGCAGTTAGACCAGGCAGCCTCTAAGGTCCTCCCAAACCCACACTGGCCTCCCTGTAGCCAGCTGACCAGTGATGAACCT
Organism: Sarcophilus harrisii; assembly: GCF_902635505.1. NCBI lineage: Eukaryota > Metazoa > Chordata > Mammalia > Dasyuromorphia > Dasyuridae > Sarcophilus > Sarcophilus harrisii. The sequence goes on from NC_045426.1 coordinate 705,087,277, forward strand.
CTCTGCCCCCTCCAGGCAGGTCCCACAAAGGAGCCGGGTCTGGCCAGCCTCGCCTCCGAGAGGCTGGACGAGCCCCACGAGCCGCGTGCAGAGGAAGTCTCTCTAGTTACATGGGCCGCCTGGAACCAGAAGAGTTCACTAGACTCATCACCGTACCTGCACATCACCCCAGCAATCACGGAAAATCAATCTGATTTAAAGGGAACTTTCCCATTTAAAAATAGAAGCCTGTGTTCACACATACACCAGTGGTTCCGTGAGCCCCGAGTAGGAGTCTGGGAAGCTGCGTTCGCTATGATATTAAATGCACTAACTAAAGAAATCTCTTGAAAACAACCTCCAATTCAGTCAATTGATGACTACCTAGAGCTGCTTTTTCATTTAAACCAAGCCCAGCCTTGTATCATTTCCTTCCCTTCTCTCTAATTAAATAAATCTGGTCTCTCTATGTTCCAGACAGATTAAAAGGCTGGTCTTTTCTCATGCTTTGGGCTCCCGCCCTAGTGCGCCCTGTCTGTGATGACGAGGAGGGCTCAGGGGGCTTGTGAGTCGGCTCTCCCCAGAGCATCCGAGGGTCAGAGGCAACGCTCCCGTGGCTCTAACCCTCCCGGCCCCTCGGGCTTGTCCCCCCCACATCTCCGGCCTTACCCAGGTTGGAGGAGGCCCGGCCCTCGGCGGCCCGGTCCTTGAGGCTCTCGGCGATGTCCAGCTGCTGCTCGTGGTACTGCTTGGCCCTCTCCAGGTCCTGCATGCACCTGGCCGCGTGGCCTAGGCCGGCGTAGGCGCGCATCTCGATGGCCTTCTCCAGCAGCTCCTGGGCCAGCTCCAGCACGTGGTTGTGGTAGGACATGGCCTTGTCGAAGTTCCTGCGGTAGTGGTAGGCGCTGCCCAGGTTGCTGTAGGCCCGGGCCTCCTCCCTCTTGTTGCCCAGGTCCTTGGCGATTTCCAGGTGCCGCTCGTGGCACTGCACGGCGTTCTCAAAGTCGCCCATGGCGATGTACACGGCGCCCATGTTGCCCAGCTCCCTGGCTTCGGACAGTTCATCTTTGGACTGCTTGGCCAGAAGGACGCACTGCTTGTGGCTGGCCAGGGCGTTGGGGTAGTCGCCAATGGCTGTGTAGACGTGGCCCAGGCTGCTCAGGGCGGAAGAGGCGGCCTGGAAGGAGAGAAACAGCAGAAAGGGTGAGAAGCCTGGGTCCCTCAGACAGCTCCAGGGCGGGTGGGGGCCTCGGGGAGTGCCGCAGAGCCCACAGGGCGGCCTTGTAGCGGGCAGGGATTAATGGAGGGCGATGAGCTCAGCCAGGTAATAAAAGCCATGGTAACGGTCACCTGCGGGAGGGAGGGCCACAGGGAGGGGCAGAGGCCACAGATGGGGGGGGCACGCTGGGCAGAAGGGCCTTATACCTTACCCAGAGCCCCCCACTATCTGCGGCTCAGAGACGCATGGATACAGCCTCGGAGCCATGTGTGGGCCCACAAGCCCCTTCCCCTCCAAGCCCCCAGGATGAGGGAGACCCCGAGGGAGCTTCCCCCCCACAGTGCCCACAGCCTCAGAGAGACTTTTCATTACACACTTGCCCCATATAAGGGGCCGATCCTGGCACTCTGGGGGACTCCAGCAGGCTCTGCCCAGGGCCGTGCTCAGCCCCTTCTGGCCCTTGGGGGGGGGGGAACGCTTTTCCTGACTCTCACTTGGGAAACGCCTGCCTGAGATGGGCAGAAATCACTGGCACCCTGGGCCTGTGCCCTCATTCAAAACCTCTGCGCCTTCTAAAAAGGAGCTCGGCCCAACTTCTGAGCCATGACGGGCGGCTCTTACGCTTATGCCCCTCCCTGGCGCCCTGTGAACCAAGCTCTCGGGCCCCACGTGGGGAGCCTGAGCAAGCGACAGCAGCGAGCCTCCCCTAGGGGCACAAGGGGGCAGAGACGGGCATGAGGGGGCAGAGATGGGCACGAGGGGGCAGAGGTGGCCCCGTCAGGGATCAGCAGGACGCTGCTAGAGGAGGAGACTCAAACCTGTGGTGGGTGGGGCACCGGTCCGGGCACAAATGGCTGGAACAAGGTGGCCATGTTCCTGGCATGGGCAGCATGGGCCAGCCTGTGGGGTACCGACACCAAGAATGATGGTCCTGCCGGGTGAGGTGTCAGACGGGGGCACAGACAGACATCTGGGAGCTGGGGAGCCTCCTGGGACACGCACGCACCCAGAGGTAGGAGCCAAGCCTGCTGCCCACTTTGCCCAGTGACCAGCAAAGCCAAGTGGCCTCGAGAGCAGGTGACCTGCGGCTCAGACCCGTACCTGGTGGAGGAGGGCTGACCCCCCCTGCCCAGCTGCTGCCAGTCCACAGTCAGCAGCAAGGCCAGGGGAGGAACCTGGACCCCCGTTCTGCGCTTCAGGGCCCAGCAGCTGGGGTGGCCACTTGCCTTCTCCCTGCCTCAGTTTCCCCGGCTGTAACATGTCCCAGAGGGCCGTAGCCTCCACAGGGAGCATCCGCTGTCTGTACGGCCATGACCACTGTTCCCGTTGTCACCAAGGAGGCCATTCAAGGCTCCAGGCTCCGAGAGCAAAGCATGTAAGTGCAGACTCACAGAACCTCAGAGACAAAGGCCCTCGGCGGACCCCGAGTTTGGAACCTGGTGTATCCCACCCAATGTGGCCAGGGGGGCTCAGGTCGGAGGGCACTGCCCGCCGTGTGCCTGCCCCCCCCCCCCCGCCTTCCTTGTCCTCCCGCCTCTGGAAGTTGGTGACGGTCCTTGCGGCTCCAGGCGGGAGCAGCCGGGCTCTCCTGGGCCTGAGGGCCCTCAGGATCTCCACAAGGACACAGGGCTGTCACTTTGGGATCGTGGGAGCTTTCCCCCCACAGGACAGACCCTCGCGTGTAGAGCAGCGCCCCCCCCCCCCGCTGTAGCCACTTAATAAGTCATGTTAAGTTAAATGTAACGGAGACCCCTGCCCGCGGCCCTGGAGTGTCAGCTCTTTCAGGTCCCCGAGAGGAGCCTCCCCGGGGCCTGGCGCTGGTGCTCAGGGCCAGCTAGGAGCTCTTTGGCCAGAGGGCTCCTTGCTTGGGGATTCTGCCCCCTGTTAAGCTATTTTCTCACAAATGCAAGGTTAGCTTCCCCATCCATCCAAGTAAACAGACACAAAGGAGCTGGGCAGTGACGGCTCCCTGAGCGAAGGCTCCCCCATGATCCTCTCTGTTTGCCATCACCCTCATCCACCAGACACAAACGGGGCCCTGCCCCCCGCGGTTGCCCCCTGTGTGCCTGTTCAGCCCAGCGGCTGCAGCGCCCCTCTGGGCCCTCCCACCCACTGTCCCTTGACATTCACCTCTCTCAGCGGCCTCGGCATTTGCATTCCCCCCGAGTCCTCGGACGGGGGCACGTCTCTGGGCCCCATCCCCCTGGGCCCCGTTCCCCCTGGGTCCCGTTCCCCCTGGGTCCCGTTCCCCCTGGGTCCCGTTCCCCCTGGGTCCCGTTCCCCCTGGGTCCCGTTCCCCCTGGGTCCTGTTCCCCTTGGCTGCCGCTGTCTCTGGGTGAGGTCCCGGCTCCTGGGACAGGCTTCCGCCCGGATGCCCGAGGCCACTGGGCTCCCTCTCCTCTCTCAGGGCCCTAGTGTGCAGCTGGCCATGTTCCTCCCTGTCACAAACCTGACGAGCTGGTGGCCCTTCCCCGAGGTTCCCATCGTCATCTTTTCAGGGCAGCTCGTGACCTTCCCAGTCCCCAAGTGAGGACGAGGGGTTCTGTGCCTGCCCCCGGTGCTCTCCTCCTTGCCTCAGCTCGCCTGTTTGTTAATATAACAACAATAAAAAACCCGGCCCTCTGCCTCTCCCCGGCCCAGTGGGAAGAAAGCAGACCCTCCCAGGGCCACACTCCCAGAAGGCTCAGGAACATCTGGGAGGCTGTCTTCCTTCTCTCCTTTTGCTTTCCAGTTTTAAGGTTTTTGACAAGTTTTTGACTGTTACATCACTTCATTTCTGAATACGCCCTCTCCCTCTCACCCCTTTATTGGAAGCCACGGCTCGTGACAAAGAATAAAAAAGGAAGGGAAAAGCCCTTCATCAGAACTAACCAGGGCGCCGTCCACGCTGGACGGTCTTTTCTTAACTGCTTGTGACTCAAAGCAAAGGGAGCACTGCCTCCAGAGCCGGCGCGCTTTTCCCAATTCCAAGGATGGTTCAGACTGACTCCCTCCCCCCATCTCCCGTAATTACATTCTTCCTCTGCCTCGCCACCTTCCTCCGCCCGTTGTGGCGCTGGCCTGACTCCCTTAATCAGACCGCAAGCTCTCTGGCGGCAAGGGGGTCTGACTCAGCTCCCACCTGGTGAGCAGCACACTGTGGGCAAGCCCGGGGCTCCCGGCCTGCTCCATTTTGCTTTCTAGTGACCAGCGCTGTGGAACCCGGCAAGGCCGAGGCCCAGGCGACAGGTGGCCTTTCCTCCCCCTCCCAGCTGCCCCCACAAAGCATCTCCAGCGTCTCCCACCCACCGAGCCCTGGGCCTCTGCAGGCCTAAGGACTCCCTCTGGGTCCGCCCGAGGCACAAGCAAGGCATTCAGAAGAGGGCGCTGCATGTAGTAGACACTTAATAAATGTTTATTGAATTAAATTGCCTGAAAGGCTCCTCTGGCTTAAATCTCTTCGGTGATAAATCTAGTATTGCTCCTTTGATGTATAAATTTATTTATCAAGCCTTTGTGTGAACTAAATCCACAGAAGCTGCCAGATTGGGGCTCATTCAATAACTACTGACTGATTAAAGAGGGTGAAAACGGCCCCTTGAAGTCACCTTCTTTGGGGGCCGAGGCAACCACTCTCCTTCCCCTTCATCATTTCTCTGCCACGCATCTGGGGTCGGGAGCCTTGGAGGACTCCACCGAAAGCCAAACTCTTGGCAGCCGACGGAGAAGCTGTGGAGCCTTCGGGTCAGCCTGGACCAGCCGGAGGCTGCCTCGCAGGGTGGAGGCCCCAGCAGTCCAGGAAAGGGAGCCATCATCCCAAAAACCCAATTGGTCGTTTTGAACAAATGGCTACCATGCGCTGAAAAGGACACTGAAATGATAACAACCCATAGTCTGTTAGTGTTTATAAAGTCTTTAACTCACAAACACCTGCCTGCACATAAACACTAATAGCTGGTGTTTATATAGAATTTTACAAAGCATTTAATATATTTTATATCATTGGATCTTCACAACAGTTGTTGGATGAACAAATCTTAGCAAACCATTTTACAGAAGACACAATAATCTAATAAGAAAAATGCAAGTCCAAAAAAGTCTGAGATTTCCCCTCCCATCTAACAAATTAACCAAACTGGTAAAATGTGGGAAAATGGTCCACGTTGGGGGAATTGTGGAAAGCTAGGCACATTACCCGGGGATCGGTACAACTACTCTGTGCACTGAACGTGCAAGATGCACACAAAATAACTCGAATGTCCTTACTTTGTGTCCCTGACCAAAAAAGAAAGGCTCCACATGCGCCAAAATATTTAGAGCAGGACTTATCATGGCAGCAAAAACCAGGAACAAAGTAGATGGTGTTGAATGAGAAAGAGCTATTCAACTTGTAGAGAATGAATGAAATGAAATTGTGTTGGGCCCTAAGAAATGACTACTTGGTGAACAGGGAGAAATGCGGGGAAAAATGAAAGCAAGTGATCCCAAAGAAGTAGGTGGGCAACAACTACGATGATCCCAATGGCAAGAATCAGTTGTTAGGTTGTTTTGCTGTCCCGTCCAACTCTTTGTGACCCTATTTGGGATTTTCTTGACAGAGATGCTGTCGTGGTTTGCCACGTCCTTCTCTAGGTCATTATACAGATTAGGAAACTGAGGTAAAAAAGGTTAAGTGACTTGCCCAGGGTCATATTAGAACCTGAGTTTTCCTCTTGAGGCCTGGCGCTCTATCCACTGCTGCCCCAGGAAAGAACTACCATAAAACAATCCAAGCTGAATCTGGGGAAATGATACAGGGCAGCTTGGCTTTGATGAAAAGATGAGGAAATACTCTCAGCTCTAGTTCCTATGCCGGGTTGGGGAATGGGTGGGACCCCAAGTGTAGAGCATTGCCCATGTAGTGAGATTTTTTGAAATGTTGACTGATTTTGAGGATATTTTTCCCTTCTTCCTTTTTTTAAAGTTCTTTGTTATAAAGGCACATGGATTTCTGGGAAGGCAGAAAGGAGAAATGTAATGCAATATAAAAGCCAAATATATCAATAAAATCGATTTTTACAAAGGAACAAGGACGCATAATATCAGAGTTAGAAAAAAACCTGGGACGTGGCCAGGCAGAGCTAGAAGGGGTCCTGGTGTCTTGCACATCGAAAGCCAGAGCTAGAAAGGACCTCGGACCGGGGACCACACCGTGTTAGAACTTGAGGGAAGTGCGAGCTCGTTACTCATCCACTGGATGCGGGGCATTTATTTACGAATGCTATGTAAATTGAAGGGGATTGCAACCTTGCCAAAAGCCAGTCAGTGTATATACAATCTCTGTAAAGTCTTTTAAAGGCTAATCAGCTCACTAGCGAGACCAAACAGAGACTGAATTCAAGTTTTGTTGCTGTTCTAAGAAGTCTCCTGGATGAAACTCTCAGCCTGCCATGGAAGGACGGGCTCGGGTCACCGAAACGCAGAGGAATCTGGATCCTGCGGCCTCGGGAGTCTCCAGGCTTTCCCACATTGCATCTCTGGGATGTTCATGGGGCTGACCACAACGAATCCGAGCCCCCGGACAGGGCCTCTATCTGGACCATGAGAAGGAGCCCTCAGTGGCTCGGAAAGGAAAGGAGCAAGTTTTCTGACACACAGGCCTTTCTTTGGGTAGTGACAGGGAGCGGCACTAAGCCACGGCTGCAGTTTCTCCATGGCAACCGGTCAGCTCTCGCCGATACCGAGGCCGGAGGAACGTTCCAAATAATTACTTTTGTCACCGCTGTTTTAGAGTCCAAAGAATAATGCCGTGTCAGAAAGAGCTATTACCTGGACGTGTGATCAAGATCACAGGTGATGAATTATTTGTAACGCCCATGTATTAATAAAGCGATGTTTCCAAACCAAGAATTTGTAAATGTGCTTTGCTGATGCAAATTAACAAATTAATAAGGAAACAAGTTTCTGGTACAGGACGCCGAGGTGACAGATTAGCTATTAAGAGCAATTTATAGGTCATAAGATATGAAAGTTGGCAAGAAACCCTCCCTTGGCTGGCTTCATAAACAGTAAAGCTGCTTTTGGCTCCCCAGAGGCTTCCTGTTAGGCATTTTAATTATATCATAAAACCTCCAGAATTTATAATGACTTCTTTTCTTTCTCCCAAACTTGACGCTCTCTCTGAATCTGAGGCAACTTTTGTCAGGCAGCTCACAAGAACCCCACTGAAGCTAACGGCAGACACTGAGATTGGGGTTTGTTCTTCAACTTTTTAGTCTGTCTGATTCCTCATGGCCGGGATGTGGTTTGCCAAGGCCTTCTCCGGCTCATCTTACAGGAGAGGAAACTGAGGCACACGGGGGAAGTAACTTGTCCAGGCTCACACAGCTGGCGAGCTTCTGAGGCCGGGTACTCTCTGTACCACGGTGCCCGCAGCAGCTGGAGGCCGAGGCGGCGCTGTACAAAGTCGGGCCAGACGGGCAGGTCCAGGACCATCTTTGGGCCCAGATACCTGCTTCCTGAAATCTTCCTGGACATTGACCTTAGAGGAGCCCTGGAGATGGGCAGCTGGCAGTGAGCACGGCCACAGCTCTGAGCTACCACGGACACACCCGAATGCTGCTGTCAGTGCTCGTCACCGGAAAGCACGTTTGCTGGCAAAGTTAGCCCGCCCCTCGCACTGTGCCAGGACAGTGTCCCTGCCTTTCCTTTCCCCCTTTCTGAGATGCTCGCTCTGTGCTTCTTGCCGTTCTCTCCGTCACCTCTCCCCTCCATCCCTTCCCTTTCTTGCTTTCCTTACAGGTGAGCCCAAGAGCATGGAAAGAAGCCTGATGGAGGCCAGAAAGTGGTGGTTTCTGACCCCTCCCCAGCTGCCATGGAAGCAGCTGCACAAAGAATCTGTGGAGTTCCCTAAATCAGGGAAATTACGGGTCCAGTTGCCCCTAAGGTAGGGGATAGGAATGGGAAAGGCCTCCTGCAGAAGGGAGGACTTGGGTCCGAGAGGAAACCAGAAAAGGCAAAAGTGGAGGGAGATGGCAACACGCAGCAGGCGGGGGATGAGGGGACAGTCGGTATGGGAGGGGAGATGGAGACTTGGGGGCTGTGGGAAACAGCCAGAGAGGCTGGGTCCTGGGAGAGTGCAGGGGCTGTGACAGGCTGAACAAAAGACTTTCTGTTCGCTCCCGGAATTGGTCAAAGGGACAGTAACAGTCAGGAGAACTTAGCCGCTGAAGGGAGGAGTGCCAGGCAGACCCATGAGGAACTGCTCATGGCCCTGCCGGGAAGCGGAGGGCTGCCTGGGAGGCCATGCGGGCAGCGGGCCCAGTGTGTGAGAGGGGCAGGTGGCCATCACCTCATGCCTGGAAAGGGACAGTCCTCTTATAGAACCTCTCCCAGTCTCCGGCCAACCACGCCATCGGCCTAGGCTGGGGCTAGCCCGTCCCCCTCCTCCTCAGGGAGCTCCCAGGGACTCCAAGATAAAAGAGAAGGGCTGTGCTTTCACGGCCCCCCACCGATGGGCCTTTACCCCGAGGCTTCCTGACTTCTTCCGAGTCTCTGCTAAAACCCCAGGCTACCTAAGAAGGCGGCAGATGCCCCTTGTCCGTGAGCAGGTCCTACGGCCTCTTGGCCTGTGGGTGTTACTAGACAGCAGACCCAGAGCAGGGACAGCCGCTTCTCTTCACCGTCCCAGCATTTTCCAGAGTCTGTTCAGAAAGTGCTTAATAAATGCATGCTGACTGGAGGAAGAGCGAGGCTTGAGGATGACATCAGGGACTAGAGAGCAGGTGACTTCCCCAAGAGCAGCAGGAAAGCTGGGATGAAGGAAGGGCTCGGGGGCCTGGCACAAAGGAGGAGCTTAACGACTGCTTTCTGGTCGCTGACTGATGAGATCATTACTAACTCTGTGACTTTGGAACCATTTTCCCTCCCTAAATCTCAGTCTCCTCATCTGTAAATATGACATAGGAGAAGCTACAAAAGCAGTCAAAGGAGAGCTAGACAATGGGAAGAGGAGGTGGGCCTGCCACAAGTGACAGCGAGGTCCTGGATAACCAGGCCCCGCATCCCCTGCTCCCCCGACACACAGATGGAGCCGCCCACATGTGCCCCCATCAAGGACCACAAGGGTCAGTCACATGGAAGAGTAAAGCAGGAGCTTCAGCAACCCAAGCTATTATTCTTTCTAGCTTCAAATGCTCCATTAAGATGATTTTGGTGACTGTTACAGCAGGAACCAGTAACCCTCGATTTCCCCTTCCTGGACTCTCCTCACATCTCAAGTTTTATTTGGGGGGAAAGTCTGGTCTCAAATGAGCTCCTCCTGGTGCACGACTTAATGACTGGCTCTGGACCGCGGGCAGACCCTAGCCCAGCACACACGATCAGAGCGGCTCCCCTCCTCGCTCCCTGGCTCACCCGGCCACAGTGAGCCATAAACCGTTCTTTTGTAGGAGGCTCTGGACCCTCGCCAGTCCTCCTTCAAAGGGAATATTTACACTGAACAGTAAAGCTCAGTGTTGGGGGAGGGAGTCCAAGTCAGGCAAGAAAGGGAAGGGAGGGAGGGGAGAGGTGAGGGAGAGAACGGCAAGGAATGCAGAGTGAGCATCTCGGGGGGGGGGGGGGGGGGGGGGGGGGGGGGGGGGGGGGGGGGGGGGGGGGGGGGGGGGGGGGGGGGGGGGGGGGGAAGGAAAGGCAGGGACACTGGGCCGGCGGGTCCCTCAGAGGAAATCCCCGTGTACAGACTCCCCTGCAGGCCCAGGGACAAGGTGGACTACAGAATCCTGGGAAGGAGGAGGCCCCGTTTCTCATTTACCCGAAGGCCTATGTTCCAGACCCAGCAGCGCGGTTATAATTCTATGCTTCTAGTCAACTTCATTCCCCTTTAAGTTCCAAAATCTCCCGAGCCATTAGCAAGTAAACCTGCCGTGCCACGTGAGGCCTAAGGCAAATATGTCCAGAAAGTTAACAACCTTCAGGAAATGGAGATCCACCAGGCGGAAGCCAGTCAGCTGTTCAAGGGCCCCTTCCCACCATCTCCCAGCGAAGCTTTGGTGATTGGCCCCAAGTGCCACGCAGAGGGCGTCCGGACTCCTTAACTCTGCTTTCCAAATGAGGGGGCAACACTTCCCTCTTCACCGGAAAGAAAGGGTTGGACCCTTGTGAACTTTTCATAAAACTGTCCTTGCTCATCATTTTCCCAGCTCATATTTTGTTCAAATAAATCAGGAATTTATAAGCATGAAATAAAAAGACCGCATAACTGCTGAATTAGCTTCGAGCATCAGAGATTTAGAGCAGGAGAAGGCTGTTAGGGTCATCCAGCCTTAAAAGAGTGAAGGCTCAGAGAAGGTGAGGGACTTTTCCAAACACACACAGCAATACATGGCAGCGCCAACACTTGAATCCAGGCCCTGTGACTCCAAATCCACCACTTTTCCCTCTGCACCATGGGGAGTTCAAAGGTGAAGGAAAAATATAACGATGGCGTAGAGTCTCCTGCAGCCCCAAAGTGTCAAGGGCCAGTGGCTGATTACTGCACATTCCCTTCAAGCTAGGAAACTCTGCTTTAACATTCAAAGTCCTCTCTAATTGGTTCACTTTATCATCGTGGGTCATATGACTCTCATCCAAACACCCGCACCTAGGCCCACCTTAGTCATGAGCCACTGCAGGAGCCTGAGCCAGCCTTCTCCTGTCATGTGGAGATCTGGAATTCCGGCTTCCTCTGCTCCCGGAGGAGTTCTGCTCCTCTCTCTGTGTCACCTCAAGCACTGCTTCTTCCAAATTCTACCATCATTACCGCCATCACCATCACTGCCATCATCCCCATCCCCATCATGGCCATCATCTCCATCACTGTCACTGCCATTATCTCCATCATCCCCATCCCCATCACCCCCATCATCCCCATCCCTATTACTGCCATCATCTCCATCATCCCTATCACTGTCACTGCCATCCCCACCATCCCCATCATCCCCATCCCCATCACTGCCATCATTGTCCCCACCACTATTGCCGCCATCATCACCCTCCCTTACCCCCATGGCAGCCTTTCTAGACTTCCTCCCCCCTCCACCAGTATCTACCTCCTGTGAACCCTCACCACTCTCCGGACTCCTCATTCCACTCGGTGCCGTATTCCCCTGCACACATGTCGGCTCTCCTCACTGGGCCCCAAGACCCCCATGGGAAGAGGCCATTCCTGAATCTTCCCAGTCTTTGGCACAGCACCCTATAGCTGAGGAGAGTCCGATGAACATTCAATAAAGTGAACTGAGCTGTCCAACTGGGGGAGACCAGACGATCTTGGTGCTCTCTCTTGGTTCCATGGGCCACTAAAATCCCCTTGGGCCAGAAGCAACAATGATGAGAGGCGGATGTGGCCCAGAGGAAATGACACAAGGCAGAAGAGGCCAGTGCTCCACTTGCTGGCCCCAACCAAGTCATCCCACCTCTACAGCTTACTCCCGGGCATGTTTATCCCACATCACCTACATAAGAGACTTCAGGCTGGACACAAGAACAGAAACGGAGGCGCTCTGACTTTGAGAGGACGTTGGTTGTAAGGGAAAAGCAGGAGACCTTCAAGTACCATCACAACCTAAATAGCACCATGATTCCCAGTACCAGGCTCCGAGGCCCCTTCTGGCTGGGGCTGTACAGCCTGGAGCCGATTTAATCCACCAAGCGCTCAGTGAGCCCCACTACGGAGCTTCCTGGCTCCACGTCTCCAGCTCCAGCGGCCGATGGGATGTGGATTTTGGCCTCTCGGCTTGCTGACACTGACAATCTGGCTAAACCCAACATTTATGAGAACAGAAAGCGAGAAACAAAGTGTGTGCTCAATGATTAGGCAAACCATTGGGTGGCGTATGAATTTAATGGTCTATTACCAAACTATAAAGAATGACACAAAATGAAAAATTCAGAGAACCATGCAACAATCTGTGTGAGGGAATACGGGGCCAGGGAACAAGAAAACAATCCAATATACACAGCGGTTACAGCAACAGAGATGATGGCGCCCACCACTGGTGCTGGGCATGCCCGTGCTGCCCCCATTCTGCCCTTGCTGTCTCCGCACTGCCCTCGCTGCCCCCACGCTGCCCTCGCTGCTGCCACACTGCCCTCGCTGCCCCCACGCTGTCCCCGCTGCCGCCGCACTGCCCTCGCTGCCCCTGTGCTGCCCTTGCGCTGCCCCTGCTGCCGCCACACTGCCCTCGCTGCCCCCACGCTGCCCTCGCTGTTGCCGCGCTGCCCTCGCTGCCACTGTGCTGCCCCCGCTGTGCCCATGCTGCCCTTGCTGCCGCCGTGCTGCCCTTGCTGCCCCCGCTACTGCTGCGCTGCCCTCGCTGTTGCCACACTGCCCTTGCTGTCCCCACACTGCCCTTGCTGTCCCCACACTGCCCTCGCTGCCCCCACTGCCGCCGCACTGCCCTTGCTGCCCCTGTGCTGCCCTCATGCTGCCCCCGCTACCGCCACATTGCCCTTGCTGCCCCCATGCTGCCCTCGCTGCCCCTGTGCTGCTGCCACTGTGCCCGTGCTGCCCTTGCTGCTGCCGTGCTGCCCCCGCTACCGCCGCGCTGCCCTCACTGCCGCCACACTACCCTCGCTGCCCTCGCTGCCCCCACACTGCCCTCGCTGCCCCCATGTTGCCCTTGCTGCCTCCACACTGCCCTCTGCCCCCCTGCCCGCCTGCCCTGCCCTGTGGCCCTCATGCTGCCCAGCCCGCCATTGCCCTTGCTGCCCCCATGCTGCCCTCGCTGCCCTGTGCTGGCCCTGTGCCTTGCTGCCTTGCGGGCTGCTGCCAGGCTGCCCTCACTGCCGCCACACTACCCTCGCTGCCCTCGCTGCCCCCACACTGCCCTCGCTGCCCCCATGTTGCCCTTGCTGCCTCCACACTGCCCTCGCTGCCCCCACGCTGCCCTCGCTGCCTCTGTGCTGACTTCGCTGTCTCTGTGTTGCCCACACTTAAGCTGGGGCTTAATTTCTGCGGCAATCCATAAACTACAAAAATGCAGTTGGCAGTGACTTCACCCTTGCAGGGTTTGCACTTTGGTTTGTTCAGTGGTTAGAGCGCTGGACCTGGGTTCTAATACAGTCTCAGCATCTACAAATTTTTGTAGTTTGCAGATTTGAATATAGCTGTGTGGCCCTGGGTGAACCACCAGACTCTGTTTCCCTTGGTTTCCTCATCTGTAAAATGGGCTGGAGAGGGAAATGGCAAACTAATCCAGTACCTTTGCCAAGAAAAACCTACAGGCGCTCTGTAACCGGGTGCCGGGTAACCAAGACTTGGACCTGGCTGGAAGGCCTGAACAACAACCACTCTGCGGGGGAGATTTGCTGGTGACCGGGCAGCCCGCAGCCCCTCACTGTGACAGGAGAAAGTGAGGTCGTGTCTGATGTGTTTAACGAGGTGCAGATGAACAAGTGACGTTCGGTGGCCCCAGCTATTCAACCAGGAGCCATCAGGTGATGTTTATGAGGCTACCAGGCCCCTCCCTCTGCGGGCTTTCCCACAGGCCCACAAAGGCTCAGTTTACTTACAAGCTGCTTCTGAGCAATGGGGGCAGGGATGGCTGGAGGGGGAAGTGTAAGCCGGCTGTGGTCCTCTGGCACTGGGAGGCCCCCCTGAAATGAGGCCGTGTGGACTTGGAAGGCGAGCTAGCCGTCTCCCTCGAGCCGTGTTTCTGTAAAACGTATATTATTGGAGGAGGAGGGGGAGAAGCCCCCTGAAGAACTTCAAGAATGCAAAGATGGAAAAACTCCATGTTTGTGTGGGCCACTTCTGGAGAGGGCACTGGGGCCCGAGGCCATAGCCCTTCAGCCTCCTCTGACCCGTGACCCCTTGGGGGATTTCTGGACGGAGACACTGGAATGGTCAGCCATTTCCTTCTCCAGCTTATTTTACAGAGTGGGAAACTGAGGCAAATAGGGTCCGGGGACTTAGCCAGCATCACACAGCTAGGATCATCTGAGGCTGCATTTGAACTCAGGCACCCTGCACCTTGCAGCCATGTCCATGGCTAACTGTTAAGGGCCAGGTCAGTTCTCCAAGAGCCTCCCCAGCTGTGGATCAGAACATCCGAAGGAACTGCAGGGCAGCCTTTGCTGACACAGGGTTGTAAACTGGGAATGAGATAAATTGGAGGCAGAGGGAAGAGGAGAGAGGTCAGACATGCAATGGCCTCTCAATCAGAGAGGTGAGAGTGCAGTAACTGCCTCTCAGTCTCCTTGTGTCATTCTCTCACAGGAGGAGATCCATTCTCTGGGTGGGATCTCCAGCAGCCACTGTCAGGTGACTCCCGTGTATTCCAGCAGCTAAGGGTCTAAAGTCAAAAGCTTACAAAGCTCCCGGCCACTGTTCATTGTACTTCAATTCTTATCTACTTTTTGAGGGCTTCAGCTGGGCCTGCAGATGAGCTCTGGAACCCAAGCTCCTGGGCTCTGGCCTGGATATTCTCCTCTGTTTCTGCCAGACTCTCCTGGATGCCCACCACCGGCTCCCACAGGTCCCCCTCTCTGATTGACTTCAGTCCTCAGCTTTCTCTCTCCCCCAAAACTCCAAACGGGCCCTGAGCATCCCCACTCAGAGGTCTTGGAGCAGCTTCCAAGAACAGGAGTTAAAAATGTCACCGAGGAGAAATTTTTTAAGGACAAGAAGACTGGAGCTGGGCAGCCGGGGCACCCAGGGAGGGTCTTCAGAGCGACCCCCGTGATGGCTTTAGAGAGGTTACAGGGCATGGGTGGACTCCAAATGGGCCACGGGAACAGCCCAGTGCTCTGACATCCCACGGCAAAGGGATGTTGCTCATCAGCAGGAGCCACAGCATCCTCTTCCTTTCAGAATTCCCCCCAGTTTCCCACTTGGGAATCATCTGACTTGGGATGAAAAGGTGAAGGCTCCAAAAGCATGAACGCGCTGGTGAGCCAGCGGCTTAAGACCTAATGATAATGTAACCACACGGAGCATTTACATGGTGCTGGAAGATTTGGGAAGTGCTTTATAAACTCTACTGGATCCTCCTACAACTCCGAAGCTGCCCGGCTTCATCTCATTTTACTAGCTAGGAAGCTGAATTGCCCAAGGTCACACAGCAAGGAAGTGTCTGAGGCAGGACTGGAACACAGGCCTTCCCTTGTGCCCCCACTGAGCTGCCGGGACCAACTTCGAATCCAGATCTTCTGAGTCCAAATATAGGGCTCTTTGATGAGACCACAATGCCTTGCACTGACATAATTTTAAATAATTATTTAATATTTCAAATGATTTTCAAAAGAAGTTTATCTCACTTTTAAGGAATGTGATGAAAGATATTTAGCACGGTTTATGTTGAGGGTAGATTTCCTATTGAAATAGATGGCGATGTTCTACTGCAATGGCCATTTTAGTTTTTCAAGGGGCAGCTGGGCGGTTAGGGCGCTGGGCCCGGAATCAGAAAGACCTGAATTCAAATCTGACCCCAGACACTTACTGGCTGGGTGACCCTGGACAAGTCACTTCACCCTGTTTATCTCCGTTTCCTCATCTGTAAAATGAGCCAAAGAAGGAGATGGCCGGCCACGCCAGGGTCTCTGCTAGAAAACTCCACGGACGCTGTCGGTGTGTCCCATTCCACGGGTCACAACTGAATGACTGAACGAGAAATAGCAGTTTTTACAAGCAGGGGCGCATGGCCTCCCGTCCCGGGTGGTCCCCAGTGGACAGAGTTGAGCACTTGATAAAGACGGAATGGGAAAGGAGGAAGGACCCCCATTACCCTTCCTATGTTAATGATGGGCTTTCCAGCAGCTGGGGGTCAATCCAGCCTCTTTGCTGACCTTCAGCTTGCAAAGTCACCCAACTAGAATATGAAGAATTGTATCTTCCTTGACCAAATTAACTCTCAAGTTTAAAACAATCACATCTCAAGTCCTGCAGGGCCTGGACCGAGGCGGGAGAGGGCCCAGGCCGAGGGGGGAGAGGGCCTGGGCCGAGGTGGGAGAGGGCCCAGGCTGAGAGGCGAGGGGGCCGCACCAAACGTGGAACTGGGAATCGTATCTGGCATGAGTGAAAAGCCCCGGGAAGTGGCTGCCAATGCCTGTAATCACAGATATTTAGAGGATGGAGCGCTATTCAGGTGTGTTTGTTCACTTTGGGTACACAGATGGCTGCAGGAATGGCAGCGTATTGTGAGCCAATGTGGAGCTATTTAAACGTGCCCTCTTCAAGCCGGGGACCTGGAGAGAGCCACAGGGAGCAAAATGGGCACAACGGCTAGTGCAGCGTGGCCCTCGTCCAAGGGGCTCCACTCCAAGGCCTGCTGCAGCGAGCGGAGGCTGACCCTGGGGCTGCCTATTCTGTCCGAAGCCTACTTCTGAAGCACCTCGGAAGCAGGCAGAATTGTGATGGCAGAAGGAAGGGGCAAAGGAAGGAAGGAAGGAAGGGGATAAGGGAGAAAGGGGACAAAGGAAGAAGGAAAGGGATAAAGGAGGAAGGAAGAGGACGGGGGAGGAAGGGGATAAAGGAGGAAGGAAGGGGACAAAGGAAGGAAGGGATCGGCAGAGGAAGGAACAAAGGAGAAGGGAAGGGGACAGAGGAGGAGGGAAGGGGACAAAGGAAGAAGGGAAGGGACAAAAGAGGAAAGAAGGGAGGGAAGAAGGGGACAAAGGAAGAAGGAAAGGGACAAAGGAGGAAGGAAGGGGACAAAGGAGAAAGAAAGGGGACAAGGGAGGAAAGACAAAGGAGGAAGGGGACAAAGGAAGAAGGAAAGGGACAAAGGAGGAAGGAAGGGGACAAAGGAGAAAGAAAGGGGACAAGGGAGGAAAGACAAAGGAGGAAGGGGACAAAGGAAGAAGGAAAGGGAAAAAGGAGGAAGGAAGGGGACAAAGGAAGGAAGGGATCGGCAGAGGAAGGGAACAAAGGAGAAGGGAAGGGGACAGAGGAGGAGGGAAGGGGACAAAGGAAGAAGGGAAGGGACAAAGGAGGAAAGAAGGGAGTAGGGGAGGAAGGGGACAAAGGAAGAAGGAAAGGGACAAAGGAGGAAGGAAGGGGACAAAGGAGAAAGAAAGGGGACAAGGGAGGAAAGACAAAGGAGGAAGGGGACAAAGGAAGAAGGAAAGGGAAAAAGGAGGAAGGAAGGGGACAAAGGAAGAAGGAAAGGGAAAAAGGAGGAAGGAAGGGGATAAGGGAGGAAGGGGACAAGGAGGAAAGAAGGATGTGGCCCTTTTCAACACTGAAGTGATTCAGGTCACTTCTGATAGACTTGTGATGGAGAGAGCCATCTGCACTCAGAGAGAGACTATGGGGACTGAATGTGGTGTCCCCTCCACTCCATCTCTACAGATCAATCCCTCCTGCCCACAATGAGGAGGCAAGAGTCGGGGGGGGGGGTCTCACGAAGGCTTTCCAGATATGACCTCCCTCTGTCTCCACGGCGCTCCTAGGTCACCATTCCAAGGCCTTCTCCTGGTGCCTCCCCAGTGCTCTGGCCCCTCAGATGGGAGCCAAACGCCAAAGAAATCCAGGCTCCTCAGGTGGGCATCCAAGGCCCCCCACGTTCCAGGCTTGGTCCCCCTTCTGTGGGTGACGCTGGGTCCCCCCGCTCTGTCCCGGGCCAGAGCACCACGAGGCTGCTCACTCTCTGCTAGGACTATTGTTCAGGAGTGTCCGACCCACTGCCAAGTCCTTCTCCAGCTCTCGGGGCAGACAGGGCGCAGAAGCTCACAGGCTGCCTGGCCAGGTCTGAGGCCAGATTTGAGCCCAGGCCCGCTATGCCTCTGGCCCGGTGCTCTGGGCACCCTGGTGGAATCACGGTGGCAATGAGCCGAGCTCGTGGGTCACTCAGTGGCACCCAAAGCTCCTGGGACTCTGGGGTGTCTCTCCAGGAAACGGACGGGAGGCTCCCTCTGCAGAGAGAAGGGGGGACGGCGGTGGATGAAGACGCAGGCTGAGATGTGCAGGGGAGGCTCAGAGAGCAGCTCGGCAGCCACAGAACCACCATCCCTGAAAACTCAGCCCCTCGGCTGAGCCACCGAGTGGCAGGTCCCTTCAGCCGGGGGAGCCTCTGAGGTCAGCCGGAAAGGCGCCCCCAGCCTGCACTTGGGGACAACTTGTGTCCTGGCCATGGGGAAAGGACACGTGGGGTTTGTGCTGGGCGTCCACTTAGTCTCTGCCTCCCAGGGCAGAGCGCTGTGTAGGACATAAGATCCCCAAGACGGCCTGTGGGATCCCGTGGGTACAATACTGAGACCACACCACGCTAAGGTCTCACTGAGCTGCAGGGAGCATTCCAGGGAGACGGAGGCTCTCCGGGACCAGCCCAAGGGGATCGGGGGTCGCCCGCTCCGCAGTGATCCTGGGGAGCACGGAGACGACGAGTAGGGGAAGTCTCCTGGCCCCTTGCCCCGATGCGCCGTGCTCCCCCGGGACAGACAGCTCCCACAACGTCCTTTGTCAAACCAGAAATACTGGCCTCCCCAGCTTCTCCTGGGCGCCATTAGGGACAGCCGGGGCGGCCCAATAAGGACACCGGGGTCCCTGAGAGCACTTGGGCGATTAAATCAGCTGGGGCAGCGAGGATGTGCTTCAGGGGCTCGGTAACAAGGCTCCGGGAGATATATTCATCATTGTACACTTAATAAAAGCGGCTGCACAACAGCGTCCTCCGGGAGCTCTTGAGCACACGGGAAGACCAGCTGTGCTCTGAAGAGGCCTGCGCGGGCGGAGGTGGGCCTGGAGCTCCCACGCGGCGGGCGGCGGGTGCTCTGGGGCTGCAGGGAGCAGCCGCCCGGCCAGGGCGACACCTGGGGCCGTCCGCTGCCCTCCTTAACAAACGCTCACCCCCTCCCCCAGCCCATGGCCCCGCTCCCTCTCAGACAGAAGACCCTTCTTGTTTCACAGTCTCTGACCTTCCTGTGAATGACAACAGCAGGGCCGCCGGGCGGGGCAGTGGTTAGAGCGTTTGGGTCAGGAGGACCAGCTCAGTCTGGCCTCGGAGGCGGCCCTCCCTGCCCAGGGGCATTCTTTAAGGGAGGGAGAAAAGTTTCAGCTTCTCTCCAGGGGCGCCCGGCTCCGCTTTGGCAGAGGGACTTCCCGCAGAGAGCCCGGGGAGGGCCGTGGGCCGGGGACACCCGCTCCTGGCGCAGCTTTGCCCCCGAGGGCAGTGAGTCCCTGTCCTGGCCTTGGGCTCCTCAACTCTGAACCGACGCGCCCCCACAACCTGGGGCTGGGCTCAGGGCCGCGCCCCCGTCCTCGCTCCTCCTGCCCAAACCCGGACTCCACCCCTGGTCCCTCGGGCCCCTCACGCCCCTCGGGTATATTGGGGGATGCTCGCGTCACCACACGTAGCTTCCTCCGGGGCTGGCGCTTCGCTGCCAACCTCCATCACCCTCCCGGCTCGGTGCGGCAGAGTCACCGCTAAAAGGCTCGCAGCCCCCTGTCTCTCATGTCTCTGTCACTGTCTCTCATGTCTCTGTCTCTGTCACTGTCTCTCATGTCTCTGTCACTGTCTCTCATGTCTCTTTCTCTGTCACTGTCTCTCATGTCTCTGTCTCTCATGTCTCTGTCTCTGTCTCTGTCCCCCCCTCCCTCCCTCCCTCTCATTCACCTTGGGGAGCGCTTGTGAGGTTCGGAGAATATTAAGTCTCTAAGTTCTTAGTAACGGGAAAACATAATAAATGCGCACTGTTGTTATCTCCCCTGGGGCACTCGGGGTTAGGTGACTCGCCCAGGGTCCCACAGCCAGGACATGTTGAGTGTCTGAGGCCGGATTTGAACTCGGGCCCCCTGACCCAGGGCTGGCGCTGTGGCCACTGCAGCCCCGGCTGTTATTATGGACAGGGAGGCCAAACAGTTCACACAAGGACACAAGTGAGAAGAACCTCCCGCTCTGAGGGGAGCCGGGCCGGAAGGAGCATTTATGAAGCGCCTCCTGAGCCAGGCCCTGCACAGACAGGCTTTATCTGAGCCTCCCAATAACCCCGGGAGGGGCGTCATGCCTGGGTCACCCCCCCCCCCCGGGCCCAGGCCCACATGTGACCTGCGGGGGGGCCGGTGGGACCTGCTCCCATGGCAACAGCCGGGGGCCCAGAGGGGAGCCTCCCCATTCGAGCTCTTACTCCAGAGCGCTGCGGAAGAACATGGCGGCTGAAGGCCAGCCTGGAGGAGGGGGGGCTTCCTCTCCTGGTCTGGCGCCCAGGCCCTGTGTTACAAGGGGCCGTGCTTGGGGCACACATTGGTCAGGGCGCCCTTTGAGTCCCAGTTACAGCTGGAGGCGCTTTAGAGAGAGCTGTGACCCATCTCCTCATTTTACAGATGGGGAAACTGAGGCCCTGAGGGGATGCGTGACTTGCCTGAAATTACATGGCAAGCGACCGGGTCTGACCGCCTCTCCCCCCGCCCGTGGCCCTTCTCAGCTGTGGCACACGGGAAGCACAGGTCGTCTCTCTCGTCCATCCCCACGCCCTCCTTTCCATCCACATAGAGCCTTAGCCTGGCGGTTACAGTTTATCTGACACCCCCAGAGTCCGGAGAGGACGCTAGAGAAACACAAACTGCACCTTCGAACGCTCATTCGGGGCAATTCTAGCATCCCAGCCAAGAGTCCTCCTCCCAGGGCAGGACCCGAGAGCCGGGCGGCCCGGCAGAGGTCAGCGTCAGGAAGACAGGCCCTGGCCACAAGAGCCTCCCGGGCTTGGGACCAGGAACCTGCCGAGGAAGCACCGGCCTGAAGCCCCTGGGAAGCCCCTGGGAGGGAGCTGGGGAGCCACCCTGCCCTGTGTGGGGTCCCTCTGCTTTCCGGCCCCTGCCGAGGTCCCCCCTAGCTCTGGGAGCTCCCACAGTCTGGCCACCGGATGGCTCTGGAGGGCCGAGGGAGGCCGGGGCCTCCTCCCTGAGCCATGGCCCTCTCCAAGAAGGGAGGACAAGCAGGACCACCGGTGGATTCTACCCAAGGGCCCTCGGGAGTATGGGCGGCCCAGGACGCTCAGCCCACTTCTGGACCCTCAGGATGCTGGGACAGCTCCCTCCCCTCAGAGGGACGTAGAGAAGCTTCTAGAGACCAGAGGAGGCTGAAGCAAGGAGGCAGGGATGGGAAGGCTGCTCCTTCCTGCGGTTTTGCTCCTAGAAGGCAAGAAGAGGCAGCGGGCTGTTGGGGGGCAGCTGGGGAAGAGGGTGTGCTCTGGGGTGGGGGGGGCTGGTGACCAAGGAAGAGAGAGGTAAAAGGATCAAAGAAACTCCAGCTGTCAGCCTCCCTCCAGCTTTCCCTCACCGAGGGCCTTGGGATCCTCAAAACTCTCCTCCTCCCAAAGCCCCATGAGAAGGATGGCCATGAGCTGAAACGCCCTGTGCTCGGGCTCTCTGGGCCCCCTTCCTTTATGTCTGCCCCCTCTCCCGGCTCTAAAGTCCTGAGAACCCTGACGGCCAGAGCAGCCGGGTGCCCTCTGAGAGTCCCGGGACTCGGAGGGAGAAAGCTCTGCCCCAGCCGAGGCCGCCCCTCGCCAGCTCTGCCAGAGGTCTGAGGGAGCACCAGTGCCCATATTGCCAGACGGCCTCGGGGCAGGGCCCTGACAATGCGGGAGAGACCCGGGGGGTGAGCCAAGGCCTGACTGATAGCTCCGTTGTGGCCTCCACCGGTGAGACAGTTTTTAGGGAAAGAGTGTATCGAGAAGCAGGCTTCCATGAACTCACCAATGAGCTTTCCTTGTAGGGGAAGCCCTCTGCCCGCCCTCCCGTCCTCTGCCAACCGTGTCCCCAAAACTGTGCCCAGAGACGGCTGGGAGCCCGGAGCGCCGGACAGTCAGTGAGAGGGGAGAGAAGGGCAGAAAGGGTTCCAGTGGAAGGGTCAGGGTCAGCAATTTTCCCAGGCCAGAGAACCAGGCTTCATCAAACCAACTCTGGCAAATATCGATCCCAGTTACTCACTGGGTGAGTGTAAGATCATCTGAAAATAACACAGAACGATATTTATTAAGTTTCTAATAGGCGCCAAGCACTTTCTGGCGCTGGGAGAGAGCCACAGGTCGGCCCCGTTACGGCAGGGGGAGAACCCGGACGGGTCTGACAGACAATGTCACTGAATCATGTTCTAGAGTTCGTTAAGTCCAACTTGTGAATTGCCGCCAAGGGGTCCCCCAGCTTCCCCTATTTTGGGGGGTGGGAGGGGAAGCCGCTATTTCCGAGGGCAGCTCTATGTGGCAAAGCTGTTCTGGCATTCAGCCCCCCCCGGGCTTCTCTGCAGCACAAGCAAAGCACAGAATTGGGAAAAAAGAGCCGAGGCCCCGCCAGCTTAGTGCCTTGTCACTCACGACCGCTCCCGACGCCAGAGGTCCAGAAGCTTGGGTTTTCCTGCCAAATGCTGTGGCTCGGGCACTGTTGCGGGCTGGCCCCCCAGGTCTTTGTTTAACCGTACAGGCTTCCACTTGCTAATCCTCTTGTACTTTAACCGCAGCAGATGCTGATGCCGACACCGGCTGCCCCCGAGAGCAGCTAGGACGCATCCAGAGCCAGGCCAGTGGCTCCGACATTCAGGAGAAGCCGGACCCCAGCGTGCAGAAGCTCCCCTTCCAAGAGAAGGGCGCTCACTGGGATGCTACATCCAGGTGAAATTGTGGAGGAGCCAAGAGCTTCTGCAGCAGAGGCGAGATCTGCGCTCTCCGGGGAAAGGAGGCCGGGAAAGATCCTCCCCGGGAGGTGGAGGCCAGCCACGGAAAGGGGGGAGCCACTGCTGAAGGAGCTCCCCTCGCCCCGCGCCGTCACCACTGGTGCTCCTACAGAGAGAGGGACCGAAGGCCTCGTCTTGTTGGAGTCCGACTGGGAAAAATTCAGGGAAAAAGAAAGAGAAAAGGGCAAAAAGGCCAAGAGACCAAGACCATGGTCGCTCTAACCCTGGCTGGTAAAGCAGGGATTAGGACGGGGAAGAGAAACGCTGGGCTTAACCCCATCCGTGGCTGAGCGGGCTTGGCCCCGGCCCACCGACCCCCTGGAAGCGGCTCCCAAGCTAGAGCCTTCCAGAGACCAGGGGGACCATGCCTGGAGCAGGCAGCCCAGGCTTCCAGCCACCGTCGGCCGGGCTTCTCGAGCCCTGAGGCGTGGCCCTCCCCTGCAGCATCTGTTCCTGCTGCTAGAGAAGTTTTCTCGGAACTGGCAGCCAGCAGGAGGGTCGGTGCCTGGGCCTGGGCGCTCTGTTACCTCTCACAGCCCGGGCATGAGATGCCAACTCTCGGCTCCCACCACGTGTGCCGGGAGAGCTGGGACACTGAGAGCACGACCCTCCGCATGGCAGATGACGCACCCGAGGAAGCCATCGGAAAAGGAAATGGAGACAGAGATGTGTCCGAAGCGGGCGTGAGGTCGGGTCTCCGGCCTCGGAAGTCTGGCACCACCCGGCCCACTCCGGCGCCAACCTCCCACGGGAAGGGCGACATTCAAGCCGTGAACAGATCCGCCCCCTCTGGGGGCTAAGCTCGTGCTTCCAATTACAGTGAAAACCTCCCATTCTCCTCCTGAGATGGCCTGCCCCATTTCAGATTCACAGCGTGATTTTCTCACAGAACCCCTGGCCCTTTATGCGGGTTCTAGAAGGTCTGAATGGAGAGCAAAGCTTCATTCTGAGGATCACTCCATTAAAAGAGGAACAAATGAGCTGGAGGTGCAGATAGGAGCAGCGCAGCCCAATTCTCACATGCATACATACATACATATATGTGTGTATGTGTATGTATATATATATATATATATAAAATGCAATAATGAATATAATGCACTGGATTTTTTTTTCAGTCGGACTCTAACTAGGTCAGAGACACAAATTCTAGCCCAACAAAAGGGGCCACCCAGAAGCCAGTGGGAGTTTCCAGGGTGAGAGGAGCAGAGCCCCCAGAAGCCTTCGCACTTCCACAAAGAACAGCAGGCAAGAAGCCCTGGGGGCTCCAAAGGCTGTCGACAAGAGGGATCCAGGCAGCCAAGCGGCCAGTCTGCGGCTCCAAACATTTCGGGCAAAGAGCGAAGGCGCCGCGCATCTGGGAGGGACGCCCAACTTGCCAGCCCTCTGAACACAAGAGCACCCCACGAGCAGCCCACAAATACAACTCCCGATCACAGAGGGGCCGCTGTCTTGCAGCGGTGTGTAGGAACGGGCAGCACTTGACCAAAGGAAAAATTCCCAATTCAGGAAGGAAATTGTGAAATGTTAATAAATAAAAGGATTCGCCAATGATAATGAAATTTTATCTCTCCGGGAGCATCTAGGACACAAGCCTAGAGGAAATGAGTAACTCCACAGCAACTTCAGGCGGAGCCTCGGATAAAAATATAGATTGTCCACATGGTCTACGGAAATTCCTAGAAGACATGAGATAAGAGATAAAAAGGATTATTGTAAATGAAATGAGAATTCTAGTGGCGAAAACTGGAAGGAGAATAAACAGTTTTATGCAGGAGGTACAAAATCTTCCACAAATAACAGGCTCCTTGCAAATTAGAATGCACCAAATAGACAGAAATGACTTTATGAGACAGCAAGAAAGGTTAAAACAAAGTCAAAAGGCTGAACAAAAATAGAAGAACATGCAACGAATCTCATTAAAAAAACAAGACAAGGAGAAATAATCTATGAATCATCAGGCAACCTGAAAACCACAAGCACAACCACAATAACACCAAAGCTTCTGATAACGGTTTTTAATTATAGATGGAAACTGTCCAGATCTCCCAGAAAGGAGGCAAAGTGGAATATAGAGAGTCCCAACGGAAACGAAGGGGCTGAACAGTGGGAGAGCCGATGGAGACTTCTCAGCTGTTTGCAGCACTTTTACTTTCTGATCACACGTAACAGATGCAGAAGTCAACAATTATTTACTTTGCCGAGCATGATAAAAATTATATTTTCTAAAGGATCTTTGAAAAGTGGATTAAAAAGCAATGGGAGATACTGTAACATATGTAACATGTATATTTGACTACCTGCCATCTAGGGGAGGGCCTCGGTGGGGGAAGGAGGGGAAAAGTTGGAACACAAGGTTTTGCAAGGATCAGTGTTGAAAAATTACCTGTGCATATGTCTTGTAAATAAAAAGCTATAATAAAAAAGAATTTTAAAAAGGAATGGGAAACAGAAAAAGGAGAGAGACCTTCTCCTATGAGGAGGAAGGAACGCGCCTCAGATGAGACAACAGCCGAGCAGCCCAAACAAACAGCACAATGTCAACACCACAAGACACCCGGGGGACCAGATAGAAAGCAGGCAGGGACCCCAGACACCATTTACTCCGATGCTCTCGTTTGATTTGAATCCAGGATTCCTGATTTCAGACCCACCGTGTCATGGCTTTCCCTAGTCATGTGTGCCCTTCCACACACACACACGGACCACACGCAGCCTTTCGTATGTTGTAACGTGTCACTCCCCCGCGTGCTCACATGCTTCGCCAGGCGCGTATCTCCCTGTGCCGCAGACAGTTTACTTGTTCCTCCCACATGCACCCCTAGCACATGACCCCCACACGTTCGGCACAGATATTTTGGGGAAACCGCTCCAAGTGTACGTGGGAACGCTGTCCTGCCATTGTTCTTGTTGGGACACTTCACTACATGCTCTGGGCCACGTGTCTGGTGAAAGAAAAGGGAGCGCGCCGATGGGGGCTCCTGGGCAGCCCCTGTGGGTGGCTGCCTGCAGAAGGCCTGGGATGGGGGGCACACTCTCTGGGGGCTGAATGCGGGAAGGAGTGACCTGGGAGCTCCATTTACACAGGCCTGCGGGTGCTGGTGGCTGTGTGGGAGCTGCACAGAGCCCCGGGTTCTGATGAAGACTCCAATCCGAGCTCCTGCTGCTCGGTACGTGTGGTCTGGACACATCCCGTCAAGTCTGTGGCTTCGAGTTCCCATGTGTAGAGTCAGGCTCCCTCCAGGCTGAGTCCTGTGAGCCTCCATGGGTCTGGTCTCCCCCATGAGACTGTGAGCGCCCTCCTGGGGCAGGGCAGGGAACAGCTTTCTTTTAACTGCCATTTGCATCTCAGCATGCAGCACCAGTGCCGGCATACAGCTGGTGTTAATAAATGTGAACTGAAATGAAGTGAAGGATCAGAAACACAGACCTGGGGCTGGGAGAGACCTCAGAGGCTGCTGACCTGACCCTCCTCACTTTACTGAGGCAAAGGAGGAGCCAGCGGGGACCCAGAGCTCTGGGACAACATCCCCCACTTTTTGCCAGGACCCAGGGAGCTACCTGGGTTTGGTGGGCCCTCGGCCCCTGGCTCCACCCCCGTGCCCATGGACCCTCAGCCTGAATGTGGCCCTGAGGGGGCCGGGCGCTGGCGAAGGCTCCCACAGCTGCCAACGCTCACTGGAAGCGTGACCCCTTCCCCAGCCAGAGCACAAAGCCCCCTCTGCTCCACTTCTGGTTCCCAGCCCTGGCCTGGATTTCTATTCTTGCAACATCCCCATGTCCAAAAGCCCACAGCCCAACCCAAGAGAGCAGGCCTCGGGCAGCGCCCGCCCCAAGCGCCAGGTGTGAGCTGCTTGCTGAGGAGGATGCTGGGACTGCCCACGGCCCCTCTGCTTTCCGGATCTTGACCTAAGAGCCCCCTTAGTCCATAAGTTATCAGTAATGGGGACAATAATGGTAACCCTGGGGGTTCATCCGCATTCCCAGTGATGCCCACCCTTTCAAGGACCAGAGTATGGGGAAGGCTGAGAGGCTGGGCCTGTGAGCCGAGCTGGCCCCTCCGGCCCCCTGACCCGGGCCCTGCGTGCCCGATTACCACAGGAAAGTGAAGCTGCAAAGGCCCTGGGCCAGGCCAACCCTATGGGGCCCCGGCCGCCATGCGCACTCCCGCCCAGCTGCGGAGCTCGTGAGCCTGCGACCCTTTTCTGGCTCCAAGAGAGCGAAACCTAAGCTTTTAAACCCAGCATATTTACAACTCCATTACAAGTATTTCCTCTTCAAAACCCAATTTACATCTAAGAACGCTTTCCTTGTGTACTGATGTGATACTTTCATCTCTAAATCTAATTTATAAGCACAAAGTCAGGGAAATGCTGAGGGATTGCCACTTCTGAGCCTCGCACAAGAGCCGCAGCAAATGCACAGAGGCTTTCTATTAAGTGGCTGGGCAAGAGAGGAGGTTCTCCTGGCCAGCTCATAGATCACTCCCAGACAGGCCCGGAGCCCTGGCCATTCTTCCTCGCTGCGTCATCTCCCGCAGAAGGAGGGAGCTCGCCCCCCCCCCGACCCCCTCCCACGGCAATGCAGAAAGGGACCTTGGAACAAAGAGTGGGGACTGAGCGCCGGACCTGGCACGTGGGGCTAATTTCAGAGCTGGACAGGGTCTGCTCCCCCGTCAGAAGGGGGCCATCCTTTCAGTGCCAGGGGACAGAGCAGGGGACGGGGCTTCTGAGTCCCAGGCCTGCCTTCTTCCCAATTACACCAGCTTCTTCCACTGATTCTAAGTGATTAATGCAACGACAATGACTTCTGCCGGGGGAGAGTTAATTCCCAGGCCGATCCAGTCAGCACGGAGATGGGAAACGGGGTCTCGGCAAGCTTGAACTATGGACTCCCTGGTCTTGTATCCACTCAGATTTCACAAAACAGAGGCCAAATGATTCAGATTAAAATGGAGAATGGAAATAAATTACGCACGTGACATTTAATTTTATTTTAAAATATGCATAAATTCCTGTTTTAAAATAACCCTTTGATCTGGGACAATGAAATGGCTCCATTTGGAATGAGGGACATCCATTAGTGAAGATTTTGACAAAAAAGGGCATTGATTTCCTTAATCTGTATTTCTGCGGAGCCAGACTTGGGGAGAGAGAGCTCACAGAGGAGCGGAAAGGGACCTTCTTTCTTTCCAGAAGCCTTCAGCACTACCCCGAACAACAATGGTGATCGTCTTCAATACCTGGAAATAATACCAGGAGGAAGAGAGGCCTGGGAAGAACAGGTTCCCACCTTGCAGGGCAGCCAGAGTCTCACTCCCCGTTTGGGAGAAGGGAAAGGGATACCGGGCTTGGGGCCACCGGGTACCCCCTGGAGGGCCCGAGAAAGCCCTGGACCTCTCCTGGCTTCCTCAGTCTAAGATAGGGACGTCGCCCAGAGCATCTCCAAGGGACCTTTCCATCATAACCCTGTGAGCTCATCCCTGCAGCTGTGGAAGAACAGAAGCTCCCCCGACCGAATACCTACCCCAAAGGGAGAGTTGTTGGGCTAAGGGCCGAAGAATGGCAGCGAGGAGAGAAACGACTCCCTATTTTACACACCACGCTGAGTTTTAGAGTGTGACAGCTGTAAAAGCATGGGTTCTTTTCTTCTGTCAACAAGCCAGCAGTCCTTGATGGAGGCTTCTGGATGGTTTTTGTGGGAGGTTTCTGTGTATGTTTCTTTTGGGGACGGCACACATACAGGGAGCCGGCGAGGAAGCTCCCTGCAGGATGGCAGCTGGCCCCTTACCTCGGGCACTGAGAGGCGCCCACATCCCCTGTCCTGGGCCGTACGGCCACCTCTACCGGCCAAAAGACTTGAACCCGGGTCAGGCAAGCCCTAGCACCAGCCCTCGTTGCACAGCTCACTGCACCACACTGCTCTGCCTCTGCCTCTGCCCCCACCTCAGAGGGGAGAACGGAAAAATCCTCTCGGAGAAATTTATTGTTGTTGTTAACATACCAAATAGACCCAAATAGAGTTAGAATACTAAAGTATTTGCTGTCTACATGGAAAATGGCTCTATTTAAAACACACCAGCAGACAATCACGTCAAGAATAATTGCTATAAAATGTGGCATTTTTCAGGAAGACAGTTTAAGTCTATTATGGTTAGACCGGGCAGGTCCATTATCATCTCCCTTGAGAGTTGATACAGCTTCCAAGTTAAAGACGGAGTCCAGCCAAAGCATCTTTATCACTTGATGGAACATGGAGGACATCGAGCTTGAGAGCTCCACAAAAAACCCATTAAAAGGCTCCTTCATCACATCGCATCTTATTCCGATAATATCCAAATGTCATTTGGGCTTGATAAGTATACAATTCTTAATGGATGCCAAGGAAACTCAGAGAGTGCAGACTCTGAACTGGAATCTGGAAGTAAAACGGAATCGATGGCCGAAGGAGACGTACAAAAACCCTGGTCTCCTCTAGGCCAGACAGATGGAACATGAAATGGTCAATGAAAAAATGGTGGCCGAATCCACTCACTGGCATCATGGGATCAAGACTTAGAGGGTGAGCGTCTTTACAGCAGTTAACACTGACAGAATAATGTTCTCCACATGCCCTTTCAGGACTGCAGAGCGGATCGCGTTAGATTTGGAAAACACTATGATAAAAACTGGGATGCTAGCAAGGCAAATTAAAATCGTCTTAACAAAAATGGGGGGAAGGACTGAAACACATTCACAGCACGTGATAAACTGGTTAAAAAGCAACGGCGATAAAAAAACATCAAAACACTTTTGGAGCAAGCAGGCAACGGTGAAGGCGGAGAACAGGTATATGCCACTGATATGTCAAATGTAACTTGTATTTGCCTCCAATCGGAACCCGTGATCCAGGTAAGGGCCAAGAATCAGGGGACATGACATGTGTGTGAACACAGCCTTAAGCCAACGAATCAATCACCATTCACTGGTGACGTCTCACAGATTTGATCGCGGAAACGGAAGGCTTCATGATGGAGCTGGAGGACAAGTCATCACCATGAGGAACAACAGAGGGATGCTCCTTAACGTGCCAGGACTTGAGGAGCAGCATAAACAATTATGCCTCAGAGACGCAGGGCTAAGAAATGAATGATTGTTATTACTGCTATTCTGGAACTTTTCTAATCCTTTTATTTTACAGATTAAGAAACTGAGACTTAGCTCATTCTTAGTTTTTAAGAGATTGAAATATTTTTCCCAGAGGGAAACAAGACAAAATAAATTCTGACATGAAACAGAAGCATGTGAAGTTGGTTCTTTAAATATTATCATTATAGAGGTTCATTCCCCCAACCCCCCCCCCCGATGGCCTGCTTCCCAGGTGACCTTCTCCCCCTTCCCCCAGTCTGTTTCCATGGCAGCAGCCTC
The DNA here is from genome assembly GCF_902635505.1 of Sarcophilus harrisii. Classification (NCBI taxonomy): domain Eukaryota; kingdom Metazoa; phylum Chordata; class Mammalia; order Dasyuromorphia; family Dasyuridae; genus Sarcophilus; species Sarcophilus harrisii. The sequence continues at coordinate 705,117,486 of NC_045426.1, forward strand.
CCCTGTAGCTGCCAAGTATCTCCCAAGCTTTGAGAGCCATCCCATCACTCACAGTAAGAGGACAAACAGAAGCTACTTCTCTGCAACAATCCCAGATTTAATCCACTCTCCCGGACCTCCGACATCTTTCGGAGTTCTGACTTGGACTTAATTATTTGAAATCCACTTGCTCTGTTTTTACAACTCCACAGGTGGTCACAGAAGCAGAACTCCCACAATCCCAGGGCCCGGGCTCCACAGAGATGCTGTTCCAAAGAAGTGGCGCTTGTCTGGCCATACGTGGCAAGAACTGCAGGGGGTACGCAGGGAAGGGGCTTGGGGTGTGGGGGAAGAGAGGGGATGACTGAAGGAACAGGTCAAATCAGACCCGTCTCTGGCCATCATTTACTACCCAAGATATTCTGCAATTCTGCCAAGGGAAGTCCCAACAAAGAAAGCGGCCTTTCTTCCCCAGATCCTAGGGCTGTTGAGTTTTAAAGAAAGGCAAACTCAAGACAAAGCTGCGACTGAAAGTTCCCTCTGCTTCAGGGCCCAGCCAAGGAGCCTGGGGTTGGCCAGACTCCCAGAAGAACAGACCCCGGCGCTCTGGACAAGAAGGGCCAGGGGGCATTTCTCCGCCTCCTGCAGCCCTCTCCCTGTGCCCACTTCTATCACAGGAAAGAGCTTCAGTCACCATTTAAAAGTGGGTCATTTCCCCACCTCTCAGACCAGAGAGTATCCCCAGCCTACAGAGTCTCCCCCCCCACTTGAACTTTCTAGGTTCTGCCCTTACTCACACAGCCTGGGCCTGACTCCAGGGTCACCTGTCCCTCCCCCAGAGGCATGTGGTCCCAAGGGATGCTCTGCCTATTTTTCCTAAGCACAAAGTGGCCAAGTGGCCTTTGGCAAAGGGAAGAGCCCTGGATTTGGCTTCCAAAGGCTTGGGCAGATTCTGCTGCAACCCTAGGCAATCTGCTTGAGGCCGGACTGGCTGACCTTCAGGGCCCCTTCTCAATCTGACAATGCTATTGGCTTCGTGGGTTTGACAAGGGAGTCCAAAGCCCCGAACCACAAGGGCCACAGCCAAGATGGGGCAGGGACTGAAACTCCCCCTTTATTCCTGCAGCCAAAGGTCACAAAAGTTGGAAATTCCGAATTCTGCATGGAATGACACTTCACATGAGTCTTATCTGGTCTTCAAGGCCTTAGGGAGTAAGTCCTACCAAATGTTCGGAGCTTCTTCCTGCCCCCAATGCCAGACCCCTGTGATTCAGAATTCTTGATTCTTTTGCACTGTTTTCTAAGTCATTTGTCCGGCCGGACGACGGGGGAGGCCGACCCCCCAGGCCTAGAATACCCCAGCCTCTGAGGACCAGTGATTCCTGCAGGACTCGCCGTCAGGCCGCTGCCCCCAGCCAACAGCATTCCCCCAGTCACATCCTATGCCCACCTCTCGTTCCATGTGTTCTTGGAGGGTGGGCAGCCTGTGCCCTCAGGCCTGAGGGCTGGCACAGGGTTTTGTAAATGCTTGTTGACTGAGGGATTGACAGAGGCCCCTCCCTTGGTATCCAGCACAGCACCGGACACACAGGAGGCGGACAAGGCCGTACCCCTCTCAAGCAATGATACTGAAGAATACTGTCCCACCTCCCAATCCGGCCCATACGCTGTGGTCATGTCCTTGGTGAACTGGGCATAACGCCCTGTCAGCTCCTGGGGGTGATGGGTAACCCATGTCTCACCGGGATTTTTGTACAAAAATAGCACGAAACCCTTTATCCTGGAACAGCATCTTCAACAGCGAATTTGGGGGTAAGGAGGGCCCGAGTTCCAATGCCGCCTCAGACACTTCGCAGCTGTGTGACTCTGGCAAAGCCCCGTAAGCTCAAATACAATTCCTCAGTCACAAAATGGGGGTGGCAGCCCCCAGGGTTGTTGGGGAGATCACATGACATTTTCTGTCGACGTAACGTGTACCTGCAGACTCATGTTCCCACACGGAGCACTCTGTGAGCCCTAAGGCACTACGCAAACGATGACCATCAATTACTCACTAAAATGTAGGGGAGCAACATCCCCAGAGTCCTGCTAACTGATCATCTGGGCGATCCTGCCCCAAAACGGCCTGGAGTGTGACTGTGGGAGGTCCCTGGGAAGCCCAGCCGGCTCTGGAGCCCCGATTGATCACCGTCTCTTTCATGAAAGATTCCAGATTTTACAGATTTTTGGCCCTCGGTTTGCAGATTAATTTTTTTAATGAGAACATTTGCCCTTCCCAGTCTTGGGGAAGCTCTTCCCTTCTGCAATTGGGCAACCACACCCGGCGTTCCTCCAGGCTCGGGACCGCAGTCCATCGGTGCCAAGGACTTAAGGCCACCAAAGGAAGCCCAGGCTTCTCTGGGATGGCAGAATGGAGCCGCTGCCTGGGCCCTGGGGCCATCCCTCCGCCACGCCAGTTGGGGCCTCCGTTTGGGCAGGCGCTTCCTGGGATCCCGCCAGCCTCACGCTGAACTTTCTCCTCTTCCTCTGTCAGCACCCATGAGGACCTTGGGGAGGAAGGGCCACCTTCCTTTTTTTTTGTCTCTGTGTCCCCCACACTTGGACAAAGATCTGCCACAGAGTAAGTCCTCGGGGACAGCTAGAGTCTCTAGGGGTTCTCCTAGGGACCCTTTTATGGGCCTGCACCCCCTGAGCTTCTGGCTCTTTCAACAACAATTCTCCATCGACACCTTCAATGATGGATAGACTCACTCCATCTTTCTTCAAGTTTCAAGAGCTGAGCTTAGGGAAGTCTAGCGAAGAAGCCACACAGTTGGAAGGAGGGCCAGGAAAGGTCTCTGCAAGGGGGGATGGCCAACGGGGCAAATGCTGCAGGGGCCGAGATGGGGAGCTGAGAAGGGAGCAGAGAGGAGACCACTGGGTTTAGCCATTAAGAGGGTGTTCAAGAGCTAGGAGAAGAAAGTCGATTGGCTCCACCCCAGACCTCCCCACCCCACCCCCGAGTCGTCAGTCTCTCTCTTCCTACTTTTGCATCCAAGTTCACTGGACAGTCCTGCCTGCCCTTGCTGCTTCCCCGTCCTCTTCTCCAACTCTCACTTCAGGCCATCCCAGAATGGACCTCGGGGAGCCTTTAATCCAACCCCTTCGTTAGAGAAAGGAGGAGACGGAGCCAAAGAGACGGCAGCTACAAAGCCAGGACAAGACCCCAACATCGGTGAAGGACCCCCAATCCCCTGGAAATGGTCCGTGCGGCTCCAGAACAAAAGCGCCTGAACAGCTTCTGGAAGTGGGTGACTATCTGAACAAGTGGCCCTGGGACAAAGTCTTGTCCCCTCACGCTACTTCCCCAGTGAGAAGGCTGGCATGAAACGGAGAAGCAGCAGTTGGGATGGGGGGTTGTCCCCAAGGCGTTCGCGCACCTGTGTCCTCCCATCGCAGACAGGGGACAGAGGGCAGCCCCTGAGGGCAGAAAGGCCCCTGGGACCCACTGCCCACTTGGAGAGACCTCGGAGCTGCAGAGACGAGTCAAGGGGCTGTGACCAGCTGGGAGCCCCCCGGCACCACAATCCCTGTGTAGGTCAAGGTCCTTCTGCCCCAAGGACACTCTCACCCTGACCCTGAGGATGCCAGTGTTTGGGGACCCCCACGCCAGAAGACACAGAGACAGACCAGACGCTCACCATTCTCACTGTACCATTATGATGTGGTAACGGCTGGGATGCCCCCAGAAGACACCGCATCTGTCCTCCAGATGGCACAGCTCATGCCGGGAGTCTATGAGGAGCCTGGCCACCAGCTGGCAGATGTGCCAAGGTGATGAGGGACAGGGGGCAAAGCCGGCAGTAGCGGGGCCTGGCCCTGGCCAGGGCTGGGCCCGGACTGTCATGCCTACCGGGAAAAGGCAACGGCACCCTTGAAGCCTGGCTCATGGCGGCCAGCAGCAGAATGAGGAACAAGAGGGGCTGCACGGGGGCTGGGTGCCAGTCGGGGGGGCCCTCTGCTCAGAGGGTCCTCAGTCGGCTTTCTGTGGGAGTCTGAGGCAGCCTGATTCAAGCCTCCATGAAGGCGGCAGGAGGTGGGGTTCTTACGGCTCCTTGGAGCTCCCAGTGCTGGAGTGCCCAGAGCCTCACCAGAGGGAGCTGGGGAAGCTGTGTCCGGGGGAGCACTGACTGCAGATGCCCCCGGGATGAGCCCAACGTCCTCCTGTAGGATGCAGCCATCCAGTGAATTGCTCACGCTGCCCTGAGCTGGCTGCTTTTCCAGGCATTTTGTTTCCTAAGCATCACAGTCTGGGAAAGGTCAGGCGTAAGGAGACATTTTTCCTGGAAGAAGTCCTGTAGCGGGTGTCCATTATCTTCCTGGAAGCCCCAAGAGGCCTGGAAGAGCAGCACCGTTTTGCTGATGAGGGAATGGAGGCTCACGACCTGTGAACCCCGGGACGGCGGGCCCAGTTCCGACTTTGCTCACCCTGGCCTCAGGCCGCTCCTGCAAGACCTGCCACTGGGCCAGAGGCGTAGGGAGAGGCGGCATCCAAACACCCCACCGTCCCCCCCAAACAAGTGTGAGTGTGAGTGGGATAAACTCGCCCTGACACGGGGTTAGACAGCCGAGCGGGTCAGAGACCAGACCCACCATGCGATCTCCACAAGAGCCAGACACCTGGAGCATTAAACTAAGGGGCCGCAGCCAGACCTGGACCGCTCACTCGGGCTCCTGCAGCCGCCTTCGTGGTCCAGCACTGGTGCTGCTGCCGGCCCCCCCCCCCGGGGCGCCGGCGGCCCCCTTCCGCCCCCCGCGCCCCCCCCCCCCCCCCCCCCCCGACCTCTTCTTCCCATGCTTCTCCGGAACTTGATCTGACACCTTCCTTTAGAAAGCACGGGTGAGTCACTTGTGTTGTGATGATCTCCCCCCAAAAATGCAGGGGCAAGAAAGAGGGATGTACTGGGAAACAGGGGAAGGGAAAAGCAGATTAGGGAAAATTTCCTCCCACAAAAGGCACTCAAGGAAGAGCTTTCACAGCAGAAGGAAAATAGGGAGACGGCAGGCAGTGCTTGAACCTTACTCTGAACGGGTTCAAAATGAGAAAAGAATATAAATACACACTCAATTAAATATTTCCAATAGGGAAATAGGAGGGGAAGGGGGTAGGAGATATGGGGTAGGGAAGATGGCAAAAGGGATGGCTGATTAATAGACTTTGAGGAGGGACTAGACAAAATAAAAGGAAAAAGAAAAGAAAAGAATATGGAGAGAAATAGACAGCCAGTAATCATAACAGTTAAGTACAAATGGGAGGAAATCACCCATAAAATGTAACTATAGCAGAATGGATTAGAAACCAGACTCTAACAATATGCTCTTTACAAGAAATATCCTTGAAACAGAAAGACACACAGAGAATTAAAATCAGAGGCGGGAGCAAAATCTATTATGCTTCATTCAGCTGAAGTGCAAGAAGCAGGAGTAAGTTATGATCTCAGACAAAGCAAAAGCAAAAATAGAATAATTAAAAGAAATAAGCGGGAAATGACATTTTGCTAAAAGTTATCACAGACAATGAAGTAACATCAAAAATTTTACAGCAAGTTTTTCTAGCCAAGACCTCATTTCTCAAACATCTAAGGAATGAAGTCAAATATATTTTTAAAAAAGGAGCCATTCCCCAGTTGATAAGTGGTCAAAGGGTATTAACACATAGTTTTCAGAAGAAGAAATCAAAGCTATCTATAGTGACATGAAAGAATGCTCTGAGTCACTAATGACTTGAGAAATGCCAATTAAAACTACTTCATATCTATTAGAAACGCTAAGTGCTGGAGGGAATTAGGAGAAACAGGTATACAAGTGAACTGTTGGGAGGGTTGTGAACCGGCCCAACCATTCTGGAGAACAATTTGGAACTATAAAACTACGTATACCCTTTAACCTAGCAACAGTGCTATTAGGTCTGTACCCCAAGGAGATAAAAAAGCAAGTTACCTATATGGACAAAAATATGGCAGCTCATTCTGTGTTGACAAAGAATTGAAATCAGGCGGATGTCCAGCAATTGAAGAATGGCTGAATAAGCTATGGGATGTGATGGTGATAGGGTATTACTATGCTATAAGAAATGATGAGAGTGTTTTAAAAAACATGGAAAAACCTCTATGAACTGATGCAAAGTGAAGTGAGAAAAATTGGGAGATCATTATGCAAAATAACTGCAGCGTTACAATAATGATCAATCATGAGACTTGGATTCTCTGATCAGTGAAACGATCTAAAACAATCCCAGGGACCCAGGTTGAAAAAAAATGCTATTTTTCTCTAGAGAGCAAAATGATGAATTCTGAGTCTAACTTGAAGTTCTCACTTTCTTGTTATGGGCCAGAACTTAAAACAAGGGGCTAAGTCAGAGCAATTGATAAAGACTATGGTTGTTTGGTATGGTGCTTAACAGTTCTCTAGTTCAGTACATGTACTTAGTACTTGATATAGTTCTACAAGATTCACACCTTTGATAAGATATAAGCTGGGACCATATATATGGGACCACCCATATAAGCTGGGACAAGCTCAGCCAGAATCGGAACTAAGGAAGACAGAGAAGTGGTGGCAGGCTCTCCTCCTTCACTTCTCCACTGAAACCAACATCCGGAAGGCTTCCAGAAAACTAGCCGAGCCCCAAGTGAAGGAGACAAGATGTTGAAAGAGACAATAAAAGATTTATTTAACACCTGGCTGCACTTGTGGTGATTACTGAACTGAAACAAAGGCTGCTCCTAGAGATCCCAAGAAAACCTCAACAGAGAATATTATATTTTAAAGAGAATACTTCACTTTCTTTATTTTTCTTGGGTTTTTTATGAAAATGGCTAATATGGATATCTGTTTTGCATGATTTCACAGGTATAACTAGTTATGTCATGTTTGTCTTCTCAGGAATTGATAGAAAGGTAAGAGAGAAGGAACATAATTTATGACTCAAAATTTAATTTGAAATTAGTGCTAACATAAATAGTCATTTAAAAAAATTGGATCATGAAGGAAAACTGCCCCAGAGTCTTGGATACAGAGGGTAAAATAGAAATTGAAAAAATCTACCAATTACCTTCTGAAAGAGAGAGAACTCCAAATGAAATCTTCCAGGAATATTAGGGCCAAATTCCACAGCTCCCAGATCAAGGAGAAAATATCGCAAGCAGCCGGAAAGAAACTCTTCTATTGTCATGGAAGCACAGTCAAGATCCCACAAAATGTAGCAGTTTCCATGTCAAAGGAAATGAGGACTTGGACTAAGATACTCCAGAAAGCAAAAGAACTAGGATTATAAGCAAAATTACCTATGTAAAAACTGAATATAATTTTCTTCAGGGTGGGGGAAGAATGGATATTGAAGGAGATGAAAACTCTCAAGTATTTCTGATGAGACCGGAGTGGAACAAAAAATGCGACATCCAAACAGAAGCCTCAAGAGAAGCATGAAAAGTTAAACATGAAAAAGAAATCAAAAGGGACTTAATAAGGTTGAAAATGTTTACATTCCTATATGGGAAGATGATACACATAACTTCTAAGCACTTCATCGTTATTAAGGCAGTCAGGAAGAGTTTATATAGCTGGAGGGCAGGGGGTGAGTCCTTTATATTGGGATGTTCTCAAAAGAAAAATAAACAGGTGAGAAAGAGGGATCCACTGGGAGAAGGGGGAAGGGAGAAGAAGAATGAGGAAAAACCATCTCACCTCAAAGAGGTCTGCAAGAAAAAGCTTTTACAGTGGAGGGGAAAATAAGGGTGGGCAGTGGCAAGCAACATGTAAACCTCACTCTTACCTGAATTGGTTCAAAGTGGGATAGATAGATATAGATTATAGATATATACATACACATATATGTTATATACACACTTGGCTGGGTATGGAAATCTGTCTTACTCAGCAGGAAAGTAGGAGGGGAAGGAGATAAGAGGATGTAGGAGTAATAAAAGGGAGAGCTGGTTAAGGGAGGTAGTAGTCAGGAGCAGAACTGACTTTTGATGAGGAGCAGGAAAAAAGAAAGAGAAAAGAAAAAGAATAGGACCGAAGGAAATATACGGTAATTATAACTGGAAACATAAATGGGATGAACTCACTGCTCAAATTTAAGTGAATAACAAATGGATTAGGAACCAGAATCCAACAATAGTTGTTTGCAGGAAACATATGTGAAACAGAGAAAATTTTAAAAGGGACTGAGAGTAGAGCCAGGAAAACATTATACACGGCAACAGCAAGATTATACAATAATCAATTCTGATGGACGAGGCTCTTTTCAACAGTGAGGTGATTCAGGTGAGTTCCAACGGGCTTGTGATATAGAGAATGACTGTGGGAACTGAGTTTGGATCACAACATAGGATTTTCTTTTTTTGTTTGTTTGTTATTTACTTGTATTTTGTTTTCTTTCTCATTTTTTCTTTTTAATTTGATTTTTCTTGCGCGACATAATGATTGTGTAAATACATATAGAGGAATTGCATGTGTTTAACACATATTGGATTATTTGTTGTCTAAGGGAAAGGGTGGGGGAAGGGAGGGACAAAAAAAATTTGGAGCACAAGATTTTGCAAGGGTGAATATTGAAAACTGTCTATACATATGTTTGAAAATAAAAAGCTTTAAAAAACAAACAATAAATAAAGTAAGGTACTGAAGCAAAATGTTTCAGTTGAGGTAAAAAAAAAATGTAAGTGTGGTCTCATTCAAGGCAAAACCAAAAAAAGAGATCTAATTAAACGAGATAATCAGGGAAACTATATATATTGTTAAAATACCATAGACAATGAAACAACATTAAAAAAATCTACAGCAAGTTTTTTCTGATAAAAGCCTTATTTTTCATACATGGAGGAACTGACTCAAATTTGCAAAAATAAGGGCTATTTCACATTTGATAAATGGTCAAAAGATATAAACAGGCAGTTTTTAGAAAAAAGAAATCAAACTATCAATAGTCACCTTAAAGCATGCTCTAAATCACTACTGATTAAAGAAATACAAATTAAAACAAGCAAGTCCATAAATAGGTCTGTATCCCAAAGACATTAAAGAAAAAGGAAAAAAATTACATACAAAAATATCTACAGCAGTTATTTTTTTTGTGGTGGTCAGGTGACTGAAAAGAATGGGTTTTGAAGGCCAATATTCACCATCTATACTGCGATTTCAGATTTACAGAACGCTTTACGCAGGTGACCTCATTTGGTCTCCCAACAATCCTGGGAAGGAGATGCTATTATTATCCCCATTTTACAGATGGGGAAAGTGAGGCTCCGAGAAGGCAAAGCACAGGGTCCCACCGCTAGGAAGTTCCGAAGCGTGCTTCCCCCTCAAGCCTTCCTGACTCCATACCCAGCGCTCCATCCACTACACCAGCCACCCCCTCGGGAGGCTCGTTAGTTCGCAAAGATCTAGCTGACAAGGAATGGACATGGTGGACTTTGGGACAGAACCTTTCGACAAGTAAATATAAATATAAATCACTGCTGTGACTGAACTTTGCTAGCAAAAAAGCTTTCTTCTGGGGCAGCTAGGTGGCGCTATAGTGGATAGACCACCCAGCCTTGAAGTCAGGAGGGCCCGAGTTCAAATCTGGCCTCAGACACTTAACACTTTCTGGCTGTGTGACCCTGGGCAAGTCATTTAACCCCAACGGCCTCAGCAAAAGCAAACAAAAAAAGCTTTCTTCTAAGACCTAAAACTTAAGGGAATTTTGGCGGGGATAGAAGAGAAGGACAATGGTCTTGGGGGTCTGCCTGCAGCAGCAGCTCACCACAGCCGGAGAACTGCCAGCCCTCTAAACTGCAGGGCCTAGCGCTGAAGCCTCATTTGCCCTCCCCAGTTCTAGTTTCCAGGAAGTGCCGGTTGTTTTGTTCGGTTTTGCTCATTTTTCTCCCCCCCCCCCCCCCTTAACACAGCGCTTGGCAGAAAGCTAATAAGTGCTTGGTGGACTGCATTATGGCGACTCTCATGTGGCACCAGCACGGCCGCCACCCTCCCCACCCCGATCTTCCTGGTTATCTCTTAGCTTATAGGTCATTTATTATTAAGCCCCCACTTCAGAGACGGGAGAGCCAGGGCTTAGAACAGAGGGATTCCTTCCCCCCCCACCCCAATCCTACATGGAGACCGAAGTCCATCAAGCCTCCTCCCCATCCCACCCTCGGCCCCCTCCTTTGCAAGACAAACTGCTCTCAAGCCCCGTCTTCCCTTGCTTGTACTTGAGAGGTTGATTTTCTGAATCCAAATGTAAGGCTGTGCACTTATCTCCATTATATTTAATTTTACTAAATTCAAACCAATTTTCTAGCCTGTTAACATCTTTTTTTAGGTTACAATTCTGTTCTCCCCCATTTAGTCTCGGCTTTCTGTCATCTGCGGCTCTGATGAGTGTGCCATATTACAATTTGTTTCTATTTTCCTTTCAAATTTCAGGATTATGACTAGGGTGGCCATGAGAAGGAGAGAGTGATGTGACAAAGTTTTGGAAAAGGGCGACCAGCGCGTTCAGGGGCGTGAGAACAAACTCAAAGCATAATGGGGCTCATTAGCAAAGATAAAGGCTAAGAGGAGTTATGACCAATATTTATAAAATCATCAGTCAGAAGGGTAAACACAGATTTGATCATAAAATTGCAAAATTCTTGGAGTGGATGTCTCCCTTCCAACCCTTAATGGGTGACCTAAATACATTAGGGTAATTAAAAAATAGGACTATTCCACCAATCCATACTAAACCTATTTTTAATAGATTTTTATTGATGCCCTTTTTAAACATCACCATAATTTCTCCTAATATTCCTCTCCCCTCTTCTAAAAAGTCATCTTACAGAACAAATAGTATTTTAAAAGAGAAAACAAGAAAAATGAAAAACTGGGTATAATTGATCAATATGTTGAACAAGTCTGCAAATATATGCCCTCCCAAGCCCGCACACTCTCTTCTCATCCCTCTTCTTCTGAGCCCTGTTTGTTCTTTATGACTTGGCAACATTTACTCCGGTTCTGTGGCAGCTTTTCCCACAGGCACCGGGCGGGTTTCTTGGCTCTGCTGCCTTCTCTCTGCGTTGAGCCATTCGGCTTTTCCAGGGCTTCTCTGTATCTCCCCAGGCATCACTCCTCAAGCTCAGTAATACTCCACCATGTTCACATAGCGCACTCTGCTACGCCAGCCCAAGCCCTGGGCATCTACTCTGATTCCAGTTTTCTGCTCTATACACAACCCTGTAGCACATTCCCCTACCAAAGAGGGGCAATTATGCAGAAAATCAAACCACGGCCCCCCAAAACGGAGAGCCCATGCCAAGGAGAGCGAAACGTGGCCCGTAGGGAGTCGGTCTGCACAGAGCAGACAGACCTGGCAGGAGAGCCAGGGGAGAAGGAGCACATCCAGGCTCCAGAACTAGCTCATTGTTCACATTTTACCCAAAATAAAACTGTCTCGCCTCGCAGGTGTGGACAATTCTGAGGCTGAAATATCAAGGAAAGTGGGGATTGGGTTGCTGGTCATTAGGGCTGGTCTAGGTGATGGGAGTTGGGCTGCTGGTCAGCAGGCCTGGTCTAGGTGATGGGAGTTGGGCCGCTGGTCAGCAGGCCTGGTCTAAGAGATGGCTCCTTCTCATCTCCTCTCAACAGCGGCTGGCAGGACCAACCCTGACCTTCCAGAAGACATCACTGTAAACAAAGCCTTTCCTCTTCCTCTCCCCCTCCCTTCCATGTCCTCCTTCCCCCAATGCCTTGAGCCTTCTCTCGTGCTTATTCTGCACCTCCGCTCCATGTGCCCCCATCAGGATGCATCCTTTGGATGATAGGACAGAAAGCAGAGGAGGAGATGGTCATTTCACTGTTTTATATCTTGTTTATTCTTGGGATCTGGTATTCAATAGGTGCTTAATAAGTACTTATTGACTGATTAATCCTTTAAATTTCATGGCAAGTTTTAAAGCCAGTGTGACTTAAGAGAAACCCTCCCAGTTTTACCATTTGTGGTTTAAAAGCAGAAAAAGGTAAGAGATGAATTCTAGAATCAAAACCAATCCATCGATTTTCTCCTCACATCAGAAGGGGGACACGCTGTGTGTATTTGGATACAAGGTACAAAATGTGGGGCTAGACTTCTGTCCCATGTAGGAGCTAGATGCCCTCAGGGTGGAGAAACTGGACCTGGGCCACAGGGCAAATGCAGCTCCTGGGCAGGGTGGAAAGGTGGGCTCGATGCTGCATGGAGGGGCAGCCGGGGGTTGTGGGAAGGAGCCGGGCTTGAGGTTCCAGGCACGAGTTCAGCTCCATTACCCTGGGCAAGTCACCCACGCCCCTGAACCTCAGCCTCTACTAATAGAGGGGTGACCACAGTCCTTCCCTTCCCACAGATCTGTGGTGAGAGAAGCGGAGCCCCCGGGCCGTTTATCTTCTCACCTTCTCAGGCAGTCCTGACTCTCCTCCTCTCTTCCTCCAGGTCCTTGACCATCGGGGACAAGCTGGGCCTGTGCTCTGCGGCCTATGTCCCCGCCTTTGTCACCTTCTGGGCTCGGGGCGGAGGCAGGAATGGGGGAGGGGGGAGCCCCTCCTCCAGGCCGGGCCTTGATGGGGCCTCCGAGCCGCTCCCTCCAAGGGGCCGCTGTCATCCCGGTGCCCACGGCCGGGTGGGGGGGCAGAGAGCCCGTCTGCATGAAGGGGCCGGGCGGCGCCTTGTTCCTTGTTCTTGTGCTTTCAGAACTGCGGTTCCACTGAGGGGCCGGGATGAGATCCCGGGGCCTGGAGACGCGCTCTCAGGGACGGTGGTGTGCCCACTGCTCCGGCCTCCCCAGGCTCTGCGGCCCCTGCCCCGGACGCCACGCAGCCTCCCCTACTCCCTGGGATTCCGTTTTTAATGGGAAGACCCGAGTTCAAATCCTGCCTCGAAGCCTTGCTGTGGAGCCCTGGGCAAGTCACTTCACCTCTGCCGGCCCCAGGGCTGTTTGTAAAATGAGGCTCATGACAGGCCCCTCCCGCCTCGTTGTGACGCTCGGCTGACGTGAGATTTACAAAGTGCTTTGCAAACCACAGGCGGTGGTGATGAAGATGAAGAAGATGGTGATGAAGGTGATGTAGTAGAAGTCTGGGAATCTCTAGTGATGATGATGATGATGATGGTGGTGGCGGTGGTGGGGAGGGGGAGGTGCTGTCTGCCCAATCACGAGGGATGTTTGGCTCGTGCATCCCCGCCAGCCGGCACTTAATAACCGGGTGCTGACTAAGGAGGCACAGACTCGCTCTCTTGCCCGCAGGAGCAGCCGGAGCCGAGGGGCTCGTGCACAGACGCCTCAGAGCCGGAACAGAAGATGCCCAAACGGACGCGCCTTTCGCGGCCTCAGTCCAGTTTCCCCCACAGAGAAGGAAGAGCCGTCCCAGAAGGCCCGAGGCCTTTAACTCGGGTCTTGCAGCTGATCGGTGACAACGTTGGGGCTGAAGCCCAGACACCCAAACGGCTGCGGGGGCGAAGGTCAGCCCGGCGCTGCCCCCTGACTGAGGGGCTGAGGGCGGCCCTGTGCCCGGCCCCCGCCGAGGGCCAGCCCCCCCCCCATATTTGATAAGAGCGTGGGATTTGTGAAGTGCCCACTGTGGGAAGCTGTGGGAAGCCTCGGGCTCTGGGGGAACTTTCTCCTGGTGGGGACACAGAAGGGCCAAGTCACCGGCTGTCCCGAGAGGCCCGTGGGCTGCCGGGGGGGGGGGGAATGGAGCCCAGGCCCAGGCCCCCGGGCAGGGCTCCCAAGGACCCCACGTGCTCAGGAGGGGCTCCCCTGCAATATTCCCAGTTCCAGCACAGCTAGATGGAGGGTCTACAATGCTGGGGGAGGGTCTTACGCTTCAGGGAGCAGTAGGCGCTCGCTGCCTTAGAAGGTGGCTTCTACCTGAGGTCCACTAACCACACACCTCCTGTTGGCCAGTGACTAAGCACTTATTAAGCACCTGCTGCACGCCTCTGTGCACACATCCCTAACCTCCGGCCCGTCCCAAACCACACACAAACCTCTGCATGTACAAGCGCTATGTGGGACACACAGGGCCCAGTCAGCAGAGGAAGGGGCTGGTATGAAGAGGGACTGGGGAAAGGCTTCTTGTACAAGGGGCTGGAGCGCAGGGTCTGCCGTTCAAATCCAGCCTCAGACACTTACTGGCCTGCAACCCTGGGACAGGCGCTTAACTGCCTGCCTCAGTTTCCTTATCTGTAAAATGGGAATAAAAACACCACCGACTTCCCATGAGGAAGCAGGGGGAATATGTACAAAGGGCTCCAGGCACCACGGCAGGCAAGGTCGGCTGCGGTTTCTCCAAAGGCTTGGAGGGAGCGGGCCATGGAGCTGGGGGGGCGGGGAGAACATCCAAGCCTGGGGGCAGCCGGGGGGGGGCTCCCGAGCTGGCGGCTGTGGCCAAGCGAGGAACGTGGCGGTCAGTGGAGTATAAGAAGCCGGAGGGAGGGTTGGTGGCACTCTCCGGGGAGGAGCAGGAGCAGCATGCGGGAGCAGCGCTGAGGAAGTGAATGTGGGGGCGCGGAGGCCGTCCGCGGGGTGATGAATGGGGCCTTTCACTCTGCAGGGAGGCCGGGGACGGAGCAGGGCCTGAGGGGTCCCTAATGGAAACAGCATGTGCTCCGCTCTTGGTATTCATGGAGCCGCCACATGTGGTGCCCACACAGAGCGGAGGAAACCTTGGGGCTCCATCGATCTCCCTGACAGGTCTCCCTGCCGTCAGCCTGGAGACAGGGGCTGGGGGGGGTCCTCTCAGCTCCCGGCCAGGGACCCTTACCTGGCAGCAAATTCTCCCGCCCAGAGACTTCCTGTTCATCAGCAAATGGAGGGGCCCAAAATGCACCGTGGGCTCTCCAGAGGCCCTGGGTCTGTGTCCAGCCCAGACGACACTGGCACAGGCTCCACATGGCACAGGCTCCACATGGCACTGGCACGGGCTTCATGTGGGAAGGGCTCCTTGTGGCACCGGCGTGAGCTCCACACGGCACAGGCTCCACGTGGCAACCTGCAGCAGTCTGCCCCATGACAGGGCGGGTGGTCATGGTGCCCGCCAACCAGGACCACGCTTGAGGGGCGTGTGGAAAGCCGACTCCGTGCCAGTGGGGATGGGGGTGGTTGTTCACAGAGGACCAGGAGCCACACGGTGCAGCCCCCCCACAGTCCCCGGCGCATCCCTCTCTGCATTCCGGCACCGCCTGGCACTCGCCGCTGCCCTTGGAGTAATCCTGTCCCCCTCCCTCTCCAAAGTCCTTCCATTCCCAACCAGCAGGACTCCTTTGGGAACACTGGGGGGCAGCTGCCCACCTAAGAGCTTCCATAAGAGGCAGCCCTGTCCTGTGGAAGGTTCACGGCCGGGTGGGGTGGGGGAAAGGGCTGCAGATCTGAAATCCAGGGACCTGTGTCTGAGCCTCCAGGACGTGACTTAGTGCCCAAGAGGGCCCCGGCCTAGCTGCTCCCTGGGGCTGCTTCTGGCTCTGCCAAGATCCGAAGCTGCACCTGACCCAGGTGGCTGCCCCATCTCCCCACCCCCACCCTCTCCCGGTAGCAGGGGGTCTCTACAGCTCGGGCCTGCGTTCTCCTGGCCTCCCACACACTCACAGGGCCCCTGAGGGCCTGGGCCAACAGCAGTGACCCCTTAGCTACACTTAGAGCCTGTAACAAGTCTCTCTCTCAGAGAAAACATCATTTGGAGACGTGAGCTCAGAGGCCAGTGGCGGGGGGGTGGGGGGGTGGGGGGCTGGAGCTCCAGGCTGGCAAGTGAACAGCTGCCCGGGCCAGCCCGTGACCCCCTGCCCACCCTCCAACAACAATGTCTAATTAGGACATGACAAGGGCAGCGCAGCTGTGCAGGAGTCCCCAGGCCGGAGGCAGACGTCTGGGCTCCATGCTCACCACAGGGCCGGGAACTGCCCGAGAGCACGGGTGGAGCGCTCAGTCTTTCCGCGCCCTGTGACAGAAGGGAGGCCGACAATTAGCCCGAGCAGACACCTGAGCTCTGGCACCGGCCCACGATGCCCACATGGCAGGAGCAGAGAGAGCATCGGTGCTTCCCAGTCATGTGGGGGACACCCTGCGCAGGGGCATTTGCACCTTCACTGGGCGCCTGGCGGGCAACAGCCCCCTGCCCGAAGCCTGCCCGGCAAGTCTCTGAGGTGACAACGGGCGCTTGTGCTCCTGGGGGCACAGACAAGGCGGCCAAGAGCAGTCTCCTTGGGGTCTGAGCCAGAACCACGTGGAGAAGAAGCTCTTTCCTCTGAGCCGGACTGAGCTGTGACGATGCTTCTCCGAGCTCAGGAGGGAGGGCTGTGGGGCAAGCCTGGCCCTTGGAGCACCCACCTGAGACCCGGCAGCCACAGCAGAGCTTGCTGGGAGCCAGAGCCGGGGCAAAGCGACTCAGGAGCCAGCCCGAGGGGCCTCTGGGCCCCAAGACGCCGTGGTCTGCAGCCTGGGAGTACTCGGCAATGCCCGAGGTGGAGGGGACCCAGGGGAGGCAAACACTTTGTAGCGACCTCTTAAAGAGTCTCGAGTCTGCTCTTTCCAGAGACAAAAGTGTCTGGGGGATGACGGTGCCATGTTCTGGGTTTTATCATTTATTATATTATATTATCTCTCATATATTAAAATATAACATATATTATTATTCTTGGTAAAAAAAAAAAAGCCTTTGTAAAAGCTAATGGATGCTAATTAATTAATAGGGGCACACTAATCAATGGTTCAGAGGGGGCGCTCACTGGTGCCAGGTCTAATCCTGGGCGCATGCCCCAGGGCACAGAAAGCCACTTGTGACCCCCTAGGGCCACTGCTAGGAGCCAGGGCTCTTGGGAGACAGGATAAGGGCCTCCTGAGTCTACTTCTGGCGCCCAAGGATCCCACCCATTTTACAGATGATACGATATGAGATGAGGCTGCAACAGCCCTGTCAGGCCACGGGCCAGGTGGGACTGTGAGGCCCGTCTTACAGAGGATAGAGCGCTGTCTCAGAGGAGTCGTGATCGAGGCCACGGGGCTGGGAATAATCCGATCAAAGCCCCTCAGTAGCTGTTCTCAGGGTGTATAATGTGCACACACACGCACACTCACTGACACACTCACTCACACTCACACACATTCTCTCCCACTAGAACAGAAGCTCTGCAAGGCCAAGGATTACTTCTCTTTCTTTTTCATTCCTAGGCCTAAAACTGTGCCTGGAACATAGGAAGCGCCTAATAACTGTTTGGTGAGGGCTGGAACCCAGGAAGCACCCCCAAAGCCAGCAGGCACGAGCCAGTGGCACGAGGCACCGGGGACGCACAGAAAATTCGAAAAATGGCTGCTGAGGGGGAGGCGAAGCAAGGCCTTCCAGCCGGGGCCCCTGGTGATCTCGGCCACGGCCGTTCCCCCAAGCCAGGCACAACACTGCCCTTCTGCCCTCAGCCCCGTCCTGCTCAGTGCTGGCAATCTGGGCTGGCTGTGGGAGCTTCTGGCCCACCCTCCAGGGCCTCCGGTCACCAAGTCCTTCCCCAATAACAGTGGAGCCCCGGGGGGACCCTCAAAGGGCAGCGTTCCCAGAGCCCCAGGGAAACCCTCTGGGAAGGGCGGCGTTGCTGCTGCTCCGGACCCTCACTCCCCACCTGCCATTCCCCACACTCACTAAACTGAAACCCGCCGACCAGAGACCAGCTGAGGGTCTCGGGAGGGCAGGGAAAGGCTGGAGCTGGGGATCACACAAAAGCACAGCCAAGAGTTAAGTCGTAACTGCCCCAATTAAACCTATAAATGCAAATGGCGCTGGCTCATCTGGCTCAGAGTCCTCAGGGGGAAGCAGCTGGGGCAGGAGGGAGGCTTTCCTTGCAACATGTGAGCCCCTGGTTGCCTTTCCTGGCTGCCATTGGCTCTGGAGGCTGAGTCCTCGGCACAGGAAGGGCTGGGTCTTTCACAGATGTGGACACCTGGGAAAAGCCTCGGGCCAGGGTCCAGGAGGCAGGCGGAGCCCACGGGGGTAGGTGGGGGGGGGGGGGCAGGCGGGGCCGCAGGGCAAGCAGCCCCGGCCCTTTGGCCAGATGCGGTGCTGGACCACTTGTCCAGAGCCGCGAGAGGCATCCAGGCCTCTCCAAGGGGGTTATTAGTTTCAGAGTCCAGTCCTTTGCCTCAGGAACACACTGGCCAGCCTTTAACTAAGAACAAGCTGAAGAGCAAGACAATGTGTGTGAAAAGTCAGATACATCATTGTCCTTTTTTCCCACTGAATTCAGCATAAGTGACCAGCATGGGCCACCAAGGAAACGTGCTTCTGGCTGAGCCAACAAACTCTGCAGCAATGAGCTGGAATGGAGATGAGCTATCACCTCTGAGTCTGAGTGAAAGGGCAGAGGCTACGGCAGGAGCCCCCCCCCTCAAAAGCTCATCCAAGAAGGAGGAGGGTGGGGGGAATCCCAGACCCCAGCTGGAGAAGCCCGGATGCTGGCCCTCAAAGGAGCCTGGGAAGCGACCTACTTTACAAATGGGGACACGGAGGTCTCAGGAGGCTCCGGGGGGAGTAACAAAGCCAAGCCTAGAAAGCGCAGCCTCCTGGGGACCTCCCGAAGCACCTGAGGCTCCTCTCTCTCAACTCCCGCTTCTCCAGGTTCCCTTGGGCTGCATCTGCATGTGAGCTTGGATGTCCATGAAGCAGCAGGGACACGAGGAAAGACTTTGGGAGGCGAGCTAGACAAAGCAGAGAGCACATGGAAGCTCTGGGAACCCCAAGGTAGATGCTAAGGCATTAGAGCACTTTTCAGCGGTCACCCTGCGATCACAAAGCTGGCCTGCTCTGGGGCACAAAGGCCAAAAAGGGGAGAGGCCGGGCCCGGAGCCTCTACAGCCCGGTGCCACCTGGGGGTTCTGGGCCCAATCAGAGGGCTCACATTAAGATCCAGCCAGTCAGAAAAGGAACTCGGGTTTCCCCTCCTGCCCCACGTTCCCACCTCGTGCCTTTGCCAGACCGGTCCCTCTGCCTCCAGTGTCTTCTCGCCCTCTGTCACCCCGCATTCTTGCTCTCTTTTGAAGATCCGCTGCTCTAAGAGGCTCCTGGGCTCCTGAGCCCGGCTCACATGCCCCCGAGACTTCGTGGAGGACTCTGTCTGCCCCCTCACACGGTCACCAGACACTGGCACATATATAAACAGACCCACCTCCTGTGCGTGTGTGTCACACACTGGAGCCATCCCTGGTGGGGCTCCCAGGCCTTCAAGGACGTCCAGCAGCCAGCCCCGGTGCTCCACGCTGGGAGGTCTCTCATAAAGTTCCCGGAAGTGCAAGGGTCATAACCCTGGTGGGCAGAGGGGCTCCGGCCCATGAGATGACCTATTTAGAAGGCACCAAACTGGCCGGAAGATGCTGAATTTGGAGAGCAGGAGCCGGGAGTCAGACTCGCTCCTCCCACATGAGCCAGGGAAGTTGCTACAGGCCTCCATGCGGGAAGAAGATGGCAGGAGGATTGCGCCAACTCCCAGTCTCAGACCGTCCTCTCTCAGGGCCCAGGGAGATCTGAGTTAGGAAGGAGTTGATAAGAATAATTATGTAAGCCAGAGGAGCAAGCAAACGGTCATTATGGTCCCACTCCGTGCTGGGAACTGCTCTAGGCCCGGGGAAATAGAGACAAACAAGGTCTGTCCTCAAAGAAGGTGGTGCTCCACGGTGTCCTGCTGGGCCTGAGCCACGTCCGCGGGGACTGAGGAACGACCTAATGCCGGGAAGGACCACTGACTGCCGGGGGGGGGGGGGAACAGTCTCCATCGAACTGGAAGGTGACAAGCAGGGCCGGGGGAGACGGCGCCTTCTGTTTGGGACACAGAGAACCTGAGATGCTCCTGGGACAGCGATAATGAGAGCTAGCATTTCCCTGACCCTCAGAGGTTCGCACAAACGCTTTACGGATACCTCATTTTATCTTCTCAATAACCCTGGGAAGTAAAAGAGGCAAAAGTCGTTACAGAAACCCCCCCCAAGAGGAAGGTGCAACATGGTAGAAAGAGCCAGCGATGGATCCCCAGACACAGAGTCAGACAGGGAGAAGACAGAGGGATGGACATGGACAGAAAGAACATTTATTTTATTAAGTACTCCCTATAGGTATTGGCACCGAGCTAAGTGCTGGGAACAAAAGTACAAGCGAAAAGTAACAGGCCCTCCTCTCCAAGAGCTGACACTCTAATGGGGCAACTGCACATAAAAGAGGGCCCGGGAGAGGAGGAAGAGTTGGGATGGGAAGAGGAGTGAGTGGAGGTTCTGAGGGGACCTCAGCAATGAGAAGCAGTCACTGGTCACAGGCACTGGAAGCATCTGCCAAGGATGAACCCTTCCTCTGTTCCAGGAGTCTTTCTCCCCTTTCGCCACAAAAGTCTTTCCAGTTTTTTTGTTTTTTTGTTCTAGGCACAAACATTTCTTGTTACGGTTCAATCAAATGGAACTTGTTAACTAAGCAGCTATCTCTTTCTCTAGAAGATTTGGAGCACCACTAAATAGGTTGACCTGACCTTCAAGATTCCATTTAAAAAATAAAATCAGAAACCAAACAAACCAGAAACTGAAGTCTCACCTCTACTCAGATAGGAATCCCTTTTCTAGCAAACCCAACATGCTATTGGGCCTTTGCTTGAAGACTTCCAACATGGAACCCTGCACCTCTCAAGGTAGCCTATTATGCTTTAGATGGCGTTAATTATTACTAACTTCTCCTGACATCGGGGTGGATATTTATTTACCTTTTTGCAGCATCTCCCTGTTGCTCTTAGTCCCATCCTCTGTAGTCAAGAAGAAAGGTCTCATTCCTCTTTCATTTCAGTTTTTCAAATATTTGAGGACAGCTATAATATGTTCCCTAAGGATTCTCTGCCCCAGACAGAACATGACACAAGCTGCAGGTCCTTCATGGACATCCTTCCTGAGATGCCCAAAGACTCAGAGCCAACTAAGGAACTCCAGCTAGAAGAAGGGCAGAGGACAGGGAACTCTCAGCTATAGCTGCCACACCATCTTGTTGACGCCGTCTGAGCCTGAAACCTACCGAAAACATCAAGAATTTTTCACAGCTGTCTGTCTAGCTAGAATTTCCAGACTATTTTGGAAATTGATTTTTGTAACCTAAGTGTATGACTTGACTTTTATCACAACTACATTTCTTCTTCTCAGGTTCACTCCAGTGTTCTAGTCTGTGAGATCCAGGCCCTTGAGCTTATGAATGTGGATCTTTCCTGCATCCCTCTCTTCCTATACTAGGTACCTCCTGCTCCTCCTGGGCACTTGAACCATACTCCTACATCTGCATCCTTTACTACATGAACAGCTCACTCCTATTTCTCATCATGGTTCAAGTCTGTGGATTACTGGACAAGACTATTTAAACCGTCTAAAACCTATGAGGTTCTTAGCATCCTTTGTTCTCTCTCGTCCTATACCACCCCCATTGCAGAAACAGAAGGGCCCCATAGGCCTAAGGACTTATTTCCCGTTAGATTTGGGTTTTTTGTCTTTTAATTTCCTAAGTTTCCTGGAGAGCCGTGGCTGAAAGCATTACCTAGTGGCCAATTTAGTAGGAATGAGCTTCTCTGTTCTTAAAGAGGCTGGGTATCAGCCAGCAGGCCCTCTCTGTCATTAGCACTATGAGAGCTTAGACAGCATGAGAGCTATTTCCTAATCCAGCCATAAAGTCAGACATGCTTTCCGTAGCCAACTCGCAGAGCCCTTGCTCATAAATCAGCCTCACTGGGAGGCCATGAAGATAAGACCTTATGTTCATCATAACTATAATGCAAATATTATATTTGTGGGAGGAGGGATCTGCTTTAGATTGCTGAAGGTGTCTTCCATTCAAATCAAAAAGAGAGACAGAGACAGAGACAGAGAGATATAGCCAGATGCTTGGAATCTGATAAGAGTAATTATAATGTGTCAGATGAGAAGATCTCACTGCTTGCCTCCGAAAGTATCCCCACTATATTTTAAGCTTTTTAATTTTGTGTCTTTTTCATTATTTATTTATTATTATAGTTTTTTTTTCAAAATGCACGCAAACATAGTTTTCAACATTCACTCCTGCAAAACCTTGTGTTCCAAATTTTTCTCCCTACTTCCCCCTTTCCCTCCCCTAGACAGCAAGTAATCCAATATAGGTTAAACAATTCTTCTATTCGTATTTCCACTTTTATCATGCCGCACAAGAAAAATCAGATCAAAAAGGAAAAAACTCATCACGCTGCACAAGACAAATCTAATCAAAAGGGGGAAAAACATGAGAATGGGAAAAAAAAAACACCCCAACCAAATAATAACAAAAAAAAGGTGAAAATACTGTGCTTCAATCTATATTTAGTCTCGATGATTCTCTCTCTGGATGTGGATGGCACTTTCCACGACAAGTCCATCAAAACTGGCCTGAATCAGTTCATTGTTGAAAAGAGCCAAGTCCATCACAATTGGTCTTCACATCATCTTGTTGCTGCCGTGTATAATGTTCTCTTGGTTTTACTTACTTCATGTAAGTCTCTCCAGGCCTTTCTGAAATCCCCTTTCTTACAGAATAATAATATTCCACAACACTCATATACCATGACTTATTCAGCCATTCCCAATTGATGGGCATCCCCTCAGTCTCTAGTTCCTTGCCACTACAAAAAGAGCTGCTGCAAACATTTTTGCACACGCCCCACTGTATTGTAAAAACATTCAGAGATCTGGCACGAACTGTTCTAATGACAGGATCACATGCTTTTTCTCAGAGGAAATTTCCAAAAGAGTTAAGAGTGAGAAACAATGTGGCTGGAAGAGTCTCTGAGTCAGCTGCTTCTAGGCCCAAAGCCTCTAATTCCCTAGGATGCAACTAACTGCAACCAATCGGTTGACTGTGTTTATCGCCAAAATGTCTTCAGTCAAGTTTGATATATTCATTTAATACTTTATTCCCCAGGATGAATGCTTCAGAAAGCAGATGTGGAAGATTCATAATTATTTATTACAAACTAAAGGAATTCCTGCCTTATTTATAGCGAACTTCCATTCTGTGACATAATCCCACAAGACTTAAAAATCTGTCAGATCTGAGGGAAAAGAGAAAATTACCTCAGCATCTCCTTTCATTTCTGGTTCTCTGTTCTGAGGCCCAGCTCCGACATCTCCTGTTCTAAGGCTCCTCCCAGCCCTGACATCCCTTGTTCTAAGGTTCCTTCCAGCCCTGACATCACTTGTTCTAAGGCCCTTCCAGCTCTGGTACCCCTTTTCTAAGGCCCCTCCCAGCCCTGACACCCCCATTTTAAGGTTCCTCCCAGCCTAATATCCCCTGTTCTAAGGCCCCGTCCAACTTTAGCATTCTATGACTCTATTATTCTAAAGTCTCTTCTACTTAGAACATTTTAAAATTCTACAACAGAAACATCCTCCTGGAGACGAGCTGGCTTCTAAAGCAAGTGAAATAAATACTGAACAAGAAAAATCCTCAGATTTTAAAGGCCCAGAGTTGCTTCTTGTTGCTAACAGCAATTCTCATTTCCATAGCCCAAACACTTTTTCAGACATCATCTCATTGGAATAGAAAGCTTCCTAGACATGATCTCATTTGACCTCACAATGAGGTAGATGCCATCATTATCATTCCCATTCTACAGACGAGGAAATGGAGACTGAGGAGAAGAGCATGCTCTTGCATCCAAGCCTGGTGGTTTCCCCCCAACAACATGTCGCACGAATCGGCATTAAGTTGGACTAAGAAAGTCGCCATTAATGTCCCTGTTAGTGGCTCGGGCAGGGAACCGAGAAAGCCCCTGCTTGCCACCCAAAGGCAGGGCACCCTGCAGCCATTTGCAACTGACTCAACAATTTGTTTTATTTGTTTTCACTGCTACTAACTTTGCAAATTAGACTTTATGCAAATGATAGTTCTGAGCCACTAACCTAGAAAAACAGAATTTTCTGCACTGCAGCAGGACAAAATTAATGTTGTATCCTTTAAAGTAACATCTATTATCCAATTTCTTTCTTTGATTTTTTCCCCATTCACCCAAAGTATCTCTAAATTTTCTATGGGTTCAAAGTCTCTAATCACTGAAATTTAATATCAAATAATAGTCTTTTCCCCTGGGTCTAATACTAAGATTTTTCAGAGTTAAAATAATAATGTGTATCAACTGAAATCAGTTTTAATGAGAGCATCTAAGCTGACAGCTCTAGAAACAAGTTTTCTATCTACAGAGCAAAGGCAATAATAAACACAGCAGCATCTCCTCTTAAAGCTACAGCTAATGGTCCAGCCAGACAGAGGATTTTAGATTTGATCCTAGAGCCACTCCAAACCTGGGGGTCATTGTAATTGGGGGGGAAAGAGAGGAAGGGGGGGGTCAGACCTGTTCTTTTGGAAAATCACTTTGAAAGCAGAATGGAAACCATACTAGAAGGGCAGAGTCTTGAGGCTGGCAGACCCTCACTCCCACCATAGGTAGTTATTGTAGAGGTTTAGATGGGGGGTGATAAGGGTCTACACCAGGCTGGGGACACAGTCAGGGAAGAGAAGGGGGTACAGAGGTGAAACAGACAGAGGTGAAATTGATGAGAGATGAAATCAACAGGCCTTGACACCATCTTAGATCTGAGGAGTGAGAGAGTGAGGGATCCAGGATGACCCTTGGGTTGGGAGCCCAAGGGATTGGGAGAATGATGGTGCCCTTGCCAGTAATAGGGAAGACGGTGAGGGAGGGTTTAGAGAGAACGAGAATTCTGTTTTGGACACGTTGAGCTTAAGATATAAACAAAGCAGTTGGAGATGTGGGATGGGACTGAGGAGAAAACTAGGTTGGGAATATAGATTTGGGAATCATCTGCAAAGAGATAAGAATTAAACTGATGGGAGCTGATAAAATCACCACAAAAGACAGTATAGAAGGAGAAAAGAAGAAATCCCGTCCAATAGAAGAGGGACTCATTGTCTTCTGCTTGACCCTAGAGGTCCCAACTAGGAGAAAATCATGGAAGTCAGGCACAGACTTTCTGAGCAGTGGAGCTGCTAGAAATCTTCAAGCGGAGGCAGAATAACCAAGTGCTGGGTGATGTTTAGCCCTCCCAGTAGGTTGGTGAGGCCTGGAGATCCCTTCCCAGAATAATGTTTTTAACTGCATGGAATATGGAGGATTACAAAAGAAACCAATTATAATGTAATACAGTTGTCAAAATATCAAAAAAAATAAAGTTTAAAATGTCTATTTCATATAATTGAAAAGAAAGGTAAAATACAAAGAAAAACTAAATAAATGTGTAAATGGACGGCTTGCTAGATAAATAAATAAAACAAACCAAAAACAAATTCACAGCCCCCAGATGAAGAAGTCCTGCCCTCACCTTGCCCAGGGTCACAGAGCTCATAAACACCAGTCAGCATTCCAACCCATATCTCGACTTGCTGTATGCTCTCTACTAGACTGTAACAGGGATTCTAGGAAGGCTCCTCCCAAGTCTAACATCTGATTTGTCCTCCCAGCATTCTTAGGGAAAGGAAAATCTAATAATGCACATGTGAGAAACACACAGTACATGAGGGGTAGGTTGGAAAAATAATCTGAGAATCAAAAGATCTTCACACTAGAGAAGCTCAGAGGTTGCACTCCAGGCACGAATCTTTAACCCTTTCTGCACAGTCCTGATAGCTGCTCTCTCAGGGTGCACAGGAACACTAACACGACCATTTCCCGGGAGCTTGTTCCACTGATTGACAATCATGGGACTCCTCTGCCAGAAAGCTCACCCCTTTCCCATGAACCACCTTGTGATCCCGTTTGGCCACCAGGGACAGACATGACCAGTCTACTCCCTTCCTCAGACAAGTCATTTTGAAAGAAATGAAGCCACTTAAAAACATGTTGAGATCTGGCTGGATTCCTCTTTAAGAATGCTCATTTATCAGCTAATTGCAATGTTAGAAATGACTGTTAATTATTAAGCATTTATTTGTCACTTGAACATCTGAAAACTGCTCTCTAACATGTTTATTAATTAATATCCAAAAACAGAATCTATTTAGTAAACTAAAGAAACTGGGGCCCCGTGTGGGTCATAGGGTTAGTGGAAAGAAGGTTGGACTAAAGGGGCAGAGACGAGAGCTTTCTGCCAGAATCTGGAACTAAAGAACAAAGACCCCAATTTGCTTCTGTTGAAGGGGAAACGCCATTCATTTTCCACCTGGTCCTTCACCTCCCTTTGAACTTCTCCAGGCTCCTGTCACTTCATCAGCCCTTCTGCCGTTGGATGTCTCTGCCAGGCAGCCAAACACTGGAGAACTCTTCCCCAAGCCTCCATGTGATGGGGGTGCTGGCCCCCACTACTACACTGTAAGCTCCCCAAGGACAGGAACAAGCTTTCTTTCTCACATGTGTTTCTCCATGGCTAAGTACAGCAGCTGGCACACAGTAGGCATTTAAAAACTATTTACTCATTGACTGGCTAAAATAAGGGGGTGGGTTTGGATATTTCTAAGGCCGGTCTCGCACCATGATTCCATGATATGCATGTTTCATAGTGACTGAAATGCCCCAGAATCAAAATTGGCTTTTTCCTTGGGCATACCTTTCTCTAGGTCTTTGCCAATAGGCAGAAGTGGATCTGGGGGCCCACAGGTTCACAGGGTGTTTCAAAGACTGTGTGCCATGTCTAAAGACTGCTGCTTTCAAAGTAGATTTGTGAAACGGTTGAGGAAAACAACAAACAGCTAACATTTTTATTATGTTACTTGAAATTACTTTATCCAAAGTTCATGTTAAAAGAGACACAACATTAAATCGGGGATTGAAAGCCCTGAATATGAGGGCCAGTTCACCTGGGATTTACTGATAACTCCTGGGGCAATGATTCTCTGACCATCAGTTTCCTCACCTATAAATGGGAACATATTGGTATTAATCATTATGATGTAAGATATATATCACAATCTAATGTTCCCAAGTTAATTCTGGTTCTTGTTCTAATGCAGAGGCCTCAACATGCAGCCCAAAAAAACGTGGAGGCCTTGCTGGGAAATCAGATTAAAATGTCATGAGGGAAAGTTAACAAACGAAATAAAACTACAATAAAACACAGATAATGTTAACTTGTGGTTTTCTAAGTCATTTTTTTTCTATTTGAATTTGACCCCACTGGCCTGCTGGACCCCATAACACTAAGTGCTGAAAGTGTCAAGTTTGGGTTTTCATAGGTCAAAAAATCCAACAAAACAATTCTAGCTGAAATCAAATGAGATAACACAAGGAAAAAGCTGCTATTGTTATTATCCTGAGTCCAGGCTCTCCCAGAAGCCAGTGGTGTGACCTTATGCAAGCCACCAAGCTGGTTTCTCAGCTGAAAAATGGAGACAAGAGCATTTGTTTGGAGAAGAATGTCTATCCCACGCCTCTCATGAGGACGTGGTCCAAGGTCCCGTACCCTGGAGGGTGCACCGAATGGAAAGAGGGAGCCCACAATTACATCATGGCGGCTTGGGCTCTGCGGTCTCCTGCAGATGGGCAGTACCGGAGGCCTTTTCATGCCTAAATGCTCTCTCTTTCCAGCCTGTTTGGCTCCGCTTATTCTCATGCTTCGCTGGCACCCCTGTCAAGACCACAGAAGCCCATTCACACCACTGGGGATTAATATTAGGGCAAGAACATCCATGTCCAATGAGCCATTAGGATTGATTGGAAAGATCTGTTACACAGTTTTGGTCCCCGCAGATTACTGAGAGGAGGGACCTCTAAGGAATCTGGGGAGACCCAAGGGATTTGTTGGATGGGAAAAACTTTATATCTTTATTTATATGAACCTCTACTACTGATATTTGGTCATTTCCCTTTATTTATTTAAACCAGTATTCTGAGAAGGGTTCTATCAGCTTTTCCAGGTTGCTAAAGGGGTCCAAGACGCTCCCCAACTGGTTAACAATGACAACATCTGACATTTATGTAACACTGATGTTATTTTCTTTGGTCTCCATTGCTATTACAGTCCCCACTAAGGTTGAGGAAGGGAGAAGAGTTGCCCAGAGTGACCCAGCTAGGAAGTTCTGATGCAAAGCAAGTTTTCCCGATTCCAAGCCCAGCTCCAGGTGCACCCACTGACCAAACCTCTCACTACAAAGCAAGTGGCAAATCCAGCCCAGCTTTGCCCTTGAGCAGACCCCCCTCTCGCCCCAGAGCACACTCAGAGCCCCGAGGGCACCCGACTGTCCGGCTCCCCCCATTGTTACCACAGAGATGACTCCAGCTTCTGGTGCTCAAACAAGGGACCGGGAGCCGGAGCAGCTAGGATAGAATGGAAGCCCCATTGCCCTGCGGTCAAGCCTCGGCAGGAGATGACATTCCGCAGGCTGTCCTGAGCAACATGCTGGGACATGGAGGCACAGCTGCTGGCGCCAGTCCCATGGCAGGATGGGGATGGAGGGACGGAGAAAGAGGGTCTGGGAAGTTTACAGCAGACCCAAAGAAGCCGCCATTTCTTAGGTTTTCCTGGTCAGTGCTGAGCTGTCAGGAGGCGTGGACCTAGAGCCTGAGGTTGAGCTCCCGTTCCAGGCCCCTATCACTCCTGACAAGGGCCCTGACTATTCTCAACTGTATTTTCTTTCCTGGGAACGTGGTGGACCTTGTCTTGCTTGCATGGTGGTTGGGGGGTCGGAAGTGCCACAGAAAAAGGGGATGCCGGAGATCTGGAATCGTGGTCTAGTTCTGCTGGATGGGTAACCCTGGCCAGGCCTTGCGCTCTGTGCCTCTGTTTCCCCATCTGTTAAATGAGGGCCCTGGCCTAGAGAAGCTCTAGAATCCCTTCCAAGTCAAAAGCCTGTGCCTCCATGAGGATGTGCCTAATATTCCCCATCTACCCTTTTCTCTCGGTGGGAACCTAGCACTTGGGGAAAATGTTCCGTATGCATGTGGCTCTACCTACATTTGTGCACAAATCCTAGATCCTGTTGGAAAGGAGGAAGAGAGAAGGAAAGGGAAGCAAGAGGAAAACCCGGGGAAGCCTGGGACTCCCGATATCAAATGGGATATACATGGAAAATGCTTGAAACTCCTCGGGGTAAAGGCATTATATAAATCAAGCACAGGACTCTTAATATTATCATATTAATATGCATGAGTTAAAAGGCTGTGGTCCTTGATCAGAAGAGAGCATCATTCCCCAGAAATTTTAAAGTCAATACAGTCAATTACAGGGCTTCTAAATCCCGATGTATTTGAGCGTATTTGCCTGGGATTTCATTAATTGTGTTTGCCATCTATCTGAAATGATTTATACCCAACATACTCATGTGGCAGCCAAGGGGAGAGATCAAGTCCCCCGGGAGGCGGCTAGAATACCATTTGCACGGCTGTAGTAAAAACCCTTTTAAATAGCTTTTTCAAAGTTTGTGATCCAGTATTTTATCTTACTTAAAACCTAAAGGGCATGTCCAAGTCGGGCTGCCTAGAAATCCCGGGCCATTCGTTGTCAGTTAAAAACAAAGATATGAACTTTGTGCACTAACACGATTAAAAGCCGGGGGGGGGGGGTGTTAAGCAGAGGGAGGGGCCGGCCCACATCCTCTGATGGGGGGTGATTTAGAACAAAAGCTTGGTGTAAGAATCTCACTTTCCTGACGGCGCCAAGGCTCCTCTTTGAATGGGCCCATGTTCCTGCGGAAAGGCTAACGTCGGGATGATATAGACAGACCCTCTCCTCTGACTGATGGAAACAAGCCTCAAGAGGATCCCTGACTTAGTCAAGATCAGATGTGGAGCCGGGAGGAGGACTGGGATTCAAACCCATGCGTCCTGATCCCAAACTTGGCGCTCTTTCTATTTCCACACGTGATCAGATGAGGGTTGGTATTCACAGGACTGGGGAGCACCTGGGGGGCCCAGGCCCGGCTACCGCCGCAAACAGGAAGGCTGCAGAAAGGCTCCATTGGTCTCTTGGGTCCAGTGGCTTGTAAAAGCAAGCAGTCAGCAGCAGAGCCATTTCTGGATGTGGCGAATAAACGACTTAAAAGAGAAGAGACACAAGATCTTAAATGAAATCTTGTCACCCAGGTCACTGAAACACATCCTTTCAGACCCACGTGACTTCAAGATTCATATATGTTAAGAATCTTTGTGGGAACTCAAGCTGTTGCCAAAAGAAAAAACTCTCCGAGGCAAAGTCTCATTGAACCATAGCCGGCTCCGTGACCCAGTGGCCTGAAACGATCTGATTCTCAGAGAAAATTTGTTTTTCCCTTCAAAAGGTAATGAGAATCCCAGCCTTCCATAAGTGAGCTTTTCATGGGAAAAGCCCGGCTCCTCAGCCCACCTTCACGCTACCGTCTGCCCTCTCCTTGTTGTTCTTTCTCCAGACATCCCATTTCTCCATATGCCAGCCCTCTGTCACCCTTCATTCAATCTTGATCTGTTTGAGAGAAGAAACAGTATTTCTTCTTCTGGCAAACTTAATTTGTTTTAGCTTCAATTTCCATCGGAAGAAAGGTCAGCACATTTATCCATGATCCCAGCAGTCCTTCCCTCCCCTCCTATCAACTTTGATCATTTACTTAAAGAAAGCCTCCTTCCTCACACTTGGCAACACTGCAGAAAAGGGACAGTCTATCTTTAATAAACCCCTTAACTCAGTCCCCAGCACTTTGCCAACCCCCAGGGGCTTCTGGCAGTGCCAGGCCTTCCAAAGGCTGGTCTTTGGCAGCAGCTTTCATGCAAGCCCTAATTTTATTATTGCTAGTTTATGATTTTCCCTCTTTTCCCTGCTATTTTTAAATGCAGGCAGGAACGGGAGGCATCTGAAGGCCCAAGAGATGAAGGAACTGTCCCGCTGCCGATTTTCTGAGGCATCCGTGGCCTGTGGAAGTGTCAGAGAGAAGGTGAGCACTGGGCCTCTCAGGAGGCCGCAGTTGCTCAGCGAGAAACCCATCTCACCTCCTCACATCATCTTCTTTTAACATTCTGGCTTTCGCAGCCTCGTGATCTCCCCAAACGCTTCTCAGTTTTGCCCTTGAGCTATTTTGGTCAGGGGAGGTGGAATTCTCACCGGGACCATCTAGCTCAACATTCATTTTGAAGGTGTGGAGCAACGGGCATTTCGGTGAGCTCAGGAGTGGCCGCTGAGACCGGGCCTTGTGCTGCTCATGCAAAGCATCCCCTGACCTTGGTACAAAGGAGGAACTTTGTATAGGAGTGGGAGAAAGAGAGAACCCACTGGGCTTCCTGGCCCCCACCAGGGCCCTGTCCTGAGGCAGCTCCTTGATGTCCTGGAGTTCGGGTCTCCTCGAGCGCCCTCTCCCACC
This sequence comes from Sarcophilus harrisii, assembly GCF_902635505.1. Taxonomy (NCBI): domain Eukaryota; kingdom Metazoa; phylum Chordata; class Mammalia; order Dasyuromorphia; family Dasyuridae; genus Sarcophilus; species Sarcophilus harrisii. Next base: position 705,148,770 of record NC_045426.1, read on the forward strand.
CCACAGGCTCTATGGATGGCTAGAGGCCTTGACGAGGGCCATTCTGGGAGCCGTCCTCCTTCATGGAAGAGAGCTGGGTGCGAGGCTGGGATCAGAGGGAGCCGGGGCAGGGCCGCGAGTCAAGGGCGCGCCACAGACAGCAAGCCTGGAGCGGTCTGTCTGTTTTTAATGGAGGGAGGGAACAAATCCTGGCTTCTGACAATGGGAAGGAGAGCTCTCCTGTGGGAAAATCCTCGTCCTCTGACTCCCACCCCTATAATCAGAACCAGAAGGGAGATGGGGCCAAGATGGAGAGGCTCCATCGTGAGGAAAATGGACAGTGCAGACCCAAGCTGCTCTGGGCCGGGTTTCTGGCTCCCTCAGCGGCCCCTCGGGGCCTTGAGCAGCCTCGGCCACGTCCCCCGATGCAGACCCTCCGTGGGCCCCCCAGAGCGCAGGGGCCCAGATGCCCCAGAAAGGGCCTGGGACTCAGCAGGCACTGCCTGGGGCCTCCAGCTTGGTGAGGGCCTGGGCCTTGTGGGAACCAGTGACTTGGAAGAGGCGGCTTCCCGGCGATCTCGGGGGGGTCTGGGAAGGGGGTAGCAGGATGGGGCTGCGCGCACTGCCCAAGCAGACCGAGGCCCCTGTGCCCGATGCCTGCCCTGCATAAGTGACCCAAAACCCGCCAGGTGCCAGGCTCAGGGCAGGACTTCTGCTCTCTGTGGCAGGAAGGTTTCTGCCGGGCACAGCATAGGCCACCTTAGGGATAGGTGACGGTCCCTCTGCCAACGGCCAGCCCAGGGAGCTGACCGAGGCAAGGCTCTGAGACTCAGCAACATCAGCGGCAGGACTCACACCCAAATCTTGCCGATTCAAGCCCAACTCGGAGCAGAAGACAAGGACACAGCTGTCGGAGCCTCTGCAACTGTTCTTTGTGCCAACATCCTGCATCAATTACTCATCAGGACTCGGTTGATAAACTATCAGAACTACTTACCTCTCACCTACCTATGAAAAATAACTTCTGACCAACCAGACCTGGGTGTTCAATGCTGGGGACACCGGGCCAAACCCACCAAAGCTCTAACAAAGGGGCGAGCCCCCCCACCCTCCCCAGGACAGATCATCTACAACCGGGAGCACTGGTGGCTGTGACCCCAGCCAAGGTCTGCATCACAAGGCCGGAGCCTAGCGCTGCCCATCAGGAAGCACCTTGCCATGAGACAGTTTGGAAGTGCCTTTTTCTGCCCCAAAGCCAGGTGTCGGGCGGGCTCCTGGGCTGGAGTGGAAGCAGCTGGGAGCGAGCCACGTGCCCCCAATGTGAGGGCACGTCATCTCTGCCATTCTGGCGCCCCGTCCTGCGGAAGTCCCTCTGCACTGGGGCCTTACCGGCTTCAAGGTTCTGTTTTCTTACAGAAAAACAGAGACAGAGCAAAGAGAGAGACGGTGGAGGGAGAGAGAGAGAGAGAGAGAGAGAGAGGAGAGAGGGAGAGAGAGATGGAGCGGAGAGAGAGAGAGTGGAGAGAGAGAGACAGAGAAGAGAGAAACGGAGCGGAAAGAGAGATGGAGCGGAGAGAGACGGAGCGGAGAGAGAGAGATGGAGAAGAGAGACAGAGCGGAAAGAGAGACGGAGGAAGAGAGAGACGGAGGAAGAGAGAGACGGAGCGGGCTTATGTGGGATAAGAAACAGATAAGACAGGAGGCAGCCAGAAGAGCCACTTGGTTCAGCCAATCTGCAGCATCGACCAGCAGCACTTCTAGGGAAAGCACTGGGACATGGGGCTGGGCTGGGCCTCTGGTTCCGTGTCCTGCAGGGCATTCCACTTCTGGGCCTTGGGGCCCATCGGTACCATGGGAGGCCTGGACTCAAGAACCTGCCATTCCTCTCCAACACTGTGTACCCCAAAACCGGGCTTAGGAAGGGTCAGACCATCCCAGCACCAGTCCACATCGTCTCGGAGTGCCAGGGCTTGTGGCTAGTCTGGAAACCCAAACACAACTCATCATATGGTTTCTATGAAGAAATGTGTCTTCAATTTCAAACCAGTGACTTCCCCGAATGAGCAAACAAGCCTATTTGTAATTGGGGCACTGCCCAGACACAGAAGTCAGGCAGCCGCCGACTGTCAGGGATTGAATCAGGGAAGACTTCCCGATGGAGGAGGGCAGAGAAGGAAACTCATTTAAAAAAGTAAGTTTGCACCAATATCCTTCCTTCTGGTATTACCCACATTTCCCTCTAGAAAACCACAGAATTTGATTGTAAAGAACAGGAAGGAAGGAGAGAGACTCATTCTACATAGAGTGATGATGAGAGTAGAAAATGCCGTTCCGGGAGATGGAAAAACCTGGCTCGCTCGGACCCACGCGGCCCCAGAAAACGCTCCGCTCCTCGTCGCCAGTACGGGAGCACGGGGATGGCCGGGGGTCAGTGAAGAGAGCGACCCAGCTGGGGACGACAAGAAGTCAGAGGATCTGGATTTGAATCTTCCCTCGACCACTTATGACCTTGGGAATCCGGTGTTTCAGTGACTTTTCCGAATACCTTGCTCAGCTGTAACAGAGAGAATCCTTCCATCGCCACGGCCAAGAGGAGCTAATGCGGGCGACAGTGCTCTTGGTGACTGCAGAGCCGGCCAGCTCTCAGCTGCCGCTCGCTACCTCTCAGGCGCTCAGGCCGCGGCTCGGTCCCCTCTGACTTCCGCCACCTTCTGAAGCAACCCTGGGAATGGCTCTCATTAGTCTGGGGTGGAAGTGCCAACGGGAAAGCCCTCCCAGTGCTGTACATGGTCACTGGAAACCAAGGTGTCTGGCACCTCATTTAAATTCCTAACAACAAACTGATTTTGCCTCAAAGAACAGAATTATTAAAGAGCTTGTGAAAGAATCCTCAATAAATCATAGCTTTGGATGGGCAGCTGTTCATTCACAATCGTTTCCTTACAGAATATCCAAGGGGGAGGTCACGGCTCCAGAACTAACAAGAAGAAGTTAGAAGTGGGAGCCCCATTAACACGAATTACGGGCACAGGAGTCTTGCTTTCAAAAACCTTTTCATTTAATTCTATATTTATTCTAAATTTCACAAAGCACCAAATAAAAGAGCCCTTCCCTATATACCGTAGAACAGGAGAGGATTGTCTAGGATACTATGAGTTTCCATTACATAGAGTAGACTTTTCTTTTTAATCACTTAATAAATTCAACCTGAAACTTTCAAAGTTATATTGCTTTTCTGTAAGTTCCTTCTGTTCTCTTCTCACTGTTTTCTAGGGTCAGGACATCCCTAGGTCTCCTCTCTGTCTCACCACACTTCCATTAGAAGAAAAAAAAACTCTCTAATTACAAATAGGTAGTAGGAAAAAAAAAAAAAAAAAAAAAACATTCTCACACTGGCCTAACATGTATATCTAAGACTTACATGAACTGATGCTAAGTGAAATGAGCAGAACCAGGAGATCATTGTACATGACAACAAGATTATACAATGATCAATTCTGATGGACGGGGCTCTCCTCAACAATGAGATGATTCAAACTAGTTGCACTGGTTCAGAGATGAAGAGAGCTATCTACGCCCAGAGAGAGAACTGTGGGAACTGAGTGTGGACCACAACAGCATTTTCACTCTTTTCACTGTTGCTTTTTTCTTCTTTTTCCTCTTCTTCTTTTATTGGTTTGATTTGATTTTTCTTGTGCAGCACAATAATTGCATAAATATATATGCATATATTGGATTTAACATATATTTCTACAGTATTTAACATATATTGAACTACTTGCCACCTAGGGGAGAGGGTATGGGAGAAGGGGGGGAATTGGAACACAGGGTTTTGCGAGCACTAATGTTAAAGAATCATCCATGCTTATGTCTTGAAAAATAAAAAGCTTTGATAAAAAATGTACATCTCATTCTGCTTCATGAATATAGTTGGGTGACATAATGGCTAGAATGTAGTATCTGGAGTCAGGAAGATGTGTTCAAATCCTACCCCTGAGATTTACTATTATAGGACTTAACCTCTTTGTACCTCAGTTTCCTTATCTGTAAAACAAACATAACAGCACCTACCTCCTCACAGGGTTTCATAAGGATCAAATGAGTTAACAAAAATGAGGTACTTTAAGTGTAATAGAAATACTAGATGCTGCTGGTGGTGATGGTAGTAGTAGAGGTAGTGATGGTGATAGTAATGGTAGTGGGAAGAGGAAGAGGAGGATGAGGAAGAGGAGGAAGAGGAAGAGTTCCTCCTCTCTGTGAGAAGGTAGAGAATTCCTCTGGACTCATAGTCATTTCATTGGTCTTCTGAGTTCTTAAGTAAGTTGTCTTTCCTTACAACACAGTGTTCTTTTGATTTGGATCATTTTCTCTGCATCAGTTCCTCCATGTCTTTCTAGTTTTTTTCTCATCCTTTCTTATGGCATAATATTCCACGGCATAATTTGTTCAGCCCTTTCCTGGCTGACAGCACCCCCTTAATTTCCAGGTGTCCAGCACTCCAAAAAAAGCCTAGGAATATTAATTGTAGAGTTTTTTTCTTTCTTGATCTCAGGAATATTTGTTGTAGAGTTCTTTCTTAATCTCAGGAATATTTGTTGTAGAGTTCTTTCTTTCTTGATCTCAGGAATATTTGTTGTAGAGTTCTTTCTTTCTTGATCTCTTTAGGGAACGGGGATAACAGGGTTATTGCTTGATCACAGGATGTGTACTGTTAATGGCTTCAAGGCAGTCCAAAGTGTTTTCCAGAATAGATGGACTGGTTCACAGTTCATGAGCCCGCTTTCCTCCAGACCTTCCAACATCTGTCGGTTTCTTTTTTGGGTCATCTTTGCTAATTGGATGAGTGCCACGTTGCTTCCATTTGCATCTCTTTAAGTCTTAGTGATCTGGAGAATTTTTACATGATTATTGATTGGGTTTCTTCCTTTGAAAATTACGTGTGCACATCCTCTGACCAGTATCCTCTGAGAAATGATTCTTGTTCTTAAAAATTGGAATCGATTCCTTATGTTTCTTGGATGTGAGACCTTTGTTAGAGAAATCTGTAGTAAAGCTTTTTCCCCCAGTAGATGATTTCCTTTCTAATTTTAACTGCACCAGGGCTCTGGGCATGAATGTTCCAATTTTATACAATTAAAGCAGTCCATTTTACCTTGGCAGGGCTCTCTAGCCCTCGCTCAGTAACAGCTCTTCCAGCCACAGTTACAAGAGATGCTCTGCCCTTGCCTCCCTCGTTTGTTTATGAGATGGCCTACAAATGTCTTCCATCCTTGAAAATGAGCAAAACAAAAGGGCACCAGGCTCTCTGGGCATCTGGCTCCCCACGGGAGCTTCCCAAGGGCCCGTCCCCATCTGCTGCCCCTTCTCATCCCACCCAGTTTTGCTCTTTGTGCACTGACATGCTTGGGGCACCTGGTGACACCCCCAAGCCTCAGAGGGCCCACTGCCCCCTGGTCCCCTTCGCCCCGAGCACCTTCTCCCCACGGTCACTTCCCTGGTCTCTGCCCTGGGCCCGGCCCAGGAGGTTGGCCGCGCCAGCTCCGGGCACCCTCAGCCTCACTGCGTGGGCAGGACCGACCTCGGCTTCTCTTCCTCCCCTGACCTCGGAGACTCGGTCTCTGGGCGCACAGATGAGATTTAGGGTCAGGAAGACCCCGATTCCTCTCTGGCCGCAGACACTTGGTGGCCGTGAGACCCCAGACGAAACGCCTGGCCTGCCAGCCTCGGCCTCCTCACCTGTAAAAGGGGGATGTCAGGGGACCCAAGTGGGATCCTGCTGGCAAGGCATTTCGCCAGGCTCCAAGTGCTGTGTAAGCCCCTCACGTGCTCCAAAGGGGCCAAACTTCTCCATCAGTCTGAAGCTATGAAGGGTCACAGGCCCCTGCAGCCCCCACCCTGCGCCCCCTCGGCCTGGGGGCTGCCTTTCCCCGGGGAATCTCCCTGGGGCTCCTGCCCATCAGCTCCCCTCTCTCCTAAAGGTGCCCAAGGCCCCGGTTCCTTTTCTCTCGGGTTCCCGGCGTCCAGCACAGGCTCAGCAGGTGAGCCCTCTGCCACCTCCGTGGGCCCGGACCCCGCCCGCCCCCTCCGCCCCGTCTCTGCGGCCGCTCCTCGCCCGGGCCTGCCGGTCACTCAGTGGCCGAGGGGCGAGGCCGTGGCCTTTCTGAGCGCAGAGCGCCGGCTCCCGGCTCCCGGCTCCCGGCTCCTGGCGCCATCGCACTGCAGGAGGAAGGGCTTTCGTCCTTGCGACAATCCCCAAGGGTGCCGGTCCCTGATTCATGAGACCGAGGACAGAGGAAATAAGCCAGGCCCGGCAGCATCACTGACCGCTTTCTCCCACCGAGTCCCGGCCGCCGGCGGCGCAGGCCACTCGCTGACAATCCTATTTGTCTCGCGAAGCCTGGCGCATGCGGCTTCTGAAGGCAGTGCTCCCCGGGAGCACTCGGCCTCCGGGACAGAGGCCCGTTCTTACCTTTTAACCCAGCCTCTGCTCCTCCCGAAGTCTAACAATGACCTCATCACAGCCGCTCACCCAGAGCCGGGAGGAATTCACATCAGGGCAATCGCAGGCTTTAGAATAATACACACGACATAAAAACGTCTGCGCAGCGGGCCAAGAAAAACAGCTTTGTGTTTGGAGGAAGCGCTGTGGTCGGGATGATGTCATCAGAAAGCGTCAAGTTAATTTCCTGCAGTTACATCCTCCAGGAAATCCAGGAGCTCGGCTCGATCCCAAACCCAAGAAGCCATTTTTGTCCATAACGGCTAATTAAGGAGCCAGATGGAGGATACGTTTGGGGCCGTCGGGAGGGAGGCCTTTCTCCTAAGTCCCAGAGATCAGATTTCATTATTAAAGATTTGGGGCATTAATGGGATCAAAAGAAACCGCCCCCAGGTAACCTGAAGTCTCTCCACTGGCACTAGGGGATGGAACGGAGATCTAAGAAGGCTGGGAGTCGGCCTCCAGCCCCGTCCAGATCTCTGCGTCCGTGGGCCCCCAGAGGGGGTTGGAGGCCCACCCTCCTCCTCAGTCACTGGCTCTGCCGGGCATCAGTCACAGAGCCTCTGCCTCCCCATCTGTAAAATGGATCCTCCCCTTCTCCAGGCTTACACCCCATGGTTCCTTCACTGGCTTGTCCAAGGACACACATGAAATGGTAGTGGTGGTAGCGCTGGTGGTGGGAGTAACAGTGTAGACACAGTAGCAGTGCCAGTGGTAGTAGCGCTGGTGGTGGGAGTAACAGTGTAGACACAGTAGCAGTGCCGGTGGTAGTAGCGCTGGTGGTGGGAGTAACAGTGTAGACACAGTAGCAGTGCCGGTGGTAGGAGCGCTGGTGGTGGGAGTAACAGTGTAGACACAGTAGCAGTGCCGGTGGTAGGAGTGCTGGTGGTGGGAGTAACAGTGTAGACACAGTAGCAGTGCTGGTGCTAGTAGTGCTGGTGGTGCTGATGGTCTGAGCAGAGGCACAGCAGCCGCAGCCATATGGAGCGTGTCCAGTTCTGACGGTGTTCAAGGCCCGGGTGCTTTACATCTTCCCTCATTTACCCCCCACCACGACCATTATCGTTATACAATTATCCCCATTTTACGGCTGAGAACACCGAGGTGGGGGCTTGCTCAGGGTCACAAGCTTGCTCGACCGCGGCTTACTGCTCTGGCCGCTGAGCCACCGACCGCCCACCAAGTTTGGAACTCCAAGAGACGGAGGCAAAAGTCAGAATTTGAACCCAGGACCCCAGCTCCAGATCCAGTGCTTCTCATGAGGAAATGGGACGGACACAAGGACAAGGAGCACACTCCCTCTGCACAGTTCAGGGGCAGTTTCTAATGGCAGCCAAGCGAGAAGGGAGGAAGCGCACGGGCCCAGGTTAAGATGACCTTAGTGCAAATCCTGCCTCAGAGTCACTTCCCCTCTGCCTGCCTCACTTTGCCCTTCTGTAACATGGGTCTAGCTCATTGTGAGCACTCACCCCAGAGAAAGGGGCTGTGGAAGGAGCCCCACCCCCACTCTAACGGAGCTGCCGTCCTTCAAGTGACCGTGACCCCCAGTGACCAGCCCTTCATGACTATGGCCAACTATGGCCGACTCCCAGACGGTTCACATGACACTGGCTTAAAGTCAGAACAGACTAAGCAGAAAGCAGCCCAAGAGCGAAGAAGGGAGGGAAGGGAGCAAAAGCTTCCAGGCTCCACGGAGGCTTTCCCCAGACGGATCCCTCACTCGGACTGAGGAGGGGCCTCCTCGGGGGTCCTCCAGTCCAGCGCCTTCACTGGGGGTGCTTCGGAGGGGCTCCCTGCTCTTAGGCTCCTCTCCTCTCTTCTCCCATCTCCCTCCTTCCCTCTCTTCTCCCGTTCCTTTTCTCCTCCCTTCTCTTTCCTTCTCCTCTCTCCTTTCCTCTCCTTTTTCACCGAGCTGTCACCTCCTGCAATGTCCCCGCAGCCTCCTCTGTCACCGTCAGCAGGGGCAGGCACACGTCTCAGCACTGCCCCCTGCCCGTCGCGTCTCTGGTTTCCCCAGGAAGGCCTGGAACGCCTGTCCCAGCTCCTGCCCATCCCAGCTCCTGCCCCTGCTCTCCTTTGTGCCCTAAGGACCGTCCTGGCTCCCTCCTGTCACGCCGAGTGTCTCTGAGTGCCCAGAACTGGGGAACTTTGCTCCCTGATGACGGACCCCCCGCCTCTTGTGACTCTGGACCTGCTTTTCTAAGTGTTTTTGCACGGCAGGTGGCCTTTGCCTCTGTCTTGGACCGCTCCCATTGCCGGATGAAAGGCGACCCGATGTTTTTAGCACCATCTCCGATCTTTCTGAGGCAGATGGGCCTTCTCGGGCCTGGCAGAAGTGTGCCCGCACTCGGGCCTGCCTGCGGCTCCTCTGACGTTCAGTGTTTGTTTTCTGTTGGTTTTGCTCATCTGAGCGTCTCTCATGTTAGCAGAGGAAGCTGTAAGGAAACAGGGTCTGCTGAAGAACACGCCAAGTGAATGGAGCATCCAGGGCAACGAGGTGGTACAGTGGGGAGAGCACTGGGCCTGGAATCAGCGGGGCCCGAGTTCAGATCTAGCTGGGTGACCCTGGGCAGGTCCTGTAAGCCAGTTTCCCTCGGTTTCCCTCAAGCTCCTAGCACTGACAGCCATCAGTCCCAACACATGTGCACCCTTCAGACCGTGGGCATGTGTGTAACAGGGGCAAGAGCTTCCTGCATGGGCTGTGGGGCCCACAATGTTCCCCACGGAGGGCACAGAGGGTCCGGTAGTGAGGGACAAACCGGCCTGTCCTGTTCTTCCTGGTGGGCACCTCTGAGCCCTCCTGGCCTCACTACTGCTCCCCCACTGCCCACGGTGGGCCTCTCTGGATGGCCCATTCATGTAAACTGGGGCAGGAAGTCCAGACTGTTAGGGAGGCTCTGGAAGAAAAAGCTCAGCCCTCAAAGGTCAACTTGAAGATTTGGGGAAACGGCCAGAAAACAAAACTAGGATAGGCACGTAAATGTGTGTCCTGGATGTTTCCAGCAGAGGACCGACCCACAGTCAGGGCAGGAACCAGCCGAACGCCGGGAGGCTCCATCACACTACTCGGGACGCACCCGGCACCCACAGCAGGGCTTCTCCGGCTCTTCCCCCTCGTGACCCTTTCCCTCCAGACCACTTTTACATGACCCCAAATGTGCATATAAGACAGGCTGCAAATCAAACATTCACTGATAATAAATCTTAATTTCATGACCCCACATTCAGTTATCAAACCCCATAGGGGGTCAGGACCCCCAGATTAGAATCTGGGAACTAAAGGATTCCCCTAAACAGCAAGAAAGCAGCACGGCGGATCTCCGGGAGCCGAGGCCTGCAGGCCGGGGAGACCCTACGTGGCGGAGCTGGGGCGCAAGCCTTCCAGAAGCATGCCGCAGTCCCGTGCACGGACCAAGGCTTCCCACCTTCAGAGGACCCAGAGAAAGGAAAAGGCCCCGAGGAGAGTGGCCAAGGTGACTCAACTTTCAGTCACGGGAACCTCTGAGAAAAGACCCCCTGGCATTTTTTTCCAGAACGGAGAGAATGGCCCCAAATCTCGGAAAATGGCAGCCAGCTGCTCTCTGGCTTCCCACAGAACAGAGAAAGGGAAATGTGTTCCACTAGCCCTACAAGTGCCCAAAACAGAGAGCCCAAAGTCCTTCCCAGAGAGGGGCTTGTTAAAATTTCCTTCCTCTATGTCTCTAAAACCTGACTTAGCAATGCATCAGCCTGGCTGATGGGGAGGGAGGAAACTGGCCCAATGACCCTGCAGGGTCCCCTCTGGTCCTTAGACTTCACCGATTTGCTGGAAATGCACAGACGCTGAGCTCTACAAAGCTTATAACACCAGCCGGGATGAAATGCCCCACTAGGAAGGGAAAAGAAAATCAATGATGGCTTTTTTCTTTTTAAAAAATACCAACTGCTCGACTGATACTTTGCCAGCTATTGGGGCATAGCCCCATTCACCAACCTCAGGGGAGATCCATGAGCTGAAGTTTTAATAATAGATCAACATCTTAATTGTTGGATATTTTCATGGGATCAGCCACACGTGAGTTAGGAACAAAGCTCAGCCTTTGAGCTTCACACTTCCACCATGACTTTTTTATTTTATTTTAATCATTTGTGGTGGAATTCTCTCTTAAAAGCACCACAAACACACACACTCACTTACGCACACTGACACACAGACTCTCACACTCACGCACACACACTCACACTCATGCATGCGCACACACACATCCCTCTTCTTGTCCAATGCTGCGAGTGAGCATGGCTACTGCGGGGCCAGACCTTGCTCCGGCCGCACTCAGTGACCACAGTCCACACGCTCGGGGTCCTTGCCTCAGCTTTTCACATCTCTCCTCTCGGCAAATCCCATTAATGTGTCACTGTGCTTCTCTCTCCCGCCTGCTTCCTGATTGGCCATTTCTAACCAACTGCGATTCACCCAAAAAGTTGAACAAGGGCTCCATGAGGGCCCGGGGCCTGACTGAGCCTGGTGCAGAGACTTTGTGGCTGACAGCTCCTCCAGTGCAGAACAGCCAGGATTAAGCAATCGCTAACGCACGCCTGGAAATCGCGGCACTGATAGAACGCGAGGAATGAGCTCTGAAAGCGTTGCTGCCAGTGACGCTCTTATACCCGCACCGTGACCCGCGGCGCCTTCCGACACCACCTGCGCTCCTCCGCTCATCGCGGACGCCGTCACGCCCGCTGTGATTCCCTCACAGACTCCCCGGCTCTGGGATGACCAGGGCCTCACCCTCCGCAGGGTCGGACAAAGCCCAAAGGAGCCGCCGGGCCCTGCTGAAGTGAAGCTGCCTCTGTCCCAAATCCCAGCACAGTGACCCCGAAGAGACTCGGACATGGTATAGAGGAAAGAACAGCCCAACTGCCTTGTGCCTTCTCCCCCATGGGTGGGGGGGGGGTCCGCCATGACCCCCAGCTCATCACTCCTACCTCTCGGTCCTTGAGCTTCATGGCCAGCACCAGCTGGTGTCTGTGGTTTGTGAGGGCCTCCCGGTAGTTTCCTTTGGAGAAGAATGCCGAGCCCAGATTGCCGTGCGCTCGGCATTCACCCGTCTGGTCACCTGGGGCAGAGAAGCAAACGGAGAGCTGGTGAGTGCCATGTGGAGGGGCCTCCCAAGGAAAGAAACGCCCATTTCCTCCGAGGACTCTAAGCCCTGGCTCGTTCTCCCTTGGGAGAAGGATTCTTTCCCAGGACCCAGGCCAGAAAGGTGCGGAACTCCACCCCAGACGAGGAACTTCGGCCATAAGGACCACAGGGCACGGCAGAGCGTGGGGCCGAGGCTCACGGAAACAAGAGGTTAAACCCTTCGCCATGAGCCAGATGCTCTGTGGGCCTCCTCGCTGCTTTGCCCATGACCCTTCACCCTGAGCGGGGAGCCAGCAGGCACGTTTAGCCCTTGGATCCCTCTCAGTCCTGATTTGGGACTGAGGTTCTACAAAATGCAGCTTGATCCAAAGCCTTACATGCAGTAGGCACATAATGTTTGCTAAACTGGAGGTCTCAGGCATCAGCCCATGGCTGTGACTATTTGCTGAGATGTCTTCAAGGGGAGCAGAGCCCGACAGACACAGACTGGCATGAGCAGTCCCAGCCCAGTGCCCAAACCTGCAGAACCCCACTTAGGACACGCAGCTCATCATCCCGGGGACATTTCCCTAACACACAGATACCCGCCCCCTCGGTCATGTCCTCTGAACAGAAAGCCTGGACAGAGAGATGAGCCCCTGTAGTTGCCCGGGGTCCCTGGGGCCATACCTAAGGTCTTGGCTACATCCAGATCCTGTTGCATATAGCCAGTGCTTTTCTCTGTGTTGCCCAGGGACCAGTAGGCGCTGCTCAGGGCGGAGAACACGGAGCCCCTGAGCTTCAGGCTGCACGTGCCGATCTTCAGGGCGGCTTCCAGGACCACCACGGAGGCACCGTGATGGCCGGCCGTCAGCAGCTCCTGGCCGACCACCGACACCACCACGAAGGGGCTCTTGTCCAGTTTCATCTTCTGAAGCTGCTGGTAGGTGGGCTCGAGGGACTCTGAAAAGGGAAAGGACGGAGGAGATCAGAAACAAGCGGCAGCGGCCCCCAGCACCCACGCCCACCCTGGCAAGAGCCCTCACGAAGGAAGGGCCTGCTGTGGGCCAGGACCTCCTGCCACAGCCCCCGAGGGCTCCCTGGCAGCTGGAAGGGACTACGGCTCCTGCCCCAAGCGGCCCAAAGGAGGGAGGCCCCAACGATGGTGGTGTCCAGAAAGGGGAGGAGGAGGAGAGCCAGAGACTCTCAGCAGAAGTGGGAAGCGGGGAGAGCCCAAACAAGGCCCTGGGAAGGGCAAGATCGAATCTGGCTAAAGCCCAGAGGACATGGGCGAGGCTGGAAAGGATGAGGAGTCAGGGCTGCCCCACAGGCTCCTGGGAGCTGGAGGCTCTGGGCGGGGGGAAGGCCCATCCCCACCTGGGCCGGGAGGTTCCCAGACATAAATATCGACAAATATGCCCGTGACCTCGAGCCCAACCCCCCTCCCGGCCACCCGTGTCCTCCATAAGGCAGAAGCTCCCCCGAAGCCCCACTGCCCCCTGACCCAAACGCTCCTTGATGAGCCACGTATATCCCCCCCAGTGCCCTCACACAAGATACACACAAAACCTACGTGTCTGCAGGTCCATATTCAGGTACATCTATGGAAATACCCCAGGGAGACCATGTATAAAGAACATTTCCCATGAACCCAAGCAAACACTGTAAAAACGTGAAAACATATGTGAAAATATTATTTGCATTTCACAGATAAACAAGATAAACAAAAAAAGAGACTTATCTTAAGGTTTCACACTTGGGAACCATCGGCACTGAGCTTTCTCATGTGAAAAAAAGCAAGAAAAGGAGAGAATGTGTGAGACAGACAAGGAGAAGAATAAAAGCAGATAATGTGGGGCACTAGGGGGCGCAGGGGATAGAGCACCAGCCCCAAAGTGAGGAGGACCTGAGTTCAAGTCCGACCTCAGACACATAACCCTTCTTAGCTGTGTGATCCCGGACAAGTCACTTAACCCCAATGGCCTCAGCAAAGAAAAAAATTTTAAAAGGCAGATAATGTGTGAACAGAGAAAAATTTGGATCTGGATCTATCAAAATATATGGATCTGGATTTTGAGTAAATGAAGAACAGTGATTACAGAACTTTCTCAAACTTTCAGGAAGCAAAAGGGAAAGCAGCTCCCGAGCTCTGCTTTGTACAACTGGATGACGTGAGTCAATTAGCAGAAACCAGGGAATTTGCATACAAGAGACAGTTAATAATTGCATTCAGAAAATATGTATTAAGCACCTCTGATTTACAAAGGCCGCTGTGCTCTCGAGGAGATCCAAAGGCTAGGTAAGATAAATCCCTGCCCTCAAAGGGCTCAGATTTCAGTAAGGAGACAAGACCCAAGAGGAGGAAATTCCTGGGGTCCAAAACCAAGTCCTGTGGGAGGCGAGAACGGATGAGAAGCGTCAGCCACAACGATCCTGGGACGTGAGTGTCTGGGATACAGTATCACGCCCAGGCTTGATCATGGAAGTCAGCAGAATAAAGCTAGTGTTGTAGCTTTGAATTAGGGCAAGATGAGGGGTAGGTAGTGTGGTTCTCCACCAAGCCTCCAGCTGGGGCCACTTCTGTCGCCCCAGAAATCATCTGGGGAAGGGCCGAGACCTGAGATAGAGAAAGTCCCTCCAGTGGGAGGAAGCTGAAGGGGCTTCGAGGTCCGGCCTCCGGGGAAGCCACAGTCAAGTCAGTCAGAGAGTGAGTGACAGGGGGATATGAGAGAGAGAAGGGGGAGTCCAATTACTGAAGTGCTCAAAGACGTTGAGCATGAGCAGATAAACCAATAGGGACATTTAATAACAAAAGGCAATATGGCCCCCAGATCAACTAAAAGAGCCCAGATAGCCATGAATAAATATTTCAAGACAAAGGAAAATGAATTAACACTTGATGAAACGGAGGATGTTGTGGATTCCCAAGAGAGCATGGAACCCTGGTGGGATGTTCCTGAATGGTTTAAAAGAGAAACAAACATCGGGAGAGTGGAATTTACAGCCGGCACAGCAGAAATAATTGGCAGACGAGAAAAACTCGGATTCACGGTGGCAAAGAAACAAAAGAGAAGATTACTGATTGGAAAGGCAGACACACAGAAGGACAGCTGGAAAAAGAGAAGCGACAAGCAATAATGTTAAAAGAAAACATGATCTCCTTACAGGCAAAATATATTCTGAAGATGGCATCCAAAGAAATAACTTGCTCTCCGAAGAATACGACTCGAAGAAACTTATCATGATGCAAGAAATATTTTTAATAAAGCTGTCTAGAATTTCAGAACACAGAAAACAAACTGCAGTAGAAAGAACCCGCAGATTGCCTCCAGAAGAAAAAGAAAAAAGCCGAGTGCCACAAACTCCAACCCATACAGTGGTCAAATTGAACAATTCTGATGACAAACGCCACGTTCTGCAAGCAACCAGGAGAAAGATCATCAAATACAGGGGAAAGACATTTGAATGCAGGGAGAAAAAAGCCACTAGATTTTCCTCTAGAGCTATTTCTAGCTCAATTTCTCTTGTTCTATGTTCTAAGATCCTTAACAGCTCTGATATTCTATGCCGGAGGAAGGGAACAGGGAGGGAGCCTCTCGGCCCCAAACTGCTACCTTCCTCACTCGCCACGCTGACACCTTGTCCCAGGCTCAGCTCCTCTGCACCAGACTCAGATATAAAAAGCACAATATTTGCAAATCCATAAAAACAGAGAGAACTGCTTATTATAAGCATGTCACAGTTTATGACAAGATGATATGTCTGCCATATATATCTATTCTCCTTCACAATTCTATTTTAAAGCATCATTTGGAAAGGATACGAGCTAGAAATCAGGACAACAGCAGGGGGAGAGGCTGTTTCTCCACGAGGGTTGGCAGGGCAGCCACAAGAACAGCTGGGGAAGGATCAGGGGTCAGGTCCCAGCGCCCGTAAGACGGCTCGGGGCTGCTGGCTTATGGGTGCCACCTCTCCTCTCAGGAGCTATAAGAGGAGGAGAGACCAGAAAGGGGGGTTCTGGCTGTGCAGTTACAAGGGCTGGGTCGAATCCTGGTTCTGGGCCTGATGACGGGGGCCATGCTCTGTGCTGCCCAGCAGGAGGGGCCGGACTGAAGGCCTCCTCTTCCACATCCAAATGGCTGCACAATGTCCCTGGCCTTTTCCCCTTTTCCCTCAGGCTCTTCTGCTAAGCCCTGTCTAGCCCTTCCCTAGAAAAGGCTCCGACTGGCCATTCCCCGGTGCCACGCCGAAGGTTGCTGGCCAAGTGGACTGGGCTAAAACGCAGCTGTCACAACGTATGACTTCAAGCTCACTTCTGGACCCAGCAGATCTCTCCCAAGTCCTGTTACCATGGCAACCCCCAAATTGACCGAGGCCAGTGCTCTTCTTCCTTCAGTCAGATTTCTACAGTGAACAAAGAGCACTTTGACATCACAGGCAGGCCCATGAGTGAGTACCTGGTGCCCAGGACCACCATGGAGAGGTCCAATTAATGGGCTCACATCCAGGCGGAAGAGCCCAAAGTTTCCCCAACAGAGTGAAATCCCCCTGGAGGATTCAAAGCAGAAGCTGGAGGATCCCACAGGAATGAGGATGGGGCAATTCTGATGGACTCTCCAAACAGGATCAGAATCACAGATTCTCTGAGTCAGAAAGGACCTCAGGGGCCACAGGAGTCCAGAAGGGGAGCAAGATGGGCTTCAGGGGCCACAGGAGTCCAGAAGGGGAGCAGGATGGGCTTCAGGGGCCACAGAAGCCCAGAGTGGGACCTCAGGGCCAGTTACCCAGAGGGAGAGCAGGATGGGCCTCAGGGGCCACAGGGGCCCAGAGGGGGAGCAGGATGGGCTTCAGGGGCCGCAGAAGCTCAGAGTGGGACCCCAGGAGCCACAGGAGCCCAGACTGGACCTGAGGGGCCACAGCAGTCCAGAAGGGGGAGCAGGATGGGCCTCAGGGGCCACAGGAGCCCAGAGTGGGACCTCAGGGGTCCTAAGAACCCAGAGGGGGAGCAGGATGGGCTTCAGGGGCCACAGGAGCCCAGAATGGGAGCAGGATAGATCAGGGGCCACACTATCACCGTTACTATTTAATATTGTATTAGAAACGCTAGCTATAGCAATAAGAGCTGAGAAAGAGATTAAAGGAATAAGAATAGGCAATGAGGAAGCCAAATTATCACTCTTTGCCGATGACATGATGGTATACTTAGAGAACCCCAGAGATTCTGCTAAAAAGTTATTAGAAATAATCCACAACTTTAGCAAAGTTGTGTTATAAATAAACCCACATAAGTCATCAGCATTCTTATATATCACTAACAAAATCCAACAGTCAGAGTTACAAAGAGAAATTCCATTTAAAGTAACTACTGATAATATAAAATATTTAGGAATCTATCTGCCAAGGGAAAATCAGAAACTTTATGAGCAAAATTACAGACCACTTTTAACAAAATTAAGTCTGATCTAACCAATTGAAAATATTAAATGCTCTGGATAGGGCGAGAAATATAATAAAGATGACAATATTACCTAAACTAATCATTTATTTAGCGCCATACCAATCAGATTCCTAAAAACTATTTTAATGACCTAGAAAATAACAACAAAGTTCATATGGAAAACAAAAGGTCAAGAATTTCAAGGGAATTAATGAAAAAAAATCAAATGATGGTGGCTTAGCTGTACCAGATCTAAAACTATACTATAGAGCAGCAGTTACCAAAACTATTTGGTATTGGCTAAAGGAATAGATTAGTTGATCAGTGGAATAGATTAGGTTCAAGGGATAAAAACAGTCAACAAATATAGCAACCTAGTCTTTGACAAACCCAAAGATCCCAGCTTTTGGGATAAGAACTTACTGTTTGATAAAAATTGCTGGGAAAATTGGAAACTAATATGGCAGAAACTAGGCATTGATCCATACTTAACGCCAGACACCAAGATAAGGTCAAAATGGGTTCATGACCTAGGTATAAAGAATGAAATTATTAATAAATTAGAGGAACATAGGATAGTGTACCTCTCAGACCTGTGGAAGGGGAAGGTTTTTATGACCAAAGTAGAACTAGAGATCATTACTGATCACAAAATAGAAAAATTTCGATTATACCAAACTGAAAAGTTTTTGTACAAAACAAAACTAATGCAGACAAGATTAGAAGGGAAGCAATAAACTGGGAAAATATTTTTACAGTCAAAGGTTCTGATAAAGGCCTCATTTCCAAAATATATAGAGAATTAACTCTAATTTATAAAAATCAAGCCATTCTCCAAATTGAAAATGGTCAAAGGATATGAACAGACAATTTTCAGATGAAGAAATTGAAACTATTTCAGTCATATGAAAAGATGCTCCAAGTCATTATTAATCAGAGAAATGCAAATTAAGACAACTCTAAGATACCTACACACACCTGTCAGATTGGCTAAGATGACAGGAAAAATAATGATGATTGTTGAGGGGATGTGGAAAACTGGGACATTGATTCATTGTTGGTGGAGTTGTGAACTAATCCAACCATTTTGAGAGTAGTTTGGAACTATGCTCAAAAAGTTATCAAACTGTGCATACCCTTTGATCCAGCAGTGTTACTACTGGATTATATCCCAAAGAGATTATAAAGAAGGGAAAGGGACCTGTATGTGCACGAATGTTTGTGGCAGCCCTTTGTAGTGGCTAGAAACTGAAACTGAATGGATGTCCATCAGTTGGAGAATGGCTGAATAAATTGTGGTATATGAAAATTATGGAATATTACTGTTCTGTAAGAAATGACCAACAGGATGATTTCAGAAAGGCCTGAGAGACTTACATGAACTGATGCTAAGTGAAATGAGCAGGACCAGGAGATCATTATATACTTCAACAACAATACTAGATGATGACCAGTCCTGATGGATCAGGCCATCCCTCAGCAACGATCAACCAAATCATTTCTAATGGAGCAGTAATGAACTGAACTAGCTATACCCAGAAAAGAACTCTGGGAGACGACTAAAACCACTACATTGAATTCCCAGTCCCTATATTTATGCACACCTGCATCTTTGATTTCCTTCACAAGCTAATTGTACAATAATTCAGAGTCTGATTCTTTTTGTACAGCAAAATAATGTTGTGGTCATGTATACTTATTGTGTATCTAAGTTATATTTTAATATATTTAACATCTACTGGTCATCCTGCCATTTAGGGGAGGGGGTGGGGGGGTGGGGTAAGAGGTGAAAAATTGGAACAAGAGGTTTGGCAATTGTTAATGCTGTAAAGTTACCCATGTATATATCCTGTAAATAAAAGGCTATTAAATAAAAAAAAAAAAAAAAAAAAAAAAAGGATAGATCAGGGGCCACTTAATCCCAATCTCATCACTGGATGGTTTGTGGACACCAAGGCCTAGAGAATGAGGTGGCATGCCCCAGTCACATAATCAGGAGGCAGCAGAACCAGGATTCAGATGCCAGCTCTTTGTTCCAAATTCATTGTCTTTCCACGGGCCTGTGGAATGCCCAGCCTTGGCTGATGACCCTGAGGGAGGGAGAGCTCACTGATTCCTAGGACTGAAGCCACTGGGGGCTGTCCTCAGTGCTCAGCCCATTGCTCCTGTCCCTGTTCTCTCCAAGTCCTCTTCCCATCAAAGCTCTCACGTCCTCCCTGGCTCTTCTCTCCAGGTTTTCGTGGATCCCCTCAGGACATGAATTCCAGCTCCTTTCTCACCCTTGCCCCAGCCTGTCATGGTCCTTCCTCAAATACAGCATCCAGAGCTGAGCAGGCACAGCTGGGGAGACCCTTCCCCTGTGGTCCCAGGGACCTGCTCCCTTCTCAGAGCTCCCCGGAGCTCTTAGCACTGGGGACTTAACACAGGGGTTCCCAGCCACTGAAATGCCCGTTCTTTCTGAGATGAACTTCTCTCTGGGTCAGCTGGGCCACACGCCTCATTTTCAGGGGAGAGAATCAGGGCTCTGACAGGACAGTGATCATCTCAAGACCACAAAGTCAGTTGGAGGCTGAGCTGAAAGTAGCAGTTCAAGGCCAGTCCCTGGTCTCTGATCTTTCAACTAAGTGTCACTGGTGTGTATTTATTCCATAGGAAAGCCAAGTTCTGGGTGCATTCAACACATTTAATCATAAAGACAACCGCCCCCCTCCCCCAATAACAGCCTACAAAGGCCTTGGAGTGAACTGTTGAGCACCCAAAAATACATGTATGAACTGCCACTCCGAATTTCCCAGCACTACCCAGGAGAAAGCATGGTCACTCAGTGAGCACAGGGAAAGCGAGCCCCAGGACAGAGTCTTGGCTCTGACACTTGGGGGCTTTGTGGCCCTGAATGAAGCACTGAACCTCCTGAACCTCAGTTTCTCCATTTGTAAAATGGAAAAATAACAGGATGGCCTGTCTTATTAATAAGGATGTTATGAAAAAAGAACTTTTAAAACTAAAAAGCACTTATGTAAAGCTACCAATTATTGTTATTATCATAATAAGAAAATTCTGACTATTAGTGCAAGAGAATTGCCTCAAAGTAAAAGTTGAACTCTTAACAGGGAAACAATCTTCAGGCTTTAGGGGCCTGGAACATGCACCTGTGGCAGCTGGGGGTTTGGGTGGTTTTCTTCCTCTGGCCTTATAAAATGTGGGGTGCCAAACTGACTGGAGGAGGCCCAGAAATCCTCACTAACTTAGCCTGGCCACCCTGGGGGTCAGTCTTTAACCCTCATGGGAAATAGGGCCCCAGCACTCTGCTTCTCTCTCACCGTTCTCTCAGCATCAAGCACTCCCTTCACGGAACCAGTCAGTCTTCCTGATCTGGTACCAGGGGTGCTCCCAAACTCCTCTCTTCCAAAACGCCAGCCACCTCTCCTGTTTGCTGACTGAGCTGAGGCAATGCAGGGCTCCAACTCTAAGCCCTAGGGCCGGCTCAGGATCCGGGTTCTGCCTTGTGCTAGCTGTGTGCCCACGAATGAATGAATGAATGAATGATATTTATGAAGCATTTACTGCTATAGCTAAGAGCGGGGGATAATTTAAAGTGACAGAATATTTACTCAAAAAGCTTACATTTTAATAGAAAGGCAATGACCCGTACAAGGGAGAGGTGATCAGGAAAGGAAATTTTGTTCTGAAAAGGAAGAATAAGCTGCAGTGTCAGAGAGAGAATGAGATGGCCTGGGGACAGGGCTGAGTGACGAGTGAGACTGCTAGGACCCAGAGAGAGTAGCCAGCTGGGCTCCCAACTCTGCCAAGGCCCGGGGCACGGATTCAGAAAAACCTATGGGTGGAAGTCTAGTCCCAAAGCGGTCCCTGTGGCGAGCAGCTGGGGAGGAGCAGGGGGGCAGCTGGGAAGGAGCTGAGGAGGAGCAAGGGGACAGCTGGGGAGGAGCAGTAGGGCAGCTGGGGAGGAGTGGGGTGGCTCAATGAGACCGAGATGAGCTGGAGAACCGTCTAGCCTTAGGCTGCAGCAGCCTGGAATGGAGCTTTCTACATAGCAAGCCCTTGGCGCACGGTTTCCCATTGATTTATCAAAGCTTTCTATAATGTAAGCTGCCATCACATGATTAAACGAAACAACAATTTGGAGGGGCAGTTAGTTTTGGGGTTGCAATATTTTAAATAAGCAAAGAGCAGTAAGATGCAGCTGTGTGAGAATGTCACAAGTTCTGTGTTGAAGCACATTATATTAAGGGCATTAAGGGCCCAGGAGCACAGAGTGCCAGTCCTGGAGTCAGGAGGACTAATCTTCTGAGTTTGAATCTGGCCTCTGATACTTACTTCCTAGCTGGGCGAACCTGGACCAGTCCCTGACCCTTGTTTGCCTCGGTTTCCTTATCTGTAAAATGAGCTGGAGCAGGAAATGGCAAAGCACTCCCGTATCTTTGCCAAGAAAACCCCAGATGGAATCACACAAAGAGTCGGACGTGACTGAAAAACAACTGAACTGAAAATATCATACTGGGAGTAAAATACAATATAATGTAATATAATAAATGCAACCCAATATAACCTATAATAAAGCATTAACAGTGGTACCACAAAGAAACACTGGGAGGAGCAACGTGGCGCAGGGGATGTCTGCCTTCCTGTTATCTGCTCTATTCCCATCACTATTATGATCATTATTATTCTCCTCCCCATGGGAGAAGGCATTTTAATGACAGAAAATGTCTCATCTCAAAGTAATGATTCTACCAGTGGAATTCCATGTACCATCATCTTCATTAACAAACGGTTACTGAGTAACTAGGCTGTGCAGACCACGTGCAAAACATGGATGGAAGAAGTGAGAGCAAGACATCTTCCTGTGGTCCTTCCAAGAAAAACAAAAAACAACGACAAAGAACCTGAGTTCCTCAGCTATACAAGCAAAAAGTCTGCATTGGCCAATCATTCCCTTTCCCTTTAATTAGCATTTCTGGCCCCGTTTCCAAAAGCTGAGAGAGATGCTGCAAAAGCCGGAGGAGAAAAGCTGTTCTAAGGACCAAACTGAAGAGGAACCTTAGTGAACAAAGAGATTTCTGGTGTGTCAGTAAGGTGAGAAAATGGAGAAAATGCCACAAAAGCCGGGAAACCAAAAGTTCAAATTAAACAAAAAAGAAGAAGGATAAAAATGGTGCGTTACACTTGTTTTTTTTCAGTTCCATTTCTCTTATGGGTCCCTTCCTCCTGGAGGGAACTCGATCACCTCTATAGACGGGATCAGGGCTTATTCGGTCTCTGTGGGATGTGCTCCAGGAAGGGAGACCCTACTACCTCTTAAGTGGACTGTGTCATATTCTTCACCTCAAAGAGGACCCTGGCATCCAGGAAGCAAAGTCCTGACATGCAATGAATCAGATGGGAGGGAGCGCTAAGCAAAGCCACCTGCCTCCCTCTCCCCTCTGGAGCCATCTGGGTCCAGTGGCCAGATATGGATCAGCACGGCTGGAGACAGGCCCTGGAGGCAGTGGGAGACCTTGGCCCTTTTAAGCTCAGGTCTTGGTCTGACTGAGGCAGCTCCCATTCAGGGATTAAGGCTAGGGAGCAATTGAGGCAAAGAATCTCCTCATACTTCAAAAAAAAAAATCTAAATCAATGAATGAATCTGGAAGGAGGGAAGGAGAGAAGGGAGGGAGGGAGAGAGGGAGAGGAGGGAGAGAAAGAGGAAAGGAAGGAGGGAGGAAGTTTTCCAACTGAGCAGTTCCAATCTATGAACCATTTCTACTCACAGAGGCTGTTATTTGTCCTTTGTACTTGAAGAGGACTATAACATCAGGGAAACAGTGCCATAACATGCAAGTGAATTGGATTTAAGTAGGGAAGGCTGTGCAAGGTTACCTGCCTCAATTTCCCCTCGAACCATCTGGATCCAGTAGCAAGATAAAGATAAAAATATATTGAATATTTCTGTTTTTCTTCATTTATTTGTGAGGCTTTTATGCTCTAATATAAGATTAGTTTTTGTGAAGTGCCATAAACAACTGAGGAATATGTAAACTCTTTTCTATTCCCACTGAAAACTTTGCCAAGTTCTATCACATTTAACTTTTTAAAAATTCTATGTATATCCTCTATGTCTTTATTCTGGTTATTTTTTAGTTAGAGCTACCTAAGTTCAAGGATGGTAAACTGGGTTCCTTCATTATAATATTTTTTTTATTGTCCAGTTCTCTCTACAATCTTTTTTCTTTAAGTGTTTAGATGTTATGCCATTTGATGTACATATATTTTGTAATGATATGAGTTTGTTGTCAATTGTACCTTTCAGCAAAATGTAATTTTCCTGTTTGTGTTTTTAAATTAAGTCTATTTTTTATATTTCTTTTTGGAGATCATGTCTACAACCACTGTTATTGTTTCTAAAAGATCTGGGCACTTTCTTTCATGATTTCTTGAAATATGATGTCTAGTCTCTCTTTTTTTAATCATAGCTTTCAGGCAGTCCAATGATATTTAAATTCTCTTTTTTTTTACTCTGTTTTTAGGTGATTTTTTTTTTGTTTTTACTACAAGATACCATACATTTTCTTCTGTTTTTTTCAATCTTTAATATTTCTTGTCTCATAGAGTCAATAGAAGTTAAAATTCTATTGGGTCAATTTTAATTTACAAGGACTTGTTTTTCTTAGATAAGGTTTTGTCTCTCTTGAATTGTTATTAATTTTCTTTCCAAATCTTTCTTCTATAGCTCTCATTTCTTCTCCCATTTTTTCCTCTAATGGTCTTATTTGATTTTTAAACTCATTTTAAGTTCTCTTTTTATATTCAATTCATCTCTTCTAATAATTCTGATTCTATTTATCCACAAGTTGTATACAGCTTTTCTTGACGTTTTTCTTGAAGATGTTCTAAAATCAATATCTTCTTCTGGGATTGCACATTGAGCATCCTTGTCACATAATAGTTCTTTATTATAGGATTCTTATGCTGACCTCAACTGGAAAGATGACTCATTTTCACTTTTTCTTAGAGTTTCTAAACAGAACACAATTTGGTGTGTTTTCTAGAATTTTGTGGAGAAGTCTGGGATAGTGGTGAGGAGCTCAACTGTTCTTGTTATTCCTATATCTTAGTTTAATCCTTAGTTTTACTTTATCCAAGAACTGCTTTCGCAGTAAGTTTCCACCTGGGCCTGAGTGTTTCTTTTTAACAAATTTGGATAACTATATTTCAATATAAATGCTTTCCTTTTGTAATCCTGTGCATTTTACTTTATGCTTTAAAAAATCATATTCTGGTCAAAGGATATGAAAAGACAATTTTCAGATGAAGAAATTAAAGCCATTTCTAATCTAATCTAATTCTAAAATGCTCTAAATCATTATTGATTAGAGAAATGCAAATTAGAACAATTCTGAGGTATTACTTCACATCTCTCAGATTGGCTAAGATGACAAGAAAAAATAATAATAAAGGTTGGGAGAGGATGTAGGAAAACTGGGACATTAATGCATTGTTTTGGAGGAATTGTGGACTGATCCAACTATTCTGGAGAGTGATTTCGAATTATGCCCAAAGGGCCATTAAACTGTGCATTCCCTTTGATCCACTAGGTCTGTATTCCAAAGAGATCATAAAAAAGGGAAAAGGACCCACATGTGCAAAAAATATTTCTGGCAGCCCTTTTTATAGTGGCAAAAAACTGGAAACTGAGTGGATGCCCATCAATTGGAGAATGGCTGAATAAGTTATGGGATATGAATGCTATGGAATAGTTCTATAAAAAACAATCAGCATCTGATTTCAGAAAAGTCTGGAAAGACTTACATGAACCGATGCTGACTGAATGAGTAGAACCAAGAGAACATTGTATACAGCAACAAGATTATGTGACGACCAACTGTGATGGATGTGGTTCTTCTAAACAATAAGCTGATTCAAGCCAATTCCAATGGTCTTGTCATGGAGAGTGTCCTCCACATCCAGAGAGAGAGAACCATGGAAACAGAATACAGATTGAAGCATAGTATTTTCACCTTTTTTCATTGTTGTTTGTTTTGATGGATTTTTTTCCCTTTCTCATGTTTTTTTTCCCTTTTGCTCAGATTTTTCTTGTGCAGCATGACAAATTTGGAAATATGTTTGGAAGAAGTGGACATGTTTAATCTATATCAGATTGTTTGCTATCTTGGGGAGAGGGAAGGGAGGGAGAGAGGGAGAAAAATTTGGAATGCAAGATTTTGCAAAGGTGAATGCAGAAAACTATCTACATGGATTTGAAAAAATAAAATACTATTTTAAAAATGAAGTGTGATTATAGCCTCAAAAAAATCATATTCTAAAGACTAGTACCCAGGTTTCACTGATATACCAATGGGCTCCCAGATTTAAAAAAAAGGCTAAGAACCCCAGCTATAGGGGTTATTCCTAATCCTTTGAAGGCTGAAAATTCCTTTCTAATTGAGGATAGAATACTTTGGGTAAATATGAACCACCATCAATTACTACCTCCCACCCCCAAGAAAATGTATTCATTTCCTTAAGATTAAATAAAATTAAAATTTCAGTCAACTATTTTTAGGGAAGTTTCAATCAAATGCAAATAAGCAGAGATAATTTTTTAATCTCTCCTCTCCCCAAAGATGCACACACATGTGCTTGTGTATGTGTGTGTTTGTGCTGCCTTGGTATTATACAGGCAATATTCTAGGCCCTAGAAATACAAAGACAAAACTGTCTTTCCCTTTGTTGAATTAATATTCTATTAGGGGTAAGATCAAGAACCCATAAAAGCAAATTCTAGGAGGAATTAGGAAGAGAGGGTTCAAAAGGGAAATTCTGTAGGAAGTAGCTTTGAATTCAGCTGGAGGAAGCTAAGCATTTTAAGAATCAAAGAGAAGGGAATACATTCCAAGGATGTGCAAAGGCACAATGTTAGATGGGAAACAAAACAGTAAAAAAACATTTGATGCAACCATGTCCTTAGGGAGCTCAGAGTCTCCTAGGGCAAGTAGATTATGTACGAGGATAAACAGAACATAAGACGAGGCATATAAGGAACAGCCCAGGAGAGATCCAAACAAAGGGTTTCCACATAGGGAAGCAAAAGTCGCTTTCACATGGAGGACCAAAAAGGCTTCCTGAAGCCTGAAGTGATGAAGAAGGTGACCCTTGGAAAAGAAAGGCTGTGGGAAGCAGAGAGTGGGAAAATGCTCTCCAGGCCTGAGGGGAGGGACGGGGTGGTAGGAAGGTTTGCCTGGAATGTAGAAAAGCGATAGGACCACTGCCACGGGAGAGACTGCCACAGGAGGGACACCGCCATGAGGGGGGACTCTGCCACGGGAGGAACACCCCCACGGGAGGGACACTGACACAGGAGGGACGCCACCACGGGAGGGACACCACCACGGGAGAGACACCGCCATGGGGGAGACACCGCCACAGGAAGGATGTCGCCAGGGAAGGGACGTCACCATGGGGGGGGGGAACACCACCATGGGAGGGACGCCACCACGGGAAAGACACTGCCACAGGAGAGACTGCCACGGGAGGGGCACTGCCATGGGGGGGACACCGCCACGGGAAGGACACCACCACTGGGGGGACACCGCCACGGGAGAGACTGCCACGGGAGGGACACTGCCATGGGGGGGACACCGCCACGGGAAGGACACCTGCCACGGGAGAGACTGCCACGGGAGGGACACTGCCATGGGGGGGACACCGCTATGGGAAGGACACCACCACTGGGGGGACACCGCCACGGGAGAGACTGCTACGGGAGGGACACTGCCATGGAGGGGACGCTGTCACAGGAGGGACACGGCCATGGGAGAGATTGCCACGGGAGGGACACTGCCATGGGGGGGACACCGCCACGGAAGGACACCACCACTGGGGGACACTGCCACGGAGAGACTGCCACGGAGGGACACTGCCATGGGGGACACCGCTATGGAAGGACACCACCACTGGGGGACACCGCCAC
Source organism: Sarcophilus harrisii (assembly GCF_902635505.1). NCBI lineage: Eukaryota > Metazoa > Chordata > Mammalia > Dasyuromorphia > Dasyuridae > Sarcophilus > Sarcophilus harrisii. The sequence goes on from NC_045426.1 coordinate 705,175,753, forward strand.
GGGAAGACTGCTACGGAGGGACACTGCCATGGAGGGGACGCTGTCACAGGAGGGACACGGCCATGGGAGAGATTGCCACGGGAGGGACACTGCCATGGGGGGGACACCGCCACGGGAAGGACACCACCACTGGGGGGACACTGCCACGGGAGAGACTGCCACGGGAGGGACACTGCCATGGGGGGGACACCGCTATGGGAAGGACACCACCACTGGGGGGACACCGCCACGGGAGAGACTGCTACGGGAGGGACACTGCCATGGAGGGGACGCTGTCACAGGAGGGACACGGCCATGGGAGAGATTGCCACGGGAGGGACACTGCCATGGGGGGGACACCGCCACGGGAAGGACACCACCACGGGGGGGACACTGCCACAGGAGAGACTGCCACGGGAGGGGCACTGCCATGGGGGGGACACCGCCACGGGAAGGACACCACCACTGGGGGGACACCGCCACGGGAGAGACTGCCACGGGAGGGACACTGCCATGGGGGGGACACCGCCACGGGAAGGACACCTGCCACGGGAGAGACTGCCACGGGAGGGACACTGCCATGGGGGGGACACCGCTATGGGAAGGACACCACCACTGGGGGGACACCGCCACGGGAGAGACTGCTACGGGAGGGACACTGCCATGGAGGGGACGCTGTCACAGGAGGGACACGGCCACGGGAGAGATTGCCACGGGAGGGACACTGCTACAGGGGGGACGTCGTCACAGGAGGGACATGGCCATGGGAGAGATTGCCATGGGAGGGATGCCGCCACCGGAGGGACACTGCCACAGGGTTCCCTCCACCAAATAAATACTCCTTAGACACTGACTGAATTACTGAGGGAGCGCACCAAGATCAGTGGCAAGGCTGGTGTGTGGTCCCGTTTCCTGTGTCTGAGGTTGCCTCATTAGCTGGGAATCCCAGATATTAGCTTTATTTTGTGTGGAATACGCAATCTTAGGAGAGCTGTTGGGGTGTCTAACAGGCCTCTGGAGGCAGGACTTTGGCCTATCCCTGTTATTTCAGTATTTTCCATAGCCTTACCTCGCATGGGAGATTTCATGGCCGCTTCCACCATCCCAACGAGAAGCTGCAGACTCTTGGGATCCTGGGCCAGGCCTGATGCAAAGGCTGCCAGAGCATCTGCATGGCGTCCAAGATACTGGAGGGCAACACCCTGTCGGAAGTATGCCTGGGAATATAAGAGAGGAGACACTTTAAGCAGGAGAGCAGCAAGACTTACAATGCCATGAAATGACAAACCGGCGACCCGTCTGAGATAAGAAAGAGCTCGGCCGAATGAAAGGGCCGGCATGTTCTTCTTCTCCCCAGAGCAGAGACCGAGAGGCAGCCACTTTGTGTCCAAGAGGATCACTCTTGTTACTCTGATGGGCTCAAGGACTTGTGAGCTAGAAATCTTATTCCATGCAACAATACCCGCAATTGCCAACTACAGAGAGGAGCTACAAAGACCAAAATAAATCAGTGCCACGCGGGGGGTACCAGACTAGGGAGATGGCACAAGAGCAAGCGCGTTCTCGGGGATGACTCTGGCCCCTTCTTTCCTCACCGCCTCTCCCCTCACGCCTGGCAGCCTGTTCCGTGCATGGAAGATACTTTTTTTCTCACTTCCACATCCCAGAATTCCTCACCAGCTCCTGGTACCTCACCTCCCCAAGCCATTTTGTATTTCCCTCACATGTGATTTGCGTTCACATCTATTTTACATCCACTTTGTTCCCTTCCCCCATGGCATGGTTTGGAATGGAAGCTCCTCCAAGGCAGGAACCCTGCCTTCCTTTTTCTTTTATTTTCTTTGTATCACTAGAATGTAGCACGATGCCCACCTGATACAGACCAGGTGCTAAATCAATGCTCGCTGAAAGGATGAGTAAGTACTCCATTGATACAATAAATTCCTTTTCTTGTCATCTTTCTCCCAAATTCCCTCAGTATCATAACTCAACTTGCTGAGCTGGATTTTTCTTTTTAAATTATTCCAGATATGGCTAACCAGATAAATTGCATTATTGATGCTTATTTCTAAAGATAACCCTAACAACATAGAATAACACAGAAGTGTATCATGTTTAAAAATTTAAAACAAAATTATAATTATAGAAAATGAGCATATACTTTCCTTCAAAATTAATCATCTCTGTTATTATTCTTTATTTTCAAGAATACTGACTGAGTTGGTTTATAAAATAAGATTATCATCAGTGATTAAAATAAAATATTGTTGACTAGAGAAAGAGAAGATGGAGGAAGGTCCAATCTAAATGAGAAGAAAGTTTGGAATCATAAAAATTGTTTTCCTGCTAGTTTAAATGATTTCTAATCCATATGGTAACAGGAACCAGGCTAATGAAGTGTTATGTTACCAAGTACAGACCTGTGAATTTGCTTTAATGAAAGAATAAAAAGTTATGTGTAACCAACAGACATTCATTGCAATATGTGCCTTAATGGTCTGAAACAACTTGTTCTCTTAAGGAGGTCAAATATTCCTCGTACAAGAGTGTTTACCCTATAAATCTGCTTCACAAATCCTTTCAGTAAAGGTAAACTTTGACCCAAATCACTCTGCATTTAGAATAAATACCATTATGAAGTCTGAATAGAATTTTACTGAAGCTCTGTACAACTCACAATCAATGCCCGACATGCTTTGTAAATGCAGACATAAATAATCATAAAGATTATTATTATATCTATGATTTGGATGTGGTTAGATATAAACACATGTGCATGTCTTTGTCCATTTTCTAAGCTGTTCATACACATCATATAACAACCCTTAGGGATAGGTTAAGAAAACCGGGGGGGTTGATTTCCACTCAGCATCCCCTTGCCCCCCATATACACGCAAACACAAAAGACCTAGATTATAATCACATGGTGTTAGGTAATGAAGTATTAAACTGGATTCCTTTATGATTTGTAAATACCTTTCACTGATGGAATTAAAGGGCAAAAACCCAATTGGATCTGACTGCTCATGCTTTCAAATAGGCTTGAAGGATCGTCCTCGGAGGAACTGGAGGACTGGCTCTGCTTTTCTGAGGAAAGCCCTGCAGAGGGAGGAAGGAAGGTCCTTCCCTCTCTTCCCTACTCCCAACCCCATCAGCATCTAGTAGCAACTTGCTGGGAGTGAGACACATTATCAGACACTCAAGAACACTTCCATTTGAGAAAACCTGAGCCGAGGAAGCAGAGACACCCACTTGAGGCAGACGTGATTCAAAAAAGCAGAGGGTTGAGGAAGTAGCTGCAGGAACAAAGGCCCTAGTGACAGAGGAGAGACCTGGCTATGGACTCCAGGGAAAATAAAGTCACGGACAGGAACGGAACCTCTTGAGCCAGTTGAATGACTTGTCTAGATGAGATATCACACTCAAGGAGAATCATATTTCTCTTTTCATAGAGTTTTTATGACTCTACGAAAAGAGAAACGACTTCCATGTCCTACAATACCAAGGGCTGCCTTTGTCTCGCAATCACACTCACACACTAATCTAAATCTTACAATTGAACATGAATTTGATCCCACTCTTCTCTTGTGGAAAGACTGCCTCAAGTTTCTTGGACAGATGGTTTACAGCAATTATTTTGACTGTGGATCTATCTGGCTGAAGGCTAATCCTACCGACTGGATGACTATTAATTGGAGATACACTTGTAATGGCTCAAGAGCCATAATGTTGGAAATACACAGCCAAATGGTTACACCTAGAAGCAGAAAGCGGCAACCCCTCTAGAGACCCAATCCACGAGTGCAAGATGGAGAAGTCACCCACAGAAACAGCATTATCCCTATTGTGTTTTCTCGGAAGGAAGGGTAGCTCAATGCTATCTAATAATTCGCCCAAGATGACAGTTACTCAGGTACAGGTTCGGTGGTAAAATAGTTAATGTCAGTCTTATCCCTACAATCTGAAAATAGTGAAAAGAGCACCGGATGGGAGTCAATGCAAGTTCTACCCTGAAAATATATCATCTCACCCTTATGAAAGCCTCCGTCTACTGGCGTAATCACTGACAGAGAATTATCACGAGGAAGTATTTGACCACCACGGGCTATCATTTTTGTTTCCCTGCTTCCCTTCGTCACGGCACCCAGGACCTAGTCAACCCCTCCGGTGTTGAGCAATACAAAATGCTTCTTTTCTTCCTCACTCCAAAACAACGCAAACAAAACAGTGTAAATGCGAGGAATTTTATAGAGTGAACCACATCAAATCGCAATTAGTCTAAACTACCAGCAGCTGTTATAACTCAGAGAGTCCTGTAAGACAATAACAACCTGAGACTGCATTTTTAACACTAATTCATAGAGTCATTTCCCTTCACCGGGCCCATCCACCGTTTTAATTTTTAATGTATTTAAAGACATTTGCTGCTATTTTTCTCCTTTCATATTGAGGTAGTCAGGATGGAAAAGGGAAGACAGTGTGAATTCTACATAAAATCTAACGCCGGCAACCTCATTTCTAAAATTCCACATTAAAAGTAAACTAACGATATTCAAAATAAAAATTCATGACCAAATCTTGAATAACAAAATCTACTGGGAGGCCAGAGATCAGGACAAAAAGCCAAAGGATTAAATGTCTCTATTTAGTAATCAGACATCTCTATGTAATTGCCCTTAATCAAGAAGAAGTGTAGAAACTCTGATCATCTCTCCCTGGGTGCTCTGCCCTTGTCAGACTCCATCTGGAGTACTGTCCTTATCTTTCCACGCTACATTTTGGAAGTATTGACAAGCAGGAATAAGCCTGAAGGAAAAGAAACAGGAGAGGGAGAAACTGGAAACCATTTCATGTGAAGAGCAGCTGAAGGACCTGTGGACGGTTTGCCCTTAGAAGGTAAGATTTAGAGAGAACAGTGTGATCTCCGTCTCCAAACACCAGAAGGATAAATAAATGTCTCCTTGGCTGCAGAGGTCAGCCAGAGAGGGTCTGAGATTGGAAGCCCAAGGAAGCCTGGCTCGGCTCAAACCAAAGACAATCCTGCGAAAGATCCGGCTGTGTGGCCACGGATGGCTGCCTTGGGAGGGAGGGAGTTTCACATGGGCAGAGGTATTCGAGATGACCCCCTGGCCGGGCTGCTGCCGGGCTTCGTGCTTTGGACAGATTTAAGGGCCCTGAAATAAAGGAGACTTGCCGACTCGTTATAATGCCTCATATTTGTATGGCCAAGCGTTAGCACTTACTGTCTCATCGAGAGAGAAACACACTCGACTGTGTCTGCCAAATGCAGGCACTGAAAACCCTCATTTATCTGCCCCATGAGAGGTAGGCAAATCCCCATGTCAAGTTCAAGCTGCGACGTCAGGTTCCCACTGGGACTTGAGTGATTCTGAGTGGTTACTTGGAACACTCAGAATTCAGAAAGGGAGCGGCAAAGAAAGAGGTAGGAGGGGAACGAGCCCCGAGAAGTGGGCTCCCAGCTTGAGTGCCTCCCGGCAGGAGCACACCCTTCCTGTAATCCTGCCTGGCCCCCTTCATTTCAGCTGGAGGAGAGGGAAGGGGCCCAGGAGAGAGCCACGGAGGACTCCGTTCTTCCCTTCCCCTCCTTGGGGGAGTTCCAGAATTTCCGGCCAAATGTTCATCGAAGGGCAGTCCATCCGTGGGGCAGCACCATCCTTCCAGAAGCGAGCTTCTCTTTTTCTCTCCTTGACATGGAAACCAGCCTCCCCAGAGGCCCCAAGAAACCCTAAGGTCTCGAACGACACAAGAGTTAGACTGGAAGGGGCCTTGGGGTCCAATGCCTTCATTTAACCAACAAGGATGTGGGGAAACGAGAGCTTTGGTGCTTTCCCAAGATCACAAAGAGCCACTTCAGAGCCAGCCTTTGGGCTCAAGCTCTGCCCCCCTGTACGACTTGCAGCCAGCGTCATCATCATCACTGCCGTCCTTGTATCACCAGCTCCATTGTCAGAGCTCCGTCAGCTAACGTTCGCCATCGGGGCTTTGCACTGGCCTGGCCGAGACAGTGGGTCCCTGACGGTTCTGACAACAAAACATGGGCCTTCTGGGCAGGGCCCACTCTGATTTTCTCTGAGACAACTCCCTCTTCCCTCTTCCTCTGCTCAGATGCTCCATGTCCCCCCGAGGCTTTCTGCCCCTCTCCAACAGAATACCCCCATGTTTCCGAGCTCATCCTCATCGCCAGCCTTCCCTGTCCTCGGGCCACTCCCCTCCTGTCAACAAACACACCATGGCTCTCCCATCCTCAACCCCCCCCCACCTGATCCCCCCACTTCCGCTATCCCCCCACCTCCCAGTCCTTGGTTAGGGAAGCCTCCTGGAAGAAGCACCTCTGCTCTTTCCTCTCAGTCTCTTCTTAATTCTCTACAGCTGGTGACCCAGTGGACAACAGCTGAGCCTGGGGCCAGGAAGTCACGAGTCCAAATCTGACATTAGGTCTGCCACCATTTTCTCAGTTTAAAAACTGGGATAATTGCAGGCCCCTCCTCCCAAGGTTATTGTGAAGGTCATCCAGGATAATGGTAAAGGGGCTGTCCTGCCAGTCACTGGGGCTCATCCCTAACCCACTTTCTCTATTGCCCCGAGAGCCCCGTTTCTGCCTCCACCCCCTCCCCCCTACCTGCTCCCCATCTCTCCTCTGCTCCTGCCACTGGCTGGAGCAGGACCTGGCTCTGCCACCTCCTGTCCCTCCTCATTCCGGCCATTGTCCACTTAGTGGTCAGAGCCATCTTCTTCAAGGCACTTGATTAATTCCCTGGCTCCCTGCTGCCTCCAGCATGAGACCCAAAATACGGGTTCGGCTCCGACCTTCCCCTCGCTTGTCCCCCAACCCCCCACGAACAGCGGGAAGGAAAGTGGACTGGAGCAAGGGGAGACAAGGCTGACCCACCAGCAAATGACTGTGGTAGTCAGGAGGAGGGGGAGGAAGAGGAGGAGGAGGAAGAGGAGGAGGAGAAAGAGGAGGAATCAGGAACTACTGCAAAGGTGACATCTGCAGGTCTTGGCAACAGATAGGATGTGGGGGAGGGGATGGGGGTGAGGGACAACGAGGAGGCGAGGATGATATCTAGCTGGGGAGCCTGAGGAGCCCAGAAGATGGTGATCCCTTGACAGTAAAAAAGAAGTTCGAAAGAGATGATAATGAGTTCAATTTGGACGTATGGCTTAAGATGTCTGGAGGACATCGGGTTTGAAATACTCAATGAAGAGTTAAAGATGGGAAACAAAGTTCAAGTTGGGGCTGAATCAGGAGATCTGAGAATCCTCAGCATGGAGATGATCACTGAATGCACTGGAGCGGATAGGAAACAGGATAAGAGTGGAAGACCCAGGTTAATGAGCATGACCTTGATAACAATTCAACAAAGGAGAGGGAGGTGTCAGGTAAGATAGAGGTGTGGGGGGGGGATCCAGAAAACCCAGAGAAGAGGGTGACTGACAGTGGCAGAGGCCGCACAGAGAGAAGGCCATTGTCCCGGGCAACTAAGAGATCATGGTAACTTTGGAGGGAGCAGGTCCGTTGGAATGACAGAAAGCCAGATTATGGAGAATTAAGAGGAAAGTAAGATGAGAGACAGTCTGCTCAAGGGCTTCAGTCACGAAAGACAGGAGAGCAATGGGACTGAAGGCAGAGGGGATGGAAGAAGCATGAGGGGGGTTTTGAGGAGAAAAGAGACTTGGGCATGTTTGTGGGTAGCAGGGAAGCAGCTGATGGGCAGGGGGGTGTTCAAAGGAAGCAAAAGAGCAGGGAACAATGATAGAGAGTGAAGGGAAGTGATAGAGCCGGGATTAGTGATAAAGACTAAAGGGAAGCTATAGAGTGGGATCAATGATAGAGGGTGAAGGGAAGTGACAGCGCAGGGATCAGTGATAGAGGGGCACCTGCTGGAGGAGACAGGCTGGTGTTACTGACCACAGACTACCCAGTGAAGGTCAGAGGCTTGTCCCTCCTCTGGCCACTGGACGATGAAGTTTTTGACCAGAACAAACCATAAAAACCTCCTATGAAAGCCCAGTTGGTGCAGGACACAGCTGGGATACGTGCTGGAACCTCAACATTGAATTGCATGGCGATGCTCTCCTATTTTTACAAAGTAGTTTGATTCTCAGTATTATGAGGGAAGTCCAGCAGAAAATGATGATCCTGTACAAATGACGCCTAAGGTCCCTCCCAGCTCTAAACCTGTGCCCTTTGATCCCTATTTTATGTATAAGAAACTGAAGCTAAGGAAGAAAAGATGTGAGTCAAGACGTGCGTCTCCAGCCCACCTCCCGCCTCCCAGTCCAGTGCCCTTCTAGGAGTGCATTGGAGGGGCCCAGGGCCCGCATGCGCCTTCCCAGACTCTTGCCTGATAACTGCTTCAGAGGCAAAAGCAGGTCTGGTATCACTCCGCCTGGGGCCGGCTGCCCGAGCTTCGGCCAAAGCCAATAGAAAATTCAGAGCCAGGGCCTTTGGGGAAAGGTCCATCTCTTCCCTGCTGGGGATCTGCCTCACGGTAAAGGGCCTCATCTTCCCTTCTGTGGCAGAGGCAGAAGTGGGGCTTCCTGCTGTGACCGAGATACCCAGGAGGATCCAGGAACAGGGGAGCTGCTCTCAGCTGAACCTGGGCTCCCCCGAGCCTCTCTCCCCGAAGAAAGAAGCCATTTCAGAGGGGGTCTACACATGCCCAGGCCATTTCTTAATGTGGATCAGGACGGATGTCTCCCCTTAGAACTCTCCAGATGAGCCAGTCTCTCCCCTCCCCCAGAACCCTGAATGGTTCAGCAGAAGGGAGGAAGGGGCAGTTCAGGCACTATCTGTGCGACCCTGAGCAGTGATCTCTAGGCTGCCTGGGCCTTGGCTTTTTTCTCCATACACATGAGGGAAGGAGCCTCCATGAGCTCTTCAGGTCCCACCCAGCTCCGGATCTCAGGCCCTTCACGAAGGGCCCCTCAGCAGCACGTGGTGCAGCATTTACAATGACTACTTCAGGGCCTGGGGTTTCTTGCACTTAAAGACTTCAATGTATAGAGGCAGAGATTAAGGAAAATCAGAAATGACATGAGAAATTTATGGACATGAATATTTAATCTCTTTTCCATTAGCCGGCGTTGATTGTAGAACAATTTTTATAATGAATTGCATGGAAGGGAAATTCATTTCATTAACCTTTCATATAAATGTGTTATTATTGAACCAAACAGGCCACTGTACTCCAAACTCAGTTCAATGTTAATTAGATTATAGGCACTAAGGCTGGAAATCAGAGAGGAACACCAGGAGCCAGCACCGGCGGCGGACCCAGGCTGCGGGCTCTCCAGGCTGCGAAGGGGGCTGCAGCCGCAGTAAATCAGGGGCCTTCGGCAGGAGCTTCTGGTCACCTTCCTGCAAGGGCCTCTTTGGGTCTCATGGCTGACACGTTGTGACAAATGTCCTGAAAAGCAGCAGAGGCAACGCTCTGCGCAGCAACGTGCGGGTTCTCCTGCTCAGCTGGCAGCAAGCGTTCCGGCTTCTCGGGAACCTCCAGTCCTGGTTTTTGTTGGAGTCGGCCTGCTGAGAGCACACGCCCATGTGTGTGCACATGCCTGCTGAGAGTTACATGCACATGCGTGTGCAAGGAAATCTGCAGAGCTCACACACATGTGTGTGCAAGGATACAGGCAGAGAGCTCACACACATGTGTGTACATTCCTGCAGAGAGATTCTGTGCACATGCATGCACAAGGATATCTGCAGAGAGCTCACACACATGTGTGCACGTCTGCTGAGAGCTTCTGTGCACATGCGTGTGCAAGGATGCATGCAAAGAACTCACACACATGTGCTACATGCCTGCTGAGAGCTCCCAAACATGTATGTGTGAAAGCATCTGCATGCACGCTCACAAAGGCTCAGGGGGCAGTTTAAGGCTCTCTACACAAGCAGGAAGCCTTCATTTTTTTTTCTTACAATTAGTCTTAAAGTGGTTGTTTCAATACCAAAATAAATGTATAAACCCTAGAGGGAAAATCATAGACCTAAGAAACAAAACAGTTTGTTTGGAATGGAGAGACCGAGGGAAAAAGAAGCTCGACTCCAAGCCTGAGCAGGGGCGCTGGAAGGCGCAGGCGCTCACACGTGCTCTCAGGCAGAAGCTCCATTCACACACAATGACACCCTTACAGCTAAGTGTCCGAGCTGAGATTTGGGCCGAGGGATTTGGACCTTTTATTAAATATGAAATATTGAAGCTGGAGAATGAATTGGGGCAGCCGTGCGAGCTGCATCTGCGTGTCTATAAAATGTGGATAAGGGTATTCACATTGCCTCATTTTCCAGGGTGGTTGTGGGAAAACACCCCAAAGTACCACATAATGGCTCGTGACTACGTGTGCTAAATGACGTTCTGAGCATCCTTCGTGGGGCAACTCTGGCCCTTATCCTCCCAGCTACGCTCAGAGGACCTCAGGGACATGGTGAGCTTCCTCAGTCTGCCTTTTCTCTGGGCTGGGGACAAATCGAGTCTGTGCTCAGTCTCTGCCCCCCGCACAGGAGAGCATCGGGAGCAAGGAATACCCAGCAGAGAATGGGCTCCATGAGCCCAGAAAGCCAACCCAGGCTCAGCAAAGGATGCTAGGGGTAAAGGAGGAAGGGGTCAAATGGCCCAGCAAGGATGACCCCAGCGGAGGGGAGCCCATGATTCCTGACTGACGAAGCCGGACCGGGGGCTCCCACTGACCCGAGAGCGGCCCTCTCCTCCTGGGCGGCACGTAGGCTTGTTTGGTTCCTGACCTGCAGCCGTACCCGCTTGCCAGACAGCACTCAATCAGTCACACAGAGGTTGGAGGGCTGAGACTGCCCATGGAAACTCCTTTGGGTCAAACAGGTTCACATGAGAAGATGTAAAGACCTTAGATTGCAGGGATGTGGGGAGCAAACCGGGAGGGCCTGAGATAAGGCAGGGACGGTGCCCAAGGGAGGTGGCACTTGGCCAGGCGGGCATCCCGGCCATAGAAGGCCTGGGTGGGCTCCTGACCACGAGGCCTGTCTGACAAGCCGTGCTCTGGCCTCTGCATCAGGACCTGCAGGGATCCTCCGACTGCTCCTCTCGGATGGTCTGGGCTGTCTCTAGGGCTTCCCTTCAATGCAGCTGAAATCTGGTTTTCCACAGTTTCTGCATAGTCGTTGCTGTTACGGCTGCGAAAGGCCACCACCGATCCATCACCTTGGGCATAGCAAGCCCTGTTCGGATGCTACCTCATTGGTCTGCCTGCAGAGCTCTTGTCTCCTGCAGGCTTCCCCTGTGGCGCAGGGCACACGGGGCTCTGGAGCCAGGCGCGCAATGGAAATCTGGGTTCTGTCACTTTTTACCCCTCAGGGGCCACCTCTACAAAATGACTTAAAATCTGTGACCCTCTGACTCAAAATACTTGAAAATAGCTACTGTGCCTCGCCAAAGTAGTCTATTAATAATTAATAATAACAGAAAAGCCCACATGACATCAATCAATAATATGCTGACAAAGAAGTGTGGAATAAATGATGTGATCATGTGGATTTGTTTTACAGAAACAGAGGGGTTTATAACAGCAAGACAGGAACCGGCCAAAGCCACAGAGATTACAGAAAGGACATGTTCATAGAGCATCAGCTTATAGACTGATAACAGAGTCTGCAAGAAAATGTTATTATCCTGGCGGGTTGCAATTGTTCACCTATTCAAACCAAGAAAGACATGATGGAGTGGGCAGAATGACAAACCAGACAGATATGTTTTCCTAAATTACCCAACAACAGATTCCTGTTCTACAAATATTCCAAGCGATCTGTGCTTGGAAATCCCCTCCGTGTCTGCCTGACCCAGGGAATTTTCACTCATTTCCCCCCCTAAAGTTCTCCAGAGAGAAGCTCATAGAGCACTGGGTCTGAGGACAGGAAGACCTGACTTAAAATCCCACCATTTACTAGCTATGTGACTGAGTCACTTAATCTGTTTGCCTCATCTGTAAAATGGGGACAATAATAGCATCTAGCTAAGAATAACATTCTCACCGTCCCATTTCTCAAATTTTGAGGTGCTAATATGAGCATGGATTCCTCTTAGGTGAGAGAAAATGAAAAATTGCTCATATTTCGTGAATTTGAAAATGAAGGTAAAGATACAAAAAGGTTTAAGATCCCATCTACTCGTCCTCCTGGATGGGCATAGGACCAAAGCCTGCTCAGGCACAGGCTGTGTATGGGCACTCTTCCAAGACGACTTCCAACCTAAAAGGTTCTATGCCAGCGATTCAAATTTCCCATTTTCTGCCTTTATTTTTGTTTTCTTAGGTAGTTATTTATGGGACTGTCGTCTTAACTAAATGGACCTATCTGAGCATAAAGCATTTTCTTGTTTTCTCTGCTTGGAGAACAGAATGGTTTATTTCAGCACTGCAGATAGCATCTCTGCTTCTCAGGGGGATGACTAATTGAAACAGTCTCTGTCTCCCCTCACATTTCTTACCCAAGAGTCAAGTGATGATGTTAAGGAACAAATCTCTTTTCTCCCGACAATTCGCACTTCTTTTCCTACGCTCCCCGTGAAGATTCGATGAATCCCAGTTTGTTCAAAGCCTACTTAGCGCCTGCCAACAGGCAAAGGAAGATTTCATTCATCGGGGTCATCGTCCTATGCCAGATTATAGCAGCGGTTCTAATAAAGAAACAGCGACAGGGCAAGTGAACACCATCTCACGGAAGTGCTCTGGAGGCTGCCACTGTCATACAGCAAGAAAACTTCGCAAATTCTTCTAATTGAGAAACGGGCTGAGATTTTATCAAGGACCCGTATCGCTATCAGTCAAATGACCCCCACACCGGGGTCACCTATATCTTATGAAATCATTTGACAATAACCCTAAGCACTATATACACATGTATACCAGGAGTCATCAATCCAAGGCAGGGGAATGTTGTATAAATGGCGACTTCAGTAGCGGAGAATTACCAAAAGATTAGTGTTTCCATTTGCTAAATAGCTCTGTGTTTATCTACCTCTTTGCCCTCTTAAGGTCCCGCACGGCATAATTTAGGGGCTGTATTTGACAGGTGTCTTTTGTGCTGCTAAATGTATTTCCACACTGTTTCCCAAGGACTGCAAATTGCTGATATTGCTCCCTTTGCTACTTAAGGTCTCATTCTATAAAACTTAGAAATTGAGAGTCCCTTAGGAATGGGAAGAAAATAAAATCATTTCCTCTGGAATTTTAGGTTGATGGATCTAAAGTTTCCTGAACTAGCGGGAGCTGTTTACATTGAGTTAGCCTTTTACAATTTACTATTTACCTCCCACTAACCACCCTGTGAGGCAGGTGGTCCACGTGATGCCCCATTTGACAAAGAAACCAAAACTCAGAAAAGGTAACTTGGCCAGTCCCGGGACTATTGGGAGGCGAAGGAATTCAAGGCCTGCTTGGGGGACCTCATCTTTGTTCACCAATAGATTCCCCTTATGGGAATGCTATTTCCATACCACAATGCTTTCTGTTGTATCTGTATCTGAATAATATCTGAAATGATGCTATTTTGCCTCCTTAAATGAACACGTTTGAAAAGCCTTCTCCCATTCATACTGCAACTATGTAATCCTTTGTATTAGAGGTTAATTTGACTCATACAATTATATACCCAGGTAGGTATGGTGAACCTTAAATAGAAACTGCCCATTTTGGGAAATCTAAATAGGAAAGATTTCCAGGTGCAGGTGCTCTGCCTGTAAAATGGAGCATACACACAGAATATTCGATCTGTCGAGATCTGTCTTATTCTAAATGCACAATTCATTTATTGAGCACCTACTACGAGTCTAGCACTCCATGCGGCACAACTGGAAAAAGTCCTGGTTCTAATTAAATCATGGCAATAAAAACGCATACCTAGAATCAAAGGAGGACATGGCGGAGAGAATGATTCAACATGATCAACTATTTCCAGGCTGCTTCGGCCTTGCTTCTCAAGTTCTCACTGAGATTTTGAGAACTGGATAGTATTGCACCCAAACTCAGCCCTTTACAACCTCCACCTTTTGCCAGCCCCAATTCTATTCCCTCGCCTCTCTCTCAAATTAGTTCTGTGCTGAAATCAATGCTTTCTCAAGCTCCCCCAGTCCCTTTCTCTCGCCTCTGCCGAGGCCAGGAGAAATGAAATCCATACATCCATCTTCTCCAGAGTCAAGCGTGCTCCAGCCAGGAAGAGATAAAATTCAACTGGAAAGCTCTACCCATAATGCTACTGAGTCACCGAGGTGGAGAAAGATGCAGGGCTCCTTGGGGAGAGATTATCCAAACCAATATCAGTGAAATGGATTTACTGAGTCCAAAGGAAATGCTAATGAAACTCAGTAGCTCCTACCTCCTGACACAATGGCCGCAAAGCAAATGAGTGATCTCATTCTACCTCGTCTCAAAGTCACCTGGGTTGGCGTGGCAAGTCTTCTGCTCCAACAAAGGCTCTTAGAAAGTGTCTCAAATGAAGTCTCAAGGATAAATACTCAGAGCTTGAGCACATTGTTTTCCAAAAGCTTCAGAACAACGGTCCCCATCTCTTGTCATCCCCTTGGCTTCCTTTCACAATTGGCTCATTTTTTAATAATCACTCTTTCAAGGAGTTCTCCAGCTGCAGAGTAGACAACCAAGTCTCCAGAAGGCCTGTACACGGCTCCACTTTGGTAGCTGGAGAGTCCTCATTATTTTCAAACACGACAGTTAATTAAAAGTACACAAAGGTGAAGCAGCAGAGGAATTGGATGTCTCTAAATCAAAGCTCCTTGTCAAAAGCACCAGGCCCAGTGTCAGGAAGATCTGCTTCAAACATGGCCCCAGATTCTTCCTAGCTGGCTGACCCTGGCAAGGCACTTCGCCCTGTTAGCCCCAAATAGACTAGAAAAGGCAATGGCTGACCCTTCCCGTATCGTGCCAAGGAAACCCCACCGGGGTCACCAAGAGTAAGGCACAACTGAACAAGCACAACGAGAATAAAAACAGCACACCTCAGGTGATGGGGGTGGGGAAAGTAGTTTTATAACATCTGTTCTCCTACTCCTTTAAAAAAAATGCATTGGCTAAGACTGAATTATTTCCATTGTCTTTATTGTTCATGGAAAACACGCCAGTGGGGGGTTTGTGGATTATGATAATTAGAGTTGCTAAAGCTGAGAGTGTATTGGGGAAATACCTTTGGAGAGAAGGCTATATCAGTAATAGTTTATCACGTCTGAGCTGGGAGGGCTTAGGGGACACTGAACGTCATAGATGGGAGGGACCCTAGAGAAACAAACATGGCAGGAAACCGAGGGGCTCTAAGAGGTCCCCTGGCTCTCTCCTTAGAGAAGAACAAAGAAAAGGATAGAGGCCTGACCAAAATGATTCAGAAACTCAGTAGCAAAGTATGGTAGGAAACCGAGGGGCTCTAAGAGGTCCCCCGGCTCTCTCCTTAGACAGGAACAGAGAAAAGAGAAGGGGCTTGTCCAAAATGATGCAGCAACTCGGTAGCAGAGATGTTGGCCAAAGTGCACATCTCCTGGCCCCAGATCAAGATTCCTTTATCTCCATAAAGGTTTTTAAACTGTTCTGAGAAGGGAATGGGCCCATAGGCGCTGAAGTTCAGGACTAAAAGGGACCTCAACGGCCAATTAATCCATCCCTTTTATACATGATAAATAGAGGCCCAGAGCCACAGGTCCAGCAAATCACAGTGCCAAGACTGGAACCCAGGTCCTTGGCTCCAAATCCAGTGCTGCCGCAAGAGGGCCCTGGCTATCTCCAAGAATTATGGGCTCAAAGAAGGAAGGGCTGCCAGGAGCCATCTGGTCTAACTCCCTCAGTGTACAGGTCAAGAAAGGCCCGCTGTCATCCAGGGAGGGAGCGTCAGAGGCAGGCCTGGAAAGCAGGCCCTCTAAGTAAATACAAAGCTGTCTCTCAGGAGACATATGAAGACATTTCAAAGCAAACAACATTTCTTTCCATGAACTTTAAAAATAAAATTTATATATCGAAAGCATTTTTATATGCAACCCTTCTTCAGTAGAAAAATGAGATAAATGTTCTTTTTCTTTTGCCTCAAGGTTCTCTTGCCCTTTCTTTCTTCCCCTGGGTATTCCAACTGAGAGACGCCTAAATTTTGGCAAAAGAATTCAACATCCAAAAGGTCTGTGGCCGTGTGGGTTTGAGAAGCCCTCGCTTGGGCCACATGACTTCCTGTGAAATGCCCTGTGAAATGCTTATGGGCATCTCTTGTCTGACAGGGACGCCATTTGATACAGCAACACATTGTGTTCATAACCTGGAACAAGAGAAGGTAAATAGACCCCAGTGAAATAATAAACCTCTGTGCTCTCAGATGTGGAGACAGCACTTCATGTTTTTAGGTCACACTTTAAGTTCGGGCTATTTAAATGCCTAATTAATCCTAATAATTAAATACAATCACTAACCACTGGCTTTGCTGGGTCTTTTTTTATTTCCATAAACACAGGCATTTTTAATGGCAAATCGCTACGTCCTTATGGTCAAGGATAATAAATGACTATTGGTCAATAAGCTCTGAACCTTAACAGGCTGTTAACTAATTCAGTTGGAAATAAGACCAATGGTCGGAATGGGCTCTGATTTCATTCTAAGATCCCAATCTCATGAACTCTCTGTGATTTCTGCAAGGCCTTCACTCGACAGAGGACGACCATTTAAACAGCTCTTCCAACTATCTGAATAATTGCACTGGTTCCAATTTGTCGAGTCACTCATATTAAAAAAAAAATTCTTAGGATGGAGAATTACAGAACCAGAAGGGCCCTTGAACCCTTCTTCCCCTTTTACAAATGGGGGAGCTCCAGGACAAATATAAGAAGGCTCTTTTCAAGTATCAGACATGGCTCTGCACCTTAGCGCCTTGAATGAGAAACCAAGTGTTCTTTCTGCCAGGCTCTGCCAGGCTCTCCCGGGGGAAATATCGAAACACGCAGATAAGGGCAAGAGAGATCATCGGAGAGCTGTTCTCGGGATCAGGAAGCCCTGGATTCCAGTCCTGATTCTGACACCTTCTGATGGCATGACCTTGGCAAGCCCATTAGAACGGGAGCCCCTTGGAGACAGAAGATTGGGCTGGAGTTGGTTTGTGGCCCTTCTTTTTGGTAACCCCAGAATTGAGTACAGTGTCTAGCTCAGAGTAAGCATTTAATAAGTTCTTGATTGACTGACTGATTCAGCTCCTAAGGGCCTCAGAGCCAGAGATATAAAAGCAGGACCCAGAAAATAAAAACAAGTCACCAAATGTCAAGACTTTCTAAATTCTTAATTCAAACAAGCTGGAAGGAAAAACAAAGGATCATCTTGACAAGTGTAAATATACCTTTGAATAAAAACAAAAAGGGAGGCTCAGCAACTTTATCCCTTCCTGTCTCTCTCCCCATCTTCCCCAAGGAAAACAGACCCCAGTAAGACCCTTGGCTGCAAGATAAACAGAGGATCCGAGCATCCAGATATCGCCGAATGTGAAGTGAAAATAGACCTAGGATATTAGCGCCCATTGCAAAGCTCAGCCTTTCAGCACTTGGGCCTACACACCGACGGCAGAGAATTGAGCTCTATAGGATGAGGCAGAAACATCCATTTTCAATATGCTCCCAGGAGTGGTTGTCACATGAAAACGAGCACAGGGTATGGCCAGGAACCTGTGAAGAAATCTGCTTTCAATATCCAAGACACAGGAAAAGGCTGCTTCCTAATCCTCCCTAAATCAGAGAGTCTAGTTTTGCACAAAGATCCCAAAAGGTGGCATTTATAACATTATCACTTTTTATTCCTTCAGGCTCATGCAGAACCTCATCTGCTTTAATCATGGTTGTGTGTGTGTGTGTGTGTGTGTGTGTGCAGTGATATCTCTCCCTCCCCTTCCCCCAATTGACTACATAGTCTTTGGAGCAAGAAGTGGGACCTACTCTTCTTTGTCCCTCCCTCAGTGTCTAAAATAGGTCTCTAAGCACAGTAGTTGCTTAATAAATACATGTCAAATTGACCTGAACATCCAATTCTTGTCTGAGTATTCTGGGTTTATTTCCAGCCGATGCTAAGTCTACGCTGACCTTTCTCACAGACGGAGTCAAGTCCATAAGCACGGGTGGTTTCCCAGGGGCCCAACAACTGGCCAGGTGGCTCATCCATTTGCTGGCATTCATTGAGCAATTGATATATGCAAGTTTCCAAGCTAAGTACGGAGACCATGAAGGTGAATAAGAAAATCCTCAGGGGATAGACACTTTGGAGAAAAGATGGACACCAATAACTGATAAACCAGACCATGACCCAGTTGGTGGACTGTTGGCCCTTCATTCAAGGCCGGGAGGAAGTGTCTATTCTAAAGAGACCCCAAAGGGCCGAGAGAAGGAGAAATGGCATTTAAAGAGAGCCCCACAGTCCTGTGGCCCTGGAGATCACAGGAAGTCTTTATGGTGGATCTTCAAGAGTGGATTTGGTCAGGCGTTGCCAAGGGGACAGGGAAGAGCAAGTAATCACACAAGCAGAAGTGTGAAAAGCCACAGGGTGGGCACTGGGGCCTGGCTACATGGAAAGTGAGAGGGCTGCAAGATGGAGAGCCTGATGTGCCAGATGGAGATGGGACCCCCGAGAGGCTCTGAGCTGGGCAAGGACAGGGTCCAAGTGACCCTTTAATTGGGTGGCAGAATTTCAGATGGCCTGGAAGATAGAAAAACCAGAGACACAAAAATACAGCGGGAGACTCTTCCAATAAGGTCAGCAAAGGCAAAGAGGGTCTAAAGATGGGGAATAAAAGCATTGATGGAGAGGAGAGGTGTCCCTGGGCCTGACGGAACTGGGAAGATAGAACTGCCGAGACAACCCTTGACTGGACCAGAGACATCCAAGATGGCTCTAGCCCAACTCACTCACTTTAGAGATGAGTAAACCCAAGCCCAGATTGGCTCAAGGACCCAACAGAATATAAGCTCTTGGAGGGCAAGAGCTGTTTCCTGTATCCCCAGAGCCCGGCCCATCAGTGAGTGACAGCGAGAACCTAACAAATGGTGGATTTAACTGATTTAATCCAAGTATTTGGATGAGTAGCAGCAGTAGCACAAGCAGTAAGTGACACATCTAGGACGCAAACCCAAGTCTGCCGATTCCTGCGCTTCTGCTCTCCCCGCCCCCCATGACTGAGAAGAAATGAAGGAAGGGAACAAGAGTGGGTGGTGAATCAGGGCTTTGTGATAATGAATTTGGGGAAATATTCTGAAAACAATCAGAAATCAGGAATTCATAAATCCACAAAAATCATGAGCATTTCTGAATCTTACTAATGAAAATCTGAAGGAAGATACAATAAAATTTGCATTTAAAATGACACTAACAATGGCAATATGGAGGCCAGGCGGGCTAGCAGAAAGAGTAGCATCCTATGCGCAGCTCTGCCATTTGTGTGATCTTGGGGACAGGACACTTAACTTCTTGTCTGAGTTTTCTCTTCCATGTCAGGACCATGCTGCCTCTCCTCAGACCATCCTTCTCAGCCCCCTGGGACCCCCGTATCCACACCCACCGATCCCAAGGCTCGCAGAGGTGGGCTGTTGCCCTACTTGCGCAAAGGAGGTCTTTGCACCCTTTTTGGCCCTGTCTCCATAGCCTGCCTCCAACCCTTTTCTATCTCCCCTTAGTGCTTCTCCCTTGAGGATGGATCTTTCTTGCTTTATTTGTATCCTCCGCTCTCAGCCCAGAGCCCGACATACACCAAGAGTTTAAAAACTGCTTCTTTTATTCATTCACTCATTCAGTTTCTGTACCTATAAAATGAAGATACTGGATTAATGGCTTCTAAAGTCTCTCACATCTCTTAATCTTTGATTCTAGACAACAGCAGGACTACAAAAAATATCCAGATATCCAAGAGTTAAACTATAAGACAAACAATACATAAAGACAATGTTAAACCTCATAAAAATCATTGGAGAGAGATTAAATGTTCATAACTAGGCCCACTAGTATTGTAAAAATAAAAATACCACTCAAATTACTCTACAGATTTAGTGCTAAATCAATCAAATTACCAAAGGGAGAATTTCTAGAATTAGACAAAATCATTTTTATAAAATCAAAATTAAGAATAAAAGGTCAAGAATATCAAGGGAAATATTTTAAGAGAATTAAGCAAAGGGGCTTCCTACTAAAGATCTCAAATTATATTACAAAGCAGTAATTATCCAAATATCTATTATTGGATAAAAACAGAAAAGGGGATTAGTGAAATATATGAAATAGGCAAGACCTAGAAGCACACACACACACTGCAATCTGGTGTCCTGGGAATCCAAGAACATACGCCATGGGGGAAGGGACTTTATTGGACTAGAATGCCGGGAAAACTGGGAGTTCAGTGGCAGAAGGCATATCACATCACAGCAAAATATAAAAATTCCCAATCCAAAAGTTAAGAGGAGAATGGAAGGTTCTATGTTTTACAATTATGAAGAGTCTAGTATATATAAACTCTAGGATCACCCCCACCAACCCACCTCTTACTAGAACCCTCTACTGGCTTCTAAACTGGCTTGCTATTTTATACAAGATTCATCTTATCGAGCAGAGATTACACTAATTTAATGCCTTGATTGATTGATTGAGTGATTGATTAAATGGAGATGTTTCCACCTGATAAAGGTTTCAAGGCCAGAATGTTTAGTTTGTTACTTTAATGGGCCAGGGTGGAAGAGTGGGTAATTGATTGACTCAGCTGATTTCTCCCCACCCCATACACAAACACAGACCTTTACAAAGGGAAACATTTATAATGAGCCGGGACAGAAGAGATTAGACAAGATAAAGAGAGAAAATAGACAGTCTCATTTTATAAAATTCAAAGACTTCTGCAAGAATATCAACATAATGCAGGTTTTCAAAAGGCTAACATTTGAGGAAAAACTTATGCATTAAATGTCTCGGATAAAAAAATCTAAAGTTCACAAGCCATCTCTCAATTGATAAATAGTGAAAGGATACAAATAGACAATTTTCAGATGAAGAAATTAAAGCCATTTCTAGTCATATGAAAAAATGCTCTCAATCACTACTGATTAGAGAAATTCAAATTAAGACAACTCTGAGGTACCACTACACACCTCGCTGATTGGCTAAAGTGATAGGAAAAGATAGTGAAAAATGTTGGAGAGACACTAATGCATTATTGGTGGAGTTGTAAATGGATGCAACCATTCTGGAAAGCAATTTGGAACTATTCCCCAAAAGGCTTTAAAATTGTGCATCCCCTTTGATCCAACAATTTCTCTACTGGTTCTGTCCAGAACAAAGGGGAAAGGACCCACATGTGTAAAAGTATTTGTGACAAACCTTTTTGTAGTGGCAAGAAACTGGAAACTGAGTGGATGCCCATCAGTTGGGGAATGGCTGAATAAGTGATGGGATATAAATGCTGTGGAATATTATTGTTCTATAAGAAACAATCAGGATGATGATTTCAAAAAGGCCTGGGGAGCCTGGCATGACCAGATGCTAAGTGAAGTGAGCAGAACCAGAAGGACATTGTACACGGCAACAACAAGATTATGTGATGATCAACTGTAATGAACTTGAGTCTTTTCAAGAATGAGATGATTCAAAGCAATTCCAATAGACTTGTGATGCAAATTGCCATCTGCATCCAAAGAGAGAACTATGGGGACTGAATGTGGATCAAAGCACACTATTTTCACCTTTTTTGTTGTTGTTTGCTTTTTTTTTCCTCATATTTTTCTTTTTTGATCTGATTTTTCTTGTGTACCATGACAAATATGGAAATGTGTTTAGAAGAACTGCAAGTGTTTATACTATATCATATTGCTTGCTGTCTAGAGAAGGGAGGGGAAAGAGAAAGGAAAATTTGGAACACAAGGTTTTGCAAAGGAGAATGTTGAAAACTATTTTTGTATGTATTTGGATAAATAAAAAGCTATTATTAATAAAAAGAAATCATGAAACACTTTAAAAAATCTAAAAGTCACATCAAAATCACAAGCATATATTAAGCACCTACTACATGCTATGCATTGTGCTGGATGCTGGTGACACAAAGACAAAAATAGATAGTTCCTGCCCATAAGAGACTTACAGTTTCTCAAGAGCAGATGATATGCCCATTCAGAAATACCTAGTCAATCAATAAGCATTTATGAAGCACTTGCTGGTTGCCAGGAACAACCCTAATCACAAAGGGGACAAGGAAAGGCAAAAACAGAGTTCCAGCTCTCAGAAAGCTCCCATCCTCATGCAGCAGGCAACACACAAACCACAAAGTTCCTATAGCTCACAGAGTGTAAGTGGAAGAGGAAAGGAGCTGGCAGGGGAAAAAGCCAGGGAGGACTTCCAGGAAAAGGGGGAATTTGAGCTGAGTCCTGATGGAAGTCAGGGAAGGGGGGAAGGAGCTATTCCAGACAGGTACCGGTGCCGGCAAACACGAGCAGGTGGGAGGCAGCAGGTGTGCTTGTGCAAGAATGTCTGTTGTGCACATGTGTGCATGTGGGTGGTGTGAGATTGTGTGTGGAAGCATGTGAGCTTGGGGGATTGTGGGGGGTTGTGTGGATGGCCCGGGGAGCCCTGGAGCACAGTAAGCATAAGGAGCCTGGGGAGGGGAAAGCTTTCAAGTGATAAAGAGCTTGAAATGAGAAAGGGTTTTCTCTCTGATCTTGGAGGTCACTGATATGGTCAGCCCTGGACTGGACAGAGAGGATGATCATGATTATCTGTCCTTGGGGGAGCTACAAGAAAAGCAGGCCCAGGAGTGAGACTTGCTGTTGGACATTGAACAAAGACACAGCAAACAAAAGGGAGCAGGAGCAAGCAGCAGAATCGGAGAGCAATGTCATCAAGCCTGGAGGGAAGGAGACAAAAGCAGCCCACATGGCAAAGGCTACAGAAAGGTAAGAAGGATGAGATGAGGCCACGGGCAAGGGAGAGAGATGGTGCTCTGGAGAGAGCAGTTGGATGATGGAGTGAGACTGCAGAGGCTTGAGCAGGCAGTGAGAGAACGGGCACAGAGCTCCTCAGAGCTTTCTCAAGGAAGTGGGCCCAGAAGGGAAGGAGAAATATCCATGGTGGCCAAAGGGATGGCTGGATCCAGCAAGGATTCCTGATGGCTAAGGAAGCTCTGAGCATGGCTATGGGCGAACAGGACACTGGGAGCCCCTGAAGGAGAGAGGGAGAAGGGACAGGACGCTGGGAGCCCCTGAAGGAGAGGGAGAGGATATACCAGCACAGGGCATGGGATCAAAGGCCCAGGCAGGATGGCCAGCTAAGGCAAGGAGGACCATTTGCCTGAAGAAAACAGCCAAGGAAGGTGTGTGAATGACATGAAGAGAAGGGGGAAAGGGGGCACTCAGTAAACAGTGTCCTGTATCATAATGAAGTAGGAAACAAGGCAACTTCTGAGAGCTGGGGGAGTGGAGAAGGGGAGCCTTGGAGACTTCAGGAGGAATAGAAAGTTTGGAAGGGGCGCCTGGTGAGTGAGATAATGACCCGATCAGAGGAGGAGGAGAACCCACCGGGCTACCCTGAGACGCCCCAGCATGAATCTGCAGCGACCCCATGGGCTGCTTGAGGGCTTTCTGCACTCAGGAGCCCCACAACCAGGCAGACAACAGGAAAAATCCAAGCCGAGCTTGGCGAGGCAGAGAATAGTATCCCACTATGTAAAGAATGACAAAAGGGAAGTCTTCTGAGAAAAAGAATTCTCACATAACGGGATACAGAGCGAGGAAGGTCAAGACGGGACAAAATGATGAAAAGAGCATAAAGACAAAAATAAACAGCCACAAAACTCAGTTTGGGAGGAACTCTAAGAGCTTTATCCCACTTGATCCGCACAATGACTTTGTGAGGCAAGTGCCATTGTTATCCCTGCTACAGACCATCTAATCCAATCACTTCTTATAGATGTGAAAACTGAGGCCCAAGAGACAAAGGGAGTTGGCCCAGATCACTTGACTGCTGAGTAGCAAAACTAGGATTTGGACTCAGGTCCCCGGGGTCCAGAGGCAACGCGTTCCGTATTTTCCCCCATGGCCAGAGCTTCTCCCATTCCTTTCTCCAGTGTCCTCTTCTTACTGAAGAAATGTCTTTTCCCCCAACACATTTTTAAAGCAAAACTTACCTTTAGCAAAGAAGTGTGAGCTTCAATAGCTATTTCTTAATACGTGCTAATGAATCACTTTTTGCCAAATGAAACTTCTTAATTCTAAACTGGCAAACATCATTTTCCAACGGTATTAAATGACAAAGTACTAATTAGAAGGCCCCCATCTGAAATCACAGCTCCTATTAATTGGAAGTTACTCGACTAATGACTAATAAGTCGCATTACTTATTATACCAAAGGAAATGTCAAAATTGATTTATGCATATATTATCCTCTAATAAACAGGACCTGCAATCAAGGTGTTCTGTAAGATGACCACATAAAGAAGATAATAATACAGTGCTTGTTAGATTGTTTTTTAACCACAGATTGGACCAGAAAAATTTGGTGTAAACTATCATGGCTATGAGAATGAAAGATTTTATTTATTTTGTGTTCTCCAAGGAATGTCAAACCAGGTAGAGATTTCTGGCAAGGAAGGAAGAAGACTCGAATGGAAGTAGCATGAGACTAAGTCAGAAGATGTGTGTTCGAGTTCTGGCCCCACCATTGTTAGCCATGTGACCTTGGACAAGTTTCTGAGCCACAGGTTCCTTTTATCTAAGATTCCTTCCCTCTTAGGGGCTCAAATGAGATAAGGCACATAAATGATAACTGTATCCAAGAGATTAACCATGAAGACAGAGTAAGAGGAGTCTATTCCACAAATTGGGGGCTGATCTGGAAATCCAAGACAAAATCGCAGTCATTTTTCCAATGGGATAGGGAGACAGCAGGGATGGAGGCCAGGCAGAGAACTGAATAAAAAGGGCCTGCAGCTCTGCATTAAAGCAAGAAAAGACCCAGGGGTCTAAATCTGCTCAGAGATGAGGAAACTTGGCCAATCCTAGCCCAGACCTGGTCAGACTAAGAAGGCAACCTCACTTTGGGAGGGCAGACCAGGGCAAGAAGCAGGACCAGAGGGGGGAGGAATTGTGGAGCTCTGAGTGATCCAGGCCACGGCCCAGTCTCAAGCCTGGCATAAAACTGGAGCAGGGAGCTCAGCCCTACAGGAAGCCTGCAGTTCTGCTTATTTTAACCTGCAGAGCTTGCTAGCTAGCTGTCAGTGACTGAATCAACAGCAATCCACTGGAGCTTCAAGCAGGGGCAATCCCAAAACTGTGCTGTTCCAACACAAACCCAGGTCAGGAGTTTGCTGAAAGCAAGAAGCAGCATCCAAAATCTGCCCCGCATCCGACTACTCTGGACGCACTGAAAAACTGAGCTGTCCCTGATAACTATGAATAATAGACTCCTCAACACCAGAGAAAGCAATAGCAGGACCCAAGAAAAAATAAGACAGCATGACCGATTCCCTCAAGAAACATATAGAATATTAGTAAGAAACAAAATTCAAAGTCAGAAAGTGAGGCTGGAAGAACGAGCAAACAAACAAACAAACAAGGCTCCCACTATAAAGAGAAGGCCAGGAAATAAGCCAGAATTAAAAACTGACTCCAAAATGTCTATAAGCAAAATCACAAAGCAAAACACAGCCTGGTCACAAGTTCAGTTAGAGTTCCTAGGAGAAACAAAGCAAGAGTTCTGTTTTGGGGTCGTTTGCTTTTTTTTTTAACTTGAAAATTACTTTGTAAAATAAACAAAAATCTTAAAGGAAAGAAGTGGAGAGTAAATGAGAGCTATGAATGAAATAATGTGAAAGAGAATGAACAATTTGGCATAAAGGGTATTAATCATTACACAAGCAACTGATTACTTGAAAATTAGGGTGAATAAACTAGAAGTTAATGACTCCATGAAACAAGAAGACATACTAAAAGAAACTCAAAAGAGTGGGAGAAAAATAGAAGGAAATGTAATGTATCTGACCTGGTAAATAGGTAAAGGAGAGATTGTTTAAAAATACTAAACTATCTAGAAGGCATGAGGAAAAAATTAGAGCTTCGACAATTTATTTCAAGAAGTCATATAAGAAAACTTCTAAGATCATTTAAAAACAGAGCACAAAACAAAAATAGAAAAAAAAAACCCACCAGTTACTTCTAAAAAACAGAAAAGCCACATTGAACTAATAGCTAAAAATAACTGCTGGGATTGGGGAGGAGAGGGTTGTGGTAAGAGGAATAAAATGAATGCTTAACTAATTTGAGTTCTAAAAAAAGAAAGAAAATCACATTACTAATATCCAAAGTCAAAGAGGTAAATTCACAACAAATGAAGAAATAAAGGAAATTATTGGAAACTCTTTTGTTCTAAGCACGTGTCAAAAAACTGGGATTTTTGGGATTTGGGATTACAATCCCAATGAAATGGATGAATATTTACAAAAATGCAGAATGTCCAAATTAACAGAATAATAAAGAAGATTTCAATAACCCAATCTCAGAAAAAAGAAATTGAACAAGCCATATTTGAGTGCCTCTGTAAAAAAAAAAAATGCCAGGATTATATGAATTTACAAGGGAATGTTATCAAGCATTTTAAATTATTAATTTTGTTGCTTAAATGTTTTAAAATTTAAGTTGTTTAATATTAAATTTGTTTTAAAATTATTATTAAATATTAAAGTTGTTTTTTAAAAATGAACAGAGAATGAGTCCAAATTCCTTCAGTGATATAAATATAATCTTGATATCTAAACCAAGGAAAGCCAAAATGGAGAGGAAGAAAAATAAAGATAAATGATGAATATTGATGCAAAGTTTTTAAAAATAAAATATTAACAGGAGATTATAGAAAACATAAAAAATATTATATAGCAGGAACAGGTGGAGATTATATCAGGAATACAGTGTTGGTTCAATATTAGGAAAACTATAAACATGATGAACAATATTAATAATAAGAACAACAAATGATTTTATCAGTAGATAAAGGGAAAATTTTCAGAAAGATACAAACTCATCCTGTTTAAAAACAGCAACAGCAACAGCAACAACTAGAAAATATTAAGAATAATGGATATTTCCTTAATGTAACAAGCAATGGCCAAGAGTCAGTGTATGTGGATGAGGATAAAATTGTCCCCAGAGAGAGCTAAGGGAGCTGGGGAGTGTGCCGGCCTTGGAATTGGGCCTTAGACACAGGCTGTGGGGCCAAGGCACTTCACCCTATTTGCCTCAGTTTCCTCATCTGTAAAATGACCTGAAGAAGGAAATGGAAACGATTCCAGGAGCTTTCAAAGAAAACTCCAAATGGGTCACAGAATGTTGAACAAAACAGTCCCCACAGAGGAAGCTTGTGCCCCTGACTCAGGATCTTACAGACCATGGCTGCCGATCCCAAGAGCCCAGCAACATTTCTTGGCTTTTGCCAGCCCCTAATCCTTTCCTGGAGCGTGAGAGCGCCCACTGTTCTGTCGGCTGTTCACCTAGTCCTTTTACACGTCGGTAACCGTTGGCACAGAGTCTGCCCTTCACGTCCTCCTCTCCATAACGAGGAGACTGGACCCCCCTGAGCTCCAAGTCTTCTCGAGCTCACACCTTCCTCCCTCATTTCGACGCCCCTGGCCCCGCTCCCCCAGACCACAGGCCTGCCTCCTCCAGGAGCTCTCCCGAGTCCCTCTGGGATAAGACACAAACTCTTCCGTTGGGCGACTAGAATCCTGGGCCGAGGCTCCCACCGGCCTCCCCAGGCCACCCTCCTGCCCAAAGGCCTTTCCGCCATTCCCTCCTCCCAGTTCCACGCCCTGGGCTTGTCTCCCATCTGGAGCGCAGGCTCTCTCCAAGGGCCTCCTAGAACCTCCAGTTTTCTCCTCACTTTCTAGCAGGCCCTTTGGGACTCCTCCCTAGCAATATAACAAGTACAAAATATAACAATAATAAAACAACAACAATTCTCTGCTTTAGCCTGGTTCAGTGTGATTGATCTGATCCTATAAGATGTTCTGGGTCAGAACTTGAAACAAGGCACTAAGTGGAACTGAGGAGACAATGGTTAAATCTAGTTTAGCATTGATTTAATCCTACCACAAATAACGGTTTCCTAGTGATGTAATGATTGATGTACACTCAGTGTGGGGCATATAAGGCAGAAGCTCTTGGAGTCCGGAGGAGAACTAAGGAGGACCAAGAAGAGGTGGCAGGCTGTCCTGTGGAGAACACTAAAACCAAGCTCCGGAAGGCCTCCGGAAAACTAGCCGAGCCCCAAGTGAAGGAGATAGGACTTGGAAGGAGACAATAAAGGATTTGGACCTTAACCCCTGCTGAACTTGTGATTACTAAACTGAAAGGAAGGCTGCTCCCAGAAGCCCCCCAAGAAACCTGCTCCCAGAGAACATTACATTTTGGAGAAGAATATTACACCTGGGCTTGGGCGGGAGATCGTACACACTTACACTTCTGTCATTCTGTGATTCTGGATGAAGTCCCTCCCAACTCAAGTATGGCCACAATTCGACTTCAATAGAGAAAAACCAGGAAAACTTTTTCAGGTAACAACTGCACCATGAAAACGACTCTCTATGTGGCCTATAAGAGCCCTCGCTTAATTGATTTCTACAGTGAATCTGTTAAACTACTGTGTACCAATTAATTAGGGAAACTTGTATGCAATGCCTGATTAAAATGTTCATGTTCATTTTACAGTAAAGCAAAAACATAATTCTTCCAAAATTAATCTTGAAAATATTTTACACACCACAAAGACTCGGTCCTTAAAAAAAAACCTCATTTAACAAATCTCACTATCTCTTTCATTAACCAAATTCGCAAATATTATTTTGCTCATTTCACTGAGAACAACGTACAACAAATAAAGCAGCACCTAGTATTTTCTCTAAGCAACAACTAAATAGGTTTAAAATTGTCATTTGATTACCTAATTAACTCTGATCAAGATTGGGTAAAGCGGAGTAAATTGAACTTGTAATTCATCTCTGGTCATTTGTGTACTGCTTAAAATTCAAATTTAATAATTCATTTTGCATAGGTCAAATCAAATGTAAATTTCATGGTGAGATTCATACTCCAATTCTGCCATAAAACTGAATCCGAGAAGCACGTCACATTTACATAATGAATTGTCGATCAATCTGGAGGTGGATCATGAAGACAATCTAGAAAATGAAAGTTAACGATGACAGGAGAGGAAGTGAGAATGAAGGATAAAATTGCTATCAAGTATGTTAGGGAAATTATTACACACTCGAATTCTAAACTAACGCTTTTATTATACCCAAGGGAGGAAATTCCACACACCTTTTAATTCCCTGCAATCTGTGCTACTAAGTTGCCAAGACCTTCTTGAAGAAAAGTAAAGTATGTAGAAATAATTGGCTCGAGGACACCATGGACTTTATGGGGGCACAGAATTTGAAAAAAAAGAAAGAAGGAAAAGCTTAAGATAATTGTAGAAAGGTCACCCCATTAACACATTAATTACCAAAAGGGGATTAAATGCTCCAAATGTACTATCCATCAAGGATCCCCATAAAGGGGGGATGTGGGAGAACATGGAAGAGCTGAAGACAATGCTGATGGTAAAAGTCAAAAAGGTTCTTTGCCCATTTGATCAATTACTAATATATATATATATATATATATATATATATATATATATATATTTTATAGAGTACAAGTCTTTACTGTGGGATTCCAAGAACGGTGCAATAGACAACATCCATTGGAGCCTTTTTGGATTATACTTAACTCCTGTCTAATTTTTTAAAAATCCACTGGGTTGTGATTTGGATGATCAGTTTGGGAGTTTTCTTTCTTTTCCCTTTCTCACTTGGTGGTAATAAACTTGGAAAGGTGATGGGGAATAATCTTTCATTTAACAGTATCATCAGTATTATCACTATTATCATTATTAATTATTAATAAATATTTAGATTTATAGAATACTTGACATTTACAAAATGCTTAACATTTCTCATTTGAAGGACAACCCCCTCCCCCCCCCCTTCAGAGGAGGGCAGGGAATGTGCTATTAGTCCCATTTCTTTTAAAGGAAATTGAACATAAAACAAGAGACTGAAGTTGTCACGTGATGCCCTTCTGAAATCTCCTGAGAATCAGGGAAGACCCTACATTTGTATGGCCATCGCCACCTGGTTAACAGTATGATTCCAGCAGGACCTTTGAAAACGTCTTGGGGAGAAAGGGTCTGGGCCACGATTTTACAGGGATGGGGAATATCCTCTAGCGGGTGGGAGAGCTCTCCTACAGTCTCGGTACAAAGTTGTCAAAGGCACCGAGGACTCCAGATTTGCCCAGAGTCACATAATTATTGGACCAACAGTCCAAGCCAGCCGGCATCCTTGGCCACATGACATCAGTGGGCAGAGGCAGTGAGTTCTCACCAACCACGAATCTCCATGGGTTCTGTGGTCCCTGGCTGACTGCTCCAGGGTGAGGTCTCACCAAAGAGCTTGGTAATTGGGGGCAGGAGAATCACAGCCTGT
The DNA here is from genome assembly GCF_902635505.1 of Sarcophilus harrisii. NCBI lineage: Eukaryota > Metazoa > Chordata > Mammalia > Dasyuromorphia > Dasyuridae > Sarcophilus > Sarcophilus harrisii. The sequence goes on from NC_045426.1 coordinate 705,206,286, forward strand.
GAGATCTACAGGAGCTTCAGCTCAGCTGGTCCAGTTTTCCCGTTTGTGAGGAAGTTAGGGAATGGGATAGCATCTGTGTCTGATGGCTGAAGAAATGAGAAAAGTAATTCAATTGTGCTTCAAAACATCTGTAATGCAATTTACAGATTTAATGCAATACACATATATTAAACACCTACTGTATGCAGTAATGATAACTACCATTTATATAGTATAAGGTGTGCTAAACATTCTCTTATATGATTTTCACAATAACTTAGGGTGGTAGATACTGTTCTGGCCATCTTATGGGTGAGAAAACTGAAGCTTGTGGAAGTTAAATGTTTTGCCCACAGTCACAGAACTAGTAAATATCTAAGATGGGATTGGATCTCAGATCCTCCCAACAATCAATCGACAAACTTTCCTTCAGCAACTACTATGGGAGCATAGGAAGACAAAAACAGAATAATCTCTGTCCCTAAGAAACTTAGACTTACTTGATGAAACATTACCTCCTCTATTAGGCATTTAAATCCCCCCCAAGCAGACCCTTTTCCCCCTTTCCATTCTCATGCTCTCACATAGCGGCCCATCTCCCAACTCTGTGCCTTTTCAGAGGCTGTTCCAGATGCCAGGCAGACTGTCCCTGGCTTTCTTTGTGGCTCATTCCCCACCTACTGCAGGAGACCTTTTCCAGGGCCTTCCTCTGGGAAATTCCCTCCCCCTCCATTCTGTATACCTAATGATTTACCTACTATCTCTCCGATCAGAATGGAAGCTTCCCAAGACCAGCAATTATTTTTTTCTTTTCTTTGATGAATGGCCCATCTCTCCCATCTCTGATCCTGGGGGCAGAAGGCCTCCAAGTCAAGATCTCAAGGCCACATGGGGCTGAAAGGGGGCAAGCAGGAGGAAAGGGGCAGGGCCAACAGTGAGGATGGGTGTCAAGTGGGCACAGAGAGCCGAGATTGAAGAGACAGAACAGGGCTGGCATCGAGGTCCTTCTCAAGCATGCTCTAAGCCGGCTCCGGCTGCTCAGTGACCAGGAAAAAGATGCTTCTTCATCTCTGGAGGCAAAGAGTTGGCTGGCAGCAAGCAGCTGGGCCTGTGCCATCTGCAAAGTGCCCGGCACCTTTGGCATCATGTGGCCTGCCCATGGCAGCAGGCGATGGTAAGCTTTGTGTCCATCCTGGCCAGCCCTCGCCAGGCCCCTGTGCCCGTGCTGGCTCTTGACCAGCTCTTCACAGGCCGGCCTTTCTTTCTGACGATCAGAGCAATCTCTGCCTTGCTCCCGTGGGCCATCTCTGTTCTCCCCCCGATCGAGTGGAGCCGTGCTCCCAGCTGCCTTAGAAAGGCTCCTCGGCCTGGACGTCTTCAGTGTTCTCGTTTGTCCGGCGAGGGTGGTTGGATTTGATCATTTCTAGGCTCCTCTAACACTAGGAGCCCTAACGTCCTCTCACAGTCTAGCATCCCCAGAATATGCTTTTAATCTTACACTTGGGGTAGAAAAATTCATCTTTTCCTTCCCCGTAACGATATTGGAGGGAGAGTTTTCCTATTCCACTGGCTTCAAAAAAGAACCCTGTTACATCTTTGGGAGCCAGGACGGAGCCATCAAACTGAGTATTTCTTTTAAGTGTAAGAATAGCAAGAGAAATGATTGAACTTTTGCTCACCAGAGCTTGGTTTTAATACCTCACTGCAATAAGACACAAAAAATAACTTGAGCCAGCTGGTCTCAATATCACAGGAACTGAAATTAAAAAGAAAAACTCCAAGCGGCCACAAACATTTGGAATCACAAAAGAAAACATCTTACAAGGGCCAATAAAATGCTAGTTAACAGAACTTCCAAACCTAGACTCAAAAAAACCTCACACGGAGGAGGGAAAAAAGGAACTGCCTCCCAAATACTAATAATCACCTCCTAAAAATACTCACCCAGTGTGTGGGACTGGGGCATTCCAAAGCAGTGAGGCACCGGCTCCTCCCCCCACCTCCTCAGCTGCCCACCCCGTGGGGCCCCGAGGTGCTCCCGGGCCCTTGGCTGGGCTTCTCAGCGTGGGCAGGGCCCAAGCTCGGGGCTGTGGCGATGGTTGTGGGGCACGGTGACATCACTCGTTCTAGTGCTTATTTTTAAGAGCGGACGTCATCGCCAAGCCAGGGATGCAGCAAAAAGCCTCCTGTCCCTGGAGCTGAATCTCGCTTTCTGGGAACGGGGAAAACTTCAGAGCTCGAAAGGCCACTTCTGGTATAAAAACAACAAACCCAAGCATGGCACGAGTCATCACTTGCCTGTCCCTCTACCTTAGGACTGAGCTCTCCTCTCGGAGAAGATGTTTGAGTCTCCTTCTCTGTCTCTCCTTCCCTCCTGTGTGGGTGGGGGGTGGGGAGGGTGTAAGTAAAGATTCTGTTGGGAAATTTTTATTTGCTTTTATTGTATTTGGCAGCTTTAATGAAGTTTTTGGTTAAGTCCCTTTGTGTTTCCATCCATGCGTTCTGAACTATCTGGGAGAAGGAGCAAACTGGGAGGATGCTAAAGCCAGCTAAGAGAGCTGATTGTTAAATTGTGAGCATTTTTATTTCATAAATCAGCAAATACTACAAGTGAGTGCTTGATTTATTATCTTGTTGATTGTCTACACTTAATAAAGCGGTGAAGAAAATGTTAATAATGGAAATAACATGTAACGATCCATTACAGGTACTTATTTTCTTGGGCAGCTGGTTGTGAAATATTTACCAGCCTACCCTGAATGACATGTCCCTGGCACAGGCTGCCAGACTGACCAGGTTTCACAGGCACACGGCCATGCGGTAACACAACGACCCCATAGACTTTCAGTGGGGGTCAGTCTAATCCCTCTCCTCTCCCGCACTTTCCTTCAGTCTCCTAAACGCTGAGCCGGCTCTGACATCGACGTAGACATCCCTGGAAAGTGGGCCGACAAGGTAACGAAACTTCTCCATGGCATTCAACGCTTCCCCACTTGCCGTAGCTGACGGGAGCACTTAGGGATGGTGGGTGCCGGCTGAGGGAGGACCTGCGCTCTCTTGGGCTTCACCGTTGGGCCAAAATGATCACACGCCAAGGAGAACTGCTCCAGCTCCAGATTGTCTGCCAACACGCGCCCCATGTTAGTCCGGGCTGACCGCCTCTTCAGGCCGAAGAAGTGCTCATCAGGGCAGGGGCTGCCTGTGACACCATGATCACCCGTCAACATGGCTGAAACACGTGCTCCCGTCCGTTACCCACACTAGGCAACGCTGAAGCCTGGGAGCCAACTCTCCGGAGGAAGACTTCATGTATGGCAGAGAGAGAGGCAGAAAGGCTTCCTCAAACATCTGGCCTTGGAGCAGTTCCCAGCCAGCCCCCTCCTGGCCCATGCCCTCTTGGGGAGTCCTGGTAGCTCAGGAGGACAAGCCAGGGGTGACCTGCCCATCTCTCAGTCTCTCCCCATTTCTTCTTCCCTGACCTCTGGGGAGTTTGTGTCCTGAGAAGAGGAGGAGCCCGGGGGTCTTGCCAGCAGTCCACTGCTGGCCATGGGTGCCCGCGGAGCTGGGATGGGGCCGAGCAGCAGCTGGGATCAGGAAGCTACCATGGGAATGCCAAGGGCTGGGGACGTTTTGGGCAACCACTCCCCAGAGGCAGAGGGGGCACATTGGCAGCCATAGGTCAGTGGCCTGGCCCTCTCAGCAGGCCGTCTAAAGGCCTCCACAGAGGGAAGAGCCTGGAGTCTCCTCTGTCACATAGGCTCTCCACACGTCTGTCTGATCACCCATGTTCTTTCCACTGAAGTCCTTGCTCCTCAAGATCTTGGTGAGTTTGAGAAGAAAACAAGTTTTCTGTTTCTGACCTTCTAAACCTTCCAAGTAAATCCTCTTCCAAAAGCTGAAGCAGAGTAACTAGCAGGTTAGGAATGGAGGAGAGTGCCTCAATGGAGGCTTATCAGGAAACCTTGTCCCCTGGGACCCGCCAGAACCCTCCCAGTGAGAGAAGCTGCCCGCGTGCTTGCAAATGGTGCAAAGGTGTTGGGGAAGTAACCCCAAGGTCCCATTAGGTGTAAAGCGCAGTTATTTTGGACCATCTGAAAATGGACAGTAATTTGAGCCCGGTTTGTCTCTCCCAGGAGCCCTGGTGGGATGCCCACCAATAATACAAGATATTCTGAAGAGGGAGAGAGAACTGGGGGGGGGGCAGAGATAAGGGATGGCCGGTGACATCCAAATTGAGTCTTGAAGAAAAAAGGCAGCTTCTGAGAGGCTGAGATAAGGCACGGAATTCCCCTAGGTTTGCAGAATTCCAGCATCTTAGTTTAAAGGATGCCGTGTCATTAATCCCAACTGCCTGTTTATAATGGGGGCGCTTGATGGCTAATTCCAGGAAAGACCTTTGCTGCAGTGAGATGAAATCTGGTCTCCTCACGTTCACCTGCTACAGCCTTTCCAATATTTACAGACCGTGATCAGCCACCCTCCCTGTGCCTTCTAGTTAAAAATCCTAATATCTTTAACTGATTCCATAGCAAGGGTGATAATGCAGATGTCATCCATGCAACCTAAAATTTCTGGCTTGATCATAAAACACCCAAATAAAACCAAAGTAAAGAGAAGTGAGGAGGCAGCTTGGAGTATCGGATAAGAGAACTGGGTTGGGAATCCGTGGCGAGAAGGCTGGGCTTGTAGTAAGGAAGACCCGAGTTCAAATCCTGTTTCTGCCATTTACTAGCTCTGTGCCCCTGGGCATGACACTTACAATCTCTCTAAAGTTCAGATGACTCCTCCGTACTTAATTCTCTGTTGGAATACTCAATGCCTAGCACAGTGCCTGGTAGACAGTAGGCATAGCATAAATGCTTACTGATTGATTGATGCAGAAAAACAAACGAGCTACATTGGCGGACGGAAGCAATCTGCATTGGTGAAGGAAGGCTCCCCACTGGATCTCTCCATGCTGAGGAAATCCCAGACTCTTCAGTGTCCATGTCTATCTACAATAATGTTATTATACCAATTATCTGTGAAAGAAAAAAACCAAAAAAGCTGGTGAAGCAGCGCAAATTGCTCGTCAGCCTCGGGCCAGAAGCAGGAAGCATCCTACTATTGGGGCCGAGTCTGCGTTTTGGGACCAGGCCTTTCCACCTTTCCCTGCTGCTCTGTCGGGGACGAGGTGAGCCCACAAAGCTGCGGCTGGGACCAGTGTCTGACCTTATAGACCAACTCTCCCCAATTGATGGCCTTTGGTCCTGGCTCTGGGCTCAAGTGAATGCCAATAAAGCAAAAGGTCAAATTCTTCAAACATGGCAACTGGAAGGAGAGGGAGCCGCCAGCTCGGTGCTGCTTCAGGCCCCAGTCCCCGGGGGTCGCTCCAGAAGGGCCCCCGGAGTGCTGCCATTCGCCATTTCTTCTCTGGCTCCAGCCCAGGCCCATCCCAGGTATAATCCCCCAGGAAGAGGGGCCACGAGGTGCGCACAAGTGACCCCCACGGGGGCCAGGGGGAAAATATCAATAATGCGTCTGGCTGTCATGGGGAAGCCCTCATCTTCGCGCCGCTGTCAGCAGCTGGGCAGAAGGCCTGTCAGCTAGCGCGCCAGCCATTAGTGCCACAGCAGAAGCGGGCGAGTCGGGAAATCTCCAGGGTATGTCGGGGAAGCTCCTGCACAAGTGAGGAGAAATGGAAGCCGTGCAGCCGGAGGTCATGTCTTTCCAGACTGCTAAATTAAACTGACTCAAAGCCTCTGTAATTACAGGGAAACAGATGAACTTTTGTGTCTTAATGAAATTTTCAGAGCACTTTAAATGTCATAAGTTTTGATGCATCACAACATTTCCGACGGACACCGCGCCATGTCTCCCCCGACTTCCATGAAGCAGATGGGGCATGATCCACCATTATAAACCCTGAGGCAACGCCCATCCATCTGCACAGGCTGAGAGGGACGGAGGGACATGTCCGGAAAGCAAATGGTCGTGAGGAGATGTGGAAAGGGCGCCCGGCCTAAGGACGCCGCGCCTTTCACAAAGCAGATGACCGAGTCTGGCCTGCCCAGAGCAAAGGCGTCAGGAAGGCCTGAGTGCAAGTCCAGCCTCCAGCACTCCCCCAGCTAGGTGACCCTCTGCCCGCCTCAGTTTTCCCACTTGTAAGTGAGGATAAAAACTCCTCCCGTTATTGTGAGAAGCAAGACTCTCATACCGGGCTCTACATAAACCCTTGGTCCTTTCCCTGCCCTCAGAGTAAGCACCAACCTGGAGCGAGAGGCGGGTTCGTCTCCAGCTGTGAGGTTCCGCAGCCATGAGACCCACAGAACTGCTTGCCCGTGGCTGACCGGATGGCCTCTGAAGGCCTTCTTTGTCTGAATCTTTGAGAGCCTCTACGTCTCTGGTGGAGGGCTGGCCCTAGGCCAACGAGTCTGGCAGGGCAGGTGGACATTCAGGGCCAGACAGAGGCGTTTCCATTTTATCTCCAGCCACTGAACGGGGAGGGATGTGGAAAAATCTCCACTTACAGAAAAATCATCTTAGGATGCACCAATCAGAGCAAGGAAAGACCTGGGTCAGGGAGACTATTGGGACACAGCAAGAACAAGGTGGTCCCCATGAGCGAGAGAAGAGGGCTGTGGAGTGGGCGGATGGGATGGACAGGGTGCAGAAAGGTGAGGGCTGGAAGATGAAGTCAGGGTCGGGATGAGGAGAAAGAGAACACCTGGGCAGGATTAGGGAGAACGGCTGTAGGGAGAGGTGAAGGAAACTTAGAATTTTAGAATCACAGAAAGCAAGATCTCTAAGAGCCCCAGGACATTATGTATCAGAGGGAAGGCGGCCCATAGGAGGTGGACGTCAATGGAGAAGGTTAGAATTGGATGGGATTTGAGAGGTCAGCTCCAAAAGGTTTCAAAGCAGCACTGAGTTAGCTGCCTTCAACCAGAACCAAGGGCCAGATAAGACACTGGGAGTGTCTCCCAGATACTCATTCTCCTGCCCATACAACAATATACTTTATACACAGTCGATATTTAGAAATATTTAGCATCACAGAATTGAGTTCATGTGAGGAGGGCATCTTGTACTGTTCTCCCTTCCTCATTCCTAAGCTATTTATGTAGCTGAAAAGAAAGACAAGGGAGTCGATCCTCCGCCCTTATGGTTCAATAGGTTTAGCTCAAATTTTCCAAAAAATTTAATTTTGGCCTCGTGCCAAGAATTGGAGGTTTCAGCATTAATGGAAAATTTTAGAGAACGCTACTAGTGACTACGAAGGAGAATATAACTTAAAAACGAACCCAAAACTTCAGAGTATCCATTAATTCAGGAAATAACATTCCTTGCAAAGTTCCAAAGAAGTGCTGATTCCTTCTAGACACTGCCAGATCCCCTTGGCTTCTGTCACAGGACCGCAGAATTCAGGGCCAGAAAAGTTTCTGGAGAACACACCACCCAACACCTTCTTTCTGTACATGGAGGGAAACAGGCCTAGAGATAAGAAATGACCGGTTCAAGTTCACATAAGCTGGAAGTGACAAAACCAGGAACTGACCCCATCTTCTGAATTTTTTCCAACGCAATTGAACCAAATCAGTATTTGTTCTGAGAAAAGGAGAGTGAATCTGAGTGATTAAAGTGTTCAGTTTAAAAGCATTTATTAGGCACCGACTTTATGCAAGTACAACCCTGGATCCCAGAAATGAAACCCTAAATGAGGCAGAATGTGAGGAACACACTCAGTGATGGGAGGTCCGAAAGGGAGGGATCCAGTCAGTGATCACTTCCAGCTGGGGAGAAGGGAGTGGCCATGGCACCAGCGGTGAAAGGGCTGGCAGAGTGCTGCCATTGGGCTGGCAGAAAGAGATGGAATTCAACAGGGAAACACAGGGGTGTGGGGATGTGTTCTAGGAATAGGAAATAGCACCAACAAAAAGGTTCCCAGACAGGAGCCACGGGCACTGCAGGAAGGCGCTGGCCAGAACCTTGGGAGAGGAAGCAAACGCTGCAGGAGGGGAAAGAAAGGCCGATGGGTGTCTGGAGTCAGGCTGGGGGGACTCAGAGGCCGGTGTAAGGAGAATGGGGTTCATTCCACTGGCCACCCCAGCTGTGCTCTCACTGCCAGGAGAATCCTGGGAAGTCAGTCAGCCTCTTGGGCCTCTATTTTCTTCCTCTGGAAAAATGGGGGATAAAATCAGATGAAGGAAGGTCCCCTTGAGATCTGATGGCTATCATCTCCTGGGAAACTTTCAAAACCAGTTTCAATATAGTCCCACTGAACACCAGCATCCATGGGCAAAAGACCTTCTGCCTTTGCTGGCCATGGGTACACATGAAGAGCCAGAAATGGGGACGGCTGGAAGGCAGAGAGCCCCCTAGGAATGGTTCTCTCTTCCCGTGGCCATCCCCTTGTTAATCCCTGCTTACCCCCAGCTGGAGCTGGAACTTTAGCCCTGCCAAGCACAGCCAGCTAGGAAGGGGCGAGGTAGGGGGGATGATGCCCTTGCCTTCCATGCTAAGCTTTGTCTCTGCCCCTTCCTCGTGCCCCCCCATCTACAGGGAGAGTAAAGGGGGTTTGGTTATGAAAAACCGGGGAACCCTGAACATCATTGCTGTTTAGCAGTTGGGAAAATCAGGAGCGACATGGAAAGCTGACCATGAAGGAGAATGAAGTCATACACGGAGGGCCTAACTACAGAATCCAATTTTTCTTTTTCCAAAGACATCGGGGAACACTGGCTAGCTTGGAAGACTGATCAGTGAGCTAAGGAGCTCGATGACAGGGACAGCCTCCCCTGCCAGAGCCGAAATGCCTTCTGCCCAAAACTGGGGCAAGAAGGAGAAATAACCGGCCATTCTATCTGAAGAAATAATAGTGGCTCTCCTCAACAATGAGAGGATCCAAACCAGTTCCACTTGTAGAGTGATGAAGAGAGCCATCTACACTCAGAGAGAGAACCATGGGAACAGTGTGGAACACAACACAGCATCCTCACTCTGTTTTTTTCCTTCCTTCTTGATCTGATTTTTCTTGTGCAACAAGATAACTGTATAAATATATAAACATATATTGGATTTAAGCTGTATTTCAACATATGTAACATATATTGGACTATCTGCCAGCTTGGGGGGGGGGGGAAGGAGGGGAAAAGTTGGAATAAAAGGTTTTGCAAGGGCCATTGTTGGAAAAATTACCCATGCATATGTTGTGTAAATAAATAAATAATTAAAAAGGAAAAGAAAAAGAAATAATAGTCCTCTAATGGTTTGGGGGTTTTCCCCCATAGGGTGTGATAGCCCCTCCTGCAGCATCTGCTTCCTCCCCCAAGTGTTGTGTGCTGGAGGCAAAGGCTTCCATCCTAAAGAATTCTGCAGAAGCCTCCAGCTTCTGAGCTAGTGTTCGGAGAGGTCACTTTCCTCGTGGGCACAAAGAGCCGGGGTTTCTGGTGAAGCTGGAAGAAGAAGAAGAAGGGACTCTTGCCCACTGGAGCCATTCCTGGCAGCACCCTCTGGTCAGCAGGCTCAGGGCAGCCTACATACCTGGGAATCAGTGGCAGTCCGACAGCACCCATCACACCTCTGCACCATGTCACAGGGTCCCTCTGTTCACCAAAAAGTGTCTCAGGTTTATGAAGGAAATGCCATTTTTATTTCCACTTTTCCTATAAAGCTATCCTACAAGGGGCAGGGCCAAGATGGTGCAGAAAAGGCAGGAACTCTCCTGAGCTCTCCTAAATTCTCCTTCAAACAACTTTAACACCTCAAAACTAATTCTAGGCTGACAGAACCCACAAAAGGACGAGGTGAGATAATTTTCCAGTCCAAGACAACGAAGAAGGTTGTCAGGAAAGCTCCATCCCACCAGGGCGAGCCGGCTATGTCCCCAAGTCCCTGAACAAGGCAGCCAGCAGCACAAGCCAGCAGCCGGCTTTGGGGATAACAGAACTGGCCACAGCAGCCCTCCTGTAGCTCTTGTTCCCCAGACAGCAAAGGGGCTTGGCCAGAAAGAGATTACAAGCCTCCCTTTGCTGACCCTGGGTGCAGAACTCTGTTGCACTGCCCCTACCCAGTTCCAGATCAAGAAGAAGCACTGGTAAACCAGAGCTTGCAGCCACAGGGGAGCAGGGACCCTGAGAAAAGAGAAAAGGGCAGAAAAGAATGGTTTGGTTCTCACACACCAGAGTACTGGCCTGGAGAGTAATAAATACACCTCTCTTTAAAACACTTTGGAAGAACTGAAAACTTACAGATCCCCAGAACAAACTCTGAAAACAACTGCACCAAAAAACCTGAATCTTGGCACCATGTCCCCTCCACCCCAAGATGAGCAAAGAGCAGCTTTAAGATAAAATTAAAATTCAAGAAATAGGTTGATAAGGAAAACAGCAAATGCTGAAGGAGAAGTGAGAAAACTAAGACACTGATGCATTATTGGTGGAGTTATAAAATGATTCAATCACTCTGGAGAACAATTTGAAGCCCTGCCCAAGGGCTATAAAGCTGTGCCTATCCTTTGACCAGCAATACCTCTACTAATGGAAAAGGCCTTGTGCATACAAAAAATATTTATAGCATCTCTTATTGTAGTGGCAAAAAATCGACATCTGAAAGGATGCCCATCAACTGGGAAATGGCTGAACAAGGTGTGATATATTACAATGAAAGAGTATTGTACTATAAGAAATGATGAGCAGATTGCTCTCAAAACAACAGGAAAAGACTTACATGAACTGATGCAAAATGAAATACGCAAAACCAGGAGACTGTTGAACACAATGACAGCGATATTGTAAGATGAAAAATTATGAATGACTTAGCGCTTCTCAACCATACAATGATCAAAGACAATTACGATTTCATCCAAGATGAAAAATGCTCTCCACCTCTAGAGAAAAAACCGATGGAGTCTGAATGCAGATTGAAGCATACTTTTTTAAAACTTTCTTTAGGGGGAGGTTGTTCTCAACCTGACTAATTTGGAAATATGCTTTATATGACTGCATGTGTATAATCTATGTCAAATTGCTTGCCTTCTCAATGAGGGAGGCAAGAAACAGAAATCAAAACTCAATTTTAAAAATAAATGCAAGAATTACTTTTCATGTAATTAGGAAAAATTAAATATTTACATGTAAAATACCAGTCCATTAACTGCCCTAACTTTGAAGTGTTTTCACTGGACGGGACTACTAAAGGTAATCAGTAAAGTCTCAGCTGGGCAAGACCAAAGGCACACAACGAGTACTCAGAGCCTGGCCAGCCTTTCTTTGCACCCCCAACCTGTGAGTTGGAGAAAAGCCTTGGGCAGTTCATTGGCAAGTTAAGAAAACACATGAGGTAAGCTCATATCCCTTCAGCACGTGTCATTCCACTGCGTGATCAATCATGTGATGGAAAACAAATTGTAGCCAAATGTGTGCAGCTGAGACAACAGCATCCTTGTGCACTTGGGCTCCACCCTCCTGGATCTTCCAAGGCGGCTCTAAAAGGAGCCCTCCTCCTGCTCATAGGAATACGGCAAATTCAGGATTGAGGTGATGATGTATGACAATAACAAGGCTAATAACTCACCTCTGTGGGCTGCTTCATATATATTATATTATATATACACATATATGTATAATGATAAACTCCTGTAGAAGTACTATCTGGCTCCAGCCTTGCCCAACGATCCCATGCAGGAGCTAGGGCAAACACCATCTAACTCTGGAGAGGGGGGATGGCTCCATCGCCTCTCACCCTGACTGCCGGAACGGCCTCCGACTCTCCGGTCCATCCTCCACTCAGCCACCCGAGGGACCTGCCTGAGTGCCCAGCTGACCTCATCACCCCCTGTCCAGGGAGCTCCCGGGGCTCCCCACTGTCTCGAGAACAAAAGCCAAACTTTGGAGCTTTTTCCAACCTGACTCACCTACCCGCCAACCCTCTTTTCCTTCCTTGTGGTCCAGCCAAAGGGTGCTCTGGTCACTCTTCACATGAGAGACTCCAGGGCCAGAGCCCATTCCCTCCTCCCTTCTGCCCCTTAGAGCCCAGTCCCCCTTTTCCTTCAGCTCAAGTATCACCTTTGACTTAAATAAAGCTGCTGGTGACTCCTTCCCACACACCTGGCCCTGACTTTGTGTGTGTGCACACACCCTGTATTAAGATTAGACTGTATAAACGTGTCTCCCTTGGTACAATGGAAGCCCCTTGAGGGCAAGGATGATCTCATTGCCTAGCACCCATGGGCACTTAATGAACACCTGGTGATTGAGGAGCCTGAAGGTCAGAGGCCGTGACCTGCCTGAGGTCACACAGGCAGCACAGGCTGGTCTCCCAGGTGTGGGATGGAACTTCACACGAGATACAACATCTGATTTGTCTCTTCTCCAATCTTGATTCAGTCATAGGAGACAAACGTAAAAAAAGACTGAGTAATCCAAATAGAAAGAAGCGCTTTATAAAGCACATGGTCTGGACAGTCCCCTGACCAAAGAAGAAACTCTAGGGCAAAATGTAAACCTGGCTTTAGTCATAAATGTTTTTCATGTATAGGACCATAAAGGCAGGCTTAAGCACATACACACACACACAGACACTCTGACACACACACACACACTCACACTCACTCTCACAGACACATAGATACACCCATACTCACTCACACAGACACACACACTTACTCTCACACTCACACTCACACAATCACACTCACACACGGCTGTCTGTCTATCAGAGGGGATCTCAATGACTCCAAAGGGAAGCGGCTCCGGACACTGGGGGAGGCATCTCTCCCGGACAGCTCCTGCCTGCGCACACACACCTGAAGCCACTTCTTGGGGTGCTTAGTGTCCAGGTGTTTCCGTCATTCTCCTATTTTCTCGACCCCACTTGGGGTTTTCTGGGCAGAGACAGTGGAGCGCTTTGCCATTCCCCGCTCCAAGTCATTTTACAAATGAGGAAACTGAGGTAACCGGGTGGAATGACTTGGGTAGGCCTGGACTGGGGAGCCCAGTGCACACGGTGTCCCCCAAAGCTGCCTGAAATTGAATGAGCGCCTTGGGCAGCGCTCCCCAGCCAGGGCCCAGGAGCAGTGTCCGACACAAAGCACTTCCTGATGCCCCCTGTTACCAGTATTTGGCCCATGATCGGCCACATGCTGTTATGCGGGGAAGGGGAGGAAACATGGTCATTCCTCCGAGCTGCACGTTGGCTCCTCTCCTCCTCCTACAAACTTCCAGCACGGACCCCAACCCTGGGCAGCTTTTGGAGGGTCGAGAAAGGCCCTTCCTCTCCAGCCCCCTAAGTTAGCCTGAAAGAATGAGAAACAGCCATTAAGCACCAAGCCAGAGCCAAGTGCCAGGGATACGAATAATTCAGTTTCTTCTTTCAAGAGCTTCGGCTCTACCTGGGGGAGGCAATAAACCGGTCAGTTGGGGGAGAGCTGGAGGGGCCGAGAGCCCTGAGGGCTCCATGGCCGGGCAGATGTAGAGTCTAGGGGGCCTTTGAGGGCAGAAGCAAGTCTGCCCATGGTACCAGGAGTAGGCCCTGGGCTGGGGGCCCGTTGTCTCCCAGCTCACCAGCTCCAAGGGGCCCCAGAGTATCAGGAGAAGGGGCAAAGAAGGCTGAAGAGGGCCATGGGGCTGACCAGGTGTGGTCTGGGAGCAGTCTAGGGTCCAGTTCTGGCATCCTAAGTGCTGGGTCCTCTCCATCGGGGGTCAGTCCCCATCCCGAGCTCTCTGGCCCGGCCCAGTCACATCCCACCAGAGCAGCACTTGACTCCATACGTGCTCCGCCCACTTTCCCTTTAGCCTCAGAACATCCCCTGAGCTGGGCCAGCACAAGTGTCAGTGCCATTTTACAAATAGGAAAAACGAGGTCAGAGCAGCTCGGCCCAGGGGCCACCAAGGCAGGCTCAGCGCTCTGGGCTCCAGAATCACGGCCAGTCTGGGATCCCCAAATCTAAGGCAGGCTGCTGGGGAGGGAGGTGGGCGACCATCACCGAGAGGCTGCGGACCATGGGGTTTCCTCTCAGTTTAGAGGGGCAAGGGAAAAAGGGTTTTGTGCTGTCTGAAAGGAAAAACACAACCCCCAGAAAATGATGTCTTAATAAAATGCCTTCCATCTCCTCAGCCTTGGGCTCCCTTGATCTCAAGTATTCCACATAAGCTGCGAGAGGTGAAGAGCCTTTGTGAATAATTGAAGACAAAATAATGAAACCCCCAGAATGTCAGAGACATAATATAGTTTTGTAGAATTCATCATGGAGCCTTTAAATTCCCAAATACTACAAGCTGAATAATTTATTCCTGTGTCAATACAGGGCTAGCAGATGTTCATCCACAGCCAGCGTTAACCCTGCTCAAACTGAAGAGGAGGAGGGAAGGGAAGATGCTCAAAGGAAATTATCCTTCCTGGTGTTTCGGTTGATGAAAAAAATCCAAGTGGCTGTGAAAATGTAGGGGGAAACACGGGGAACAGGGAAAATGGTTTTTAACAGCCTCCTCCTTAGATGGAGATCCAGTCTGATTTAGTGGAAGCCCCCCCCCCCCGCCATGCCCACAAATGCAGCTGCTGGTGTGGGAGCCAGGATACTAATGTTCTTTTCTTCCAGGAGAATTCCCAGGGGCAAATGGCTGATTTCTGACTAAAACCCATCTTGGAGCTGTTTATTGCTATTGACCCTACTCCTTAGAACAGTGATTCCCGGGGCAGGTTTGGCAATACCCCAGGGTATCAGCACTTATCCAGAGAAAGCAAAATTATCAAAACCAAATCAATTTTATTCATTTTAGTTTAAGACAAAAATTTGCTATTCTGTCCATGGGTGACTAAACAAAACTAGCACCAACCCTTCTGGGATCTCGTGGTGGGGACTCGCCCTCAGAGCCTAGCCTTGCCTTCTCATTCCACAGAATTCCAGTCCCTGGCCACACGGTCTCCACAGCAACCGTCCGGTGGCCCGGAGGCCTTTCTCGAGGTCTTTTAATATTTTGAGGATCAGGCAAAAACAAGGTGTGGAAAATTACCCATGACCTATAAACTTCAACACGGTAATTAATGATGGTAATAACAGCGGCTGTACAGGCCCTTCAGGGTTGCAGAAAAGTTTTGTGTGGATCATTCCCTTTAATCCTCCCCACAAAACCGTGAGGAAGATGCCGTTATTGTTCTCATTTTACAGATGAGTACACTGAGGCCAAAGGAGGCTAAATGACTTGACTGTGTTGAACCCACCTTCCCCACTCCAAGTCCAGCACTCTGTTCTCCACCCTCTGTGCTGGTTTTGAGCCCCCCAAAAGTGACAGTGGCAGAAACAGAAATGCACATGAATCTCCCCAGTTATAAAATGAGGGGCAGGTTCAGGGACCTTGCAACGGTCCATGTTCAAGCGCCTCCCACATTCTACAAGCCGTGGTCCCCACCCCCCAGAAACAAGGCTGTGACTTCTGAAGTCGTCCTCTGATCTGGGGGTCTATGGGCCAAGGCTGGCCGCGTGTTTGCATCTGAAAGCTCAAGACCATTTCTACCAGAGCAGTTAATCAAAAGGAGACGGGGAATTTTCAGTGAGCATTTTGAAAGTGATTACAGGTTACATGATGGGGAATGGACAGGATGCTATCTAGCCGCTACTCACAGCCGGTTTCTGGAATAATCAAGCCAGCATCTTGAGATGGAAAGGTCAACAGAACCCACCCACTGGCAAGAGATTCTTCTCCGGTGTGGTCCCATGGGATTCGTGCCCCCTCCCCAAAGCCCAAGTCCATGGTCCGGCCCAGTGCTGGGGGAGCTGATGAGAAACACGCATGAACTGGGTTGGGGACAAGTGGGCTGGGCCAGAGGTCGGGTGAGTGAGGGAGCTGGCGGCTTCTGGTCCTGGCTCAGCCGTTAACAAAGGATGTGACTTCGTTCTTCTCCTCCATAAAACGAGGGGGTTGGGAAAGCTGATTTCCAAGATTCCTTCCCGTGCTAAAATGCCACGATTCTAAATTGCTCTATCACTTGGGCAGAAATAACTAGTCAATTCAGTCACCAGTTTAACTGATTCTTTAAAAAATAATTGGCAGCATATTAATTTAATAGCTTCATAAAGATAGTCTAAGAGAATAATAATAGTAATAATAATATGAGAATGAGATAATGGCAATAAAAGAGAGCCATTTCTAATGGAACTTCATTGAATAAGAGGAGAAAATCAGATAATAATAATAAATAGTTCACATTTCTAAAGCACCTTATGGAAACAGTCATATCTCTTGACATTTAAATAATGTTTGAAGCTTTAAAAAAGCACTTTACATATAGTCCCTCTCATTTGATTCTTACAACAGCTCTGTTAAGTAATACTATAAGCATTATTTTCTCCTTTTTACAGAATACGAAACTGAGTCTCAGAAACACCACGTGACTAACGATTGGTAAGTGGCCGAGTGGGACTCAAACTAAGATTCCCTGGTCAGCTCTTGCCATCACCCCATGCAGTGTCATAAAGAGGAAGTGGGATTTTTCTAACATTTCCCAGTTTTATCTGGATCCTCCCTCTACTTCCCAAATAGAGTCCGTTTGTAAATAAGTGTCTAAGATCAGCAAGCTAACCACATCAGCTGACAATTACGAAGGCAGGTACACAGGGCCGGAGGACAGTCTCCTCACCCAATACATTATGACTCCATTTAAGAGGCAAAATGTTTCATCCATTCCCCAAGTGACTTCTAAAAACAAGAGGTGGGGTAAATCTCTCAAATCAAAGAGGATGCTGTTCTCCGGGCTGACTCTTGCTCACCCCCAATCTGCAAACCCACAGACTGCGAAACTGTAAATTAAACTTCCAGTGGTCTAGGTCTAGATGTTACAATTGTTGCTAAATGGCCCCATGTAAAACAGGCACTGCCTGGCTTTATACCTTGTTTTAAGAAGCGACATGTCTTCGATGTATTCCACTTTCTTAAATCGGTTAACCTATTTCTCACCATGGAAGCCAGAACAGAACATTTTTTGGCTGAACTAATATGCATTTGTTACAGCCATTCGCAATGATGACCTCTCTTCCAGCTGATCACCCAGAAAATATGGAAGGAAAGAGCAACGTGGCGGGATGTCAGCGCCCAATAGCCCAATCTCTCGGCTCACTAGAGCAGACGCTGCTCTGATCCACTGGTCATGGGCTATATTACCAACTCTTTTATCCTATCTCGAGGTACAGAGGCCATAATTTACACCGACAGTGTGGCTTGTCATGAAGTGTAGGGGTTTACAATTTCTAAATGTCAGTTTGAACTTCTGATGAGTTCCTTGGAGCACTGGTGTTTGTTTCTAAATGAGGCAACTTGTCAACTCTGCATACATAAAACCAGTTAATCAGCAACCGGCAATGAGAGGAGAGAGGAATCAGCTGCCGGCTAACAATGATCCCCCAAAGCCCTTTCAGTTAGGAGAGAATGCCTTGTCTCCAGCCCATAATATTCCCTCTCCATCACAGGATACCTGTGCTTTCCCCTCCAGCTGATGAAATATTTCACTTGGCGGTTACCGCCATTTTGAAGAAATTAACCCTACACTCCCACTAAACCTTGTGTCGGATCGCCGCTTCTCCTCCATCCCATTCCATCCGCATTGCCAAGGCCTCTCTGTACGGACCAGCTCGTTCTTATTGCAAGGCAGGAGGATGGAATGTGTAGAATATCGGGCTAGGAATCTGGAAACCTGGGTTCCAATCTCATCTGTGAGATAACTCCCTGACTGATGTGGGAACAGTCACTTCTTTGTGGATCTGGTTCCTTATTTATGAATCAAGGCAGATAGACTGGGTCATGGATTCTTTTTGGCAGTCAGAGGAGGCCTCTGAACCCCATCACAGAACAGGATAAACTAAAATATGTGGGTTTATTTAAAAAACTGTGCTAAAATATATTCACAAATTTTAAAAAAATGAATTCATGGACCTCAAATTAAGAGCTTCTGGATCAGATAATCTCAAAAGTGTCCTGCAAACTAAAATTTTATTGGTCCAATGATAACTGGACGCTCCCAATGATGAATTTTAGCCTCATTGTTCTCATCAATATTCATTAAACATTCATTGTAGTCTTGAAGGGAATAAAGCTATATAGTCCACCGAATAGAGTTCTAGAAGATAAGGTTTTATTGATAGGATCTGTCCCAGTGAAGGGAAGAGCCCTATAAAGGAGCTGGCTCATGAGTCTCCTGAAACACTGATGTGTTGAGACCTTCATTCAAGTCTTATCTGAACACAACTTCATGGTGTAAAGGAGACTCCCATTCTCAAGGGTTATATCACTGGAATAGAAGCTTTGCTGGAACACATGAGTTGGTAGTTCCACCAAGACCTCCTTACCTAAAATGGATCTCTCTCTGCCATTAGAGACTAATCAGTGGGTTTAAGGCACAACAGCTCCTGAAGGCAATCTAGCAAAAGGTGTAAGGCTCATTCATAGATCCTTGAAGTTTAAGTTTTGGAAAATTACTAATCCTTGTAGAATATTGATGACATAACTACCAATCGGGCATCTGGTAAACCAAGAAAGTATGATTTTCCTCCAGCTTTCCTGATGTCGCAGAATTTTAGAGTCATCCTGTACCAAGTGAGGATGAATACAATGGAGGGTTGATATAAAAGTATAGAATACAAGTTATACAAAAGTATAAAATACAGTAGAATAAAACTATAACCATGAGAGACATAAGTTATAGCAGAAGAAGACTTCAACTGAAAGGACCAGAAGATCTTTGTTTATTTACCTGGAAACGACAATGATTTATATAGATGCAAACAACACTGAAAGACTTCAGAATTATGATCAACACAATGGAACTAACCAGCAAGTATCCCATCAACTCATGCTGAAGCACGCTGCCCTTTCTAGAGAGTGAACTAATTACCTGGGAGGTCAGCTAAAAGCATGTTTTCTTCTTTTGGACACAGCTAACTGGAAATTTGTCTTACATGACTCTACATGTTTGTAATGAGTTTTGTTTTTCTTACTTTCTCAGTAAGTGTGAGAGGGGAAGTAGGAAAAAGAGAATGTGGAACTGAAAACAAAATTCAATTTTTTTCTTAAAAAAAATATTTGAGTACCATCTTTGCCATTAGTTAGCCATCACTTTGGGCAAGTTTTAAACTTCCTGAACATTCCTTTTCTTATCTGTAAAATGCAGCTACCGCCCCGATTATCTTTACTTTGTGGCCCACACTGATATGGTAGATATTACTATTGGTAGAGTCACATTCCAACTCAGTTCCTCAACTTGCCAAAGAAACCTCCTGTAATGTTGGCAGCTCCTACTTACTTATAACTTGATAAGGATCAAAGCCTTGTCCACCTCACGCATTTTCTCAATATGGGCAACGCCTCTACGTGGCTTCGCACAATATTACAATGTGGAGGGATCCTCCACCTCTATGCCCTTCCCCGCCCCTCATGCAGAGGGAAGCGAAGGCCCGAGATGGCCAGTGACATGTCCACATCAGGCCTCAGGCCTCGGGGAACCAACAAACCAAGCTAATTCTCAGAAAGAAGGGAGCAGCAGAGTGGGAATGAATCCCCTGAAGCAAACAACCTCAGGCCCTTTCTTCATCTCCCTAGGTTCCTTTGGGCCTTGTTGGTACCCAGCAGAGGCTTGAGAAAGACCAGGTTTATATTTAAAAAGGACTTGCCTATCATAGTCCCTTATTGTGGCTGGTATCTTAAAAATGTGGCCTGGTCCCTGAGTTGTGGACTTCCTTCCCCATGGGTGCCTAGAGGAAGTGCTTCTGGGGGGTTTCAGACAGGGAAGGACAGCCTGTGGAAAAGATCACTTGCCCCCTGACTTTGGGGGCTTTTGGAGGCTTGTTGCTCAAAGCCCCTGGGCAAGCCTCCGAGAGCCAGGATGTGCAGGTGCTGAGCCATGTGGGCCAGCTGGTCCTGCTGGCGATGGGAGAAGGCTCCTTCCTGGTTCTCGGGGGGTCACCGGCCCATCGGGTGACAGTTCTGCCCATTTGGATGGAACCCTGCTGGGTTTCATCTCAGTGTCAAAGAGGGGTCTGCCCTTCCCGTGAACAAGCCCACAAGGGTGTTGCCGGCCTGGGCAATCACTCAGCAAGTCTCCATTTAAAGCAATCATATGTTCTCGGGTTCCCAGGTTAGAGTTTAATTCAACTTAGTAAGCATGCTGCCTCTTTGAAGGAGCCTCAGAACACAAAATATAGCATGTTGGTGCTAGAAGGGGACATGTGGATTGTAGAACATTGGAGATAATAATTGTGGGTGTCTGTAGAGCACTTTAAGGTTGGCAAAAAGCTTTAGCTAGGCCTTCCCTATGACTATTTTCAATTTACAGATGGGACGACTGAAGTGAAGAGAAAACTCTGCTCAGACAAGTGACTTGTGCAGGATCCCACAGCAAGGAGTGGTAGGGACGGGAATGAACCCCAGGCCTTCAAATTCCAAATCCAGATCTATTGTTCCTCTAGCTGGGTCTACTTCCAAATCTGAGATAATACCGTAGCTAAGGAAGAAAGGAAGACCATTTCCTCTGAAATGATACAGTATAATACACGGTAGCGAGGGTGGAATTGCTAAGCCAGGAATAACAAAAACTTCCATCTGAAAAAAAAAATTTCCATCATCACAGATATGCTCAAGTGCACTTTCTCACAAAAACCTCAATTTTTACTCTGGGAATTAGAAACATTAGTTTCCTTTAATATTGCTAGTTCACACGAACAATTATGGAGTGAATGGATTTATTTGGTTGATGTTCAAACTTGAGAACCTGGATTGGGAAATGATTTGTAGTAATGGAACATGGCTGAAGTCCCCCCAGCTCCACCACCAGGAAAGAGACGCAGGAATATGGACAGAGAGAAGCAAGTTTCAGTAAATTATTTGCAACAGAAAACATACATATGATTACTCCATGCAAACACGAGGCATCCATCTTATTCCCCTGGGTGACTGTTTTCATTAGAGCTAATGGGCTGAGGGCTCCTGTTCACAGGGCTGGGGAAAGAACACAAATCTCGTACTGTCTGTAAAGTTCTTTCTTTTAGCCCAAGAATAAAGCAAACAGGCGGATCTACATTCACACATGGAGATCTGAACTGTACAAGTCCAGGTTTCTTGTCTAAGAAGGATCTAAGGCTGGAAATCTTGACAAAACATAGTTGAATAACGTGGTAAGGCCAATTACAATAAAAATCAAAGGCTTGGAAGAGTTCTCATTAGATCCTTTCATTAGGATTAGGAAAGATGTATTATTATGTAGAAAAAATCCTTCCCTCAGGTACATAATAGATTGTAACATGTAAAAAGGGTGTCAATCAAATACTATTTATCGGCAAGAACACATATAATTGCATCTCCAGACAGTGTCCAAGATTTCTCCCTTCAGTTGTGTCAGTGTAGGGATTCCTTCTAGCCATACACAGCACAATCACTCTCTGACTGAACAAGGGTCTCTGTGGCCAAAAATTATATTGCTCTTTGGCCAATCCAGGTTCTCCGACTCAGAAAGGCCAATCATTGAATCACCGGTATCATAATCAAAGTCTTTTCCCTTTAATAGAGCAAGCCCTCCATTAACACAGGGTAGGAAAACAGCAGTAATTTAGGGGAGACTGTTCTTCTCTGACAAAGAAACAAAGCACAGACCTGCACTAGAAATGGGAGATTTAAATGTTCCCAAGCCATACACGTTAAAGGACAAATTCTCAGAATATCTTTATTCATTTTTCCTGAGTTCTTTAGACAAATGATTCAACTCTTTATTTATATAATGTTTATTTATGCTCAAAACTCATAGACTCAGAACTGTGAGAACAGAGAAGTTCAGAACAGGGAGCTGAACCTTAAATTATAAGATAATAGAACTGAGAGGGACCCTAGAATGTCAGATGTGGGCGAGATCTTCAAACACAGGGCAGAGCAGAAAGATGGAATATAGGCTATAGAATATCTCAGAATGTAGAACGACTTGTGTAAGTTTGGTGAAAGTCCTGGACTGAGACCCCAGTACTTCTCACCTCCCAGTTCCATGTTCTTTCTACTATCCCACACTATTTCCTGTCTTTTTGTTATTTGAGTCCTGTAAAGGAACAGCTACAAAGAAAGCTTCCTTCCTATAATTGCAGTTTTTGTAGCCATTGGAACACACTCCTGGTACTATGAAATCATGCTTGAATTTGTATGCTTGCTGTCTGATTGTAAATGCTCCGTCTGTCTGGTAGGTTATCAGTAAAAGTGAGAGACAGCAGTAGGTGGTGTTGAAGGAATGTGCAAAAAAACATTAAGGGAGCAAAAATCAAGGTTTTTCAAGAAGTTAAAATGCAGTTCGAGAAAATTTGCAAAAATATGCTGGCAAAATAAATACCCTTAAATATTTTGGTTTTCTCCCCTCTTTAACCATAAAAATACACTCTAAAAAGACGAGTATTAAATGATGTGGGAATCTGAAGTCAGGCAGGCCTGAGGATGCGCATTTTAAGCAACTTCTTCCAGCTGCAGGCTAAGTAATCCTATGGACAGGAGCTAAGTGGGCACAGGGGAAAGCCGGGAATCCTGTCTGTTTGAGAGGGGCTAAGACCAAGGGGCAGCGGTCAAGAGTTCTTGGCTACAGTAAGGCCACAGAACAGAATCAATATTAGATCTGGATAAGCCTTTAAAATCGTCATCTCGCTCCACTGGTGGAATCTGCGGCCTTCACAGAGTGGCTGGATGGGTCAGCAAAACATAACCCAGCCAGAGGCTTTAACTAGATCATCCCCGAGCTCCCCATCCATGGCCCAGGCTGTGACCAACCCAGGCACTTACAGACTTGATCTGACTTGAGCAAAGGCCACGGAAGGGAGGGGAGGCTGAAGGGGCCAATGGCGGCCCCGCTGAGAAGCTGCCCCGTCTCTCTGTCGCAAAGTCCTCCCCATCAAATGGGAGACCAGGCCTGAGGCTAGGTCATTCTCACAAGAGAAAAGCTTGGTCCCTCATGAGCTTTTGCTCAGGTACGACTGTCTGACCGGCTTCCCGACCCTGACATCACAGACAGGGAGAGTCTTGGGCTTGGTGGGTGAGGCTTTATATTAAAGGCTGGGAATTATTTTTTTTCCCAGAAAAGGGAAGGAGGGTAAATAAAGCATTAGGAAGGAGCCAAGCCTGGATCAGAGTGGAGTCAGCCACAGGCAGAGCTCAGAGATCCAAGAAGAATAAAAAACAATGAGATTATTAGGTCACGGTCAAGGAATGTCAGAACTGGAAAGCCAGCTGACCCCATGCCCTCTTTCTACAGGTGAAGAACGTCTGAGAGGGAGCAAGGGGAAGATGGGCCATGAGGGAGGGCTGGAGATGGCCCAGGAAGCCGTGTTCTGCACCCTCCCATTGCCCCCAGCCCTGCTGCCCGACCTCTGGCAGTCACACTGGCAGCAACAAGTAAATGGCTCCCTCTGAACCAACACGGTGCCCGTGCCCTTCCTATTCTACCCTCTCTTGGCGTTATCTCGGTGCATTCGAGACCATGTTCTTTAGCTTCCTCCCAGAAGCCAGACACAGCTTTGCGAAAAAGCAAACTGTTAAATTCAATGGAAACTAGCACAAGAGCTTGTCTGCATCTCAGACCTTATTTAAAAGGCTTCAGATCTTTCAAGAAGAGGGCAGATATAATGTCTATTGTTTCATGTTGTCCCTCTATTACATTTTTGAAAAGAAACACCAAATCTTCATTTTTTTTTTTTTTGGCTCAAAAATCTATTTGTAAAAAGCCGACCTGACATCAGTGAGTACATTCAGGTGGCAATGAGGTGTGGAGAGCCTGAGCTCGTTTTCCATAATGAATTCATTTGTTCAGAGTCTTATCGGTAGTATTTAACCCTGGGCAGTCACGGAGTGACAGAAGAGCAAAGCCCAGTGAACTCGCTTATCTCTGGAGCAGGGAAGAGCCTGATCTGAAAGGCAGGACATTGGAAGTGTGTGTACAACCCCTGCAAGAGCATGTGTGTGAGTGTGTGTGTGTGTACGTCTGCCTTCCCTTTCTCCCCTCCCATTCTCTCTCATTTCCTCCACCCCTCTTTCTTTCTCTCCTTAACCCTTTGTCTGTCTGTCTGTCTCAGACACACACACACACACACACACACACACACACAGAGTTACCTTTCTCTCAGATCTTGCCAAGATCCCAAACCAAATTGACTTTGTGAACCTCCGGCCAGGTTTGAGAGGGAAGAGGCTGGAAGTGGAGCCCGAAGCTAGACCGAGTATAAAAATGCCTGCAGCGGGTTATCCTCCGAATGATTCGCCGTGACGGGTACTATAATGAGGCCAGAAAGAAATCCCCCAAGAAAAGCTCCAGCCCTGACACGGGAAGGCTCCTTCACACAGTCAAGGCGCTTCAGAGAAGTCATATTTAAAAATGAACCAGCAGGTACTTGAAGGCTCAAACTTGATTTCAAGCAGCTTTTATCAGCCTCAAAAGCAAATGTCAACACCTCCAGCTTGTTCTAGTCTCCTTGTCTAAAAGTGTAATAGATTTACGAAGGTAAACAGATTCTATCGAGCTACTCTGATTTTGCTTTTAGCATTTAGAATTTTAACAGCATGAGATGGGAGAGCAACAAGGGACCTGAAATGAGATCATGATAAAACAGTAAGACCGGGAGAAGTATGACAGCAGAGCTGCATTAGCCATTCTTTAGTCTGAGCAAAAATAGGTTGGGAGGAAGCACCAGGCCGGATTTGGCAAGCCCTGGCAGGAGAGGTAGTGCCCCCCGGAAAGGAGAGGGGAAGGAGAGTCCTAAGAGAATGGCCCTAGGGACGGAACTTTGGGAATGGGGCTTTGAGGACAACCCTTGCTTGCCCTATGCTCCTTACAAGTGTCTTACTTCAAGAAAAAAAAGACTATACTCCTTCCTCTGGATAAAATAAACCTTGTCTTATCAATTTTTTAAAAAACCAAGTCTGACTCCAACCCACTCATTTTACAGATGAGCAAAACGAGGTTCTAAAAGGTAAAATGACATGCCTAAGGTCACACATGATTAATTACAGAAGAAGTGGGACCAAACAAAGATCACCTGGTTCTTGGTCTATAGTACAGCACTCTGGCCCCTCTCCTTTACAAAAGGCTCGAACCATGGAATCCAGAGGCTTGAGCAAAATCAAATATAGCTGTCCTTACTTCTCAATGCAATGAGATCATAGGACTTGGGAAACAAAACCAATGGCTTGTGTGTTTTCAGTGCATTTGGCATGGAAACCCAATGATTCTAAAGTGGGTATGGAGCACCCTCGACCTACACAATGGACATGCTCCTGAAAGCGACTATAGGATTTTTCCTAAATTAATATTGTTTCCAATTTTTTAAAAATTGTCTCTGCTTCCGATACCTCCCCACTGGGGGTGGGGAGAAGAAAAACAAAACCTTTTAACAAATAGGAACAGTCAGGCAGAACAAATTCACACTTGGTCATTTCTAAAAATTTCACCTCTCTGTCAGGAGCATGGTTTTTCATCTAGAAAGTAAAGAAAAAGGAATAAGCATTTATTAAGCACCTACTATGTGTCAGGGACTGTGCTAAGAGCTTTACAAATACAGTCCTCTGGAATCAAGGCTAATCACTTGATCAGAGTTCTTTGGTCTTATAAAATTGTGGGTTTTCACAATATTGTTAACGCACAAATTATTTTCCTGTTTCTGCTCACTTTACTCTGCATGAATTCAAACAAGTCTTCCCATGATTCTCTGAAACCAGCTCTTTCAACATTTCTAATACCATTGTTCTGTATTCCTTTACATTCACATACCTTCACTTTCTTCCCAACTGATGGGCACCCTCTTAGTTTCCACTTCCTGCCACCATAAAAACAGCTGTCCTGAATATTTTGGTACATATGGGTCCTTTTCCTTTTCTTTGATCTCTTTAGGATATATAAATTGAACAGTGATATCACTTGATCAAAGGGTATGTACAGTTCAATAATATTGGACCCCAGTTCCAAACTGCTTTCCAGAATAGCCGAATATGTTCACAACCCCATCAACAATGCATCGATGTTCCTGTTTTCCTCACCACAGCTGTCATTTTCCCCAATGTAACTTTAATTTGCATTCCTCTATTAGGCATTTGAAACCATTTTTCACATGGCTATAGAGAGCCTGGATTTCTTGACTTGAAATCTGTCTGTTCATATACTTTGGCCATGTTTCAGTTGGGAAACATTTTTATTCTTATCAATTTAAGTTAGTTCCTTATACAACTTGGATATGAGATCTCTGTCACAAAATTTTGCTTTAAAGATTTTTTCCCCGCTTATTTTCCTTAACTACAATAGATTTGTGCCAAAACGTTTTAATTTGATGTAATAAAAACTATTCATTTTATCTTCTGTGATTAAGTCTGTCTTTTGATCATGACTTCTTCTCCTTTCCATAGATGTGAAAGGGAGATTTTTTTCTTGCACTTGTCATCTGTGACATCTCACATTTAAAGCTATAACTTTTTTAAGAGTCAAAAGAATGGAAACTTTCTGAGTCTCCATCTTCCATCTTTCTGGATTTTCTAGTGATATTTATCACAATCTGTCTAGATCGAGATCTATGGGCTTTTTATTAGATTTATCTAGCTAAAGGCTTCTAGGTAAAAATGAAAAACTATACCTAAGAGGACAATTAGGCAGACTCATCCTTGGCAAATATGTAATCTGACAGAGAACATGCAATGTGAGCTTTTCCTGGATACTCAATTCACTGACTATCTACTCCATGTAGACCAATCAGCACCGAATCTCAGAAATAAATATATAAAAAAGACAAATATAGATAATGGAAGCAAGAGCAGGTAATGGAAGATGAATACAAAATGGTGGCAGGGCCCTGTAAGAAGGTAGCCAGGTATATTAAAGCTTAGCAAAGAGAGAAGATGAAGAGGAAATGTAAAAAAAGAAAATGACGCATTTAAAAAATCTTTATAAGGAAAACTGGAAGATAAACTAAGAGGTAGGACCATGTCTCCGAATAAATTCAATGGAGGAATGAAGGAGTGTATTTAAATACCCACTCTGTGCCCTGGCACTGTGCTAAGTGCCAGGGACACAAAACCAAAAGTGAGCCAGGTCCTGTCCTCAAGGAGCTTATATTGGAGAAAACAACATACACAAAGAAGAAGTGGTCGAAAAAAGGAGCTTTGCTTGGGGAAGGCACAGGAATGATAAGTTGATCCATAGGACATTCAAATGACACATCCTCCCCAGAAGCAAGGGTAGTATCGATGTGCTTATCGGGCCCAAAGCAAGAGGTGAAAGAATATTTGGTCTGGGGGAGGGGGAAGCTCTGCAAAGAGGGGAACAGGGAAAAGCCTGGTGTAGACAACTGGATGGATATAAAACATGGCCTAGTCTGAGGCCAGCAGGTAAAAAGACTAGGTGATGCTAAACTCTTATTTTTTTTTGGACAACTTGGTCCCAGGGCAAGAGTTTCCAAACACAGCAGATTGAGAGAGAGAGAGAGAGAGAGAGAGAGAGAGAGAGAGAATGAGAATGTGTGTGTGTGTGTGTCGGGCACATGTGGTGGTGGGGGGTAGCCCACAACATGTTTCTAGCAGGTCTGCTTTAGACCGTGTCCTTCCAGCAGCAAAGCTAACCATGGTAACAGTTGGATGAGATGTAAATTCTCTGTTCTGGCTCCCAGAACTTTGTTTGAAAAAAATTCCGGGGCCATTCCCCTGCCAATATCTATACCCACGCCTTGGGGACTGTGAGGCGAATGACAAACCCTGGGCAATCCTAGACTGTGCCTAGCCTCCTCTCCATGGGCGAGTCCAAGGAGCTGTCCAATGCCGTCTTTGCTTTGGGAAAAAAGCAAATTTGATGAAAATATTTCTAGCAACTTCTGGTTTAAAAAATGACCCACCTGCATATCTCTCATGTGGAGATGAACACACTGCTCTTATAACAGAAAATTTTATGCATTTGGCAGCAACAACTGTGGCCAGTTAAGATGGGTATCAAAGGCAACCCTCAGCATGCCAACTTGGACAGAAATATTAAAAGAGAAAAAGTTCACATTTGCTGCATGTGGAAGGAACTTGGTCTACTCAGAAGGAAACAAAGGTATGGAGGTAATAGTGAAGGGCAAGTGAGACGTGGGGTCACTGAAGGAAGGCTGACTCTTTGTCCAGTCAGCTTTTTAACCTCCTTCTCCAAGAATAAGCAGCCCTCTGCTAGACCCGCACTAACTGTGGAGGGGGAACGTTACACATTTGAAATTCCAGAGAATGCAAAGTTAGCCCTGAGCAACTGAAAGAACATCACAGAATTCCCTGGGTCTTGGACCCAAGTTGGGTGTTGGAATTCCTAGGAAAGTGAATCAAGGAGCTTGTGGTGGAGGGCAGACAGTAGCTTTAACAGAAAAGAAGTATATATATTCATCCTTGAACAGTTTGGGTCATCAGAGCTCAGCACTTTTATTTTTGAAATCTCAGAGCCAAAAGATTTTTAAACATCTTCAGAATCAGAAAACCACACAAGCTTAATATCAGATACAGGCTGTAGGTATATATTTGGAGATGGTGGACATGGAAAACTAGCATTTAAACAGAAAAGGTTTATTAATCAATTTGTACCCATGTGGCACTCTAATTTGGGGGGATTTATAGTTTGCCTGGTTGTTTGTGGTAGATGCCATCTGCTAGTTTTTGCTCCTCCAAGACTCAGAGAACTTGAAGAAGTTACAGAAGAAAAGGAAATGATAGTAGTTTGACTGTAGTTTCTTCTCTTGATGATCAACCTTTGTGAAACACCTTGCAGAGAACATTATCTACAATGTCATGGAGAAGAGAAAGGGAAAATTCATTGGAACAATTGAATGGATTGATAAGAATACTAGCCCCCTTGGAAATTCTTTTCAACCCATCAGTACGTATGTCCAGCATTTCAGTCCCTGTCAGGCTCCCTGTCCCGATGCAAATACAAGTAATGAAAATGGCATTAGCTGGAACAAATGAACCAATTGAAGAGAAAGGAAAAAATAGCTCTTCAGCAAAAAAAGTCAAAGCATGAAAATGAGCATAGAAGTCTCAGAGACACGATTTATGTTCTAAATAAGACACAGATGATGAGCCTGAACGCCGGTGATCAATCTTTAAGACTTTCATCAATTCAAAAACAAAAGGATCAAGAAGATTCAGATGAAGAAATAGATACAGCAGAAGCAGATGATGGCGACAAAGAAGCTAAGAATGAACCAACACATGAAGAGAGAAAAATAACGCAAAAGAAGAAGAGATCAACTCAGAGCACCATGATGAAATTGAAACAGGAGGTGCCAAGGACAGCATGGCTGAAACCATTGAAAAGGAAGAAAAAACTCAGCAAAATAAACAAGCCACTCAAGAATGCACATGTGCCAAGTCACAAGTCCAGGTATCTCGCACGCTACCACCAAATAAAAAATCAGGGACAGTTTTCTTTTTTAAGAGGAAGTCAATGCCAATTTTAAAAAACGGGCAAAGTATTCTTGAAACTAAGTCTTTTACCAAGTCACTTGTAGTTGTACAAGCAAGACCAGGAGGAGAGCAAGCAAATCCTGGGAAAGAGAGAAAAGTTAGAAACCAGAACCACCCAGGACAGAAGCATCTGGAACCTTCACCAGTTAACCAAGACAGAAAGTCAAAGTTAGGAGCAATTCTATAAATACATATTTGCTGTGCATGGTCTCTAAGCACATCTTACAATTTACACTTGAAAATAATTAGGACTTCTGAAAGAAATTTGCTGAAAATGAACTCTGTGCTCTAAATTAATTATCTTGTTGTTTTAGGTTTGAACACTGTGACCATGGCATTGGTATTTATTTCTACTTGATAATATTAATATAAGAAGTACACTCTGAAAAGCTTACTAAAGTGTTGTGGCCTTAATTGTTTAGTGTTGTAATTTTTAAAAATCTATTTTATGTGAAAAAAAGAGAAAAAAATTTAGGAGCTTTAACATCATCAGAGTGTGTACAGGGAGTCACCAGAAGCTCGGTGTGGGGTTCTAAGTGACATTTTTGCTAAAGACAGTGACAAGAAGTATGTCCAAAGGTTATTGGGATGTGAAATGGGGCCTCTAGACTGAAGTTATCAAATGGTGATAGAGAGGGAGGAGAGCTACACAACTCTGAATAACTTGCTTCTGTTTTCTCTGGCAAGAAAAACTATCTTTGCTCTAGAAAGGCCAGAAAAGAATGAGGGATAGGGGACTGGAACCCAAGAGCTAGAGGATAATAGTACTGAACTGCCTTTAACAAGGCTAAGATGAACTCTGCCATCGGGACCTGGAATGTGAGGGTTGAGCCATGGTCAGTGATCCCTGAAAGATTGTGGAGACCAGGGGGAGATGCCAAAGGCCTGGGGAGGAGAGGAGTCACACCAAAGGCCTGGGAAAGAAAGGAGTCACACTGAAGGACTGGAGAGGAAAGGAGTCACCCCAAAAGACTAGCAAGGAAAGGAGTCACACCAAAGGATTGGGAAAGAAAGGAGTCACACCAAAGGACTGGTAGGAATTAATTATACCAAAGGCCTGGGGAGGAAAGGAGTCACATTTAAGGACTGGGAAGGAAAGGAGTCACATCGAAGAACTAGAGAGGAAAGGAGTCACACCAAAAGACTAGCAAGGAAAGAAATCATACCGAAGGCCTGGGGAGGAAAGGAGTCACACCGAAGGCCTAGGAAGGAGAGGAGTCACACCGAAGGACTGGGAAAGAAAGGAGTCACATCGAAGGCCTGGCGAGGAAACTTCAATTCCTTGTAAAATTATCAAAGGTACTTTTAAAAGAATGATTAGTGAACGTCTAAAATAGAGTGAGCATAAGGAGCCAATATGGTTTCATCAAGAAGAGGTCATCCTAGACTGGCCAGAGCTCCCTCTCTGATGAGATTGCTAGATTCACAGGCCATATAAAGGCAGTTCACATAAATTACTTTGATCTTAGGAAAGCATTTGATAAAAATCTCATGCTATGTTTATGAGGAAAATCTGGAGCAATGAAGGCCTTGTGATAATCCAATTAAGTGGGCTTGGAATGACTGCACTCATTAGGGAGTCACTGACAACTCCGTGAGGGATGGCTCCAGTGAAGGGCCTAAGCACTCGGAGCCAAATTGGCCCTATGCTCCTTAACACCTTGATCAATGACAAGGCAAAAGCCCCTCCGTGACACGCTGATCCAATCTGCATATGACACAAAGCTGTCGCATGCCAACCCAGAGGATGACAAGAGTCAGAACTGAAAAGGATCTTGACAGACTAGAATCCAGGGCCAAATCTAATAAATCCAATTTAACGAGAATAAATTAAAGCTTTACACTTGGACTTAGGAAGTCTTTCACAAGCATAAGGTGAAAGAAGAACCGCTAAAAACAATTTTCTGAAAAAGATCTGGGGTTTTAGTAGACTATGAGCTTATAACGAACCAATGGCGTTATGAGGCAACCCAAAAGCCTGAATGCCATCCTGGAGAATGCCAACCGAGAGAGGGAAGACGCCAGCGAGAGGGGCCCCTCTGGATTTTGCCCTGGTGAAGCATCTGGAGCGCTGTGTCTGATTCTAGGCACCGTACTTTAGAAAAACCATTGGTGAGCTGGAGAACTTCCATAAAAGGGCAAACAGGTTGGGGATGGGCTTTGAGTGCCTGCCATATGAGGACTGTTTAAAGAACTTTCAAATGTTTAGCCTAGAGAAAAGGCACAGGCAGAAGTCAAGTCAACAAGCAGATATTAAAGCACTCAGCTAATAGCTGCGTACACAAAGACAAAGAGACAAGGAGTCTACATTCTGATGAGGGAGGCAATAAGTAAACAACATGAGCTGTAAACAGAGAAGTAGAAGTTATTTTGGGAGGGGAAGGTCTTAGCTATGGGGAAGGGAAAAGATCTCCTGGAGTAGGAAGGACATGAATTAAATCTTTTTTCCCCATAAGTGACTGAAGTTGTTTTTAATTATTTCTATTTATTTATGTCTTTGTTTATTTGTTTTTTGCTGAGGCAATTGGAGTTAAGTGACTTGCCCAGGGTCACATAGCTAGGAAGTGTTAAGTGTCTGAGACCAGATTTGAACTCAGGTCCTCCTGACTTCAGGGCTGGTGCTCTATCCTAGCTGTCCCATTTTTTGAAAATATTTTTATGCAAAGTTTTGAGTTCCAAATTGTACACCTCCCTCTGCTACCTCCTTCCTCAGAGGGTAAGCAATCAGATATAGCTTACACATGTGCAATTATGGAAAAAGTTTCCATATTAATCATTTTGTACAAGAAGACTTAAATAAAAGGAAAAAAATGAAAGAAAAGTAACACGCTTCAGTCTATATTAAATCAATATTGTTCTTTCTCTGTGGGCAGAGAGTATGCTCCTTCATTAACCCTTGGGAATTGTCTTGGATCACTGTATTGCTGAGAATAGTGAAATTGGTCACAATTCCTGATGATATAATATTGCTGTTACTGTGTACAATGATCTCCTGGTTCTGTTCACTTCACTCAGCATCAGTTCACATGAATCTTTCCAGGTTTTTCTGAAAACTTCCTGCTTGCCAATTCTTATAGCACAATAATATTCCATTACAGTCAGATACCACAGCTTGTTGAGCCATTCCCCAATTAATGGGCTTCTTTCAATTTGCAATTCTTAGCCACCACAAAAAGAGCTGCTATAAATAATTTGTGTGTGTGTGTGTGTGTGTGTGTGTGTGTGTGTAAACAGGTCTTTCTCTCTTTGGGGGTGGGGGGCGTGTCTTTGGGATATAGTCCTAATGGGTATTTTTGGATCAAATATCAGAATATATTTGCTTCTTCTTATTTTTTTTTATCATTAAAAGGTTTACTTGGCCTTGATGTAAGGAAATCTGAGTTCAAATCTGGGCTCAGAACTCTTCCCAGCTGTGTGACTTTGGGCAAGCCATTTTACTTTTTATAACCCTTTGGGCACAGTTCTTAATTGTTCTCCAGAATGTCTGGATCAGTTCACAACCCCACCAACAGTGCATTGGTGTCCTACATCTCCTCCAGCATCCCACTTTTTCCTTTTTCTTATATTAGACAATCTGATAGGTATGAGGTGATACCTGAGAATTGTTTTCATTTGCATTTCTCTAATCAACAGTGATTTAGAGCATTTTTCGCTATATATAGTTATAGATAGCTTTGATTTCTTTGTCTGAAAACCGCCTGTTCATATTCTTTGATCATTTATCAATTGGGAAGCAGTTCTTGTTTTTTATAAAGTTGATTCAGGTATATATATATTTGAAAAATGAGACCTTTATCAGAAATATCAATTGCAAAATTTTCCTCCCCTTAGCGTTCTACTCTCCTTTATAATTTTGGTTACATTGGTTTTGTTTGTGAAAAAACATTTTAATTTTATATAATCAAAATGAAATATTTTAATATTGATATTCTATATATTATAAATTATATAATATTATATATTATATTATATAATAATAATATACATTACATTTTGTAATGCTCTCTATATCTTCTTTGTTCCTAAATTCTTCCCTGATCCTAAATTTGTATTCTTCTGAGAGATAAACTATCTCATGGTGAGCTAAGAGTTGAAGTAAGTCAAAGAAACCAGAAGACAGAAGTTAGAAGATAGAACTTTCCAGGCTTGTAGAACAGCCACTCCAGTGTTGAGAGAGAAGATGTGTAGGATAGTATTACTAAGATCTGACCATTGGGGGACCACAGGTAATACCGGTAAGGGCAGCATCAGTGGAAAGGTGGGGACGAAAGCCAAACACGAGAAAAGGAAATACAAAGGCCTGGTGTGAAGGGCTTTTTCAAGGGGTGACAGACAGTAGGAATGGACAGGTCTAATGAGGATTTGGTTTTCTGTTTTTTAAAGGATGAAAGAAAAATGGGCATGTTTACAGGCAGCAGAAGAAGCCAGGAGAGAGACTGAAGATGAGGTAATCATGGAGATCATTCTGCTACGTGATGGGGCCTGGAGAGGGCTTGGCTTTGTGGAGAACAAGATGCTCCTGGCAGCCCCTGACCTGAAGAAGGAAGGGGTCTGCCATCTGAATCCTGACTGCCATTAGGTGTGACCCTGAGCAAACCATTGCTCCTTGTCTTTTATGGTGTTCTCGCCAAGAGAGGGATGGGGCCAGATGGCCTCCAGCTTTCCATGCAGACCCAAAATGCTTTCTTTTCAGGTGAGGCCGGAAGTCTGCAGCCTTAGGCCCCTTCCCATCCACCAGCACCATTCTCCAGTCAGTCTAGATTGAAGAGGAGATCACATCATCCAAGAACTGATGCACTAACTCTGCTCCAAAAAGCTCAAGGAACAGGGAAAGGCAAAAACTGAGCATGCGAGAGTTGGGCTGCTAACTTTACACTGATTATCCCCAAGTGGAAAAAAATCTCTAAATATCTGCTACTGAAAACACTTAATTTCCTTTTTTCTGCCACAAAAAAAGCACAAAAGGTACAGCCCCTCCTAAGAGGATACATGTGTTTAAGATGTTCTGTATTTCAGCTCCACAATAAATACCCAGTAATATCACTAGAGGATGTTTTTCCTAAACAACCAAGTACATAATTACAGGCATTTTCAGTTGAGGAATTATTACTGCTTTAAAATGCAAGCATCTTGTTCACCCACAAAGTAATATTTCTTTGTCCCCACAGACACAGATGGGCTTGTTGCCTAAATCCTCTGGCGGCCACTTTTCCTTCCTGCCCTTCTATTGTCTCCTAGGAGTCTCTTGCAACCCATCCAAAGAAAATAGGAAGAAAAGACATGCTAGAGACTGATAAAAGAGCTAAAACTACCACCCAAAATGGAAGCAAAGAGAATCACTCAGATTAAATCTCTCTGATTCTAACGCAGGCAAGTCACCAAGCCTAGGGCTCTCAGAGTGCCAGAGATGGCTAAACATCAGGGATACAGAGAAAGGCAAAAGCAGCCTCTTCTAAAGGAGCTGCCAGTCAAAGGAGGCGGGTGAGAGGACCGGGCACATGCCAACGGGAGCGGGGAGGATGGGCGTCTCCTCCCACAGGTGGTCTGAGAAGAGCTTGGGGGACACGTCAGAGCCAGGCCCAGAAGCCATGATCTTCTGACTTCCACTCAGGTGCCTTTTCCACTATATTGCCAGGTCATTGTGGCTCAGAATCCCCCTTTTCTCATCTCTCAAATAGCGGCAATAATGACTAACCTATCACAGTTATTGTTGTGAGCATTAAATGAAATGCCCATAGAGAACTTTGTAACCAGAAGACACAATGTAATTCACTGTCATTTTAAAGAAACAATGATTTTACTCACTTAGGAGGCCCTGAAGGTCGCCCTTCCCTTTCCCTTCTCACCCAGCACCTAAATGCCAGGCATTCCCTGCCCTGGCAAACTGGCAAACACCTAATTGAGAAGAGGTAACTCTTGCCTTATGTAACCTTCTACATTCCACTCCCCAGCTAAATTGGGAGAGAAAAAAGGGAGGAGGGGAAGGGGGCTGGGATCTGCAGAGGAGTGACGTGAAACCAAAAGAATGGGGACAAGGGAAAAGGTTTTTTGACATTGACTACAATCAGATTTTGCATTTCCTTCCTACTTTTTTCAGGATTTTCACGTGACTTTATTCTTGATGTATGGACAGCTTTTCAAGTTGGAACTGTTTTTACCCAATTTGGAGTCATGTCTGAAAACAAGAGTCATTTGACCAAGGCTGATGCTCCTAAACTCTGCTCTATTATGAAGGGCCCAAAAGGCAAGAAGTTTATTTTTAGTAGAAAACATAAGACAGATAGATAGCTCTCTAAATATAACATATACACATATTGTAATGTTATGTAATTATAATAGTAGCAGACACTTAGTGCTTCCCAAGTTTCCTAGGAAGAATATGAAGGAAAAAAAGTAACAGATTTAGTGATTATGATAATCATAACCTGAGACTAAACCCTTCTGGGAAAAAAGGCTTATAGCCAAAAGCCTGGGCTTTGGGTCCTGGCTGCCCCACTTGCCAACTGTATATCCCTGAACAGGGAGCCTCATCTGGAATAGGAGAATAATTTGCCCCTTTCATCCTTCTCGTATATGTTAAAGCAAAGTGCTAACCCAAAGTAAGCCATTCTGATTACAACATTGCAGCTTTCACACCTTTCTTTACCTTGGGACACTCAAAAAGTTAGAGAGACATAGTTCTGGGGGAATTTAATTACTTTGTTAATAAAGCCAGCATGTTTATTAATGAAAGAGGCCAGTGGCACTCTCCCGGGTCAAAGATCATGACAGCAGGCTCATCGTTTATATGCTCTTGGAAGGGGGGGTTCCTGAAGAAGGCAATCAATACTGATTGGTTAACAATTAACGAGCCAGTGAATATTGCAATGAGATACTGGCAGGGACATCATGTCAAGAGACATTATCAAGAGAGTCCCCAGCCTTGGGCAAGCTATACAAAGAATCCTGAGCAGAAGCTTGGGTGGGGTCTGACCAAGATTGAGGAGAGCTAATTCCATCTTCTTATGTCCTTCAAGAAACTGAACTTTGGAAATGAAGACTTAAGCAAAGGGGGGGGGCTCTGGATCTCCCCAAAGCATTAGTTATTAATCGTCATTTCTCTCATCTTGTAAGTGGATGACAGGAAGTAGGAATGCAACGCTGGCTGATTCTGAACAAGAAAACTGAAAGCTTCAGAGCCTTTAGGCTAATGGAACATAAGTGGGAAGAGTCCAGGGAACAACTATTAGGGACAAGTCATCAATGTAATGTGTCTATTTATTTGTTTGTTTGTTTGTTTGGGGGAAAAGATGAGTAGGAGGAAGAGCCAGGCCATCAAACCTTTGCTTTGAGGGTATTAAAAACACTGCACAAAGCGTCTTATTGATTTTCAAATCAATAAAGTAAAAAGGCCTCCCTGTTAAAGTTGTGGCAAGTCTGACAGGGGAGTCCAGCAAATGTCAAAGTCCATCCATCAGCGAAGAGGTCAGAGTGGAAGAAGAAAACATGAAAAGAGGAGATTGGAGGAAATGCAATCACCAGTATCGATGATAGAGTATGGCAGAATTCTCTTCAAATCACACTCTACTGCCTTTTTTAAAAAGCACAGAGAAAAGACTGCCCAACTTCTGGTCATTTTTCCCTCAAAAGAAAATAACAGACAGCTCACTCATCACTCTTAGAATGATCCATGTAGTCAACATTGAATTTTCTAACATTTCCTAGTGCTACTTTTATTCAATTATCCAAAAAAAAAGTCATTTTCTCTAACTGCACAACAGAACACAGAACATCACAGCAGGCAAATGACCTGCCCAAGCACAGTTTCCATCGGAACTCCCCTGGTTATGGTGAGTGGCAGTAATAATGGAGTCATGCAGGCAGGCCTTTCAAGTCTGCATGATGCTGCTCCTCTGAAGCTCCCAACAACTGTACAAAGGGTACACAAGGGCCACGTCCACTTTCCCAAACTGCCACTGCTGCTGACAGCAAGTATAGGGGTGGGGCTGGATGGAGCATAAACTGGAGCTTCCCGGATTCAAAATCCAGAAGTCTATACACAATGTCAAATGCAATACTATTGCTTCAAGAAGAACTATGTATAAGTTATTAAAACCAGTATTATCTGTAATAATAACATTAATAAACCTTGTGCTACCTTAATTCATCTCCCGTGCTAGCTTTAAAATGGCATTCCATATGTTTCTAAATCTGCGTCTACAAGAGATCATCTCTTGTAATTAATTCATCAAACTGATTCTATTTGGTCTCAAATTATACTGAATCAGAAACATTATGGGGATGTGAAAAGAGGGTTTGTGTGCATGGAAAAAGACTCGCTCCCACTGACGTTCTTCTTATAATTATGGGATCTTGGAAGATGGCTTCTCTCTTCATGACCACCTTCTCCATCTGTAAAATGGGGCAGCAAGCCTAAGTGATCAATAAAGTTCTTTCAGTTCTGTTTAGGGCTGTTGATGACAATAATAGCCTTTATGTTGTGTCAACTATGACCCAGGTACTGTGCTAATAATTTACAAATATGATCTTATATGATCCTCACAACTTGATGTAGGTGCTATTAGTATTCCCACTTTACAGATGAGAAAACTAAGTCAAATAATGACTTAGCCAGGGTCACCCATCTAAGTTTCTAAGCCAAATTTGAATCAGATCTTCCTGACTCCAGATCTAAGCTCTAGTGGCTAACAATAACTCAATGAAAATCTCATTGACCTTTATTTCTGAATGAGGCCTTCCTGAAGGAACTTCATTATTAGACGATTTAAAGTTGCACCCTACTATACTGTCCTTGGCAAATCTCCCCCAATACCTTACCGAGAGTTCCCCACTATCTGCAGCCCTTTGCGTATGTGTGTGTGTGTCTATGTGTGTGTGTGTTTGTGTGTGTGTAAGAATATAGTAATGTGTGTAGAAGCTGTCATCCTTAATAGATTGTAAGTTCCTGGAAGACAGGAATTATTTCATATTTGTCTTTGTACCCAAAATGCAATATACCACAATTAACTACAGTCTTTGTGATATGCTGGAAAAAACACCAAATTTGGATACAGAAATCTTTCAAATTTTCAAATCTTTCCATTTATTGGCTGTATTATTTTGGTCAATCCCTCTTGCTCGTTGAGGACAACTTTCCTCCTATATAAAATACATGAAACCACCTTCCCAAAGTTGCTGGGAGGAAAACACTTGGCAAATCTTCAAGTGCTACAGAAAGTGGTGCAAAATTATTCCTGGAGACTGTGTTCCAAGGTCTGACACAAGAAGAAGATGACATGGCCTGGCCTGCCCTTCTGTTTTTGGCTTTGTCTGAATGATGTCTTGCTTCTAGTTTCATTTTGGTTATTTGATGCCTTTACTCTTACCATATTTTTGTAGTTTCCTACATATAAGGATACAAGGGAATGCTTCATCTCAAAGATTAAAATTGCTGTTTACAAGTACACAGTAAGCATAAATGCAATGGGGAAGGAGATGAAGCTAGGAGTGAGGGTTTAAGAAAAGGTTCTTATAAATAATCACAACGCAAGTAAGTGAAGTGGCTTAATCCAATATTTTATTGGCAGTGGGACTACTTCCAAACCCCTTTAGGGCACCACAAATTTGGTGACCAGATGTTAATATTATTCCTTTGCCAAAGATAACTAAAAGATCTGGGGTTTTTTCTTCAAAAAAGAACCTCAAAAATGAAATTATGTCTATTTCAGATCAGCATCTACTCAGTACATTACATTATAGGGGCATAGAAAGTGGACTCTCCCTTCACCCACACAGGTTTTCCAGGTCTCTGTGGGACTTGCTACGCATGGGAAAGCAGGGTTCTCCAGGAGTGGGCTTTTTATTTTGCAGCTAATAGACAACACAACCATTACAAACAGCCAAGCTCACACTCAGACTCCAGATACAGTGGGGGAAAGCAGTGGAGGATGGGAGAAAGAGGTCTAGATTTCAAGGCTGGAGCCTAGATACAAATCCTCGCCTTCTGCTCATAGGTAACTCTGCACAACTTGAGTTTGGGGTCTCGGCTTCTTCTGGTGTAAAAGCTCAGATAACACCCCTTGTCACTACTCCTTCACGGGGTCGTCATGAGCATCAAATGGCATAATGGAGGGTATCGAATATAAGTCATCCCTGTTAGTGGAGACAGCAGGGCTCCTGAAATCTGACTGCACTGTGGGATTCTGAGTTAAAGGTCTAATTTTGCATAAGTGCTACCATTTATATGACTTGGAGTGGACGCTCGCAGTATTATGGAGCCTTCCGACCCCCAAACCCACAGTCACATCCATGACTGATGAAGGGTACGGTGGGCAGCTGGTTGCTCTGTCATTGCGGGGAGCCTCCTGACACACTGTGGCTTCGTGGCCTAGGCCTCCCATCTGAGAGCTCCATGAGTCCCGGCCCCCCTGGAGTGAGTGACCCTTGGGGAGAACAGTCTTCCCTGAAGGGAGAGCCTTGTCCTCGAGCACCTTCAGTGTCCCCACGACCGCTGATGAACAGGCTAGCCTTGGCCATCAAGGACAAACCAGCCAGTCTCGAGGTAAGACCTGCCCCTGAGCCGGCGGCCCAGCCCCACGCTGTTCTCTGTTTTGGAGGATCTTGGCAGCGGCTCTGAGCTGCTTTCTTCACATCGTCAGCCGGGTATTCCCCGGATCTTTAATCTATTTCAGACATGAATAAGGCCAGTAAATGAGATGTTCACAGCATGTCATGTTCAAAGAGCAGGCAGGAAAGCCAGAACTCGGCCGCGCTTTCTCACCCTGACCAGACTGACACAATCATCGGGAGGCCGAGCCTTTGCTAAGTGCCGGTGTCCACGGGACACCCGAGGCAAATAAATGACTAAATGGAGATGGTGGAATGGCTTACTGCCAAACCGGCCTCGACACAAATACCCACCGCCTTCATTAGGGGCAAGGAGCTGAAAATGATATTGCAATTTTACTTGGTCAATAGCACTTGATCCACTATGGCATTCTTATCAAGATCCTAACTAGAGTTTTGAATTCCTTGAGAAACACTATGACAGAGTAGAAAGGCAATGGATTTTGACTTTCCTACTCTCTTGTCTGTGTAAACAACAGAAAAATCACTTCACTGAGGTGTTTTCTGTTTAACAGAAAAATGAGAAAGACTATCAATACTGGGGGGCCTGAGGAAAGTGGTACCCAAGCCAGGGAGGAACAGGAAATGGAGAAGCCTTAGAGATTCTTCCTCATTCAGTCACCTAGCCCTTCTCAACAAAAGGAAACAAGAGACATTAAACTCACTTATAATGTCACTAATAAAACTAGGTTATCAGGGGAATAACTAAAAGAAAAGCACATATTTGTACAAAGATACTGACAGAGGTTCTATTTAAATAAAAAAAATTATGATCTATAACATTAAAAACGGGTAAGCAAAGTTTAGTGCTGGTGGGTCAGTAGATCACAGAATTTAAAGCCAGAAGGAAGATTAAACATCATTTAGTTTGTTCAATGTATCCTGTATCAACAATATAGTGAAGATAAATACCTCTGAAGGATTTAAGAACACTAATAAATGTAATCACCCACCAGAATTCCAGAGGACTCAAAATGGAACATGCCACCATTTTAAGATACAGAGGTGATAGCCTCAAAGAACAGATTGAGACCTTTTTTTTTAGCCATGACCAAAATATATCAGTACCCATTACCTATTTGTAATAGGACTTTGTTTTTCTTGCTGACTGAAAAGGGCCCAGATATTATATTTCAAGAAATCTTTTTTTAAAAACTGCCCAGATTGCTTAAAACCAGAGGACAAAAGTAGAAACAGACTGGTCATCTGAAAGAAACACCAAGGTGGAAACTCCCAGGAACATTATAGCCCAACTCCAGACTTCTAGGACAGAGAAAAAATACAGCAAGCAGTCCAAAAAAAAAAAAATCAAGTACTGAGGAGCCATAGTCAGAATCATACACAATTTAGCAGCCACCACCATAAAAGAGTGGAAAATCTGGAATGTAATATTCTAGAAGGCAAAGGATATGAGCTTGTAAGCTAAGAATAGCCAACCCAGCAAAACCAAGGAAAACCCTACAGAGGAAAACATATCTTTAATGAAATAGTGGACTTCTAAATATTCCTCATAAAAAGACAGAGCTGCACAGGAATTTTGAGGTTCAAATAGAATAGTAAGAGTGACAGAAAAAGGTAAAAAATGAATGATTGTAAGGGACAAAAAAAAGCATAAACTGCTTATATTCCTAATATAGGGAAATGATATTTGTATTCTCTCTGAACTTTATCATCATTAAGGGTTTCAGAGGGAACCTAATTAGACAGAATTGTTTTATATGTCTTAATGATCTTAAAAGAAGACTATAAAAAAAGAGAAGAAGGAATACACTATGGAGAGAGAGGGAGAGAAAAGAAGATTGGGGAAATTATCTCACATAAGAAACAAGTAAAAGAGGTCTATACAAATCATAGAGGAAAGAAGGAAAGAGAAAAGATTACACAAGCACGTGTGCATGTACACAGAACTAAATACAGAAACACTCCATAAGAGAAAAGGAAGAAAAAGAAAAGGGGGGAATTCGAAGGAAGACAGATTAAGGGAGGAATCAGTGCTAGCAAAACAAACTCTAAGAACAACAACATAAAAAATATATATATAACTTGTATTTGATGTGGCAAAGAATGGGATTCTGAGGTTGTGCCAATCAACTGGGGGACAGGGAAGCAAGAAACAAACATTTATTAAGTGCTTACTATGTATCAGACACTGATGAACACTTCAAATATATATATATGTATATATATATATATATATATAATATGGATATATATGTGTGTGTGTGTGTATATATATTATTTATTTATATATCTCCATTTGATCTTCATGAAAGCCTTGGGAAGTATGGGCTATTATTATCCCCATTTCCCAGTTGAGGAAACTAAGGCAGGCAGTGATTACCAGGGTCCCATGGTTGCTAAGTAGCTGAGGCCAGATCTGAACTCAGGTCTTCTTGATT
This sequence comes from Sarcophilus harrisii, assembly GCF_902635505.1. Taxonomy (NCBI): domain Eukaryota; kingdom Metazoa; phylum Chordata; class Mammalia; order Dasyuromorphia; family Dasyuridae; genus Sarcophilus; species Sarcophilus harrisii. The sequence continues at coordinate 705,248,713 of NC_045426.1, forward strand.
CCAAAACCCTGTGCCTCTAATGACCTAACTCTTCATTCAGCCCATGAAGTTATAATAAATACATGCGACAGAGTACTCATGTGCTATGGGAAATTAGGAGGGGGATAGTTTCAGAGAATGCTGGGAAGATTTGCATGAACTGATACAGAGTAAAGTGAGCCGAACCAAGAGAACAATCAATACACTGACAACAGACAGCTCTGAATGGCTCGGGAACTTGGATCCAGGTAATGATTAACCAGGACACCGAGGACTTGTGATTCCACATGCAGCGTCATCTTGACGGCTGAACACGGCAGGCCGAGGGAGAAGTACACACGTATATATATGCACACAGACACATGTTCCCAAATACATCTACACCTTTGGACATGATCAATGCAGAAATCTGTTGTGCTTGACTATGCAAGTTTGTAGCAGGGGGTTGTTTTTTCTTTTAATCTCAATTCTCAATGGGGGGGGAATGGGAGAAAGAGAAAGCACATTTTTACTTGTTGAAAAAAAAAATAAAACTTAATTCTGCAAAATTAAACTAGTCTGGCATGACCTATTCTAAATGAACTCTGTTGGTTCTTTATGGGCATCCCTTAAATTGTAGCAGAAGAGACGTTCAGAGAATATGCAGGAAAACATCTTGCTAATAGAATTATAATACACAGATAAATAGAATGCCAAGTAAAGATGTAAAGCCTCTCTGTCGTTGGAAATCCCCAGGAAAAAAACAGATGACGCTCGATAATCGATACCTCCTAGTATTGGTCTGGCTTTTGGCAAGTCAGCCCCTCTTTCCTTGAGATGCTCAGTTTCTTCACCCTTAAATAACAGGGTTAAAATTGAAGACTAAATCCTCTGAGTCCCTGAGTGGGTATCAGCAAACTGATCTACAAATGCCTTGCCAGGTAGATTTTCAGCAGCAAAGCGTTAAGCATAGCCATAACTTGAAAAAAGCAAGTCTGTCTTTGATTCCCCCCCACCCAAGCTTTCCTTACAGAGCTTCCCCAAAAGCCCCGCCTGAAGGCTCATCCAGTATCTCCCTGATGGGGCATTGCCTGAGAATGAATGTGCTAACAGTTTGGGGGCACCCTCTTCACCCAACAGTGACCAAACCAAACCAAAGGAATAGCAGTGACCCCCTTCCCAGAATGCCAGGGAACAGAGCAACGAAGCCCTGCCGTGCCATTTTGCCTCAAAGATGTCCTGATTCACCATGATAGTGATCCTACCCCCTTTCCACACACACACACACACACACACACACACAGTGCTATTCTCTTTTGGCCATCCAATAATTTTTCACTAATCCTCATGCCCAAATGTTGAATTCCCTTCAGGATTCTTCAGGGTTGGGAAAGGAGAAGGAAAAAGGGAAAGGAGAAAGGATCCCTTCTCTTCTAAGGCTTCCATCCATTAAATGAATATCACTGCAAGGATAGATAACTTCTGATGATGTTAGATTCGCTTTATTGTGGCACAAAATCTTAATTTCCTATGAAATCAGTAAGACCCTGAAAATACCCCAAATGGCCAAGCTCTCTGCCATTCGCCAGTGTTAGCTTTGTGGGATCAAAGACAAATAATGACTATTTTCCATTCCCTTCCACAGCTGCTTGGGCCACTGTCCAATCTCCGTCACAAGCTGGTCTCGAGCTTTGTTTCCCTTAACCCGTGTCACAGAAAGGGCACAGCATCCCAACCGAGGGTGGATTCCAAAATGCTCTATTATCCCCGTTGTTCTATTTTTTCTCTTCCTTCTTTAGAATAATCCATACCATGTTAGAACCATACTTATCCTAGCTCCAACTGAACTACTTAAATAGTCTTCTTCTTGTCAACAAGATGAACAGCCCATGTATGTGTCCCTGGAAGGAAGATCCTCTGCATCTCCATCTTGAATTTGAATCCCCCCAGGGGGTATTCTATTCAAGGATCCAGAGAGCAGAAGTCCATTACATTGAATTTCCAGACAGTCTTAACACTTATCTTGAAGGCAATGTCAATTCAATAATCTAGCCGTCTGCACACCTAGAATTATAGGATGTTAGAACTACAAGAGACACAGGATAAAAAAGCTTAAGAAAGGGTCTTAGAACATTAAAAAATTGAAGGGGTTTTAGAACAAAGAATATCAACACTGAAAAAGCTCTCAGAACAGGGGATGTAAGAACCTGGAAGAACCTCAGAACAGAGGATGTCAGAGCTTGGAGGGGAACATCAGAATCATAAAATGTTTGAGCTGGCAGTAACCTTACAATCTCAAAAAGTTGAGGGCCAGGGTTATGTTTTCAGCAGTCCTGAGCACCAGTAGGATCTGTGTCTGACAAACCCAAAAGACTATAGAACTTAATCAGAAAAAGAAGTAAACTTTCCATGCTGGGAAACAACCCTTCCCCATTGTCACTGTCACTGTGTATTTTATAAAAAGAAGAAGTATACAACCCACCATCCTGAGAGAGTCATTTTATCTACGGCATTTGCTACCCAGCCAAAATATTTACATTCCAAAATGAAACAAAAGTACTTAAATGTGAAAGCATCTTGGGCCCTCAGCCTAATGATCACTTGAGCTGAGTAACGGCACTTCACCCGCACAGGCTGGAGAGCCTCAGAGAAATGTCATTCAATTGACCGCGTGCCAGGACTCGGGACACATCAGGGGCCCTCGGTTTGGCTCCAAGCTTGGTTCCTACTCTGAGCCCAACCTCACCTGAGAGATGGGGACTTGCATGAGGTCCCTTCACACATGTTCCTCGTGGCTGCATCACCCCCTACTTAAACTGCCACATGGGCTCCCTGTTACCTCCAGCACTCAGCTTTCAGAGAGTCCTCGTCCAGCATTCTGAGTCTTTCACCAGATGACTCCCACTTATCACTGAACGCACCTCACACCTGCCACTCCCAACTTAACATTTTAGACAAAGTTACTCACGTTTGCTGTATACGGACTTCTAGTGTGGCCTTCCTGCCTTTTCAAATGCTGTTGTCAGGGCCCCAAATGCTCTTCTTCCTCACCTGAATCTCCAAGAATCCCTGGAGATACTTCCCAAAGGAGGCCTTTCCTAAGTCCTCAGTTATTAGTCCTCTTTCCCCCACCAAAAAAAATTATCTCACATTTCTTTTGTAAATATTCATCTGTGTGTGTATTGCTTTTCCCAAGTAGAAAGGGAAGGTACTGTGGCTGACACTCAGTAGGTGCACAATAAAGGGAAGATGCTGTTTGGTTCCTGTGGTTCTATCTCTAGGGCCTACACAGTGGCTGACACACAGTAGTGCACAATAAAGGGAAGGTACTGTTTGATTCCTGTGGTTCTATCTCTAGGGCCTAGGCGGTGGCTGACACACAGTAGGTGCACAATAAAGGGAAGGTGCTGTTTGATTCCTGTGGTTCTATCTCTAGGGTCTAGGCGGTGGCTGACACACAGTAGGTGCACAATACAGGGAAGGTGCTGTTTGATTCCTGTGGTTCTATCTCTAGGGCCTAGGTGGTGGCTGACACACAGTAGGTGCACAATAAAGGGAAGGTGCTGCTTGATTCCTGTGGTTCTATCTCTAGGGCCTAGGCGGTGGCTGACACACAGTAGGTGCACAGTAAAGATTCTCAGAACTGCTCCTTTGCCCCCTCTATGGAGATCACTGTCTTCAGTGTCAGGTGAGATGCAAAGTGTGCTCTGGACACAGATCCTGCCCTCTATAAGCTCCATGAAGAGTTTATAGTCCAGGTAGGGAGCTCAGACAGCTATAAATCACTGTGACACGTGATGTTGATGCTAAGCGCATTACATGCAATGGGGAAGGCCTTCCTTGGGATGGCTCCCTGAGACCTTCCCAAAGCTCATGCGCACTGGCAGCCATCATGTGTCCCGAGATGGTCCTGAGGGATTACAGTCCCCATAGGTCTCCGGTGATGTGCTTTCCTCCTTGATTACCAGTTGGCATCAGTCGTCCAGGCTTAATCAGCTTTTGGAATCAGGCATTTGCTAACGCAGCATAGGAAGGACGCCCCCCAAATTCTCTGACCTTCTCGATAGTACCTACGTTACCCAAGGGAAAGTTGGCTCAACCTTGGACCCCGTGAGAACTCACAGCTTCTGAAAGGAACGAGGAGCCTGCATGGGGACCTGCTGAGTGGAAGTGCCGGGAGGAGGGCAGATGGCCTATGGGCAGCTGGAGAGGGGAGGAGCTCAGGTCAGAGGTCAAGGCTGACAACCCTGAGTGGAGATTCTGCCTTTGGTGGGAGCTGAAGCTGGGAAAGTGAATTGGGCCTATCAAGGCAGAGTTTTAGGAAAAGCAAAGAAAGCGTTCTGGATCAGAACCAGGAATCCCGGTGTGGAGTCTGAGCACTCACAAACTCCCTCTGTGGGCCCGAGTAAATCACTTCATTTCCTGGGGCCGACACTTCTTCACCCTTAAAATAAGGGTGTTGGACAAGACTGTCTTTGTACTTCTGACAACCTATAATTTGATAGGCGTAAAACCAGAAAAGACATCGTCATTTTTCACTGGAGCTGCTGGGTTCTGACAAATCGCTACAACCAAGATGAATGCCCGTCCATAACAAGGTGATTTAAGAAGAATATTTCATGCAGTTTTTAGGGTCTAACTCTTAATAATTCAAAAACTGCACCATTTAAAAACTGTTTTTTTTTTCTCATACTCTTCATAAACTTATCACAAGCATGGAATTATTGGGGCGAGTGCAGCGCTGCACTGGCTCATCTATCAACTCTGTGGTATTTTAAATCCCGAAACATATCTGAGAGGACCGAGAACCAGAACATTCACATCCAAAACTCGCTCCTGCGCTTCACAAACTCGGCAGCCATCGCTCACTCCCCCTTCCCGGGCTCCATCTCTTCACGAGGTAGAACAACACCGGCCCTGCCTGCATCCCGGAGACACCGCAGAGCCGCCGGTGCGGAGGAAACGAGCCTGGAGGGCGACGCCGGAGGGCGACGCCGGAGGGCCGTCACCAAGGTCTCCCGCACATGGCAGCTCGGTCTTCAGCATCCCCTGGGGCATCTTCGGGAGGGAGAGGCTGGCAGAAGCGCAGGCTGCCCAGGGAGCTCCACTTGCAGAGTGCCGGCCGGTGCAGGCGGGAGGCCCCACTCCGCCATGGCGGGCTTCGGTGACGGGGGCGGGCCATTCCCTTCTCTGGGCCTCGCGCCCCCACTTCTAGAAGGGAGCTGGATCGCTAACACTCCTTCCGCTCCAATACTATATATTCCAGGTTCTCAGGCCCCTCCCACCACACCACACCCAGTTCTCAGGCCCCTCCCACCACGCCACACCCAGTTCTCAGGCCCCTCCCACCACACCACACCCAGTTATCAGGCCCCTCCCACCACGCCACACCCAGTTCTCAGGCCCCTCCCACCACACCACACCCAGTTATCAGGCCCCTCCCACCCTGCTGTCCCGTTCTCAGGCCCCTCCCGCCCTGGGCCGCCTTGGCCCTTCCGGCCGCTGCTCCCTTCCGGCAGCACAGAGGGTGCCCCTCGGCCTGGCCCGGAGGGAGAACTTCCCTTGGGGAAGGAGGGATGCACCAGCAGCGCCCCACGAGGACCGGCGCGGGCTGTCCCCCCCCCCCCCTCCCCGGCACGCTGGCGGCCTGGGCCAGAGGCGGCGCTGGGCCTGGGCCGAGAAGGGCCACGGCCGGCCCGGGCCGCCTCCCGGCAGCAGAGCCATCGATCCCGGCTCCGCTGTTCCCGCGAGAAGCCGGGCCGCGTCTCCAGTTCCGAACGTGGCCAGGCCGAGGCGAGTGTCAGACAAAGCCCGGGCGGCGGCGCCCGTCATTTCCTCCTCTGCGGAGTCCGGAGACGTACATTCTAATCATTCTCCAAGCAAAAGCTCTGATTTCTCCCCCCCGGAGCCTCTAAGGCAAGAACTCCCGGGAAACGCGGCGGCCTCGCCCCCCTCCCCCACCCTGCACCGATTAAGTAAGATGGAAGCTATAAGGCTGTGGCCCGGCCGAGCCGCCGAGCCCGCGCGGAAGCGGCCGCGTTATAACGGGCTCAGGGCCTGGGCAAAGGCAGGGGTCCCACGCGGGATCGGGAGCCCCAAGGTTAGCGCTCCCAGGAACCTGGAACTGGCAGGAAGCGGAAGCTGGGAGACGCCTGAGGATGCGGAGCTTAATCCTGCCGGAAGGCCTTCTCGGGCGCCTTGGCCAGGAAGGCCCTTCTCGGGCGCCTTGGCCAGGAAGGCCCTTCTCGGGCGCCTTGGCCAGGAAGGCCCTTCTCGGGCGCCTTGGCCAGGAAGGCCCTTCTCGGGCGCCTTGGCCAGGAAGGCCCTTCTCGGGCGCCTTGGCCCGAGGCCGCCGTTTCTTCTGCGCCCTCCTCTGCCCCCAGCTCCCGAGCCCGAAGCTCCCGAGGTTCGGCCCAGGGCAGTGGCTCGGGCACTGCGGCCTCCGAGGTCCTGCTGCCCGCAGAGCTCTGAGAAAACGTGACTGGCTGTCGCCGTGTCCCTGCACTCACAGCGGCCCCCAGAGCCAGGAGGGGGCGAGTGCCCGCCCCGCCCCGCCCCGGCGTCCCCTCCCCAGCGTGCGAGCAACACTCGAAGTCCAGCCCCGCTGGGAGCCCCACTTGAGAGCTGCTCCCAAACGTGTAACCCCTACATTGGCACGTCATTTTAACACTTCAGAAAGCACTTTACCCAAATTGTTCTAATTGTTCGTAATTCTAGGGAGGTCTGTCCGAAGCAAGTACAAACGCCCCACGTTTTCTAATGCAAGGATCATGAGGTTTGGAGATGGAAGGGACTGGAAGGATTGTTTTGTCCAACTACCTCATTTTCCAGAACCCCCCATCAGCTGGAGCCCAGAAAGGGCTGTTCAACCTTACACATGTAGTAGGAAGCACAATCAGAATTTGAAAACAGACCCTTGGCTATAGCTCCATTGGCTCCTCCCTCACCCCCACGTTCTTCGTTACTTTCCACACAGGCTAATATATTTCTTTGCCTTGTATTATTATTTCACCAACTCTCTTTCCTGTTCAAACTATAAAGTACTCTCTCTTACTGATGCTCCTTTCTCTTCATTCTTCCCAGTCCTGCACTTATGTTTTCTTCCTCAATTCAGATTAAAAGAGATTTTTTTTTAAAGCCAAAAAACCTAATGTAAATAAAGAAGTTTTTCTTTTCTAATATTGGGCAAAATGCTATATATCTATCAAACATGTGTTTTTGTACATGTATGTATATTTACATATTTACATATATATATTGTGTATTTACAATTCTGAAAGAGACAAACATATATGTTTGTCTCTTTCAGAGTCATAATAGCACCTGTTGCTTTGCCTTTGTCCATAGGAGAGCCAATAATGACCGATAATGACCAAGGCAAGGCTTTTTTCCCTTCCTCTCTCTCCTTGCCATTCCCCAAATCAGGAAGCGATCTGATAGAGGTTATATATGTGCAATCATGCCAAGCATATTTTCACATTAGTCACATTGTAAAAGAAGCATCAAAACAAAAGGGGAAAAGCATGAGAAAAAATCAGAAAAAAGCTATAATATGCTTTGACCTGCATTCAGACTGCATAGTTCTTACTCCAGATGTGAATAACAATTTCCATCATAAATCTTGTGGAATTGTCTTTCATCACTACACTGCTGAGGAGAGCTAAGTCTGTCATAGTTGATCATCACATAATGTGGTCTGCTGCTGTGCAAAATGTTCACCTGGTTCTCCTCACTTCCCTCCACATCAGTTCATGTAAGTCTTTCCAGGTTTTCCTGAAATCCATCTGCTCATTTCCTATGGAACCACAGTATTCCTTTACATTCAGCCAATCCCCAATTGATGGGCATCCCCGCAATTGCCAATTCTTCATCACCTCAAAAAGAGCTGCTATAAACATTTTGTACATGAGTCATTTTCCTTTTTTTATGATCTCTTTGGGCTACAAAGCTAACAATGGTATTGTGGATCAATGTGTGCACAGTTTGACTGCAATTTCAGGCATAATTCGAAATTACTCCCCAGAATGGTCCCAACAGTGCATTAATTTTCCCACATCCCTTCCAACATTTATCATTTTTTCTGTCATATTAGCCACAGGTATAAGTTGGCACCTCAGAATTGTTTTTGGTTTTATGTCTTAGATGTTTTTGCTATTGTATCTATAGTTGCATATCTGTAGAGAGTATTGCATTAGGAGGGAGATTGGGCAAGGAACTGCGGAACTGATTATTACCACCATTACCCACAAGAAATTACTGAATCTTAGAAAAGTAGGAAGAGACATTCAGGATTGGAGATTTCTAGGGGCCCAGAGTCATAGAATGGAACCCCTTGGGGCAGCTGCAGCTCTCAAAATGACAGACGGTCAAGGGCTTTTAGTAATAATTCACAGAGGAGGAGAATGTGGTCCTGAGAAGAGACTTTTTTATGTTCTTTGATCAGTTTAGGAACAGAGATGGACCAAGAGCTGAGTCGAGTCCTGGTCAGTGCTGTCATGGTCACACAGTGAACACCAAGAAAAAAAAGTCACAAAACTGAACCTATCAGGACCCTAGCTAAACAACAGGAAGATCCATTTAGAGCCAGAGGAGATCTTCACAGCCATCTAGTCCAGGGGTCTTGTCTTAGAGACACAAACAGGCCCACAAAGGGGAAGTCTCACTTCCAGATCACACGAGTCACAGAGAAGTAGAATTGGAGCCCCACTGTATCTGGCCATAGTATTAGGCCATGGGATCACCCCATTCTCCACAGTTTCAGTACTTTTCCCCAAACTTGACTACAATATGATCCAAAGGTCATCTTGTCCCAATGACCAAGAACATCAAAAACTAGGGGAGGCCCGATGCAGGCACCTGTTGGTTCAGGCTCAATGTGGAGAAAAATGAAGCACTTGTAATCATTGAATAATTGAAGAAAGGAGTTAACGGCCCTAATGTAGCCAAGGCCATTGGCAGCTGGTGGCCCTCTTATCCCCATATGGGAATGCATCTGGTTAGTGGCAGTTTTTTGAGTCAGAAGGCCCTGACTTTATGGCAGCAGCATCTTTTGTGCCCAACGTGACCATACAGATTTGTCGAGCCTGGCAAAGCTTGAGCCTTTCTCCATCTGGACCAATCAAGTCTTGGCTTCTATGCCTTTTCCTAAGTCATGGAGGCTTAGGGATGGAGAAGGGGCAGCAAACCCTGACAGATAGTGTGGTCCTATCACCAGGAGAATGAACTTCATGTCCCTGAAAGTTTCTTCCAGCTTTAACCCTAGGATCTCTACAACTTCTCTACCAACTCATAGTTATATATTTTAAGGTATTCAAAGCATTCTCTTCCCATCAACTATATGAAGTTAAGCAGATTAAGGTGAAAAAACTTGGCAAAGATCACATTGTTCTTAAGAATCGGAGAATTGCAGTCCAGATCTTCTGACTCTGGGTTTAAGAAAATCTCAGAGAGAGATAAAGAAAATATTTTTTTATTACCTATCAAAGGCCCACAAGCAAAAGCTCTGATTTCTCAGGTCATTCTATCTGTCTTTCTCTTATGATAACCTGTACAGATTTGGGTAAAAGATGCTCCCATGCAACCAATAATAAATATTTTGGAGATAAGACAACCTTCATTTACCATTAAATTCTATTAAAAAATCTAGTCAATAAGATATATTTTGAATACAACTTTTATTTCACCCTAAAGAAAGAATTCTTACAATACAAAGACATCACTGAGACCCTTTAACAATTAAAAAAAAAAGCAAATTTTCCTTCTTTCTCCAATAAGTCCTATTTCTTGTTTGATGTTAACAAGATGATTCTCCATGTTCATCGGTCCTACCTCTGGACTAAATTCTTTTGTCAAAGACAAAGCCTTTAGGGAAGCTTGGAAATCAACCCCACAGCCACAGGATCTACACAATCCCCATAATTCCCTACCCTAGTAAAAGCCATGTGATTTCTCTTGTCCATAGATACCTGGGTCCAGAAACTCATAACTGCTTCAAAATCTTTCTTCTTTTCTCTAGGCTGTATTCTTCAAGTGATGTTCTCAATAGGCTCCAAATTGTCCCTTGCTCTTTTTAAGAAACCGAGTTTGATACCCTTATTAGCTGATTGCTATATACTGGCTGTTGCCATCTCTCAGGGTATGGGGTTTACTTCTCTCCTGGGGACGCACAAGTTTTTACAATGCTGATTTCTAGAGACAACAGGTTCTACATTTTCTCTCCACAATGGGGACCAGGAACTTTAAGAACCACACCATCTTTCCTAGTTGTGTTTTCCTCCCTTCCTCCCTCCCTCCCTTTCTCTTTTCCTTTCCCTCTGTCTCTGTCTCTCTGTCTCTCTCTGTCTGTTTCTCTCTCTCTCTCTCTCTCTCTCTCTCTCTCTCTCTCTCTCTCTCTCTCACACACACACACACACACACACACACACACACACACACACACACACATACACACACACACACACACAATCTGCTATTATTAGCTTTCAAAATAGTGGATTGTGGCAAGGGCGTTCTACCATCTTTAGCCTAGGAAATACAGACCTGCCTGTCACACATATACAAGGCTTTGGGAATCATGGAACTTGGAACCTTAAAGCTGTCGAGGGGCCTTACCCATAAGTTAGGGGGGAGTGTGCCCCAAATTTGGAACTAGTCTAGAGCCCTTGGAAGCCATGCCGCATTATTATCCATCTGTTACTTGAGACTGATTAAGAAGAGATTTAAATTGCTTTAGGATATTTAAGATGACTAAAAATTGGCTACTTTGGCTAATAAAGCAGGAAGTAGCAGATGGTGATGCACTGGTGCCAATTCTCCAGGCCACTTTTCCTGTGTGCTTCTAGTGTGACTATGTCACCCTTGTGTATTACAGACAATGTAGTCTAAGAAATCTGTCAAGGAAAAACTATTCCTGGGTCTTTCCCCCTTTGCGTCCTTAGAAACATCAAAAAGAAAATGTTAAGGATGTTTCAGGAGTGGGGGGTGTGATATTGGAGGCACCCGTGTCACTGGCCAGTTGTGTGGGGAGAGTCCTCCCCCAGAACTCCCCTTGTGGGCGGCAGTCAGGTCCGTAGGCGCCAGAGAAGACCACCAGAAGTGGGACCAATGGTGCCCTGGTCCGGAACTCCCCCACAGGAGTCGGACACCAACAGGACGGGACTGAAAGTCTGCTAGCCCAGGACAGTCAACAGCAGGGACGGCCAATACTGCCAGGGACAGCACAGGTGAAGGCGTGACTCCTGGGGGGGGGGGGAAGAGGGGCAGGTCATGACTAGGAACCCACAGGACGGGCTCTGACCCAGAGGCTTTACCACATCCTTCTGAGAACGGAGCCGCGAGACAGCAGAATGAGAGCAAAAGGGAAGAAGAGATCTGGAAACCCTACTGGTGGAGACAGAGAGATGGATGGAGGGATGGAAGGATAGATAGATGATAATAGATAAATGATGGATAGATGATAGATAAATGATAGATAGATGATGGATAGATGGATAGATAAATATTTAAGATAGGTAGACAGATAGACATATAGATGATAAATGACCAATAGATAGACAGATAGACAGTATTGGATGGGTAGCCAGACATGTAGAGATAAAGAGATGAAGTCCCAGATTTGGGCAAAGAATGACTGCCTCTCCTGTGGGAATAGGAGGCAGGTGGGTTTTGCCAAGAAGGAACCTGGGAGACTGAAGGAGAAGATATCACGTCCCTGGAGCCCTCCACCTGGCTGAGGCTGTGAGGCCAATGATGAGCCCCTTCAACAGATGATGAGCTCGAAAGCACTGGGGCATCTCTGAGGAATTGCTGATAGAGGAGAGCTGAACCATTTGGTCCTTTTTCTGGAGGCTGAGATGGGAAATTCCTCAGACTGACCTCAGATAGAGATGAGGCTATTTGAAGCCAGCCACCCAGTGAAGAAGGCAGATTATGTGCTGGGCCTGAAGTCAACAAAACATCTTCCAGAGTTCAAATACAGACACTTACTATTTGCCTGTCTAGACACCCTGGGTGCCTCAGTTTCCCCATCTGTACAATGAGCTAGAGAAGGAAATGGCCGACCACTCCAGTATTTCTGCCAAGAAAAACTCAAATGGGATCATCGAGAGTTGGACACAACTGAGAAAAAAATGACTGAACAACAAGCCCAGTGGAGAGCTGCACGGAGTTGAGGGTATGACTCTGGCCAGCATCACACACATACTCACCCCCCTCCCCATTTTACCGATAAGAAAACAGAACCTGAAAAGTCAAGAAATAAGCCCAAGGCCCTACAGATGATGAAGTTGGGTTTTGAACCCAACTTCTTCAAATCCAAGTCTAGTGATTCTGAATTTTAATTTCTTTCCCATTAACAAGCCTTCGATTTGCTCTCCCTCCTACTTCCCCACTGCAAAGTGAGAGGAAAACAAGCTTCTTATTCCACTCTAAGAGGAGTCAGAAGAGCAGGGTTCCTGATTGTGGGCTCACATGGGATGTCCTTGGCTCCTTTCTCCCCAGGTCTTTCCCCATCTACAAAATGAAGGTGAGGGTCCTGGTCTTTCCCACCTCCTTGGTTTATTCTGAAACTAAAATGAGATTCTATGCATCCTGTAAAGTGTTTTGCAGACGGACAGGGCTGTGTAGGTATGGGAAGCAGGGAGAGGGGCTCTTAAGAAGTGGGTCAGAGACACCGGATTGGGGGGAGCCAGCCTGAGGTAAATCTCCCAGAAGGAATGGGGAGCGGGCTGTCTTAGGAGTCTGGCACAGACCGCCCGGAGCTGAGAAATCTCCAACAACGGCTGACAGGAGACAGGTGGCTGGAAAACAAAGAAATCCAGGCAAGTTGGCCTCATCCACCCGTCAGGGTCCTCTGCCATGCAATGAATGTTCGTCGCCAAAGCAGGAAAATCGGAGACGGACCCTTGTGGGTCCTTCAGTGCTCTCCTCTCTCTGCCCTTCTAGCCCCCGACTGCCACCTTCTAGGCCGAGAGCAGATGTGAGAACGCGGGAAGTCTGACCCTGCAGAACGGCGGGCGGTGGAGGGAGGACAGGAGGAGGGCAGAGGATGTATTCAGGCCCCCAGAGATCACAAGGGGCCTTTCCACTGATCATTTCCAGGAGATGCTTAGCATAGGTATGGGGGTGATACATGCCGTGCGGTAACACTAAAGCCAGTGGTCCACCTGGTTCTGACCGAGCCGATGTCCCCTCCCCAATATCAGGACTCATCCACCAGTGCACAGGAACCCTGGGAGTGAGGGAGGTTCGAGGACCGCCTGCAGCTTAAATCAGTTAGGGACCGTGGCCCAACTCGACAGCCAACTCTCCCGCACCCATTTAGGAGTTGTTGTTATCTCTCCAACCCCCCAAATTAAACTCATATCAAAATAATAAACATTTATTGAGTGTGTTGTGTTCAAGGAACCATGGTAGGCACTGCACACAGAAGCACAGGCCTCTGAGGGAAGGGAGGGGGTGGCCCATAATGTAATTGGCATAAAAACTCCCTCCATCAGTGCAGAAAAGCCCCTGGTCATCACCCAGGCTTGGGGATTGGTTAGGGGCACGGAGGAGCTAAGTTTCTTGCCTGTGAGTAAGGGTCCCCATCTGAACTCAGGTTATCCTAAAGAGACCCCGGGGCTTCTACCCACTAGGGACACTGTCCCACTTGCCCCCAGGCAGCTTTTCTAGTCAAAAACCATGGCTCCTTACAAAGGAAGGGGAGCGCTCCACCAGGGTTGCCGAGAGCTCCCCTGAAACTCAAGGGATGCTCTGGGAGTCACTGTCCTGGCCACGATCCTCTCTGCCCTTGCTGGGCTGGAACTGCACCAGCGCTTCTCCGGGTCTTCCAGGGATGATGCTCTCCTGGGACAGTGCAGCCCTATGGGCCACCGTGACGGGTCAAAGTGGGCAAATATATGCATGTTCCACAGCAGGCTCACACCGGACACCATCAACAAATTAGCAAAGTGTCTTTGCATTGACACTTGGGTTCTTAAATGTTTTCTTTGCAGATGAGCAGTATAGCAAGAAGGCATAAAAGTCAAGGGATAAAAGAGTAAATACAAGCCAAATTTATCACATTAGAGGCTCCAAGAAACCTCTCTTTGATACACTAACAGCTCCCAATGAGCACAAAAGCCATAAGTTACACAATCCAATCCATTAGGCTGAAGAAATAATCACCTAGTGTGCTGGTGGTTTACGGCCAGACCCAAATGTATAAATAGAGGAAAAGGGATGGAGATTAGACCAATAGATAGAAAGAAAGAAAGATAGATGGATGGATGAATTAAACATACATATATATTCCTTTGGCTTCCTGTCACAATGTTTCAAATTCAGAATTTTTTTTAAATTGAAGCTTTACTCCTTAATAGATAAAAAAATTGAGATTCCATCCATCCACTGCCCGATCCCATTTCCTAGCTCTCCTGCCTAAGTAAGTCCAACTTCACTCTAGCACTAATTACATTTAAGGATGGGCTCCAGGGGAGAAAGCACATCCATCTTTAATGACTGATCATATTCTACTCAGTGAAAAATTGAGAAGGCCTGCCCTGCAGATGAGTCTGCTAAATACTCAAAAGAACAAAGCAGGGCTAGAAGTCACAATAAAATCATTTCTTAGGATCTCGTCAGAGTTCAGACAAATAAGGTGGGCAGGCAGACACAGGGAGAAGCAGAGGAGAAGAAAGAAAGAAGAAAAGGAGAAGCAGGTGCTGTAAAATTACCCATGCATATAACTTGTAAATAAAAAACTATATTAAAAAAAAAAGGAGAAGCAGGAAGAGGAAAAAAAAGAGAAGGAGGAAGAGGAGAGGGGGAGGAAAAGGAAGAAGAGAAGGAAGAAAAAAAGGAGAAAATCCCCATTCCTACCACTGGAAGCCATACAAAGCTCTTTCCTCACAAGCTCTCTGAATTGACAGGAATTATTAACCCTCTTTTCCAAATGGGGATACAGTGTGCCCAGACCAGAGAATATTGGGACCCGGGACTTTCTGCCAACTCACTGCTGTCACAAAAGCAGCTGTTTCCAGCAACCGAAGAAGCCGTATTATTCAACGTTTCCTGTGGCCATACAGAATTATGGCTGAAACGGACAGAGGAGACAGTGTATTCTAGGCACGCTGTTATTCTAATGTTGTGTGAAATCCCTTAAAGATCTGGCAGAAGCATTCAAAGGTCAGAGATGCTGTTAACCTGAAAGCATGGACCCATAAAATGCTATAGTTCATATAGTTCAACAACTCCACTTTTCAGGGTGGGAAACTGAGGCTGAAAGGTTAAGTGTTACAAGTAATGGAATACTTGACTCCATTCTAGTAAAAGGGTAAAATAAAATTTGTCTGCCCCTGTCGTGGTAAGGGATAAGGTTGGTAACCAGGAGAGATCAAACAAGGGACTTAGAGCAGGGTGACGTGGGAAAGAATTGTCTGGGAGGGACAACCAGAAGAGGGTTTGAAACGGGCTTTTTGTCCTCATCTTTTACTTAAAGACTTATTACTGAAGATGAAAGGCCTCTTTAGAGACCTGCCTGGCTTGAGAAGCAGTGAGGGAGAAGAGGAAATGGGTCCTCCCCCTCCCACTCATCGCTTGTCCCCCCACCTTATCTCCATGGGCACTTAAAGAGGAGAAAAGCAGGGCAGTCTTTCTGTCTACAAAAGGTCCTCCTCCAGCAGCTATCTGGGACTTTGTCCTTAAGTGACTGGGAGTCTGCAGACATCTCTGGGACTCAGACTTCCTCAGTCTAGGATTTCTATTTTATTTTTCTCCTTTTAATGATAAATTTCTTCAGTTACGTTGCACATATCAGGAGGTAAGGACATTCAGTGTTATACAAGGCACTTCTGTTTTCTCAGGTTTCCCGGGGAGAAGTGGTAAGCCAAGAGAGGAGGCCCACCCTAAAGGGAGCCATGTCCATTATGTGCTCAGCGTGGCAGAGGCGGGCTTAGGCCAAAGGTCCAGAGCAAAGACCGGGAACGTTTCCCATTCGATTCCACTCTAGTTGGGAAAATATTTTCATCTATTAACATTTCCTAGGAGTGTGGAGAAACCATGATTTTGGTCATGTCTCCTTTGATGGTTTGTGTTTAAAGCCCTAATTTCATCCAATTGTACTTAGTTTGAACTTTATCAACACTGATTCTGAATGTTCTATGCTCATGTTTGGCAGTAACTTTTATTTTGGAGACACCAAACCCCACAAATGTAGCTTAGTTTTTATTCCCTCATGTGGCCCCGTTTTGGAGAGTGGTAAAGGACTAAAGAGGTCTCACCTCGGACCCCATTCCTGCAGCTCGGAACTGCAGATGTCCTTTCACGCTCACGTCGGGAGCTTGCCGCCCATTTGCTCATCCCCTCTACAGCTTAACATCCTATGGCACTGCTCGGCCTAAATAGCATCTGGATCCTGCTTTTTGCTCTTGCTACTGGATTTTCCATGAATCAATATCTAAAACAAGCTTGCAGAAAAGTGTTAATGTTTGTGAGCTGAGTTGCACCATCACCTGCAAAACTATAAATGCAACCCCTGACCGCTGCGGACCTTGGGCCCGCCGGCACCGGATGCTCTAACCAGGCCGACATGAGGAGAAACAGCTAGTAGGAGCCTGCTTGTTCCAACTGCAAACAAGCGCATTCTGAACATAGTTGTTCCTCTCAAATAATATTAATGATGCTTCTGCTACAAGAAGGACATGGCTTACTGAATGGGCAGGTGGGAGAAGACTCTGCTCATTCATCTTCCAGCTGCCTTGAGACACTATTGAACATGACACTCTGCCAGCATTCATTCCCATCACGCCCCACTACAGCCCTGCTCTGTCTCCAGAGCACCCGCCTGCCTGGCCCCAAGGGCTCCTTTCGAGCTGCCCGCCCCTTCCTGGGTGCCCTGACCCCCGGGCTCCCTCGGAACTTCCCCACCCCTTCCTGGGCGCCCTGACCCCAGGGCTCCCTCGGGGCTGCCCACCCCTTCCTGGGCGCCCTGACCCCGGGGCTCCCTCAGAGCTTCCCTGCCCCTTCCTGGGCATCCTGACCCCAGACTCCCGGGGAAGCCCCCTCTTCCTGCGGACTTGGTCCACTCAAAGCCATCTCCTGCTTGTAAATGATGGTCCCACCAGGCCCTTCGCCTCTCCTGATTCAGCCAGAACCAGTGTTTGTGCAATTACAAAGCCTGAGAGGCCCATTTAACTTGGCCCCATGTCAGCTAACTCCCAGAGCCCGGGCTCCCAGGGATACAGGACTCGCTTCCCAGGAAGCCCGTGAGGAGGTCTGTGAGCGCTCTGGGAAGGGGGGCCTTAGGAAGCCCTGATGATCCCAGCTTCCATCCTAAGAGAGGCGAGCTTGGGCTGGCTCTTCCAGCTCCTGAGGACTGAAGGTCAGTCCCAGGAGGAGCAGGCAGGATCATTAGGCGGCCAGATAAGACCACAAAGAACCCAGGGTGAGCACTGGCTTCTCTGACGCCCTCTTCTCCCATCAAGTCTGCGTTTGATCCTGGAGGTGACAGAGAGCCGAAGTACCAACCACACAAGTCACACGTGTCTCCATTCAGCGCAACCCACATTAAAATGCAATTGAGAAATAACTGATAAAATACAAATGCAATAAAACACAGAGGTGGTCAATGTGTGGTTTACTACGTCGGGATGGGGACCATGAGGATGCTCATGAAGGATTTGGAGGCCCTCATTTCTCAGGGAGTCCGGCACCCCGAGTGCAGAGATTGATTAGAGTGGAAAGAGTCCAACTGAGAGGGGCCAAGAGCCCAAATGGGGTTGTGGCTGTATAAGGGGGCAGGAGACCCCCACAAGAGATGAGGGAAGCTTTGTCAATAAGATTAAAGATGTGTGAAAGTGACTGCGGAGTTGGAAACCTGGATAACGGGAGGAAAGTGGCAGCCTCCAGAGGGAAGAGAAACTGAGGAAGAGGGAAGAACTTAAAGGGAAAGAGAGACTCCTCTTCTGTGTGTGTCCTTTCTGAGATCTCTTCGGGAACCTGTTCAGAAACATTTGCCAGGTAGCTGGCAGTGGAGGACTGGAGCTCTGAAGAGAGACTAGAGACCAACAGACAGACAGACCTGAGAGTCACCCACATAGAGCTGACAACTGAACCCAGAGGAAGACCTTGGCTTCTCAGGGAAGTCACTACCTGGTGGGATGAGCGGGAAAGGAAATACTGGGAGCCTTTATATTGGTGAGGGAGCAAATTTATGAAAAATCAAGCCATTCTCCAATTGATAAATTGTCAAAAGATATGAACAGACAATTTTCAGGTGAAGAAATTGAAACTATTTGTAGCCACATGAAAGGTGCTCCAAATCACTATAGATCAGAGAAATACAAATTAAGACAACTCTGAGATACCACTACACACCTGTCAGATTGACTAAGATGACACTAAAAGACAAGGACAAATGTTGGAGGGGATGTGGGAAAATTGAGAGACTGATACATTGTTGGTGGAGTTGTGAACACATCCAGCCATTCTGGAGAGCAATCTGGAATTATGCCCAAAAAGTTATCAAACTGTGCATCCCCTTTGATCCAGCAGTGCTACTACTGGGCTTATATCCCAAAGAGATACTAAAGAAGGGAAAGGGACCTGTATGTGCCAAAATGTTTGTGGCAGCCCCTTTTCCAATGGCAAGAAACTGGAAACTAAGTGGATGCCCATCAATTGGAGAATGGTTGGGTAAATTGTGGTATATGAATATTATGGAATATTATTGTTCTGTAAGAAACGAACAGCAGGATGATTTCAGAAAGTCCTGAAGAGACTTACACGGACTGATACTAAGTGAAATGAGCAGAACCAGGACATCATTCATTATACATGGCAACAACAACACTGTATGATGATCAATTCTGATGGCCGTGGCTCTTTTCAACAATGAGAGGATTCAAACCAATTCCAATTGTTCAGTGATGAAGACAGCCATTTACACCCAGAGAGAGAACCATGGGAACAGAAGGTAGAACACAGCATAACATTCTCACTCTTTCTGTTATTTGCTTGCATTTTGTTTTCTTTCTCAGTTTTTTTACTTCCTTCTTGATCTGATTTTTCTTATGCAGCAAGATAATTATATAAATATGTATACATATATTTATTGGATTTAACATATTTAACATATATGGGGGACTACCTGCCATCTAGGGGAGGAGGTGGGAGGAAGGAGGGGAAAATTTGGAACGGAAGGTTTTACAAGGGTCAGTGTTGAAACATTACCCATGCATATGTTTTGCAAATAAAATAATAAATTTAATAAATAATTTTAATAATTAATAATAATTTAATAATAAAATAAATAATAATAAAGCTTTAATTTTAAAATGAAAAAAATTGGTGAGGGATGTGATAGTTAGACCATTGGGATAGGGAGGCTGAGAAGGTGGGCTCCAGGATTGGACAAAGGAACCAAAACTTCTCTTCAAATGCAAGGTTTGCTGACGAGAGGATTATTCCTTAGAAAAAGCTATAGGCCATAAAATTGAACCATGGTAACAGGAGAATGTTTGGAAAAGGAAACTGTGATTTTCCTCATGCCAATTTAATTTCATTTAAGAGGTCCCTAATCAATATTGTTGCACAAATTAATATGATTAAGTTAAATAGTACAGTCAATATATCAATATCGCAAACCAAGATTTGATTCGGCCGCACTCACTTGGGGGGCCAAGAAGAGTATTATCCCTAAGTAGATGGTTAATAAATATTTGTTGAATTTAATCTATTGAAATGGAACTGCTTAGCGCTGTGCCTGGCCCATAATAAGATGATTAATAATTGCTCACCCCCTTCCCTTCCCTTCGGGGCAAACTGATGAGAGTCTCCATAAAGACAAAGCTAAGTACTGTACGGGTGGGGGTGGAAGTGTCCATGAAGAATGAGATGTCTATGAGGTTCACCTTTAAGGGTTAGCAGGATGCCCCCCCATCAGAAATGGAAATGGACTCTACTGAAAGACCCCCCCCAGACCCAGAGTCATGAGAAAATGGGGCAAAAGGTCTTGCTCTCATCCTTCCTAGCCATGTGACCTCCAGAGAATCACTTAAAAGTCTGTCCCTCAATTTACTCCTCTCTAAAACAGGCTTGCTTCTGTAAGTACTACCTACTTGGCTGGAGTGTGTGAGTGTTAATGTTAATATTCTCTCTCATAAAAAAGCGCACCCAGAGAGAGCTGACGTCCCCTAGCCCAAAGGAACAGGAAATGCTCAGAAGTGAGGACCCGGAGCCATCTTCGAGCCTGTGAAAGGCCCCAAGGGGCAGTGTCGGAGTTCATGGGTAGGAGTTAGGGATGTGATGACCAATGGTCCCCTTGAGAGGTGGCCCTTGCCTGGAGTCTGCAGGCAGGGCTGAGATGAGCCCATGCAAGGTAAGGTGTGTGATGGTGAAGGAAGCTAGACCAGACCTCCACTGAGCTCCTTTCCAAGGCCCACAAGCTGGGATTGCTACCTTTACAGAAGGTCTCCCCGGCCAATGTCATCCTCTTCCATTCTGCAACAATCTGGGAAGTGCCCCAAGTCACAGAATGACAAGATTCCTAGCGCAGGGACCTCCCAGCCCATCCAGCCCAATGCTCCCCTAAGCCAGAAGTACCTTGTTCAAGGTCTCACTACACATGGTCCCACCCGCCTTCACGGCGCAGGACCTGACTGGCTCTTGTATGCTTGGGCATGACAATGGCTCGTGGTCTGCTTGAAGGGAAAGAATTCTGAAAAGATGAAAATGCAAAGAAAAGCAATTTTTAAGTCCCTTATCCACTTGGAGCATTGTTTACATAAGACAGATCAAACGGAAACGGACCCATTCTAGAGTGCTACTTGTTCTTCCCAATGATGAAGGAGCTCTCCAACAAACTTGGAGCTACTTTGGGCACACAATCCTGGGAAATTGTTTGGGCCCAGATCTAGTATAGTGTTCCTATATATAAGACCTCTGTGAGTCTCCCATTTCACTGAGTTGGAAACGATGATAAATAAAAATTTAAGTGGTATTTGCTTTGCATTTAACTTACTATGAATTTAATAAAATACAGTAGAAGGGAAGCATAATTTACTTAGCTAAGCCTCGTGCCCTTCATAGTTGATCGCCATAATCCCATAGCAACTGGAAAACACACTTATCTTATTAACGAGACTGGAATTATTTTAATTAGGTATCTCCACATGCACCAACTGTTAGAAATCAGACTGTTTTGAAACAGTTGTTAATGACTTAACACAGCAAACGTTTTCTTGAATTTCAGGCTGAAATCCATGATGGAAACAGATGGGCAGGAGCCTGGTCCTGCTGTGTACCAGAGGGACAGCTTCGTGTGTCTGAAGGAGTGTTCTCCAAAGGGAACCAGGAATGTGCTCCTAGACACACCCAGAAATATAATCAGAGACTGGGAAACATCTGTCAAAGTCACAATTCACAATCTGAAATTAGAAAATTTCAAATATCTAAAATTATAGGACAAAATTCTTTGTCTCAGAAACCAGAATCTTGATTTGGAGGTGATGTAATCTCCAGTCAAGAACAATGACTTAGGAAAGGGAAGATCTGGGTTCCGGTCTTAGCTGTACTTATACAAGTCTTGGGAGAAATCACTTTCTCTCTTCAGTTTCTCCAAAGGCAAAAAAAGGTGTGACAGAAATAGAGAAAGGACTCTAATACTGTGTCCTGAAATGTATATAATCAGCCAAAGAAGGCTCTGATGACCCAGAGTACTACAACTCAAAAACCAAGAGTATCTAATCACACACCAGGTGGTGCGTGCAGAAGCAACCCTGTTTTAGAGAGGAGTAAATTGAGGGACAGACTTTTAAGTGATTATCTGGAGGTCACAAGGGGAAGATAAGCACAGGATCTGATAGAACAAGAGCATGGGGTCAGTCCTAACAAAAAGCCCCAGTTCAAGACCCAAAGGTGGAAAGATGAGTAAAACAAAGAAACCACAACCGCTATTAAACTACTATAGATCTTGAGATCCCTCAAAAAGAAGTGTAAACAACTGCAAAAAAGTGACTTTGTTAAAGAAAAAAATATTTTCCATAATGACTACATGAATACTTAAAAGAAATGAAGCAATCAAGAAAAAATTAAATAAAAGTGCTAAAAAAAATTATAATGAGAATAAAAAGATTAGAAAAGAAATTGGTAAATCTTACCCAAGTAATAAATTCTATCCTGAAAATCAGGATAGACCAAACAGAAATCAATGGTTCTATGAGACAGAAGAACTATTCAAACATAACCAAAAAGAACTGAAGAAAAAAGAAGGAAATGTAAACTATCTCATATCAAAAACAATAGTGTAGAAGGCAGGTAGAAAAAATTTAAGAATCACTGGATTCCTTTGAAAATTAAAACACCCTCTTTCCAAAAAAAAAACCAAAAACCTGGATACTATTTTTCAAAAAATCAGAATTAAAAATTGTCCAGATCTATTAGAAGCAAAATAAAGAATGAAAGAATCTAAATTTAATCATCATCTGAAAACAAAACCACCCAAAAATACCAAAAGGAAAAGTTCCAGGAACATCAGAGCCAAAATCCAGAGCTCCATTGTCAAAGAAAATAATATTACAAGTGTCCAGAAAGAAACAATTTCAACACTAAGGAGCCACAATCAAGATCAAACAATAGTTTCTAGTATAAATTCAGTATTTAATATTCCAAAAGGCAAGAGCCACATAAACTTATAAACAAAAAATAACTAATCCTACAAAACTGAGTGTAATCCTACACAGGAAAAAATGGATTTTTAATGGAATAGAGATCTTCCAAGTATTTCTGATGAAAAGACCAGAACTGAGTAGGAACTCTGAAATATAAACATAAAAGTCAAGAGAACTGGGAAAGGCAAACTTATTTGAGCAAGGAGAAAGACTTGGATGATGATATCTTCACATTCAAAAGGAGAGAAGATACAAGTGTCTTTTCAGAAACAGGTGTCTTCAGAGGGCAGTGAGGGAATTAAATGACTATCTTAAGGATGGATGGTTTATGTTCTGAGGGTTTGATGAGAGCAAGAGAACAGAGGGCAACAGGAATCCATGAATGTAGATTCAAATCCAGGACTAGCATCATCCTTTGCATCATAGCACATTTCTTTAATTAATTGTTATTGTTCAGTTATTTCAGTCAAGTCCAACTCTTTGTGACCCTTTCTTGGGTTTTCTTGG
This sequence comes from Sarcophilus harrisii, assembly GCF_902635505.1. Classification (NCBI taxonomy): domain Eukaryota; kingdom Metazoa; phylum Chordata; class Mammalia; order Dasyuromorphia; family Dasyuridae; genus Sarcophilus; species Sarcophilus harrisii. The sequence goes on from NC_045426.1 coordinate 705,271,824, forward strand.
ACAAGATACTTGAGAGTTTGTCTTTTCCTTCTCCAGATCATTTTACAGATGAGAAAACCAAGGCAAACTGGATTGAGTGATTTGCTTAGTGTCTAACAGCTAGAAGTGTCTGAGGCTGGATTTGAACTCAGGTCTTCCTGACTCCAGCCCCTGTACTCTATCTACTGGCCCATCTAGCTACTCTTTTCATTATAACATTCATATGATACCACACGACACGTGATAACCATGTCAATAATCCAATGAATACATATCATTATAAACATGTAAAATGTTTTAAAACTTGGAGAGAAAATTGCTCTGGATGCTTTGATTTACAAATACTTGCATAGCTCCACTACTCCAGAGGGGTTTTGGGGCAACATGAGTCACAGTGTGACAAAGGAGGCAAAAGAGCTTGGGATCTGGAGCTCAAAGAAAGTCCTGCATCCTCAGAGAAGGAGAAGCTCCAGCTCCCTGTGCTCCGCCCAGGGCAGACCAACCGTGTGGAACCTGGGGATCGTTCTGCACGACATCGGTGGTCAGCCCCAGATCACGGGCGAGAGCCGTGGGAGCTTCCAGATTCGGAGGCATCCCTAACCGGGTGTGGAATAATGGAACGTCGGTCGCAAAGGTCCTGGGGTCAGTGTCCACAGGACGCCCGCCCTCGATGGGACCACAGCAGGACTTTCCCAACAATCCCCTATGGTTCTAAGTATCATGTGAAACCAAGAGACATGGGGGGCACTGGACAGACCAGCCTCAGAGTGGCAAAGACCGGCCCTGGGTCCCCTCTGCCACCTGAGCCCCTGGTGGCCCCAGGAGAAGGGCTGAGACAGCAGCAACCAGCAAAGGAGTTTTTTCAGCAGGAGTCCAGTACGTGAATGGTCTCACTGGTCCGGGTACATACAGACGTGCACATACACATACGTGTTGCATGTAAGGCACTGTACGTGCAGAGACCTGCAGGCTGCCTGTATATGTGCCTGGGGTACATGAGCATCTCGTGCTCCATGTACATGCGTCTGTTACCCATATAATGGGGATTTGTTCCTGGGTACACACAGGTACATCACATGCACACAGGTGCGTCGCTCAGAAGCCAGAATGTTGAGTTAGAGGCAACACAACCTCCTGACGGGAAAACTGGCTCCGGAAAGGAAAGGACATGTCTGTGCCTGAGTGTGTGCATGCGTGTGTGCAAGTTGTGTGTGTGTCTCTATGTGGACGACGTGAACGCCAAAAGCTGCCAGAGCGAGGAGGGCAGAGGGGGAGGGGGGGAACTGCCCCCAGAGCGGGGGCTCTCCCGGCAAGGGACCGGCAGCAGCAAAGGGGGCGTGTCCCTCCCCCACCTGCAGCCCAAGCCACCTTCCCCACTTCTGCCTTTCCCTGGCTCTCTGGAAACACTGACTAACAACTGACACTGGGTATTGATGCTGGGTCGCCCCTCTAGGAATAGGGCAGGAAGTGGGATTAATGGGATTTGCCCTGAAGAAGAGAGATTTAAACCTCTCTTATCTGCCCCGGAGAGGTTTCTGTCCAAGAACTTCTGGCCCAAGAATAAAGTTATTGATCCTTTTCAACAACTCCCCAAAGCAAAAAACAAATATCCCTTGGTGTCCACCTAAGTCAGGAATAAAGTAAGAAGCCAATGGGCCTGGGGGCCGGGCAGTCACCCACCCTGCTTCTGTGGCCTCCCCTGGGGGAAGGATCCGAGGGGGCAACTAGGGAGCAGGTCACACTCTAAGGGAGGGGCCCTCTGCCCTTCTCCCTCACCCTGTGCCCTTCTCCCTCACCTTCTGCCCATCTCCCTCACCCTCTGCCCATCTCCCTCACCCTTTGCCCTCCTCCCTCACCCTCTGCCCTCCTCCCTCACCCTCTGTCCTTCTCCCTCACCCTCACACCCCAGATACGAATCCCATTTCACAGCCCAGATACAGAAATTACACTTGCTCCCAAGCAACAGGCTTCCTTTGAGCAGAGGCCTCTGCCTCCCTATCCGTGGCTTTGCAATTGCCAGGGAATGAAAAATGAGGTTATCTGGTCAGCTTTGTAATTAAAGCAGAGCTCTGCAAGGGAGAGCAGCAGGAGCTGGGGGATGGAGCTCCTCGCCAGTCACACACGTGGCTGGGCCCAGGCCGCGTCCCAGGACTCTCCCCACTGCCGAGTACCGCACAGAACGGAGAGCGAGCTGGCTCAGCGCTTTCCCAGACGCCTCTCACTCCGGAGAAGTCGGCCATGACCGATTCAGAAGGGCAGAGCCAGGGGGCCGGGGAAATCCCTGGTCCCAACCCCTTCTTCATTTTACAATTGAGGAAACCGAGGCCCGAAAAGTTACGGTTCTTGTCCAAGTCCCACAGCCACGGGCAGAGCCAGAAAGAGACCCAGGCTGTCCCACTTCTTTGCTCTGTACTCCTTCTCTCCAGAGGTTACGCAACTCAAGAAGAAAAGCCCCCAGTTCTGAGTCTCTCTCAGTCCCGATAATGCGCCAGGAAGGTGACTCAGCACCCCTTCCTGCCAACTAAATCACATCGCAGACGGACCACGTTTAATCAAAAGCAACTTAGCCAGCGACAGTGAGAACAATCACCCCCAATTTCATCTGTTTAGTCAGGCTTTGATGATATAATGGATTTCCTTAAGATAGGACACAATTTTAATTAAACCTAAGGAGGTTTTCTTTCTGAAACAAAGAAATCAATACTGATTAAGCAGTTAGCATGCACGAGGTTCTGTCCTGGTGAGAACAAAGATGAAAACCGGCATCATCTCCAGAAGCTCACGTCTGGGAGGGAGTGCAGCATGTAAGCAGACATCTACAACACAAATGACTAAGTATGGAGAAGAAGAAAAATAGATGACGAGAGTCAATAAAGAAGGGACTGTGGAAAGACAGGCAGGCGCACTAACCCCCTGGAAGTGGAGCTGCCAATGACCCCGCCATTCAGGAAGCAGCCTGGGAAGCAGGGCAAGGAAAGGGATAAAAGGCCTGAACCCTGGCCCCAGAGAGCCGACTGCCGAAGAGGAGGAGAAAAAAGGAGAAAAAGCCTTCTTTGGAACAGCCTATGTGTAGCCTTGCTTTTTGAAGAAGAAAACAGCTGGAAACAAAACAGGGACTCATTGCCTGGGGAACAGCTAAACAATTACCAGCAACAGCTGGGCTATAAGAAATGATAAATGTGATAAAGAGAATCCCTGGAAGCTTTGTGTTAACGAATGCAAAATGAAACAAGTTCTGTAAGCAAGACAACATACACGAAGATGACAAAAATCAACACAGAGTGCGGGGACCTGATAGTGGCCAAGCCTGACTCCTGAAGACGGAGCTGTGGCAGCATCCCAGCCGTTGCCTGGAGAGCTGGGTGAGAGGAGAGCCTCAGCGCAGAAAGCCGGAGGTTTTCAGTATCTTAGTATTGTTGAAGTTTCCCCCCGTTTTTTATTCTTCATTTTAAGGAATGGCTTTCTGGAGACAAAAATCATTTAGCCCAAGGTATAATTCCAATCCCGTCTTTATTGGCTCTCGCCATGTATTTTTCTTCTCTTACATACTTATACAAATCTGTATTGTAGTTGTCTATTCACGGGTTGTACCCCCTCCCGGATGTGAGCTCCTGGAGATGACGGCAGTTTTCATCTTTGCTCTCACTAAGTGCATTAAGTGCATACTAAGTGCTTAAAGAGGGCTGATTTCTTTATTTAAGGGGATTAACATCCCATTTGACAGATTGCAGAAATGGGGCTCTTTACTGAGGCACAGAACTGACTTGCCCAAGATCAGACTCAAGTAGTGACTGGACGTGTTCCTTGAGATGGTTCTTTCCTATAAACCCATTTTACTTCAGGGTGTTAGAGATGATTCTGCCATGAACTTTCGACCTCCAGTCAAGCCCCCAATACCTCCTTACACTTAAAACCTTGAAAAAGCAAAAGACAAACAATATGGCAGCCTGTGCTGGGGAGAAGGGAGAAGTGGAATGAGCACTGGGCTTGGGGTTAGAAAACAGTTGGATTCCAGGCCCCCCGGGTTCTCAGGAGCCTCAAGACCAAGATTACTTAATTTGAGCCTAAATTTCTTCATTTGTGAAGCAACGAGGGCAGGTCTTCAGTAACTACCTTCAAAGACATCATGAGACTCAAATGATATAGAATGAATAGATCTAACAGAAGGATAGATAGATGGAGGAAGGGAATGGATAGATAGACAGCTGTTTGCCCATTTGAAATTAGTGAATGCAGATTATTATTAAAAATTATCACTAGAACCTACATAGGAACCAGAGAACAGAGTGTTTCCTAGAGAGTATCTTTTTTTTTTTTTTTTTTTTAATCTAATCGTTATTTCTCCTTCCATTTGAGGCAGAGTTCTTTCTGGACTGCAAAGGAGTGAGAAATCAGCTCTCATCTCCCAAGTGAAATGTACAGCCATTTAACCCGGTCATCTTATTCTCTTAACACTCTGTATAATATTTACCCTGAAGAAAGACATTCTTTGGTGGAATCTTTCCCTGACTCATCCTGCATCCTCTTCCCTTTAAACGCACGCGCGCACACACACACACACAAAAGAACCATGGGGAAAAAAGCATGAAAAGTTTTATTAAAACAGTTTTTAACTAGAGGAAAATTTGCTACTGTTCTTATGTCAAATATCTAATGAAAAACTCCCGGAAAAGATACTTTATTAGGTTGCATAAGATCAAAGAAATTATAAATTGGCTATATTTTAACACGTAGCAAAATCTCACTGGGATGTGCAAGATGAGAAAATAATGAGCCCTAATAAAGGGCCTAAGAAATAAATAGGGAAAAATAATAAGTTCCCAGAATATGGGATGTTCATAGGACCCTCAGAGGTTGTCCAGTCACATGAGGTGCTCACTGGCCCCAGCATGTCTTCCACCTGAACATCCTACCTCCTCTTCATGCACACAGGATCCTTCCAACACAAAGGGGGTCTTCCCATTCACTCTTTTTACTCTGATGTTGTTGTGAGTCTGTTTCTTGCTCTTGAACTCGTCACCGGTTCAGCACCTGGGGTGCCAGGCGACAGCATGGGGCTCAACAGGTACCTCAGTGACTTATCTATCAATTTCTCTATCTGGGAAAACTCAATATAAGAGGAAAATATGAAACTGAATTATACTGGGAAATTTCAGAGAGTATTCAATGATGGCTTCCTTTCTCTTTTTGCCAAAACCCACCTTTGTGATACCCATATTTCCTATGACACTACATGTTAAGTAACCCACACCACCATGGTTTCGAAAGGATCACAATTTGAGGAACCCAAAGCACAATGGAGTTCCTCAAGCTTCTATAAGAAACACTGATTTTTCCAGGCTTAGTGCATGGCTGTAAGAGCTGGATTATAAAGAAAGCACTGCAGAATCAATGCTTTTGCACTCTGGTGCTGGAGAAGACTTGGGAGACTCTTGGCTGGCAAGGAAGTCAAATCAGTCCGTACTTAAAGAAATTATTTCACGGGAGGTCAAATATTGAAGCTGACTCAGGCCACATGATGAGAAGACAGGATGCAATGGAAAAGACTCTGGGATGGGGAAAGATTGAAAACAAAAGGAAAAGGGGATGGCGGAGGATGAGCGGAGAGACAGTGTCATGGAAGCAATGGTAGAGCCAGGACAGAGCCCATTCCCGAGTCTCGCTCTCTTTCCTGCACTGACCTAGAGGAATAACTCACAGCAGGTAAGACCAGGTCTTAGGATGGATAGAATACCAGAAGCAGCATGTGACAGACAAGATCAGACAAGCCAACACTGCAGGCAATGTGAACACAAGATAAGACGGATGAAGCCTTAAAAGAAATGGGGAAGTCAGGAGAATGGAAAAGCACATGGCAAGTTTCCAGCTCGGTGACCCTTGACCGAGTAATAGAATTACAAAATGTAAAGCATTGGAAGGGACTTCAGAGTATCTCGCAAGCAATAAAATCCAGTGACAAAACAGGAGAGACTTGCAGCTCATCCACCTGCAGCTCATCCACCTTCAGCATCTACAGGGTGAGCAGCCATGAGCAAGTCACCCAACTGAAGACTCAGTTTTCTCATCTGTCAAATGGGGCGCGAGGATCTCTGAAGTTCCTTTAGTGCAATCCTTCTATAGGCGCATAGAACGTGCATGAAAGTGAGGAGAAGGGGAAGGCAGAAGTGGCAGGAACAAGAGAAAGCTAATGATACAAGTGATCATTTGGGACAGAAGGGGGAAAGCCCAGGGCTAAAACCCAACAAACTGGGTCTATTAATTAGCCGCTTTGAGTTTCGCACAAAATCATCCTGTTCAGAGACTGGAGGAAGTTCAAGAGAGAAGAATGTGCTTGGCACAAAAATGAGTTTCCCCTCCTTGTTCCAAAGAGACTCTGCTCAGCTGGTCTGGAGAGTCCGTGGGTTCTCCCCCCCAGCTGTATTCCAGATCCCATCACGATGCTTCTCACAGACTTTGGACAGGAGTCTCACATTTTTATTATGCTCTGTCACTTTCATAAATTTCCCTCATGTCCAGCTGCAAAGGCAATGAAGGGGAACACCTGCATGTTCGATGTGGAATCAGACAAAGCAAAAGCACAGTCATTCACTTCTTTTAAAAAGAGGCATTTCCTCCCCAGAAGCTACAGTGCTGGGTCAATCGCTGCTCCAAAGCAAGGTTACAAATTACAGGTGGGGGGGAAGTGCCAGACTCCCAGTCTCATGTCCCTATTTTGCCCTCCCGAGAAGCTCCACAATGTCACAGATTAGAGCTACCCCAAGCAAGGGTTTCTTAACACTTCCCTCTAAGGTCACGTGTTCAGGTTACCGGTTCCCTCTGAGGCCGCTCCTTCCAGCTCCACCTGAACCGTAACTCCTCTGGCAGATGAGAGAATCCAGTGTCAGCCAATGGCCCAGGATGCAACGCTACCCGCAGGAAAGGACCAGTCCTGCCGCAACAGCTGGAACGCTATCTTAATGGCTGCTGCTACTGATACATCTCCACGGCAGCAAAAAGGGCAAGGAACCAATGCTCTCAGGGACAGCCCTGCTCGCTACGGGCCTGGTGGCAGGAGACAAGTAACCGTGGCATCGCTGAGGCGCTTTTGTGAGAGTCTTTTGCTGTCAGGGCCCAAGTCCAGCAGAGCAGGCCCTTGTCCATGCAGGTCTGCAGGCTTCTGCCCTCCCGACTCGGCCAGGCAGCCAGCCACAGCAGGGCTCCATCAGGAGCCTGCTCACCCATGGTGGCTGCTGGGCGGCTGGGAATGGCAAGGGCATTCGGGCCCGTGGGGAAATTCAACTAACCCCATTCCTGGAGGATTTTGATGGTTTGGGAAACACTTCCCGCCCCTCTGAAGTCGGCCCTCTGGGATCATCACTTTTGTTTCTGTAGCTGAGGGAGCTGAGAGATGCCCAAAGTGTGGGAAAGTTCTGGGTTCAAGCTCTGCCTCTGGCACACACTGACCATGGGATCCTGAGCAAGTTGCTAAGACAGACCAGTGCCCCGGGCTGGATTTTAAGCTGCACTGAGGGGAAGGGGTCAGCCTGCATCAGGAAAGGTCATCTCTCCTCTGGGAATGGCTTGAGCCTCAGATCCCATCTCTGCCCCTCGCTTATCGTTTTAGCAGCTGGTGGAGATGAGCCGATGTAAAGTCCTGGTCTGGGCTCTGCCACTAACTCTACTAAGGTCACTTCCCTGGGCCTCAGATGCCCCTTCTGTACACTGTCTGAAAGAGATGTCGGGGTTCTTTGCAATTGGCTAAGGAAGAGACAGTGAAGAAAGATAGCGGCGCCTGACTGTTCCTATGGAAGTAAAGTATGTGTTTGTAATCAGAAGTTTCTGTTCCCAAAGAATCGATTATGCGCAAGCAGGCTCCCTCTAAAAGTCCAAGCACCAACAGGGCTCCTTAAAACTTTAAGATCTGACCTTTCCTGGTCGCCCACATTTTACCTCATTGGAAAATAATGCGAATCAGATTTTGTTCTACTGAAATCCTAAGAGGGAAGGGTTTAAATGTCATAATGAGCTACGATCCTTCCCCTGATACTGAGAAAAGCTTGGGAGTGCATACAGGGCTAACTCAAAAAGTCAGTCTGATTGCAGGAAAAGCGGACCTCATTCCCAGTCTACAAGGCCTTAAAAGTTCAAACACACAATCAAATCCTTCCAAAAGCCGACAACCAAACTCATATTTTCAGACGTTTTACAAGTGACACTGACGGCCCACTAAAAAGAAGGAACAGCTCCAACTCTGTTCCCCAAGCCATGCTCTCTCGACACCAAATCACCCGTGATGTTACTGAGAGAGAGAGAGAGAGAGAGACAAAGCACTGTCAGAGTGGCTCCTGTTCACTCAGAAGCAAACACAATGGTTGCCAAATGAGGTAGGATGCTACGGGGAGAGTGAAAGAGCCAGGCCGTCCTCAAGCTCTGAAGAGGGTGGTACAAAGAGTGAAGACAGAATAAACTATCCATCAATGGCTGACAGCAATTTAGACAGCAGAAACAAATCCCCATTTAAATCACCCCGAAGCTTGGACACGCGTCAATATTTAGATGAGTTTCCAAATTCTTCCGATTTTCACCTTTTTCTCACTGTGTGTACATGTGTCAATCACTGACATGTCACATCATCATCTGCTTCCTCGGGCTCACCAACGCACAAGGGGAGAAAGCCTCAGCCCTGTCTTGTTGGGATGCACACCAGGAAATGACCTTTCGGGTACGGACACCCTGCCCAGATATGCCGCGGCTCTCAAGAGAGCAGCAGTAAATCTGGGCTCGGCCAGCCTGTAACCGGGGAGTTGCCTGCAGAGGGAAGATCCGAAACATCTGGGCTGCAGGGAGCAGCCGTGGCTAAGTGGGGCAGCCAAGGTCAGGGCCGTCTTGCTCTTGCTAGAAGGGGGAACCTCAGGACAGAGATGCCCGTTCTAATAGGGTGATCCAAGAGGCGCCGATCTACAGCAAAAGGCACTCTCTAGAGATGCTACATCAGAGCTGGAAGCAGGGGCCTTCCTGGGCAAGGGGCAGAGGGACCTGGGCATCAAAGGATAGAAGAGCTTCTTGATCCCAGAGCTGGGAGGGCCTGCTGGTCCAAGCCTCTCGTTCAGCCCCTCACACCCCTGTGTGAGGTCCCACAGCCCATGAAGTGTCAGGCCTGGAGTGCAGGCCCTGGGAGCCCGGGCCAGTTTGGGGGTAGATGACAAGGGCTGAGCCCTGAGAGGTGGGCACACATGTCCCTGGAAAGGGACAAGAAGAACCGCAGAAGGCTTAAAAAAACCAATCTAGTGAGGAACAGATGACACAAGTTTCAAACAAAATCCACACCCGGCTAGGGCTGATTGTGTGGGAACGTGGTCCGAGAGAACCGTCCTTTGGGATAATGGAGCAATAAACGCTCATCAGGATGCAGTTTAATAAAATCCCCTAAACTTGTCAAATAGACTTGATCAACTTATGTCTCAAATAAAATCAGGAAGCCTGCCTTATTTATGTTGTATCTGGCACAGAGTAGGTGTTTTATTAAAAACCCAAAACCCAAACTGTTCCTTGTTGAATGAAAAGCAATACCACTTAATTCCTAGCTGCTTTAGTGAAGTATCTGAGCAAGAGGTGCAGTCTACTTCACAAGCTTAATTAAAATTGGCTTAATATGAGCACCGCCAGATGGATTGAAAACGGGCTCAGAGATCACAAAGGATGAGGATAAATGGAAGCATGTCAAAAGGGAGGAGGCATCCATTGGGTGTTACCAGAGCTGGTACCAAGTCTGAGATTAATTAACACATTCATTACATGACAAGGGGAGATGGAAAGAAGGGAAAGTTAAATGAAAACCACTGAGAGGAGGAATAAAAGTAAGACAGGACAAGGTCACGGGGAAGATCTCGGGCACAGAACAACTGCAGCAGAAAACCAAATGTGGCTTTGCTCAGAAAAAGGTCCTCCACAGCCCAAACAAACGGGGCCGGCCCAAATCTCGCTCATTCAATAAGCACGAAAGCCATGCTCAGCAGACACAAGGGGCCCCCCGTTCATCTGTGGCCGTTCTTTACTGTTGGCAGCCCTTACCTTTGTCCTTCCCCAGCCCCCAGCACAGGGAGCTAAGCCTCCAGAAGTGTTTGGGGAGGGAGGGAGTAAAAAATGAATGCCCCAAAATAAACCATTCAATTGGGGAATTAAGTAAGATTTTAATGTCATGGATGAGGTATAATGGGATGCTGCAAACCAAATAACTGTACAGACAACAATGTTCTCTCTCTCTACCAAGGCAACATATGATGGATTAAGTAGGAGAGCGATCAACTTTCTCCAGAAAATCATGGACTTACATCTGTAGTGCTTTATTTAATTCTCGTTAGAACATTTCAATGTTCCAAACTGGGTAAAATCTAAAGGATCATCAAATTATGAAATGTTGCAGGTACAACCAAGCCAGCACTTCAGATCTGTACTGGGTCACCTCCGGGATAGTAGAGTGAATACCTCTGATGATCACAGACTTAGAAAAGCCCCCCACACTATTAACTTTCTGTCCAACAAATAATGTGTAATTTTGGACTCACTTTGGGAATTCTTAATGGATACTGAAATTCTGGCATAGGAAACCTAAATTTCATTTGCCTCATCTTCTTTAAAAAGCTTGTACATATTTTAGATTTTTCCTAAAGTCAAGTTATTTACATGCACTTAGTACTGCACTAAATCTCTTTATTGTGATGGTTAATATATTATGTATATAATATATCGCATATTATATACATATATAATATATAATACATAATAATATAGTTTATATATAATAATAATAATAATAACAGCTATCGTTTTTATAGCACTTAGGTCCCAGACATATTCTATGTGCTAAGCGCTTTACCAAGACTGTCTTGAGGGACAACAAAAGGGAGAATTAGCGCCATTATTATCCCCAACTTAAAGTTGGGGAGGCAGAAGCAGACAGAGGTGAAACAAAGCAGATGAAGGATGTCAAGTGCCCAGACAATGCATGGGATGCAGCCAGATGGACAACCTAAAGGGTTCCTTTCTCAGTCCATGGACCTTGAAGACACATTGCTTATCCATAAATGAACTTGGTCCAGAATGGAACTGGGAGAGATGGTACAAGGAAAAAAGAAAAGGAAAGAAGAGAAGAGAAGAGATGGCCGGCCTTGTCTTTTTGTGTTTCCAAGCTTCTCCTGAAACAAAGTCCCATATTATTTTAGTTCCAATATTCTTCAGGTGATTGGGCATGGCTAACAGTCATGGAATAATGTTACTATCTTGAAAAAAATGAATCTGAGCACCCAAAGAAACATGGAGAAGCCCGTGATAGGCATCTTATCAATGAGAAATTGTGCAGAACAGAGATTATTTCAATGATGTTACCAAAGAAAGTAATGACTAGAAAAACATGGGTTATTCCCGTTAAGAGCAGGAAACAACCATGGATAGATTACAAGCTCCACTGGCACCCATGAGTTTCAAGAAATTCAAATAAGCCCTTGAGTGGCTCACCTCTGGTGAAGGTCATGGTGGGCGAAAGTGAACCCCACGAGACAACAGGCTCACACAGATTGCAACCGACAGCCTGGAAGGAAATATGCACATCAAAGAGATCACAGCTCCAAGCTGATCAGTAATCGTTCGTATGCTTTTCTGCTTTCTTGGCCAAAAGTCAAAAACCTAAACCCCCTGCATTCAGTCTAAGAGGAATCACCTAGAATTGATGAGATCTTTACTGACAGAATGAAACCCATGAGTCCTTTCACATATGAACATTCTCAAATGCCAAGTACAGTGCTACAGAGCAAGGGGGGAAAACCTTCAGATAGGAGGGAACAGAAATCTCACCCATAGTTCCGGGTCTGTGAGAAAGCATTAGGTGAAGTGATGGGGAATAAAGAGTTTGTGATACCAAGCCCCACCCCCAAGAAGCCTGCACCCTTTCAACCTATTTTATGGGGGTTTGTGGGGAAGAGATAAGAGAACAGAATACACACTCAGCATTAACTCATCAATGTAAGGTGGAGAGGGATGAAAGCAAAGGAGCAATCTAAAGTGCTCAAGAAAAATTGGGGGGAAAGGCAACTTTTCAGTTCAGGAATCAATGAATCCTCACAGAGATGTTAACCCCAAACCAAACCTTGGAGTAAAAAGATCCTGAAGGGCAGAGCTGAGGAGGGAGGGAAGGATGTGGTGGATGGAAAGGATGCAGCAGATGGAGGGAAGGATGCAGCAGATGGAGGGAAGGATGTGGTGGATGGAGGGAAGGATGCGGCAGATGGGGGGAAGGATGAGGTGGATGGAGGGAAGGAAGTGGTGGATGGAGGGAAGGATGAGGTGGATGGAGGGAAGGATGTGATGGATGGAGGGAAGGATGTGGTGAATGGAGGGAAGGATACAGTGAATGAAGGGAAGGATGAGGAGGATGGAGGGAAGGATGTAGCGGATGGAGGGAAGGAAGTGGTGGATGGAGGGAGGATGAGGTGGATGGAGGGAAGCATGCGGCGGATGGAGGGAAGGATGTGGCAGATGGAGGGAAGGATGTGGTGGATGGAGGGAAGGATGTGGTGAATGGAGGGAAGGATACAGTGAATGAAGGGAAGGATGAGGAGGATGGAGGGAAGGATGTAGCGGATGGAGGGAAGGAAGTGGTGGATGGAGGGAGGATGAGGTGGATGGAGGGAAGCATGCGGCGGATGGAGGGAAGGATGTGGCAGATGGAGGGAAGGGAGGGGTGGATGGAGGGAAGGATGTGGTGAATGGAGGGAAGGATACAGTGAATGAAGGGAAGGATGAGGAGGATGGAGGGAAGGATGTGGCGGATGGAGGGAAGGAAGTGGTGGATGGAGGGGGGATGAGGTGGATGGAGGGAAGCATGCGGCGGATGGAGGGAAGCATGCAGCAGGTGTAGAGAAGGATGAGGTGGATGGAGGGAAGAATGCAGTGGATGGAGGGAAGGATGCAGTGGATGGAAGGAAGGATGCGGCGGATGGAGGGAAGGATGAGGCGGATGGAGGGAAGGATGCGGCGGATGGAGGGAAAGATGCGGCGGATGGAGGGAAGGATGCGGCGGATGGAGGGAAGGATGCGGCGGATGGAGGGAAGGATGCGGCGGATGGAGGGAAGGATGTGGCAGATGGAGGGAAGGATGTGGCGGATGAAGGGAAGGATGTGGCGGATGGAGGGAAGGATGTGGCAGATGGCGTCCAAAACCAGCCTCCCCCACAGGCAACAAATGTGCTCCCAGCCGCCTCAAGGACAGAGCCCCCTTCCTCCTGGGTCATATCTCTGGTCCTCACTAGGAGGTCTCTGGGCTGGGTCTGTGTGGGTGTATATTACGTGTATATGTGTGTGTGTTTTGTGCAGATTTGTGAATGTGGGGGGTGGACGTCTGCGTGTTGTGCTCTGAGGCACATCTCATCTGTCCAGGACCTCAGAGGCAAGTAGGCCAGCATTTGGGCCAAGGTGGAACCCAAGGGAACCAGCTGGCAGCCAGGGCGGTTCCCAGAGGCGGCTGCTCTGACCTGCTGACCCTTCGTCCCGCTCTTCCAGGACAGCCCTGAGGCTGAGGTCACAGGCATGACCTAGGAGCAGAGCCCATGAAGTCTCGTCACAGGCGTGTATGGACATCTTTGTTCACATGGTGCCCCGAGTTCTGTACATTCGCCCCTTGATCTCTGGCGGAAAACCATGGAAACCCCGGGGGCCCAGAGCCTAAAACCCAATAAACTCCAAATCACAGGCCTCGGGCCTCGGTTTGAATCCCAACCCAGGAATCAGAGAGCAGAATGGCTGTGGCAGAGGAAATAGGAGTTGAGTCTTTTTCATTCAATAGTAGCAGGCCTTGCTCACACCAGACTACAATAAATTTTTATGGAGATCCTGACCCATTCAAAAAAAAAAAGAGAGAGAGAAAGAAAAAAGCTCTTTTATGTGTATCAAAGAAAATGCTAGTTCTAAACAGCATACAAACATATGCCATAACAGGGGAAAGCTCTTCAAATTTGAGAATGAAAGAATTAAGGGGGGAAACCTTGAGAAGCCAGTAATTGGGCCATTGGAATTTCTTCTCACTAATTATCCCCGAGTGGCCATTAGCTATGTAACCAAGGAGGAAAGTGTGTCAGACTTTAGCAAAGCTGTGTCTTCAGCATCTCGTGGAATACACCCCGAAGCCACTGTGTAATTAACTGCCAGGAAAATGCTGAGCGGGTGGAATAAAGAAGCTATAACAAATCAAATATACTACTCTGTGCGACCCCCGATGACAGCAGTTCAACAGCTTAGAACAAAAATACTCTTGTCAGAGTAGATTTCCTTTAAAGAACCTCAAGAAAACAGGAAGATCTGATCTAAAGAAGAAACAAAAGAAAAAATAGGAAACTATAAAGAAATTGCAAATGCATGAGATGATCTCAACCCAAAGACTGTACAGAAATCCTACCTAAAACATCTCCAACAAGTGGTTGGCCATCCAGCCTCTGCCCACCAATCTCCAGGAGTCTCCAAGTGGGAAACCACCCAGTGCTCTTGCAGAAACCAATTCCACTGGAATAAGGAGAGCCTGTAAGTCAAACTTTGCTTCCTGGCAGCTCGTGCCCATTGATCCTACTTGAATTCGACCCAAAGCAATGCAATTTGAATGCAACAATCCTCCTATATTTTTGCTGCTCCCCTCTGGGTTCTCCCTAGCTTGTCAGTATCCGTCCCAAATCAGGCTCCAAAATTGAAAACAGATGCCAAGATTTTCAAGAGGGTTTTCAGTTTTATGGAATGGGGCAGGGGTGGGGAAGGCCCGGCCGGCAGGCCACATAAGGCCTTGGAAAACATTTGCCAAGGCAACGTGGGTGATGATGAGCTAGGCACTCCCACTGCTTGAGTTCTGTAAGTTGATAAATTTGCATGGCCCACATATGATGTTAGAACTATCCAAATGGCCCTTGGCAGAAAAAAGGTTTCCCAGCTCTGCTTTAGGGCCATAAGAAGGTAATTTTTTATGCCAAGACCTCTATCTGGGACTCGGAAGCCGATCCAAAATGCCAGCAAAAGACAAATAGGATCTAAGAGAAGCCCCAAGGTATCACAGTAGGGGAAATCTAAAAGATGACAGCTGTTTACTTTAAGTCGATATATTGCTTTTTTCTTATTTAAAATTTTCTGACATTATTGATACTTTTTGTTTTAATATCACAGTTAATTTGGTATCTATCCCACCACCACCTCAGCCAAGAGTCATTCCTTCTAAGAGTTTTTAAAAGAGAAAGGAAAGGGGTAGCTAGGTAGGTAGGTAGTTAGAGAATCAGACCCGATTTCAAATCTGGCCTCAGACATTTAACTCTTCCTAGCTGTGTGACCTTGGGCAAGTCACTTAACCCCACCTGCCTCAGAAAAAAAAGAGAAAGGCAAAAGTAGTCATTCAACCAAACTCCCAGTACATCGGTGGCGGTTGTCAGTGTGTGTGATAGTGTTCATACATAGCCGCCATGTCTTACAGAAGTCAGGGAAATGACATTTTCTTGACTCTTCTTCATAGCCGAGCTTGGATGTTATAATTACACATCATCAGTTTTTTATTATTATTCTCTGTGGTCTTTCTGTTTACATTGTCTGCATAGGGGAACCACGGCCAACACACCTTTCTAACTACATAAATCCATGGATTAGAAATCTAGGATTTTGTTTTCCTACAAATTTTTCTCTGTCAAAGTCAGTAAAGAAAACCTGAGTTCAAATCCATTCTCAGACAATAATTGGTTTGTGATCCTGGGAAATTCACAGAATCTGAATGACTCAGTTTCCTCATCTATAAAATGAGCTGGAAAAGGCAATGAAAACCTATCCCAGTATCTTTGCCAAGAAAGCTTCAAAGAGGGGCATGAAGACTCTTACATGATTGAACAAGAACAACAACAATGGCAACAAAGTGATGTCGCAGCCCAATTGAACAGATCTCACTGGTGCCTCACATAAGCAGCTGCTTAAAATTGTCAGATTGCATGAAACCTTCCATCCCCGTTTCCGGCTGACAGTACTCCCACTTAGAATGTACAACCAGCCAATCAACACTCTATTTAAGAACGGCACTTCTGTATGAAATAACTTTTCCATGCAGTAGGTCAGCCCTCTGAGAATGACAGACTCACAGAACCCTGAAGCAATGACCTCTGAGAAATCCTGCCATCTCCCTGCACTTCAAGTTTCTCCCTCTGCAAATGAGGCACTCAGTTTAGACACCAGGATGATGATGTCGGGGGCCATGACTCAGATGTCCAAACCACACCATAAGAAAAGCACAAAACTCTTCCAGAGCATTCCCAATAGTACTCATCAAATGACTCCTTAGACACATTCAGAGATGGGACACTCACTACCAGCCACAGGAACCTATTTTTGGACATCTTTGATGGTTCAAAAGTTCTCCAAGATGACAGTCAAAAGTGACCTCCTTACAACGGGACCAAGTTCTGCCAGATGAGATTGAGGATCAGAAATCGAATGTTTCTTCTACATGACAAGCTTTCAAATATTAGCATCCCCGGGAGGTCTCTTCTCCAAACTAACCTTCTGAAATGATCAGGTTGTCATCAAAGGCTTCTGAAAATGGAAAAAGCAACTCAGAGAGCTTCCTGTTCTGCCCCTTCTTTTATATATGCGATAAGCAAAGGCACCGGAACCTGGCGACTTGTTGAAGATCCCAGAGCCAAAGGCCCAGAATACAGATTTCCTTACTCCAAATCTGGGGCTACTTCCATTAACCCAACCGACCTTCCCAGAGCAGTTTCCAGGCTTCACACCAAGCAGGCTACGCTCCTCTGGACTGGCTCCTCCGAGTCCCTCTCCAAGTCCGGCCAGAAGTGAACAGAATGGTCCAGATGTGGAAGAGAAAGAAGAGCAGTGGAATCGTGATGTCCACAGGGGAGTGGGCTGGCCCTAACATGAGAACAGAGAGCAGTGGAACCGTGATGTCCACAGGGGAGTGGGCTGGCCCTAACAGAAACGAGCTACATCAATTTCTCAGAGATTACAAAGGCAGTCCGTGGAACAATTCCCTTTTTCAATTCTCCCACATGGAACAAATACTCAGATATCTTAGATTGCAGCTATTTTCCCAATTAGCAGCTGGGGAAGGAGCATGGAGTTTATTTCATTCTTAGCACAAATGGCTGTGCTGGATTCTAAACAAAAGAGGAAAATCCTGAAACCATCTCATTGAGTGCTAATTTGTGGCTTCATCGGGAGTTCAACGCTGAGATTGCCATCTCCAGCTAAAAGGCAGCTTTCTTTCTCAGTAACTGAAACTCTCCAAAGTGTGACATCTTGGATTTTCTGGCAGCTGCTGCCGCCATGTCCTCACCCCTGACTGAAGGCTGATTGATAGACAACATTAATAAAGTTTTCTTTGAAATGACAGATGAGAGTTTGGGGCTAGATCACCAAATGCTTACTTTAAAGAGTGCACTGCCAGCTCTAAACTAGTAAATCAGTTCTTAAAGAGTTATTAACCAATAATTAGGGGCAAGATAAAGGGAGGAGGATAAGAGACCCTATAAACTCTTTTATTTCCTCTCATTGAAGAAGGATGTTTTTCCTTTTAGTTTATCCTTAATAACAAAGACAAAGCCCATAACCAACAGACAGAAGTCCAATTTTCTCCTTTATAACAGTTTCAGAATTTCATGAGTTCTTCGAATGACCTCTGAAAATGATATTAAAAAAACTTGGGCCTTTCAACTCTGGGTTTTTTTCCTTAAAAGCAAATCCAAAAAAGCAGTTCAAATTCTACTTTCATAGAATACGAAATACTTTCCCTTCATAATTCATGGTAAGCATATGATCTATGGAATATCAAAAGGCATGTTTATTATGTCAACAAAAAACAAATGTACACATCTGTACATATAATACATATGTAGTATATACATGTAGGAAACAAAATACTTTCAGCTGTTGTAGTGGATCACATACAAAACTACTGTTCTGATTTACTGTGGAAGAACCATGAAAATAGACTGGGAACACATACATACGTACATGCACACAACCAGAACACTGAACATGGAATTAGAAATATCCGCGTTCCCATGAAGATCCCAGATTCTCACTTCCTTGTGTGATCTTGGACAACTGTAACTCCAGTTACAGTCTTGGTTTCCTAGCTATAAAATGGGTATAATAATAGCACCAATTACATAGAAAATTGTTGTGAAAACCAAAAGAAATAATGTGCATAAAGTGCTTTGCAAACATGAAAAAGATCTAGAAATGTGAGTGATTGTTATAGGCATGAAAGTGTAAAGAAAATGCAGCTGAAATTTCATTTTCTTGGTCTTCAAATCTATGGTTTATGTGCATGCAGAGAAATAGAATCAGAGCATGAATGAGAAAGAGATAGTTTTACTCAAAGGCAGCATCACAGAGATGATGAGCTGAGAAGAATGGCATAAACAACTGCTCAAATGGAATTCCCATAGCAAGAGTTCTGGGGCTTATCATCGGTCCTGGCACTTGCCGGGGCCAGAGCCTTCCAGAGGCCAGATTCTGGCCTGTGCTTTTGTTTCTAAAAGGAGCCGTCCCTCATGGTTTGGGTGGATAACCAGGAGAGAGAGGTCTGGACTCGTTCACATTTAACATTGCCTTTGACACTCCAAAACCATGACAAAGCCCTAGGGAAATGTCCATCATGCAGGCAGTCAACAGGCATTTATTATAAGCGAAGGTTAGAAACAGAGTCCCTGCTCACATTCTAAATAGAGAAGGAGACAGCACATAAAATCTGGTAGCACGAGATTGCGATATTGTAAAAATCCGAGGCATTGCTAATAATGCCATTATCTTGTTGGATTGACTGGTCTTCCGGTCATCTACCAACAGGCCATATCACTGCGGGCGGAACCGCTGTGGTCTCAGCAGAGTGCAGCCAGACCAGAAGCTTGTCATAGTGTCTGTTCCCCTTCACTCCGAACATGGATCCAGTCCAGAAGAATATCTAGCAGCTAGTCAGTATTTCCGAATTAAATCAATGAGGCCATAATTCTGGAAAACAGATTTGTCTCATTCCAAGCCAATTCAAGCATTATGGTCGGGCCCTTTAAAAAAATACAATCATTTTAGGCCTGTTTCTACATCACAATTCACTGGATATACATCCTTGTGGAAATTTATAGGAGCAAGAGGAACAGAGGCCATTCACAGGAGCAACAATAAAGTCCTAGTATCTTTTAAGACATTTATCAAGATGACATTGATCAAGGTTCGGATTTCAAAATTAGAAAAATTATAATAAAGATTGGGTAAAAAAAAAAAAACCCAGAGAATGAGATATTATTCCTAAATAGTCATTGAAAGGAGAATGATGGGTAATCTTTGGCTCCGGAGAAATTCTAAAAAGTGTGTGTGTGTGTGTGTGTGTGTGTGTGGAAATGGGGGGGGGGGGCGGGAAGAGAAGGAAAGAAATCCAGTCAACATACATTAAGTACCTACTAGGAGACCTGCACTCTGCTAAGAGATGGGCATACAAGTGCAAATTTTAAAAACTAATAATCCCTGTCCTCAAGGAGCTTACATTCTTTTTTTCCTTTTTTTGATGAGACAATTGGGATTAAGTGACTTGCCCAGGGTCACACAGTTCCACTGTGAGGTCACAAAATCCTGCTAGAATAATGTTTGACTTGGTCACCTATTTACAGTATCGTCCCCATCAAAACAGGTGCCCCCATAATGCTCTTGCACTTAATATCATGTTTCCCAACATCCCAGACTTGCAAAAGGCGGGGAGAGAACAGACAGTACCCACAGAACCTCTTCTCCCCCTTTCTCTACCTTACCCTCATGCTGGGTCTAGCCTATCACCCACTATGACCCATCCCCCCCACAAGGGATTTTTCTCCTTTCAGGTCTGCCCAGTTACCCTCCTCCAACTCAGTCATTCCAGCAGCTTCGTTTTCCCTCCAAGGTCCAACATATTTTCCTGTTG
Source organism: Sarcophilus harrisii (assembly GCF_902635505.1). Taxonomy (NCBI): domain Eukaryota; kingdom Metazoa; phylum Chordata; class Mammalia; order Dasyuromorphia; family Dasyuridae; genus Sarcophilus; species Sarcophilus harrisii. The sequence continues at coordinate 705,291,757 of NC_045426.1, forward strand.
GGCATTTAGGTCTCTTCCTGACCCGGCTGCATCCTGCCTTTTTTGCCTTATTTCACATTACCCCCCTCCACATCCTCTATGTCTGGCCAGATGTCTTCTTGCTGGGGACCCCCGTCTCTGTCCCCAATGCCAAGAAGCTTCTCCCCCACCTCATGGAAACTGGCTTTCCTTCCAGAACCAGCTTATGCACTGCCTTCTGCAGGAGGTCCTTCCAGATCCCATTAGCCCTAGGGCCTTTACTCCCATCTCTCCCCAAAGCTCCCTGGCAGCTGTTTCGGGTGTTTTGGCTAAACGACTCTACGTGTATGTCTCCCATTAAAATGCCCGTTCCTGGAGAGCAGGTGTGGTTTCACCTTTGCCTTCCTGCTGCAGACCCCAATACTGTGCTGGCCTGGCCTGTGTACTTAGTAAATGTTGTTTATAGGCCAGACGCAGAATAGAGGCTCTTCATCACATCAGATGGCCACCATCTTCCCAATGGCCCTTTGTAACTGGGTCCTTGAACTGGATTCCACATTCCGGGGGAGTTCTGAAGAAGGCCCATTGTGATGACCACGCTAGGACCCCAGACACCCTAGAATCAGCCGGAGTCAGGATAAGCAAAAATCCTCAGTCTTTATTCTTGGTCCTTAGATGCAGGATTGAGCAGGATGGAAGCAGAATCTCTGCAACTCCCTTCATCCTCGTCCACCACAACAAGTGACCCTGCCTAGTCTTACTCCACCCCCTAGTCCCTCCTACAACTCTCTGTATACACCAATTATCGAGCCAGCACAGAATAGTGGGAAGGGCCATTTTTCAAGCATATGCTTATAGAGTATTGTCTAATCAGTAATTAGCCTTAAGTGCTTGAACCCACCTCAGTGCAACGACTCAAGAGTTTCAGCCCTCTACAACCCATCACCTTCTGACTCCTGAAGTTCTGTCTCTGTCGATGCAGCCCCAGCCTCCACTTGTGTTTCTGTCTGCCAGCCCTCAGGGCAGTCTCTTCCTGAGCCCCCAGCCCACTAGAATGTCTGGATTGTTTTCAAAAGAGCTGTCTATTAGTCATACCTGGTCACACTGTGTGGTGGACCCCAACTGCTTTGTATCCAAGGGTCTGTACTGAATGTCATCTTATCACACTCTCCCACTGTTGTGACCTGTCAAGATCTTTCTGGATCCTGACCATCATGCAGTGAGTTGAGATTCCTTTATTGGCAAATGCAATGATCTTTTATCCAAGTCACCAATAAATGGTAAACCAGCAAAAGGCCAAGCCTGGATCCTTGGGGTCCTCCACTAGAGATCTGCTCCCATGCTGCGACCGAACCAGGAATGAAAACGAACTGATGAGAGATGGGTGACGACGGACTGAATAAACAAACATTTATTAATTATGTGGTAAGAAATATGCTAAGATTCATGGATCTAAATGCAAGCGGGAAGGCAGGAGGTCCAAGTTTCACTTATAGCTTACATTTTAAGGGAAGAAGACAACAGGTGGGAGGATGGTAACAGTAAGGGGACTTGGTTTAGAAAGGTGAGACACGTGCTCCAGGACAGAATTGGTCACAGTTCCAGGAAAGGGAAATGCAGAGGCTGGAAGGCACACACCTTATGTATATGAGGGGCTGGGGGGCAGCCCACCTAATTGTATTATCATCGCATCTCTTCATCTTGTCCATAAAAATAACAGATAATTATCAAAAGCTTTGCTAATATCTCAAGAAACTCGATGTATGGCATTGTCCTGATCTACCAGTGAAAAACAAAAAATAAAAAAAACTCAGTCACCAACTACTAACAACTACTATAAAATGGGCTTCCTACCTAACATGTTTTCAAGTTATGGCTACAATATCTATATATTAGCAAGTCCAGTTCTTTGGTTTGTACCAGGAAGGGGCCTTCCTGAGACTTGGCAGTCCATTTGCCTAGAATCACTAGAAAAAGTCGCTGAGGAAAAAATGGAACTGTATGGTACAAGCAGAGGAGAACTTGTTTCCTCTTGGCAGAAGCCAAAAGACTCGGCTCTCATTTCTCTAACAGAGCCAGGCCTTCATCCTCGCCCCCTCACTACCCTCCCAAGGCGAGGTAATTCTCTCCATCCTCCAAGTGGCTTCCCTCCAACCAGTCAACAGTGATCTGAACTCCTCCACGTAGGTTTTGTCGGCCCAATGGATTCTGGGCCTTTCTCCGCAATCTGATGCCTAAAGTCGTTGGGAGAATCTCGCTCGTCCTCGCTATCAGACTGGGACCTCTGGGAGCCCACCCTGTCGGCCCACAGTACGGTGCCATGTACACCAAAGGAATGTGTCCATGACTTCACTTCACAACCATTTAGTCACAAATGGCATGAATATTTTGAGAAATGAGTGGGTGGGACGTGCATTTAGTGGTCCCATTGTGTCGGGAGCTGTCCAGAATGTAGTCAATGAATATTATCATGTCACTTAATACTTTCATGGACATAGTTGGCAAGCACAATGACGGGCAGGCAAACGGTTTCCTGTTGAAACGTAATTTCATACGGCTGTAAGTTGTACATACAGTCCTTAGCGCTGTGTCATTTACCATAAATATGTACCCTCCTGATCTCCTCCCTGTGTCCTGAGTCACACGGCGTCGGGCACTGACGTTTAGTAAACATGGAGGCTGCAAAGAAAGCACTTTCCAGAAGCTCACCTCCCTGCTTCCTAGAAAAGGGAAGTCTTTCTCTCTGTCCTCCACCCCGATCTCTGTCCCTTCATTTTTCCAGGCCTACTTCCAAAGACTGTTGGGAGCTCCTCTGGAACGGCTCCTCCCTCAGCTCACTGCACACTCTCTATTCCTCTCCTAGTCTTTATCATACAATAATATTGTATTAGCATTAAAATACTAGTCATGGCATTATATTATTTGTGTACCCAGAGGACTTCTTTATCAATCTTCATCTCACCCAATGCCTAGTCCAGCACGCTGCACATAACAAGTGTTTTATTAATAGTTGTGCAATGAAGTATTGATCCAATTATTATTCAATAAGTGAAACAGCTCTATAATCTCTTTCTGGGCTCTCTGGTAATATTCCCTCTTAGGCAGGATCTGAATCATGTGCTGGCATAGGGTTTGTGCCAGTGAGGTTGCAAGGGATTTGTTTGGGGTTTTTTTCCCGATAACTTGACTTTGTGATGAGGGCCCAATAATTCCTCATCAGACCACAAGATGAACATGGCGGGTCTGTCCCTTAGTCTCTTCTCATTTCCAGTTAGCCCCCTTCCCTAAGCCTGGGTTAGATCAAAAGAGAATGGCTCCTGGCAGCTGTTTGCCATTCAGTCTTGCTACCACTAAAGAGGCAAACATTTCATTGTTTAGGAATTGCAGAGACTCTCAGAAAACATTTACTCAGGGCTTTTGGATTAGAGGAACTTTTTTGTAGCCAAAAGGTAAATAATGAACCACAAGCCTGCTTAACTGGTGACCTCCCAGCCTTCTGACATCTGCCTCTCCTGCTTCCTAAATCACGGGGTTGCCTGTAAACACAGCCCAGGTTCTGGGCTTCTCCAGAAAATTCTGTTCCCTAAGGGGACCTGGCTCTTCCCTGACTCAGCAGTTTGAGCAAAGAATGGGTACAGATGGGCAACAGAAAGCACCAAGTCCCAGGATCCAAGGGCAGCCTAGGAGGTGACTGTTGGAGAGGGCATTGGCTTTTTTTTTTTTTTTTTGCTGAGGCAATTGGGGTTAAGAGATTTGTCATTGTACTGGTTTGCTAAATCTTTAACAAAGGCAACACAGGGCAGTGTAGCACAATCTCGTCTTGGAGACGGAGCCCCGGACTGGCATCCTAGTTCTGCACTCACCCAGGCAAGTCATTTACCCTCTCTGGGGCTCAGGGACAAAACCTACCCACATAAGGCATTATTCACATAAAAAAGCCAAATAAATGTCATCTTCTACTCTGAGACAAAAAGGTCCTGAGGATCACAGAACCACAGGATGAGCCCAGCTCCTAGCACACAGTAAATGCTTTATAAATGTGTATTTGCCCTAAAGGTCCTTTATCAGCTAGTATGACTCTCCCTCATTTTACAAACGAGAAACTAAGGATCAAAACGTTTCTCAGGCCAGCTTCAGGAAGGAGAGCCCAAATCTGAGCCAAGCTCCCACTTCCAATAAGTGACATTTCATGATTAGTTTCAAATCAGTTCGAATGTACAATTATCCCGCGACAGAAGTCGTGGTTTGACTTTGCTGAGCCAGCGATAAGGCCCCTTCCCTCTCCCCCTCCTCAGAGCAGAAACAGCACAGATGGGAGGTGGTCTCAGCTAAATCAAACCAAGATCCAAGACCTTTGCCTTGCCTCTTGAAGACTGTGAGACTATGGGAGACTATTCATCTTCCAACTACTCTATGGCTTCTTCTATTTCTCTCCCCAGCTTTGTACTAATTAGTCCCTGGACATTTAGGGGGGATCCCTCCTCTTCCTCTCACCCTCTCACTCTCATCTTCCTCAGTCCTACCACACTCATGTTCCTCTTCACCACCCCCCCCCCAACTCCTTCCACTATGGCCTCTGAAATGCCCATTCCATAAATAACAAACTTCCCTTCATCCTGGACCTATTTCTCTCATACTCTTATCAATTATTCCTGAGTGAGATTTTGCTCCCCCTAAAGATCCTAAACCCCAGCAATCCTCTCCTACGCTGACTGTACTTTCCTTATCACAACACACACAATGGTCTGAAGGAATCAAAATACTCCTTCCCCACCGTGTCGCTTCCAAATTCTCCCTTCCCTCTTCACTCAGAAGCCTTTCCTCCTTTGAAATATGCAACAAATCAAAAATTTCCACCCATTATGGCAGCTGTAGTATCCCAAGAGCTCACCCTCCCGTGCCTCAGTCTCCCACCTGGCTTACCATTTTCCTCTATTCCCCAGGGCCTATGTGACTTGTTCCCCCTGGAAGTCATCCTAAACCTCTTCCCTCCTTCCCTCTCTCTCAACTTAGGATCTTGCCTCTTACTTCACTAAGAAAATTGGAACCACTGAGGACATTTAGTGGGAATGCCCTCCTCCTCTGCTCTTCATGCCCAAACCCTTTGCAACCAACCACCTACCACACTCTCCCTTCCTTTCTCATCATCTCTGACAAGAAGAATGCTCCTCTCTTCGCTGAGGTCAACCACTCGGCATGTGTACTCGCTTTCCTCCTCTGCCATCTTCTCCAGCAGACTGCATCCGTAATCATCCTTCCATACAGAACCTTTCCCAGTCCCTGCCAACCCCTCAAGCTCTTGCCCTTATCTCTCCACCTTTTCTAAGCCAAACTCCTAGAATATGTTGTCTGTACTAGCTGCCTCCACTTCCTTCTCCTATCACTCATTTCTCAAAAGCTGATTCTTTTTCGAATTTCCAATGATCTCTTTTTTATTTTTAACAACATTTTCTTTCCAGTTACATGTGAATATAGTTTTCAATATTCATTTTTGTAAGGTTTTGAGTTCCAAATTTTTTCTCCCCCCCTTACCTTCCTGCTCCCCAAGACAGCAAGCAATCTGTTCATGTACAATCATTTTAAACATATTTCCACATGAGTCATGTTGGGAAAGAAAAATCAGAACTAAAGGGAAAACCACAAGAAAGAAAATACAAAAAAGTGAAAATAGTATGCTTTGATCTACATTCCGGCTCCACAGTTCTTTCTCTGGATGGGACAGCATTTTCCATCGCAAGTCATCAGAATCGTCTTGAATCACTGTATTACCTAGAAGGGCTAAGTCTATCATAATACAATCTTCCTGTTGCCAACCATGTTCTCTTGGTTCTGTTCACTTCACTCAGCATCAGTACATGGAAGTCTCTCCAGCTTTTCTCAAATCTGCCCATCATTCCCATCATTTCTTACAGAACAATAGTATTCCATTACACTGCTATACCATAACTTTTACAGTCATTCCCCAACTGATGGGTATCCATCCCTAATATTCTTAATTGTCAGATCTGATGGGCTTTTCTCAGGGCTTATTTTTCTTGACCTGTCTTGCATTTGAAATGATTAGCCCCCCTCTCCTCCTGGGTCCTCCCTGCTCCCCTGAGCTTTTTGCAATATGTTTTTGTCTTCTCCTTATCTAGTCCTTCTCAATCTCCTTTTCTGGCTCATCATCTCTATCATGACTCCTAAATGCGGGTGTTTCCCAAAGTTCTATCCTGGCTGTCTTCTCTTCTCTTATTTATACTCTCAGGAACCAAATCACCTCCCATGGGTTTAATTATCATGTTTAGTCAGATGAGTCACAGATAGAAAGACAGATCGGTAGATAAAGGTAGACATGTGCAGCATGGATGTAACTGAGAAAAAACATATATACTTATTTGTTAGTGTGTCCAGAACGGATTTCTCCACTGAAATTCAGCCCCACAATATCGATTACACATCTGACTTTTCAAATGGGATGTTTCTAAATCAACATGTTTGATGCTGGATCTTTGCCCCCAAACCCTCTCCTCTTCCAAAGTTTCCCTTTTCCATCACAGATCCGACAACTCTTGCGGTCTCGCAGTCTAAGCACTCCCCATCACTCTTCCTCAGGCTCTTTCCATCAGCTGCCAGTCCTGCCATGCCTGCCTGCAGTGCACCTCTCGTCTACAGCTCCTACCTTCAGCTCACACGCGGCCCCTTCAGCTCAGGCCCTCGTGCCTTCTCTTTGACAACACTGCAACTCCTCTTCCAGCTTCAAGTCTCCCTCTAGCCCAATTCATCCAACACATGTAGCCAAAGAACCTTTTCTCAAAGAGACACCAAACAACCCCAAGGATTTCTTGTTGCCTCCGGGGTCAGTGTAGCTTTGAAAAGCCAGATGGAAAACCCATCTTTCCAGCCAGAGCACAGAGCAGCCCCTCCCTCACCTTGCTCTCCGGTCACACGGGCTTCTCTGTGCTCATCACACATGACACTCCATCTACTGCTTCTCTTTGTACCGAGTGTCCCCCAGACTCCCTCCTTATGTCACTTTGCAGACTCCCTCCACTTACTCTGAGAAGAAGCTCAACCACCACCTTCTGCAGGAAGCATTTCCTGAGCCACATAATTGCCACCTTGTCTTTAGTTACTAAGGGTTTTGTTTAAATTGATTCACTTTATATTTCTATTGTATAAATTTTACATGTATCTGCTGTCTCTTGCATTGATAATAGCCAGCATTTATACATATATATATATATATATATATATAGAGAGAGAGAGAGAGAGACAGAGAGAGAGAGAGAGAGAGAGGAGTGGGGGGGCAGCTCAACGGATAGAGCACTGAGCCAAGAGTCGGGAAGACCTGAGTTCAAATTTGACCCCAAGCACTTAGTAGTTGTGTGACCCTGGCCGTGTCACTTCACCCTGCTTGCCTCAGTTTCCTCTTCTGTAAAATGAGCTGTAGAAGGATATGGAGAAGCACCTCAGTGTCTCTGCCACAAAACCCGCCAAATGTCATGGCTGAAAAAGACTGAACAACAACAACTATACGAGGTCAAGGCTGCCAGAGAACCTCACCCCTGTTGTGATCCTCACAACGCTCCACGGTGTGTTCTCTAGTGGAGCCTCAGTAATGGACTCGGGGTCCCAGTGGTGGGACAGGCTTGGAATCCAGGTCTTCCTGACCCCAGATCCACCCTGAAATCCAGGAGAGGCTGGGCAGGAAATGACAAGCCGGGTTCCCAAACTGCCCCCCTGCCTTCTATCCCTCCCAGAGAGGGGCTGCACGTGTGTGGAGATGGCATGACTGGCTCAAAGCCACAAGCAGAGGGCATCGGTCACAGAGCCAGGATTCGAACCCAAATCTTTTGGGCCCAAACTCTCACCCCTCTGCCAGGGGAGCACGTGACCAGAACGCTCCCCACACAACAAGCACCTAGTTAGTGTTCTTCCTATGGGAGGCACATGTGTGGGTGTGTCATGTGGTGTGTGTGTGCATGTGTGTGTGTGTGTCTGTCTGTCTGTATCTGTGTGATTGTGTGATTGTGCGGTGTGAAGGCCCCCCTTCCTGGGGAGGAGGCAGGAGCCCCCCACGCTGTGATCTGGAGATATTCTGGAGTGGCGCAGCCCCTGTCTTGCTGTTTTCTACCTCTAGGACAAATGTCTAAGTCTCACATTTGCTGAACGAATTACAGACTGCGCCCCCCACATCAGTCGATGACCTCGATGGTGCCTACGGGTTCTGAGAAAGGGCCGAGCAGGCAGGTTGTCATCCAGCAATGTGGTAAAATGGAAAAACCATCGAAAATGGAAGGCAAGAGACATGTCTCTTGGGTCCCAGCTTGTGCCGAATTAGCCACCTGACCTTGTCCTCCTCTTCTTATTTCTAGGGGCCTCCATTTCTTCCTTTGTAAGATATGGAGGCTAAAATAAATAATCTCTAAAGAACTTTCTAGCTCCAATAATCATTGAATCTATATTTATTTTCAGTGTAAACACACATTTATTTATCTTGATACTGTTTTCTCCATTCCCCAATCTACACAAGAGGTCACCTTTTCCACCAGGAACAATTAAATAGACAAAAAGAAAAAGAAAATCAGGCTTTCTCCTACATACAAATACCCAGAGACACAAGCCTTCTTCTGTTCCATGGTAATTACCCATAAGTCTAAAGGCCAACTTAAATTTTTAAATCTTCTGGGAGTCTCATGACAGGATAATGCTCTGCGTATGTTCCAAAGACTCTTTTCACCATCCAGAATTATGACTTTTTTTGGTGAGCCTATTCTATTAACTAGAAGTATACTATTCTTTAATAGTTGATTAGGGCAAAGGTGGGGGTTCTCTCCAGCAAGAGTTCTCAACATGCTATTGAATAAGACTTTTTTTTTTTTAATTGAAGACTGCATTTAACAGAAATTCAAACAGAGTGAATTAAAGGGGTAATTTCAGATGTACTGAAAGGCTGTAATGTCCATTCAAACTAATGAAGGCACAGGACATTAATCTCCTAAAAAGATTCAAATGCTATAAGTGGAGCAATTCTATTCCTTAGTAGGAACAAATTAAGATGATTTCCCTTGCAGAAATTGCGGTAATTACGAGTAATTATCTTGTACTCTCTAAATTTTCCACTATAGCACTTTCGGCAAATATCATTCCCTCTGAATACTTTATTTGGAAATACAGGAGGAATTGTATCCCTCTGAATTATGTTACAGAGCTCCCACTGATTGCGTTGCGGTGCCGCTCAGCAGTGACCACAGAGATGGCATCGGGGAGCCGAGCACAAAAGCGCCTCCATTCCTCCCAAGCCAGGAGCCTCTCCCAATCAGGGCCCAGAGACACCTGGGAGACAACAAAGAAAACGGCCTTTGAGGGGGTCCTAATGGCCAATGCGGACCCGTGCAGGAAACAATAGAGAAGCCTGCTCCAGTGGCCCCTTCTTGGGGCCCTCATGAAAGACATGTCAACAGCTGTTGCCAGAGGTTAAACGAACCCAAATCTACAAAGCCAAATACAACCCTGGAGGCTATGACCAAGCTTGCATCCCGCTACCTCCTTGGGCCAATCACTTATAAAGGATGGGGTGAAGATAGGGGCTCCCCCAAAATGTACATTGCTTATATGCCCAGAGATATGATTCCTGACTAAAGGAGAGACCTTTGGACCACGATACTGTGAATTTGTACAAAGATTTCAGAACAAGAGAGGGAGAGATGGAAGTGAAAGAGATGAGCTGAGAGCCGCAGAGAATGAGCTTGGCGTGGCAAACACGGATCTCCTCAGACTGTGGGCATGTGGGGAAAGCTGACCCCCAACATGTGCCTTCACCCCCAGAGATCGCTAACAGTGGATTTCTCCAATGAGATCACTCTTTCCTTGGCAATGCTGAGATTTTATTTCATCTCAGAGTTAAAAGGCCCATTTACTAAAGCACATTCTATCATCTACCGTAATTTGTATAACTTCCCTGATTTTTGTCTTACTGTTTGCTTCAATATATATTTTGACTTTTAAATTTTTTCCTTCATTATTCAACATTCTTTTTTTTCTCTCTCCCACCTCCACCATCCACTAAAAAAGAAGAAGGAATAGAGGGAATAAAGGAAAAAGAAAGAGAAGGGAGGGGGAGGGAGAGGAGAGGGGGGAGAGGAGAGGGAGAAGAGGGAGAGAGAAGAAAAGAGGGAGGGAGAGAAAAAGGATGCAGAGAAGGAGGAAGGAAAGAAGGGAGGGAGGGAGAAAAAGAGGGAGGGAGGAAGGAAGGAAAGAAGGAAGGAAGGAAGGAAGGAAGGAAGGAAGGAAGGAAGGAAGGAAGGAAGGAAGGAAGGAAGGAAGGAAGGAAGGAAGGAAGAAGAGGGAGGAAGAGAAGAAAGAAAGAAAAACCACATAAGACTTTAAGAAAACTTAGAACAGAAGAAATGAAGCTCTTGGATGAAGTGGCTAACACTGGAACAGTCTCAGTCCCTAGCTGGTCTAATACTATGGTCTCATTGAAAACCTAGAAAGTCAGTGGTCCCTTCATTCTTCCTAGGTAAATAAATAACTGGTCTTCTTAGCATCATCACTGAAAAAACCTGAGGAACTGAAGAGATCTTAATCTTTGGGTTGAACTGGCAGGACTTCTTAGCACAAGCCCTATAGTTATTGAAATAATACAGCCATGTCTAATTCTCAGGAAGAGTATGTCTTTAAAACTCTCAAATTGGAAAAAAATCTTGGTTCTTTTTAAGAGAGAAGGATGAAAGAGAGAGAGAGAGAGAGAGAGAGAGAGAGAGAGAGAGAGAGAGAGAGAGAGAGAGAGATTGATTTTATATTACTATTTAAAAATCAGTCACAGTGAGAGGTGCAGACTCTGTGTCTATTAATCCTCTCAAGTTTGCTAGGTCAGTAGAAATGTAAAATGGCAGGAAAATGATGGAATGTTAGAGTTAAGGAGACCTTAAAATTATGGGTTTATGGATTTGTTACAGCTGGAAAGGAGCTTAGAACATAGAGTTGCAGTGCCAAGAATAACCATAGAACATAGAATGTCAGAGCCAGAATGGACTTTTAAACAGAAAATGTCACAGTTTGGAGGGGTTTTAGAACATAGGATCTTAATGCTGGGAGGGCCTCAGAATGGGGAGTAATATAACTAGGGGAATGTTTATACACACAAACGTGCACATACATATATACATTTTTGTGCATTTACTTTTAGATTTACTTATTATATATATGTGTGTGTGTGTGTGTGTGTGTGTGTGTGTGTGTGTATATATATATATATATAATGCCAGCAGCTATGATTATTTGTTACATCTTAAATCTCTCATTTATACTTTTATTCTCCATGGTCAAATAAGCTCAAAGACTGCCAGGATTCAACTCTATTCATTAATTTCACTTATCCAAAAAAACTAATAAAGAATCAAACCGACCAAAGTCCTCTGAGCTTCTGCCAAAAGTAATGACACAAAGCCTGTTGACTAAAATTCATGTCTTTGTTCACTATTGTGGCTTCCATGTTCATCTTTAACATTTATTTACTCTTATTTTATGGGAAATTTATAAACTTGTCAGTTTTCCAAGCCCAAATAATAGTAAAAGAAAAAGAACAGAAAAATAGTTACTAAAGAGAGGTGGGCCCTCTGATACCAATCAAAAATCATATTTAGATTTAATGGTAAAGATACCTAGAATTATGCCATAAAAATTATTAAAAGTAGGAACAGAAATGTTCTAATCACAACAATCTGGTGCTATTTGGTGTACAGGCAGACAGGCCTCCACACATCAGAGGCCCCTGGAAACAAGCCTATAAGAGGAATGACAGATAGTCATAATGATGACCCTGAGCCATCAAGAAAAATCGAGCCATGGACCGTGCGTTATCTTCTTGGAAAAGACTCTGACACAGAATGTGCAAAGTTTCAGCCTTATCTGGGGATTTGACTTGGAGCAAATCATACTCTGAAAATGGCAGATAAATGAGGTGTTACTGTATGTGTAAGGGGGCCCCAGAGAAGGGGAACCTCAAAACCTCCTTGTCGTGGCTAGGTCCCATGGTCTCTGCCCAATCTCTTTTCACCACAAAAGTGTTAACAAGGCATCCGACAAAGAGGCCGGAGTGCTGTTTCCTCTGCCCTGCCCATTCTGTGGGACACTTAGAAATAATTCTTGGTGAGTAAGGACTCCTGGGAAATGTCCATCCCTCCAGCTTAGAACACCACCATGTTATACAGTCCTCTTGACTTTCTCAGCCACTCTGGGCCATCCTCTCGTTCCCATCCCTTCCAAATTCCTTCTGGCTCAATACCCACACTCTCAAGAGCCCATGAGAGACAGGGATCCTGTCACTTACTGCCTCCATGATCTTAGGAAGTCATTTCATTTTTCTGGACTTCCAATTACTCACCAATAAAACCAGAGGCTTGGTCTGGCCAGCTCCTGAAGAGACTTTGGGCTCTGGATCAAGGATTCCAGGACCCTGCTTTACCTTCCCACAATTCCAGCTCTTTTATTTCTAGCATCATTGATCATCTAATTTACTCTACACTGAAAATGACTAATACTTCAGGGAAAAAAAAACAACCAGTGTCCATTTATATGAAATGAATTAGTTCCCTACTTTATATCTAAGAGAACTCTTGAGATTCATGAGTACGGATATGTGAACCTGTTATGTACTGTGTGTGTGTGTGTGTGTTAAATCTGTTTTCATCCTCACACACATCCCCACATGGCAGCTCTGGAGTCAGAAGGTCCTGCCTTCAATGTGGGTCTCTGACACTGGCTGTGACTTTGTTCTTTGTCCCCCCAGACAAACTCTTTAAGACCAAGGGCTGAGCTGCATGGTGGGAAGAGTCGTGATAACAGCCTGAGTCCAATGGGAGGAGACAGGGATAAAAACGGAGAAATGCGGGCTCTGAGAGATCCAAGCAGATGTTCAGACCAGACCCATGATGTCAATGGGCCGCATCATGAAGAAGCTACTGGGACCAAGGCAAAGGCAGAGTCAGAGAGTTGTAGCTAACTCACTCTTTTAGGTGCTAATCTCCTCTATGGACTTAGCCTGCCAGTAACGGTACACGCTCACCTTGGGTGTTTATAAAGTGCCTACTATGTGCCGGGCCCTGGGCTAAGTGCTAGGAGCCCAAAGAAGAGGCAGTCCTGGCTCCTGAGGGGTTCCCCGTGCATTAGGGGAAATAGCACAAACAAGCTCCAGAGAGGATGATTGGGAGGTGCCCCGGAGGGCTGACACAGAGGGATCAGGGAGAGAAACCCTCTGGCAGAAGTTGGTGTCTGAGCAGAGTCTCACAGGCAGCCGGGACCAGGAGCTGAAGAGGGAAAGCATTGGGCCATGGCGGACGGCCGATGGAAACTGAGTCAGGACACGGGGCCCATGGGAAGGAAACCACCAGAGCACAAACGATATGGTAGTAAGTAAGATGTGAGACTCGAGAAAGAGGGAGGCGGTGAGATTGTGAAAGTGGCGGCCATCATTCCCTGGCAGCATGGCCCTGGGGTAGAACACACTCGGGGGCAGCAGGGTCTGCCTGTGCCCACTGCAGCCTGGGCCATGCTGGAGACCCACACCTGCACTCTCCTGGGGTGGAGGAAGCATCATGAAGAGCACCTCAACTCCTTCCTCTTCCTCTCCCTTAGTTACACAGGTAACCACACTTGCAGGCACTCTGCCCAAAGAAATACAAATTTTGATCACTTCTTGGGGTATTCTGGCTAGACTTCTTTCTTAAAGACCTTGTCTTGAACCCAAATCACTCTGGCTCTCATGGACTGGCCAATTATAGGTCCCAGCCCAATCCCAACTTTGTCATTGTTTGGGCCCAGATGGCTCAGAGTGAATGGAAATGGAAATGGTCACTTTGGGCCAGAAAACCTAAGGGTTCCCCTCCTAGACTGATTTTTTTGGACTAGATGAAAAAGGCCATCCCTGCTTCATTCCTAACCAAGCCTTAATCAGTGACTGGGCATTACTTCAGTCAAATTGGGATCTAGTAAAGCTCTGAGCTTAAAAAGGCCAGGGTCCCCCCCCCATCCAGGGCCATCCCCAGTTGTCCTGATCTACATCTGGCCCCTGGGGCCCTAAGGCTCTGGAGAAGGAAGCAAGGCTGTGACTTTGCTCACTCAATCCAATTCAATTGCAAGTCAAGATATCCCCTTCCAGATGTCACGGTCTTCCAGAAGGAAGGAACGAGGCCCAGCTAGCAAGGTTTGCTTGTTCCTTTTGCAACTCCGGCCTCATGGCTATCCAGGCACTGTGGCTGCTCTCAGCCAAAGGTTTCTAAAACATCCATCCCATGAGGTCCCTGAGGTGAGGATCTGGAAGTATCTCCTCCCCTCACAAGCCTCAGATAACGGAGGATCCAATTCCTTCATTCTAGAAAAGGAAATCAAAGCCCAAGGGGCTGGGTTCTCTCCAAGGAATGAAAATTGCCTACAGTCAGAAACGAATTTGTCTTTCTGTTGTTAGTGCCTACCATGGGACCTGGCCCACAGTAGGTATTTAATCTATGCTTGTTAAATGACATTAAACTTCCCCGGCTCTCACAGGGAATCATGGGGAACAATGAAGGGAGTAGAACTCAGCTGTCCGATTTTCAGTGCTCTGCTTTTTCTACTATATGGCCACCTGGGAAAATGTGACAGCTATGTACCTCTCAGACTCTTAAAGTTGAAAGGAACTTTGAAAGTCATCTGGTCCAGCTCCACCCTGGAGCAGAAATCCCTTCAGCACCACAAGCTTTTTAAAATAAATTTTGGTTTTTGTCTTATAAATTTAAAAATGCAGAGCTAAGTGGTTGAAAGTCTAAATGTGAAGAACTTTTTAAAATTTGTTGACACAAAGTACAGACAATTCGTACCAAATCCCTGTTTCTTTTCTCTTTTTTCCTCTTAAAAATGTATTGTTTATTTTATAACATTCTTTTCTTTTTAAGTTTTCAGTTCCAAATTCTGTCCCTCCTCCTACACCCTCTTCCACCCCATGAGAAGGCAAATCATGCAAAACATATTTCCTTATTAGCCATATCACAAAACTAAACAAAAGAAAATAGAAAAAGGTGAGAAAAATTATACTTCAATTTGCACTCAGAGTTAATCAGTTCTCTCCCTGGAGGTGGATAGCATTGTTTTTGATCATGAGTCCTTTGGAACTGTCTTCAATCATTGTAATGAGCAGAGTAGCAAAGTCTTTTACAGTTGTCCACTGTGTACAATCATCTCCCAAATACGGCTCATTTCATTTTGCATCGGTTCACATAGTTCTTATGTTTTTATGAAAGCACCCCCAATCATTCCCTACAGCACAAGAGTACTTCATCACAATCACAGACCACAACTTGTTCAGTCCTCCCCCGGTTGAAAATCACCAATTCTTTGCCATCACAAAAAGAGCTGCTCTAAATACTTTTGTACTTATAGGTCCTCTTCCTTTTTCTTTGAGCCCTTCGGGATACACACTTAGTGGCAGTGTTGGGTCAAAGGATATACACAGTTTTATAACCCTTTGAGAAAACTGGTTTGTAGAATGGCTTGACCAATTAACAACTCCACCAACAGTTTATTAGTGTATCTATTTTTTTCTCATCCCCTTTAGCATTTGTCATTTCTAATAGGTGTGAGATAGTACCTCAGAGTTGTTTTAATTTGCATTTCTCTAATCAATAGTGATTTGGAGCATTTTATATGACTCTAGATAGCTTGAATTTCTTCTTCTGAAAACTACTTGTTCATTTCCTTTGACCACTTATCAACTGGGGAATAATTTTATAGATTTGGGTTAGTATATCCCAAGGGATCGCAAACCCTACAGTAAGATAGGAGGTGTCTACCCCAAATACGTGAAGACATCCCCTGGCATAAATTGGCAAATGAGAACAATTTGTTCTAATTGCCATGAGGTAAGTGCTGTAGAGCGCTTAAGAGTTTGATCAGTTATCAAAAAAGCCAAGGACATCTACTGCATCTCAAGTCATCATCAGTTGTCCTGACATTGTCCTACCACTGGGAACTTTCATTCTGGGATCTCCTTCAGGAAATGTTAAGTAGATTTTTTCCATTTCTGTTTTATCCTAAGATATTTGGGCAGTTTTCCTTGATAATTTATTGAAATATGATGTCTAGGCTCTTTCTCTGAGCATGGCTTTCAGACTGTCCAATAATTCTTAAATTACTTCTCCTCAATCTAGTTTTGTTTTCATTTTGCTTTATTGTTAATTGATATCTCCTTGTGTCATTAGCTTCCACTTGCCCTATTCTAAATTTTGAGGAATTATTTTCTTCAGTGATATTTTGTACCTCTTTATCCATTTGGAAAATTTCTGCTTTTTAGAGAATTCTTTTCTTCAGTAGTTTTTGGTACTTCCTTTTCCATATAAATATATTTAACCCTTTAAGCTATTCTGCTTTTCAGGAGTTCCTTTCTTCAGTGAATTGTTATACTTCTTTTACCATTAGACCAATTCTGGTTTTTAAAGATGTTATTTTCTTCAGTATTTGGAGGGGTTTGCCAAACTTTAAATTTTTATTTCATAATTTTCTTGCATCACTCCTTTCTTTCCCTAATTTCTTTCACTACCATTCATATCTTTAACTCTTTCAGAAATTCCTGCTAAGCTTGGATCCAATCAGCATTTTTCTTTGAGCCTTTTTACTTTGTTGTCTTCTTCTGAATTTATTTCTTGGTCTTCCCTGCCAGCTTTTATGATTAAATTCTTTTTTGGATTATTTACTCATTTTTTCAGTCTGGATCTTGACTTTGAATTTTATGTTAAAGCTGAGTTCTGATTACCTTGGGGTGAGGAAGCACTATGCTAAGCTTCAGGCGTTTTCATGCTGCTGTTTTCAGAGATAGTTCTGGGATTCTACAAGTTTTTGGTGCTTTCAGGGTAGTGTAATCCAGAGAGAGTGCAGACACTGCCAAAGTCCCCTACTTCTTAAGAGGTTTATGTGAAATCAAAAAGAAAAAAATTACAAAGTAACTGAGTCAAATGGGACAAGGATATTCTCAGCTAGAAAAACTTCAAGAGGGGAACTGACAAGAAGGTTCAAGACTAAAGTCTCATATAAATCCTACAAATGTCAGTGAAGTGATACAATTTTTACTGCTTTCAATAAAAGGGCATGGTTTTAGCACATCAATAAAAGCAGTCTTAAAGCTGAGCCATACATTGTTATTAATGATTTAATAAATTCACCATGGGAGCTGAAGCTGAAGGAGCCAGCAGTGATTTCATGTTTTCTCTTATTGCACAAAGATTTTCTTTAGCACAGATTCCTCATGGCAGCCCAGCAAAATAAAAAGGGTTGATGAAACCCTTTTGGAGACTGACTTATCTCAGCTCCGCCATTTCTTGTTTTGGCATTGTTTATTTGATGATCCTATACTTCCTTTATTTCCCATGAAATGTATCCATGAAGATTTCTAGATTTAATAAAGGCCTTAGAAAGCATTTTTTCCAGATCACTTTTCCCAAACATTTCCAAGGAATTATAGAATTTTAGACCTGGAAGGGAGTCATAAGAGGGTCATCTAGGTTAATACCAATACACTCAATTTGCTGGTAAGGAAACATAGACCCAGGGACAGGGGGGATTTGCCCACATTCTCTCAGAAGGGAAGAAACAGTTAGTGACCCAAATGGAACCAGAACCCATATCTCCTGATGACTCTACTGCATCACCCATGAAGAATGGGTTAGCTGAAACATCCTAACCATTGGTTAAATGGCCTTTTTCTTTTTATATCCACCTCTAGCCACAAAACCAGATCATTTTATTCTCATATTATATCAATGAAGAAATTTTGGTATAATAAGGTAAAGAGTTCCACCTATATTATACTCTATTAACGTGGAGTTAGACAGTTAACTGAGTAGCTAGATGAATTATTCAAGTGATCTATATTTGAAATATGTAGGACCCAGTCCCTCCCCACACCAAAGCTTTCAGTGAGTTTCCATTGCCTATGGAATAAAGACCCAAGTCCTTAGCTGGCCACCTCCTATCTCCTCCAAACGGCTTTCCCAGGAATCCTCTACTCTTCCACCTCTCTGGCTCCAGACTTTAGTCCAACCAGACTACTGGAAGGCCATAGATGCTGCACATACTATTCCTCATATATCCTATTCCTCGGCTGCTCTTTGAGCAGCTCAGCTAGAGAATAAGCATTTATCAAGCACCTACTAGGGATTGGACCCTGTGCTAAGAGTTTTACAAATATTATCTCATTTGATCCTCTCAACAGCTGCCGGAGGTAGGTGCTATTATTTCCATTTTACAATTGAGGAGGCTGAGGCAGACAGAGTGAACTGCCCAGGTGCACACAGCTAGCAAGTGTCTGAGACCACTCAGGACTCCCTGACTCCAAGCCCAGTGCATTATGCATCATGGTGACTCCAAGGGACCTGACCAGATGCTCCTACTAGTGACCATGACCACGGAGGGGGTCGGGGGAAGAGACATCCCTCCATTTGACTTTACTCCTAGACTGCCAAGCTCTTGAATTCTTGCCCCTCCATAAGAAATACCCTTTCCTCTTTACCCACCTTCCAACCATTATGTCCCACTGACATCCCCTCCCCTAAAAAATGATTTCTACTTCACCTTATCGCCAAGCACTTTAAATTATTCTTATAAGAATAATAAAGGAGGTACAAACATGGATGCGCTGGAGTGATTCTGAAGGGAATAACCAAACTGATGGTCAAAAAGCTCATAGAGCTACTTAAGTATTTTGAATGGCCGCTTTCACATGATTATATTAAAGTGAGATATTTGTCCCTTCCTTCTCCCTTTTCCACTTAAATACCTGGAGAAAATTAACTATGCCTGCCCCACAAAGATACAAAGATAAGTATTGATAGATATGACTGGTAAGGAGGAAATATTGAAGAGGACCAAGAAAAGGAACAACCTTGAGGCAGAAAGTTGCAGCTAACAGGACAAAAGGATTCGGGTAGCTGGTTGTCTCGATCCTACACTGAAAGACTGGGAATTCTACAGGAGTTTGCGTTGGTCTGAGAAAGTAAATAGAGGGTGGCTTGTGGTACTGAGAAATAATAAGCAATAAGAGAGGGAGGGGACAAAGGGAGTGACAGGGGTTTGAGAAGAGAGACTGATAGTGAGAGGGAAAGGATTCATTTTGGAAGGGATAAGGAAAGTGAAAAAAGGAAGGAAAGAGAGAAAAAGAGAAAGAGAGAGACACACATAAATAGACACAGAGACACAGACACTAATCTAGAGATATAAAGAATGAGAATCTACTTCAAGCAAAGAGAGTAATTATGGGGAAAGGTTTCTACCTGACAATGAATACTTGGGGCTGAAGGAGATTTTGTATATTTGCAAACATCTCTGGATTAACAGTTGCTCACTCAAGGACATCTGTTTTGTTTTTCGTATTTTAACAAAACTTTATTCTGTAGTGTTGTGAGTTATTCTTACAAATACGATGTCACCCAGCATTCTGGCCCAGGTTTCTGAGGTAGAGGGAGAAAATCCTCCTAAGTTCTCTTGGGCCACTCATGTGAACTAACAAAAGGATTCCAACCTCGCCATCAGCTACCAGAATGTGTGGTTCTTGAAGCCACTGACCCTATTTTATTTATCTTTGTGTGTCTCTAAGCATAAATGTATACATAAATGCATTTAATAAATGTCTGTTGAATGAATGAGTTCTGGGCTTAGACTTCCAGCGACGGAATAAAGACTTTTCTCCCCAACAAAAAGATCATGATCAAGAAAAGACAGATTTTTAAGTGTACGTAGATCTGGGGGAAAACATCATAGGACACTCCAAAATACAAACATACAGAATGTGGTACTCACAACAGCACATTTGAACAAGCTTTTAAAATGTGGCTCTGTCAGAGAAGTAATTTAAGGAACCTCATTCACATAATATTAACGTGACAAGTATAACAAGATAAATACATCATATGATTCTCAAATGACATAATTAACATAACATATTTGACATATTCCTATTAATGATCTTTTATTATGTATGAACAGTCATATTACATTAGATAAGCCATGAAAAGATCTAATCACTGTCAACTTTCTTCAAGGTTTTGACTGCACTCTTATTTACACAATGTTATCTCAAACTAATCCTTGGATTTAAAAGAGTATAAATCTTCTTACAATTGTAAACAAACATGTTTCTGTGAGATGAGCATTTTAATTAGATTCACATGGGAAATGTAAGATAGAAAGGCCCATGATCCAGAGCTGCCCTCTAAGAGTCTGATACAAAGAAGGAAGGCCGGGGCACAAAGTGGCCCACTGTAGTTATGCATGTTAAAACTGTTAAAATCCTCCCTGATGTTAAATTGAAAAAGTGAGGTTTGTACCATCACCCTCCCACCACGTACCATAGTTTCCCTTGAAAATCCATTATTGATTGAACATTCATTAGTTCATCTAATGCTCTTCTTGAAATTTGTATTTTCTAAACCAATACAAGTCATGGAACAATACAGTCCAGGTCCAAGTGACTTATTACTTATTTACTGTGCTGTGTATTCATTTATCTGTATACATATTTCTAACACTGGCCATCCATTCTGGGGAGCATGCCTGCGACCTTCTGGGGTGCTGACCCTTTCTGATGGGTCCCCAGATAAATCAAAAACTGCAAGTTGATCAGCTCTATCCCCTTCCACACATCTATGCAGTGGGCTGGAGCAAGCAATCCACAAGCCCCCGGATCTGATAGCATTTGTTCAATTCTCATCCTTCTTGACCTCTCAGCAGCTTTGATGTTGTCTATCACGTTCTTTTCTCTGGATTTTTGACACTACTTTCTCCTGTCTTCTCCTTTAATTTTTCTGATCCTTCTTCTCCTGAGATAATAATTGTTCAGTTCTTTGCACAGCACCTGGTAATGTGCTATGTAAATGTTAGCTATTATCATTATCTGGGTATGTTCACTGGCTGTCCCCTATCCATGGAATGTTCTCTCTCCTTATCAGCCCTTCTAATTTCCCTGGCATCCTTTAAATCCCAGATAAAATCTCACCTTCTGTGACATTTCCCCAATTCCCCTTACTGCTAGGCCCTTCCCTCCCATTTATCCTGTCTTTATGTTGTTTGTACATGCATATTGATCCTATAATTTTATCCTATAAACATTTGCTCTTTATGTATTTGTTTGTTGTCTTCCCCATTAGACAGTAAGCTCCTTGAGGATAGAAATGAAGGAGAAATGTATCTGAGAGGAGGGGACCAACCTGAAGGAGAGCTCAGAGGTGAAGGACAAGGCCAGAGAGAGTGAGGCAGATGACAGAGCAAGAGGCGTAATAGAAAAGAAGGCCGAAAAGGGACCCTGAAACCAGACTATGAAAGGGCCTTAGATGGCTAAGGAGCCAGGGGCAAGAGGGCGCCAGTGAAGGAGGGGTTGAGCAGCTAAATCACTGGGGCCTTCCTTCTGCTGATTATTTTGTAACTGCATAGAGACATTCTGGAAGACAAAAAATGCCGGCAAGCCAACCGGTTTGGGGACCTGTTAAAAAAAAATCCAGATTAGAGATGATGAGAGCCTGGACCAGGACAGAAAGGATGGGGTTCACCAAGAGAAGTGCCATGGAGACAGAATCAGCAGGACCTGGCAACGGATTAGATATGGGTGGTGGACGATGTTAAAGACAATGAAATGCTGGACCCTGGATGTTTGGGAAGGTGATGTTGCCATCCTCAGAAATAAGAAATTTGGAAGGAAGGTCAGATCTGGGAAGGAAGATGGCGAGTTCACACTTGGATAAGTTGACATTGAAATGCTGGCAGAATACCCAGAATGCTGGAGATGAATGCCTAAAACTCAGAGAGGAACCAGATCTATAAATCTGGAAGTTATCTCTATATAAATCAGGAAACCATGGGAGAATGAATGAGTAAAGGGCTTGAAGGTAGTCCCTGGGGGCACCCGCACTTCCATTGTGCTCCTCTGGCATGTTTAATAACTCCAGGAGTTCAGAGGAAGGACAGATCACTTAGCAAGCTGCGAAGAGAAAGTGCTGGACAACAAAGGGAGAGTGAGTGAAGCTAGGTGGTGACAGGGAAAGAACACTTCGGAGGCCAGTCGTCCAAGGAGAAACCCTGACACCGACAACTAGGAAAAGCCCATGATTTCTCTAAGACTCAATGTTTCTTCTCTGTGAAAATGGAGCTATTACCCTTGTACCACTTTATCTCATGAAGCTGGGGAGGGGGGAATCTGTTTAAACTTGAAATTACTATAGAAACGGGAGCTGTTGCTACTTATCGGCTTCTAAGCCTTAAAGATGCTGTGTTCCTCATTGAGTTGGCAAACAAGGCCGCTGTGTTCCTCCTGTCTAGACCATATGTAACAACAGAGACCAAAGTCCTATCACTTCCCAGACTAAAGAATCACCACGCTCTCATCTCGTCCTCCCGCACAGCACCGGCCGGCCCCAGCCACCAATCCCCTTCCATGGTAGAATGTACACATTCCATTATGGTGTTCTCATTCATTCACTGCAGAACCTCAACATATGTGACCTAAGTAGAAAACAGAAGCCAAGAGAAATGTGGGGTGGGAGCAGAAAAGTAGAAGAGCTCTAAAAGGAATAAGGAAACCCAAGACAAAAATTCAAATGATTTTACTGAACAAAAAATAATCCTAAGCTTTCATAAAGAAATGAGAGAGACCCTGTCAAATAGCATTCTCACCCTTCACTTCAATAGGTACTTAGCAACTACTTTCTGATACAAAACTGAAAAATGGCAGCCTCTATTCTCAAGAAGCTTATGTTCTATTCGCAAGACTATGACCTCAACTCATACAAGAATAATACAAAGTAGCATGTGCTAGAAAGAGAAGAGATACAACAATAATAATAATACTTTAATATTTGCAAAGAGTTTGGCAATATTATCTCATTCTATGCCAGGCAGGGAGGCAGATGCTCTCATTATCCCCTTTTTACAAATCATGAAACCAAGGCAGACAGAAGTAAAGTGACTTGCCCAGTCACACAGGTAGGAAATTATCTGAGGACTGATTTCAACCCAGTTCTTCCTCAGTGCTGACACATGGAGGCAAGAATTCAGCAAACACTGGGGAATGAAATGCTGGCTTTGGGAAGGGGACGAAAATGAAATAATATAGACTTCAGCCAGGTTGACTACAATCTTAAATACAAAAACAGTTGGCCTTTTATCCGGTCGGCTTGAATAAAATCTTAAATACAAAATCAATTGGTCTTTTATCCAAAAGACAAGAGTGAGCCACTGAAGGCTTCTGAAAAGGGGAGGGGCAGAGGCAGATGGAGATACTAGAAAGTCATTCTGGCAACTATATAAAAATAGATGGGAACAGACAGGAATAATCACCGACATCTAAACAGTTCTCGGCCTTGCTGTTTGGTGGAATCCCAAGTAAAGTTCCATGATGGCACTAAGGTTGGACTAGCTCGTCTACAGGGTAACCCTATGGAATTGAGACTCAATCTGTACACACCACTGGCCGACCCTGCGATCTGCGTATCTGGTTTAACGCTGAAAATTCACACAAGAAAGGAGGAGAGAGGATTTCTCTAAATTATGCACCCCAGCCAGTTAAGATGCTCCATCAGACGCTCCTCTCATAAATCTGGAGACCATGGGTACTCTTTTACCCCGAGCCCAACATTTACAAAAGCCAGCTCTGGTAATGGTTGACAAGGGAAAGTGATAGCAAGCCACTGTCATCGATCATTCTCCGCCCTATTGTAAATAAATGCTGCTCGAGGTTATATATGTGCATGGTCTTCGAAGCTTTGTTAAAATTACATCAATACTAACAGAATGAAGTATCGCTTTCCATCTTTAGTCTAAATGGTTTTCATGCTACACTTCAGTAAAACACATGGCAAGTGACTCTTCCCCTGCCGAAGTGTCAGCACGCCCAGTCATGGTAATGATCGTGTAGGTGCCTTGGCAAGAGTGAGAAAATAAAGCCAGGCTCTTGAAGACTTTTCATCAGCTTTCCCTGACGGCTACACAGGAGACTATTAAGTCCCTTTCAAGACAGCTTCCGATGCAGAAGCAGCAGGAATTATTCTCAAACTGCCAAGCAAATATTCATGAACTATTTGCTAGCTCAGGTTATTTTCAATTCCCCTAAATATAATTAGGAGTCCCATTTAAAGCCTTTCGCATTTCGATGAGAACTCAAAGGGGAACGTTAGGACGAGGAACAAACAGAACCTTCTGGAATAGCCATCTTGGTATCTGGGAATGAGTAAATACTGCAGAGTGAATTCTGACACTTGAAAACAGAATCTTCCAGAGCCGAGAAATGCACCTGACTGCCAAGAATAATACTTCAGTGGTTCAAGCAGTACTCTGTAACCAGTGCCCAGAGGGGCTTCCACAGTCAGAACCACAGGAGTCACTGCACGTCGGGGAAAATTGGAAAAACAGACACTTAGGAACATACAGTTTGCAGACATTTTAAAGATCGACTTGGAGATGGGCAGGAAGAGGAACGGGAGGCCGTGGAAATGGGCAAAAGCCCGTCTCGTGATTTAATTTGGCAGCGGGTCCTCCGTCCCTTCCCTGTTATGTTGGCTTCTAGGTGGGTCTGTGACATATGGGAGAGGGGAGGGGGAGGGAGAACAGAGGCTCCCAAATGAAATAAGGAAAACCAATCTCACTGGAAACGGAAATCTGAACGCTAATGTGTGCGCGAGACCCGAAGCAGCGGGTGGAGGGACAGAGACAATGTCAGATGGGAAAGCTCATCAATTAGCTCTAACGGGAAGACTTCCAATGGCCCGGGATGGGGCCATCCTGGGACGGGGCCGACCAGCAAAGCCGGCGCGATCTCCTCTCCCTCGCTCCCCACATGATTTCCATTTCTAACCCGAAGCTAAGGCGGGCTGGGTCGCACAGGGGCCCACAAAGAAAGAGCCCTTTTTGCTAGTTCTGGGGGATCCACCAGGCAGCGGCCGAGGGAGCGGGGGCAGGCCGCCGGAGGGCACACATGGCACGCTGGCTCGGCGGCGCTCTCCCTCACAAGAATTCTGGGCGATACAAGCCGCAGCCAAAGGAATAATCAAAATAAAAATTGGGGGGAAAAAGTCAGCCCACGCTGGGAGCCGCTGGGCTGACCCAGCGGTTACCTTCAGACAAGCCAGTCGGCCCAAAGGTGCCCAGGCCGAAGCCGAGCTACAACTTGCAGAACCGCGGCCCCCCCAGCGTCCTGCGCCGGGGACCAGTCCCATCCTGACAAACGTTAGTTCTGTGACCAATAGCAATTTATTTTGATAGAACCACTGGATTTTTTTCCGAGTTCTCAACAAAGGAGCCATATTAGGAAAAAATCTCGCAAAAAGAAAATTGCCCCCTCCCCTTCCCCCCCATCGATGCCTTACAACACACGCCCTTACACGCTGCCTCTCACTCGCTCACACACATAGCCTTGCACAAAAATTGGCACACACACACACACACACTGCAGTCCAAGGAATGCTGACTGCGCGCTGCACGAATCAGGAGCAGCTCGCTTGCTCTCTCTCTCTCTCTCTCTCTCTCTCACACACACACACACACACACACACACACACAGTTACACACACCCGAGCACTTTCGCGCATACACTACACATACACACGAGCACTCTCACGCGCACACCCTCCAACCCCCCCCAGCCACACATTCGAGCACTCTCATGCACACACCCCCCCACATACACCCCCCCACATACATTCACACACCAGAGCACGCGCACGTACACACACACACACACACACACACACATCCCGGCCCCGCGATTGCCCCCTCTCCCGGCCCCGGCTCTGGGCGCTCGGGCTCGGCTGGGACACCATCTGTTGGGCCGCTTGGGCTTGTCCAGGGCCGGCTCGCCCCCCAGCGGGGCCCGGGAGAAGCGCCCCGAGCCGCATTAACCCCTTCGGGCCGCGGGGACTGCGGGCGCCCACCTGCAGAGCGGGCGCAGCTCCCACCGCCCCGGGGGAGTTGCGGCCGTCCCTCCCCGGCCCCGACCCTACGGCGGCTCGTTCCCCCCACCCGGCTCCAGCCCCCCCGCCCCGCGCTACCCGAGGCCTGGCTCCCGCGGGGCGGTTAGCCCGGAGCGGGCAGGCGGCCAACAGGGGCAAACTTGGGAGCCTCCTCCTCCTCGGGCCAGCCCAGCCCGGCGGGACGCCTCCCGGCCCGATCCAGCCGCGCGCCCCGAGCTCCAGACCACGGCGGGGCAGCCCCCGGGGCCGCGGGCGCGGACACTTACCTTCTTCCGGGGCTGCCATTTCATCATATTTGTAGAGCCGGGAGGGGGGACATTAAGGGGCTGGCTGCGGGCGCGGGGCAGGGGCCGGGCGGCCGGCACCGCAGGGCATGCTGCCTCCCGGCCGGCCCCAGTGCTTGGCCAGGCTCAGGGAGCGAGCCGGGGAGCGGCCGGGCCGGAGCCTGGTGTCGTGGCCGTTGGGCGGCAGCGGCCCGAGCCCCGGGCAGGCTCCCCCGTCAGGGGACGGCGCGGCGGCCCGAGGGGGGCATGGTCCTAGCGGGCTGCAGGCTTCGGAGGGAGCCGGCCCGGGCCGCCGCCTCCACGGCCGCCGCCGCCGCCGCGGGGTCCCCGGCAGCGGGCGGGGAGGGCTTCTGCTTCACAGGAGAGGCTGGAAGAACGAGGTGCGGCTCCGTGCTGGGCTGCGGGGAGGCGGCGGCGCTCCTGCCATCCGAGCCTCTCCCGGCCGAAGGCTCCTCTTCTCCGCAGCCCGCCCAGCCCCCGGGCCGCCCGGCGGGAGCGCTCGCGAGGGGATGCGGCGAAGTCGGTCCCGGAGAGGCGTCTGTAACCAGAGCTGCTGCTCGCGCTCTCTCCTCCTCCTTGGATGCTCGCTTCCAAGGACCAGCCCTCCCCGATGCCCCGCGCTTCCCCGGAGGCTGTCAAGAGGGCAAAACTTGGTCAGTGGGTTCGGGCGGGCGCTCGCTCGGGGAGTTGCTGTTTGGGGAGCCGGGCCGGGCTGGTTTTGTTTTTGTTTTTGTTTTTTAATTCCCGAGAACCTCGGTGGGGAAAAGCTGGAAGGAAATCCTGCAAGAACCCTGCTCAGTCTGCACTAATGACTTCCTTCCCTTCTGGGCTAGCTCAGCCTGCCCAGCTCCAGCGAGCAGAGCAAGGATTTCTGGGTCTTAGTGCCACCACATCGGCTCGGGGGGAGGCGGGCAAGAGGCTCGGAGCTTCCCGGCGGCGCCCCCGGCCCGGGAGAGCCCTTCTCCCCCTGCTGGCCTGCAGGGTGGAGTGGGGGGGGAGATTAAAAAAAAGTGGAACCCCCCCAGCTCCCGTTAAAACACGTTGCCTCAACTTACAGAAACGCCTTTTAAATTCGGGGGTCTCTGCAGAAGTCCAAGAACTTAATCATAAATGTTGGCCGGGTCAATTATAGGCAATAATCCCACTGCCCTGACGGAGCCAGCGAGGGGCCCAGAGGTCACAGTTCGGGGTAACATCTGCCCCTGCAGGCTTCGGGAAACGGGAGCAAGCAGGGCTTTGTCTGCAAAGCGATCCGGACTTTCGGGGAGGATGTGTTCTTGGGAAATACAAAGCATGTTATTATTCTAATAAGGAGGATTATTTGCAAATGGGATGATTCTATTATCTGTGAAATCTGCCATTAGGGAAACAGCAGACATCTACTAAAGGAGGAAAGGGCCTTGAGTGAGACCTGCCTTTAACCCCGCCCCACCCCAAGCGCTCACTTGGTTGAGTGACCCTAACCAAGTCATTTCACCTCTCCTGGTCTCAGTTTCCTTATTTGTCAAATAAAAATAATCTAAGACTCAAAGGAAGTAATGTATGTCAAGTGTCCTCCAGTAATATTAAAGTCCTGGAGAAATGTGAGCTGGGATTATTATATAAAGATCTTCTCTAGCCGCAAGTTAAATGCTTCCCTTATATGCCTTAGTCATATCGAGGCAACAGAATATCAATAAACATATAAATCAAGTTTATTTTTGATTAACTTTAGAGATCATCGAGGCTGATCTACTCTGTTACAACCGAGGAAACTGAGGCTAAGGAAGGAAATCATGTGCCCTGGCAGTATCAGTAAAACTGGAAGCTCTCCTGGCCCTGGGCCCTGCCTCTAGAGTTCTCCTGCCTCTAAGCCCTGCCTCTAGGGCTCTCCTGCCTCTAGGGCTCTCCTGCCTCTAGACCCCCCAGGACCTCGACACCTTCAGCAAGTCATTGCCTCAAATGCTGAGTTAAAAGTGCTTTCCTCCACTGATCCATTTGGCAAATGGTTTCATAGGTCTCTGTTTCCCTTTCAAAGTGGGGGAGGGAAGTGAGATAACTAAGGTACATTAATAAGTGGAGACTAAGAATACATGGCTTCAGCGGTGGAATCAGATAAAACTGACCCTAAAAGGTCATCCCTTCTCTCCTCTCCGATGCTAATAAAAGTGGCAAGAATAGCTACTCTTTATATAGTGCTTTGAGGTTGCCACTTCAAGTGGTATTTCATTTGCTCCTTACAAGAACTCTCTGAAGTGGGGGGGTAGATCCTATCTTAGAGTTGAGGAAACTGAGGCAGAGTTAATTGACTTGCCCAGGGTCATACAGTCAGTAATTGTCTAAAGCAGATTTGAATATAGCTTGTGTACTGCATCCCCCTGCAGCACTACAGGTTCTTGGAAACTTTTTCTTGAAAAGCTAGTTCAGTCCTGCCCAACTCTCCTGGAGCCCATTTGGGAGTGGTTTGTTTTTCTTTCTCTAGATTATTTGACAGATGAAGGAACTGAGGCAGCACAAGGTTACACAGCCAATATCTGAGGCCACATTTGAACTCGGGTCTTCCTGACTCCAGGTTGGGAACTCTAGCCACTGGACCATTGTATTTCATTTCAAACCTTCCATGACTTCCCTTCCCCCCCATTCTCTCAGCAGAAATCTTTGAGAACCTCATATTTTATAGAACAAGATCGACGCCCTTCACCATGAATTCCTCTTCCTCATCTCCCCTCAATCAGAGTCTCCCATCCTCTCTCCTCAGCATATAAAGTGCTTAGCATAGCTAACTGGCTGGGGGGATCCCATTCCGTTTCCTCTTCATCCCCCCTTCACTTATTTCCAATCTTTGCCTGGCTATAAAGAAGTCCATGTTTCCCCCAGACTGAAAACACCTTCACTGGATCCAATCCCCTCCCTTCTCATCCTCTCTCTCTTCTTCCTTTGTAACTAACATCAGAAAGGCATCCACAGCCCCAGCCTCCACTTTCTTTCCTCCAACTCTAAACCCCTGATATCTGCCTTCCGACCTTCTCATTCCATCAAAAGCTATTTCCCCAAAGTTAGGCAATGTCATCCTCCCCCATCCTTCTCTCCCTCCTTCCGCACCCAATATGGATTTCACCTTTGCAGCCTCTCTCTCTCTCTGTCTGTCTCTATGTCTCTGTCTCTGTCTGTCTCTGTCTCTCTCACATCATCTCCCATCCGACTGCTGCAATAGCCTACTGGGGGGGGGGGTGTCTGCCTGCCTCAAGTCTCTCCCCAGTCCAGTCCATCCTCCACTCAGCCACACAGTGAGCTTCCCGAAACACAAGTCTGACCCTCACCCCACTGCTCAATGAATTTCAGTGGCTCCCTGTCATCTCCGGGCCAAATACAAAGTCCTCTGCTTGGTGTCCAAAACCCTCACAATCTGACTTCTTCCTACCTTTCCAGTCTTCTCATACCTTCCTCTCCAACATGTACTCTTAGATCCAGTGACACTGGCCTGCTGGCTATTTACTGACTCATATTATATCATATTACATCAGAGTCTTGCAATAAATCTCCCAATAAAAACCTCAGAGTTTATAGGGAAAATGGAATTAGGGGCATGACATTCAAAAATTTCATCAGTGACATACAAAATATAGCGGTACAGTTTTATCCATGGTAAATAAATATTTGAGAAATCCATAACTATTACAATAAGTAGTGATAGTACCCATGGCCTTGTCCTGGTTCCCACAAAGTCATAACTGGAGAAAAGCTAGAGTCTTGATGGCTATAAGACCTCAGACAAGGTGGTAAGTAAAGGAAAGGGGGGAAGGTTTTTGATTTAGGGAGTATTCTGTCATTGTTTTCTTGGATGAAATCAAGCACATGCAAACGAAAAATTAATGATGCTCCCTAATCTAGCAATTGGAATAAATTACTATTTTAAAAACATGTGTCATGAGAGAATTGACTGTTAAGAGCAAAAAGAAAACCAGTACCTGCTCTCAAAGAACTTTGGCTCTAATGGGAGAAGACAGTGTGCAAAAGGGAGCTGAAAGAGAAGGGGGAGATGTCCACCCCAGGAGCATAAAGGAGAAGCCTAGAGTCAGGGATGTGTCAGGACAGAAGTGGAATAATTAAGGCCGGCCCCGGAATTTCCTCTAAATGGTAGCACTGGGAGAAACACATCCATCGGGTGCAAGGGCAGAAGGATCTATCAGGGTGAAGAGACAGCAGGGAAAAAGACTCTTCTAGGAGAAAAGGTTTGGAGAGCAAGACATATGAGACCAGAGAGCAGGAACAGAAATAAAATAATTTTAAATGTTTAAGCTACTAAGGAAATTTTTCAATATTTATTAACAATCCATTAATCAACAAACACATGAAGTGCCAACTACATATCAAGCACTATGCCATCAAGATCAAAATTAGTCTATTCCTGCTTTCAAACAGCTTAGATATTATATATATTAAAGGAATCAAGGCTACATCTTTGGCAGCAGCACACTGGGGCCAGATCATATTAGTTTACAA
This sequence comes from Sarcophilus harrisii, assembly GCF_902635505.1. Lineage (NCBI taxonomy): Eukaryota > Metazoa > Chordata > Mammalia > Dasyuromorphia > Dasyuridae > Sarcophilus > Sarcophilus harrisii. The sequence continues at coordinate 705,322,442 of NC_045426.1, forward strand.
AACTGGACTTTAAATTTCAAAACATCAGAAACTGGCAAATGCTCCAAAGCAGAGCTTGATTTACTTTGTTGTTGTTGTTATTGTTTGTCTAGACTTGAGCAAGTGATGGAGAAAAGTGCAAATAATGTAAAAGCGTCCTTTATATCCTTCTGGTTTGTTTGTTTTTTTCCCAGAGATCCAATTATCAAACATTTACAACCACATGTCCACATATAAGTATTGACATACAAAATATACTTTGTACACAGAAATACAAGGTGCTTTCAAGATGGGAGAGCATTGGCAGCTGCTGGGGAATTTGGAAAAGCCTCATGCAGGAGGCAGAGCTTGAACTAAGCTTTAAAGGAAGTTATGCATTCCAAGAAGTGGAGGTAAGAAGTTGGTGCATTTCAGGCATAAATATGGAAGTTGGAACATCATACATGAGGAAGAGGAAGAATAAAGAACTATCAAAGGAACAGAACAACTACAAACACTAGTTTGGTTTTAGAAAAGCAATATTAATTTGTTTTCTTGGGTAAGATTTTATGCTTTTTGTTCCAAACTTAACTCTCTTTTCATGTTTTTCTTTCCATAACTTTCATTTCTTTCCCCATTTTTTGCTCTACTGCTCTCATATGGTTTTAAAAATCATTTGTAGCTCTTTTTTTCAACTCTTGCTCTATATCTTCTAGGAATTCTTGTTATAGTTGTGTCCAAGCTGAATTTATCTTTGAGGCTTGTCTTATTGATGTTTTTAAATCATTCTCTTCTAAGCTTGTCCTGAGCACACCTCCCGGTCACTATTACAGCTTTTTGCGGTGGGATTCTTTTTTGTTTATTCCTCTAGCCCAGTTCCTGACTTTGGACTTTATTTCAGGGTAGAGTTGTGTCTCTCCAGTGATTGACTGCAGCTGAACTTCTGTCCCTCCCTTTCTGTCCTTCTGCTGTGTTCAAAGCTCATGCTGCAACCCTAAAAGCTTTCTATGCTCTCAAAATGATGTGATCTGGGGCTTCTGCTACCGGTCTGAGCTCTACAAGTTCCTCACCCAGGTTTGGTCTTATCCCTGCTTAGAGAAATCAATAGGAGACTCTGCACATCCAGAAGTACTTAACTGCAGCTTTGAGAGTCTTCTTCCATTCCTAGGATCATGTCTGTTCCTCTGTCTGTTCCTTCCTGATCCACAAGGACCAAGCTTGCGTACTGCTATGTGCAAACCCCCTCCTCTGTCAGTCTTGAATCTGTGACTCAGAACTGGGGAATGGACAACAGAGCTGCCAGGCGGCAGCCCTCCAAACCCTACTCTAAGGCTCTCGCCTTGGTCCCTAATACGGTGACACTCCTCAAAGCACACTCCAGACCTGAATCTATCGTCAGTGTCCACAGACCTCTGTAGATCTCCCCAACCAGCCCAGACTGTGACTTGCCCTTGGATTCCTAAACAGGACATCTGTGCTTTCTCTAGCCTTGTGGAGGATGTGTGGTGGGCAAGTTAGACCAGACTTCTCTTTTTGTCAATCTGCTCCTCAAAAGTACCATCAACTGCTCCTGTCTGTGGCTCATGACCTCTTAGTAATCCAACCTCTTCTTATTATTAATCTGCACAAAGCAGAGACCAGGGAATACAAAGTAACCCATTTTAAACAATGAGACAGAACTGCAATCATACATCTACCATTCTGACTCAAATTCAGCACTGGCTTCCTTGTGTTTTTCCATGACTCCTATCTTCCCCCTTGCAGTTAAAGAAGAAGAAGAATTCCCTGAAATGAGAGCTACAGAACTGAGCGAGACAAAAGAGGAGAATTCCTGGAACGAGGGCTGGACAGACTACACAGAGCTTTCTGACAGCTCCAAGGCAGACAGGCGCAGTAGAAATCGACACTGGATAACATCTTCCCTACTTTCTGCCTCAGACGTCCCATGTCCACTGTTGAGTGGCTATGTGGCACCATGATGATATGTAGCTTGGAATCAGGAGAACTCAGCTCCCTGAACTCAAATCTGACCTCAGACACTAACTGGATGACCCTAAGCAAGGAACTTTACCCTGTTTGCCTTAGTTTCTTCATCTGTAAAATGAGCTGGGGAAAGAAATGCATCTTTGTCAAAAAAAAAAAACCCAAATGGACACAGTGTTGGACACAACTGAACACACTAATTGATCATAAAATCAATTCTTTTCTCTCTTGAAAGATTTTTTTTAAAACGTCATATAGAAATGGTCCAAATACAAGTCTGGAAAAAATGAAGAAGCTTCAGGATGTTGGAAGAGCAGGACATTCACTGTGATCTCCCCCAACCCTGACCCCCAGAACAAAACAATTCTCCCAGTTGGATCTAGAAAATACACCAGAACTAATCATAGTGAGTCATTTTTCCAGCCTAAGTTGGCAGAGGGAAACAAACAGAGATGCCCGGACACTGGAGACAGAGTCTGGCCACAGACGTTCCATACTGAGCATTTCAGCGCCCAAAGATCAAAAAAGGACCGAGGCTTTGTACTGGAGCAAGAGGAGGTTCCAGATCACTACCAAGGCAATTCAGTCTCATGCAGGATGCAAGCACAGATGCCAGCTGGCAGCTTTAAAACCCACTACTGAGTTCTGGGTTAGAGATCCATGGGAGACCAAGAAAGGTATCTGGGACCAGGGATGGCATTTAAGATCAGGGATGGCATTTAAGATCAGGGAATAGTTGTAGGTGCTTTGATGCATATGTAGCAAAGAGAAGTTCAGAAGCAAACAGCAGCAGAAAGCAGAAGAGGGTTGTATTCCAGCCTCTAGACCAGAATGAAACCTGTGAAGAACTAACCAGAGAAGGAAGCACTTTGAAAATATTGATGGCTGCAGGTCACCAGTCTGAGCCGTCCCTCAGAAGTAGAAGAGCCCAGCACTCCATATCCCCCAAGAAGGCAGTTACAAGGAGCCTCCAGAAAGCTCTGACATATAGTTTAAAGCAAGGAAGTAGGCTGGAAGCACAGGCAGACAAAAAAAGAATCTCACCATGAAAAACTGTTATGGTGCCAGGGACACTCAAAGACACAAACTCCAAAACATATGCAAGCAAAGCCTCAAAGAAGAACACAGCTTGGGCACAAATTCAACTAGAATCATTGGAAGATGAAGAGTGTTTCAAAAGTTTTTTAAATGTTTTTTATAAATGAAATAAAATGCTAGAGGGGGAAAAACAGGGAAACAAATGAGAGCTGTGGAAGAAAGAACTAGAAAAGGAGGTAACAGCTTATAAAGAAGTATAAAACCCTGCCCACGCCAAAAATTCCTTGAAAATTAAAATGGACCAAGTAGAAGCTTAATGAATTTATGATACAACAAGAAATATTAAAATAAAGTCACAAGACTGAAAAATGAAAGAAAATACAAAATATCTCATAGTAAATACAAATGACCTCAAAAAACAAATAGGGGAAAAAATTAAGAATCACTGTTCTACCTAGAAGTCATGGCCAAAGAAAGAAAAAGAAAAAGAGACTAGATACCCTATTTCAAGAAATCTTAGAAAATTCAGATCTCTTAGAACCAGAGGGCAAAGTAAAAATAGAAAAAATCCACTGGTCACCTCTGAAAGAAACTACAAAATATAAACTCCCAGAAACATGATAGATAAAATGCAGAGAGAAAAATATTGCAAGCAGTCAGAAAGAAAGAAATCAAGTACCAAGGATCCATAGTAAGAATCACACACAATTCAGTGACCACACAAAGGAGTAAAGAGTGTGCAATATAATATTCCAGAAAGTATTGTAAGGCTACAACCAAGAATAATTTACCAAGCAAAAATGAGTATAATCATGAAGAAGGGGGGTGAGGAGGGGAATGGACCTTTAATGAAATAAAGGACTTCCAAACATTCCTGATGAAAAGACTAGAGCTGTAGAAAAACTTTGAAGTTCAAACACAGGAGTGAAGAGAAACATAAAAAGGTAAATATAATTGAGTGAGCATAAAGAACTAAATAAGAAGAAACTGCTTACATTTTAATAGGGGGAGATGATATACATGTCCTTTCTGACTCTCATCATCATTAAGGCCAGGAAGAGTCTAATTAGAAGACCTCTTACTGGTTCTGTTATCATCTTTAAAAAAAAAGGAGGGGGGAAGAGGGAAACAAAGAGGTTTACATGGGGCGAGGTAGGGAGAGAAAAGGAAAGGAAGGTTAGGAATAATCCATATCTGGTGTGGAAAGTTTATGCAGATGAGGAAGGGCTGAAGAGAGTGCCTGACCCTTGAACCCTCACTCTCATCTGAAACTGGTCAAAAGAAGGAAGAATACAGACCCACAGCCACATTTGGCTTCAGAAATAGATTTCATTCAGCAGGGAAAGAGAGAACAGAGAGAAGGAATTAGAGGGAGGTAGAAAAAGGGATGCTGACTCAGTGGCCCATTGTTCCCATACCTGCTTCTCAATCAGTATTGGGGAAAGGAAGCATTGCCCAGTCTTTTGGTCAAGTCACCTTCTTACCTCTGTACCTGGAAATTGCCAGGGACTGGCTACTGGGTGGAGGGACAGAGCTGCAAGGGTCCCTCCCCGGCTGTCTTTGTCTCATGACTAAAGTTGGCCCCGCCTTGAAGCCAGCTGCTATCCCATGTCCAGCTCTCCACGGGCTGCTACCCCGACACATTTGAAAAAAACTTCTTTTCATTCCCATTGTCCTGAGTTTTGCCTCGTTAAACAGGGTAAAAGCCCAAACAAGGAATTTTCGCTTCAGTAGAGGCTAAATTAGGAGATGGGTGGATCCTAAGCAAAGGCAACTCTAAGGATGCACACACACATGTGTATCCATGCACACGCATATGATATACCTGTGTATAGCCACACACCTGTATGTGGATACACATACATACATGTGCTTACCTTTTAGACATGGCTGATGGAAAAATGTATTTTGCTCAACTCTGTATGTTTGTAACAGCAGTTTTTTTGTTTTGTTTTGTTTTTTCTTTATTGGGAAGTGGGAGCGGAGATGGCCGTAGATTTTGGCTGATTGAATAAAAACAAATTTAATTAAAACAACAGAAAGGAAAGGCCTCCAAACATTCCTCAGTCTTTACCCTAGATGTTTCTCTTGGATCATTCACACGGGCTCTGGATGGTGACTCCCTTTTTCCAGCAATCTGGCAAGAAGTATTTCAGCTTCCTTTTAAATCAGGTAGCACTCAGTGTAGCAGTATTACCTTAAGAGTCTTAAATACAAAGATTAATGTCTCTAAAACACTTAATTTTTCTCTTTTGTCCCTTAAATATTTTTTTACTTAACCCAAATTGAATCCCCCAATTACAATTGGGATGTTTACAGAATTACTGATTAATACACCTGCTCTATTAGAACCTATTCAAATAGACCATTACTGAACCAGCACTGTTTAAAATATTATAATTTAGCATTATCAGCTCAATAGCCACCAAATGACATTTTGTGAGCTCTGTAGTTACTAAAAGGCATTTTACAACTCCTTCATTTGTGAATATAGTACTGTGTAATTCAGAGTGTTTTTTTTTTCTTTTAAACAGACTGTAAAGTATTCTATTAAAATGGCATTTGCCTCAATAATTACTTGTTTCATTCAAACCAGAACAAAAGGAAGAAGGGAGAAGTGCAAAGAACACACGTACCTTTCCTCCTTTTGGAGAATTTGTGCCAGGCCCCCTAAGGTGTGACAGGGATGACAATGACAAGGAGTCAGCCTCTCACTTATTGACAGCTATTGTGCTTTGAGAACAGCATTAATCCCAGTTCTAAGCAGAATTTGAAAGCCTATTGATTGTCCCTAAAGACCTTGGAATTGTTTTCTAGTATCCTAAAGAGGAGGTGCAGAGAGAGTAAGCTAACTCCCCATTTGTTTGTGTCTCTTGGTGATTTGTTCAATGAAATCGTCCCTTCCTCCCACTCCCACCCCCTTCCTGGGGAGGTGCTTTCTAAACATCACAGAAATGAAAAACATTATCCCATCACAATAACAATTATACGTTATTTTTGCCACATTGCCCAAACCGTTCAGGATCATGGTAGAATGCCCCACATCAAGAAAATGACCAAGAAACTTGGTGAAAGCCCGGAAGCTTCTCCTGCTCCAGCCAAACTCCCAGCTCTTGGGCTGGTGCTATCTGGGAAGCCATTGCCCAACACTCCAGCCCACTGCCAAACCTTGCCTGTTCTACTTTTATTATATCTCCTGTTGCCTCTAGGAATAATTGGTCCTGTGATATATAAATTTCAGACATCCCAAGTAAGCACAGCAGAACACCATATGGTGCTGGTAAGCTTGAGATGACATGGATATATTCACTTTAAAGTTTTACTGACCACTTTGAGATGATCTAAATAGGTTAATAAATTAACCCCAGGGAACACAGATAAGAGTTAGCATGTCTCCCCTGAAAATTCTAAAAAAAAAAATGAGACCTCAAATTCCTGCCCCATCCCCAGCCCTCCTCCATCTCTACTGGGTCCTTGCTGCTCCCCCAATTCTATTTTTGGGGACCTCCCCAATTCTAAACCATGGTTACATGAGTTACTTCCTATGCTGCTCCTCCTTGCCATCCTCTTCCCACACTATCTGCCTTCCTCCATCACCCCATCCCCTTCCATCTGCCTCTATATCTCTCTTTCACCGATTTTCTCTGTATTTTCTGTGCCATTTATCCCTAAACACACTCCATGCCTTAGCAGAGTGTGACTGCAGCATGTGACTTGCTTCCCATTGCCATCATGATCTTTCCCAGAAAGTACACCCACTGCCCGTCCCAATTCATAATTTCACAATTTAATTATCATTTTACATCTGTTCTACCTGATGGATGATCTAGAGTTCTTACTTAAATTCTCTGGACCTTAGTTTTTTCATTTGTTTTTTCATTTGTTCTTTCAATGTTTTTTTCTTTTTCATGGAAGTCATTCAATGCTACCTAAATTAACTTATTCAGTGCATACCAACCTAGCAAAGAATTATTTTAAAGAGCTAGAAAATAAAAACTAACAAAATTAATGTAGAGGAACAAAAGGTCAAGAAGAACAAGAGAATCAATCAATGAGGGAAAATGTGAAGGAAAACAGCCTCCCAGTCCCATGTTTCAAACCATATTAGGAAGCAGTAATCATCAAAACTATCTAGTACTGGCTAAGAAAGAGAGCAGTGGATCAATAGAATAGATTAGGTACTTAATACACATAGTAAATGACCGGCATAATCTAGTGTTTAGAAAGCCCAAACATCCAAATTTTAGGGGTAAAAATTCACCATTTGACAAAAATTGTTGGGAAAACTGGAAAGCAGTTTGGCAGAAACTAGGCATAGACCAACATTTCATACCATATACTAAAATAAGGTCAAAATAACTAAATAATTTATATGTAAGGGATAAAATCACAAGCAAATTAAAAGCTATCAAAGTATTTTGGAGATATCCTGTTTCCCAGAGCAGGGGCCCAGCAATCAGGCTAGGCCCTGAGCTTGGTATTACAATCCTACGCGCTCTGGACGATCTCACCCTCCGGTAAAGTGTATTGCTTTGACCAGCACCAGGTGTTCAGCAAGGGATTTATGCCTCCCTCTTTTCCAAGGACATGAGAGCCAATTTGGTACAGCTTAAAACCATCTATCATCTCTCTTGACCTGCTCACCATCCCTGTTCCTTGTAAATGCCAAATGATCCAAACCAGGTACTGCTCTCATGTTCCCACTGGAACTGTGCCCTGCTGTGAGACAATCAATTCCCCCCAGGGACCCAGGAACACCTGTGTTGTCCACGCATAAGCCTTTCACGGGAACTGCACCTCAAGACCTACAAATGACCATGTCATAGTCCAGCCCATTTGTGATTGTATGTAGAGAAGCTCCGCCTTCCCCCTCAGGAGGACTTCCACTTGCCAATATCAGTTTCCTCCTCTGAAATTAAACTGTGGTTTGTGCCTTGATTTTTCTTTCTTTAGCTGCTCTGTTTGGCTCTAGCCATTCCCAGGTTAGAAGCTGGGAAAAGCTTGGAAAAATTTACCTGCCAGTTCCATGAATAAGGGAAGAATTTAAAATCAAAAAAGAGAGAGGGGGAAAAAAGGATCACAAGAAGTAAAATGGATAATTTTGATTGCATGAAATTTAAAAGGTTGTCCACAAACAAAACTAATGCAGATAAAAGCCAAAGGAAAGCAAAAAACTGGAGGGAAATTTTTTAAAAAGCTTTTTATTTTCAAAACATATATACGGATAATTTTTCAACATTGACCCTTACATAATCTTGTGTTTCAGATTTTCCCCTCCTTCCCCCCACCCCGACCCCTAGATGGCAAGCAATCCAATATATGTTATACATGTTAAAATATATGTTAAATCCAATATGCATAAAGATATTTATACAAAACTCTTGTTGCACAAGAAAAATCAGATCAAAAAGGAAAGAAAATGAGTAAGAAAACAAAATGTAAGCGAACAACAAAAAGAATGAGAATGTTATGTTGTGACCCACATTTAGTACCTACGGTCCTCTCTCTGGGTGTAGATGGCTCTCTTCGTTACAAGATCATTGGAACTGGCATCAATCATCTCATTGCTGAAGATGGCCACGTCCATCAGAATTGATCATCATATAGTATTGTTGTTGAAGTATATAATGATCTCCCAAGTTCTGCTCATTTCGCTTAGCATCAGTTCATGTTAAGTCTCTCTAGGCCTCTCTAAGGCCTGATCGTTTCTTATAGAACAATAATATTCCATAACATTCATTATATCATATCTTATTCAGCCATTCTCCAACTGATGGGCATCCATTCAGTTTCCAGTTTCTTGCCACTTTAAAAACATTCTTGCACATGTGGGTTCCTTTCTGGAGGGAATTTTTAAAGCAAGATTCTTTGATGAAGGTCTCATTTCTCAAATATATAGAGAACTGAGTCAAATTTATAAAAATAAGAGCCATTCCCCAATGGAGAAATGGTTAAAGGATATGAAGTTTTCAGAAGAAAAATCAATTCAGAGGAAGATCAACTGTCACATTAACAATGCTCTAAATCATTATTGATTGCAGAAAAGAAATCTGAGATACCACTTCACACCTAATCAGATTTGGCTAACATGACAGAAAAGCTTCATGATAAAATGCTAGAGAGAATGTGGAAAAAATAAGCACACTTAATGCACAGCTGGTGGAGTTGGGAACTGGTCCAACCATTCTAGGAGAACAATTTAGAACTATGCTCAAAGAGTGAAAAAACTATGTATACCTTTTGACACAGTAGCACCACTACAAGATCTGTATCCCAAAGAAATAAAAGGAAAAGGAAAAGGACCTATAAGTACAATAATATTTATATCACCTTCTTTGTGGTGACAAAGAACTGGAAATTAAGAAGATGTCCATCAATTGGGAAATGGCTAAACAAGCTGTGACATATGACTGTGATAGAATACTATTTTGATGTAGGAAATGATAAAGGGAGTAGTTTCAAAAAAGAAGAAAAACATGATGAGATTTATAAGAACTGATGCAAAGTGAAGTGAGAAGAACCAGGAGACCATGGTGCACAGCAAGAGCAATGTTGTAATGATGATTAATTGTGATTGACGATTAGCTACTCTTAGACAAAACCCAAGATGATTCCAAAGGACCTAAGATGAAAAATGCTATCCACTTCCAGTGAGAATTGATGAAGTATAAATGCTGATTAAAGCATACTTTTTTCACTCTGTTTTTCTTGCTTTTCTTCCCAACATGCTTAATATGGAAATATGTTTTGCATGACTTCACATGTATAATTGATATCATATTGCTTGCCTTCCAATGGGTGGAGGAGGGGTGGCAGAGGAGAGAATTTAGAACTCAAAATTCTTTTAGAAATGAATATTTTTTTAAAAAAAGAGAAAAACATGTAAGTCATTAATAAGGAAGTTGGCGTAAGGTCCCTTAGAGGGGATTTGATTCTAAGTGCACTATTGGCAACTTCTCTTCTTCTATAGGATTGTGGGAGGAGAGAGAGGCTAGAAAGTGAACGATGTAAACGTGCTGGCTTCTGAGAAGAGATGAGGGAGATCTGATCTAAAGGATGGTTTGGTCCAATTATACTTGGGAGTGGGATGTGTGACTACACTGACTTTCTGGGGAGCACCAAGAACAGAGAAAGAAACATTCACGGTGGAGGGCTCTTGCGCTCAAGGTGGAAGAGAGAGGATACAAAGATCCGTCTCTTGTGTCATCCTGGGCACAGAAAAAAGAAATGGATGAGGTTTGTGTGTATGGATTCTAGCATTGAGTGACCCTATCATTAATAATCAGTAATGTAGAAAATTACCAATAAAGTAAAACCAGTTATGTCTACTAGAACATAGCAGTTGGACAAATGATAGAACTATGATCTATCCCAGTCTGGCGTTAATTCAGGAGGTAGTTTTCTAAACATCTGTCATAGAACCAAAAGAGGCCTGAGGCATCTGGTCAACAGGGCCAATGTTGATAGTGCGCCTACCCCAGCTCCATCAGTTATAAATCTATAATAGTGATTATTACAGATTTAGGCTTGAAGAGAATCAAGATCTGTTGGCTGACAGCACTGTGTGTGTGTGTTTGGATGGCAGCATCATTTCTCCAACTGCACGATGTCACTCATGATAGGGCACAGGTGCCAGTCACAGATGGGACGACACACACAGCCTGAAAAATACTTTAAGTGCCATCTCTTTGGCAAGCAGCCCCTCTTCTGTCACAAGAATGCCGTGAGCATGTTCCATATTTTCTTATGCTAGCAAAACTCAACGGCCTTTAAGCCCAAATACTATGATCTTGTTAGCTCTCCCCAACAGGTAGGCAACGCTGCAAGGCACCCAATATAGAAAATTGTTGTGTTGTCGGAGAATGTATAAACCCTCGAGACGGAGGCAGCACGTTACCTAAAATCCAAATTTGTGGAATTTTCCTGAAGCAGATGTAGACTCAGACTCAGGCCAGAATTTCTGTACAGACAAAATGCTTTGGCCTTAGAAGCTTGCCTGAAGGAAGGAAAGCTCCTCTGAAAACTCTGCAGGTGCTGTTTAATATGTTGTCTTCACTCATGTTTAACAATAAAGAGGTTTTTAGTGGAGGGTCCTGCCTACAGCAGTGTGAAAGAAATATAGAAGAAGTGAGGTAATGAGTTTCCCATTATTGGAGGTCTTTAAGGAAAGTCTGGATGACCAACTGTCAAAGATCATATAGAATGGATTTTTCCTCAAGTACAAAAGGGCCTGAGGATCTCTGTGAGATGGGTTTGGGGAGGATGACAGTCTTTCCTGAATCTTGGGGAAGCCCATGGACTGAGGAAGAGAAACACAAAAGAAGGGCCTGAGTAAAAGGAGATCCTCACTCCAACCATCGTTTCAGTGCATTTGAAAATCTACGTGGTAGCTCAGTGCTTATATTTCTAGTGAGGATTCTAAATCCCCACTTAGAGGGAGCGTGAGAAGTGAGTGCCGACGGCCACAGGAACTGGAATTCATACAGTGGAACAAAGACATGGCAGGGGGAACAGGAGAAACCCCAAATCCAGGGTTTTGTTGTAGTGTTGTTCAGTTGTGATCCCATTTGGGTTAGGTTGTGTTTTGCAAAGATATTGAAGTATCTGCCATTTCTTTCTCCAGCTCATTTTACAGATGAGGAACTCAGGCAATCAGGGTTATATGACTTGCTCAGGGTATATGGCTGGTAAGTGTCTGGGGCCATATTTGAGTTCAGTAAGATGTCTTTGGGATTCCCAGTTCAGGGGTCAAAGCACTGCACCACCTCCTGCCCTTTAAAAAAAAAAAAACTAGTGCTACATTTTTATAGGACCATATCTATACATATATAATAAAATAATAGACCTTATAAAGTAAAAATAGATACATTCACTTTATAATAAGGTTTTCAGAACAATCTCTATATCCTGAGGAAGGAAGTTTGGCTCTATAAAGAGAGTATACAAGCACAAAGAAATTTAAGGTGGTGAAAAATGAGAAGCATAGTTCCATAAAACAGTACTCAACCTGGAAATGAAGCTTTGGGTTAGGGAAGTGACTTGTTTGAAGTTTTGGAACAATATATGAATATCTCATTTGTCCATTTCATTAAAAGGACTCCAACACTATATTCCCTTCAAAGGTTTACTCAATGAAAAATTTAAAAGCGCTTTGAAATCCTTTGCTGAACAGTTACAACAGTGCAAAGTAAAGGATCATTTGTCAAAACATAAAAAATGGAGAAAAAGAAGACATAGGAATAACAGGATTCATGCTGCCAAACTGACAGGTTGTGTTAAATGAGACTGTCAAAACATTCATATGTTAGTTAACGCAAGTGCTGCCTGTCTGGCCATATGTGTGAAAAGCTGCAAGTACTTTTTTCTCAACTTTGTCACGAGTATCCAAATGGGTCAGACAATGGGCCTTCTCCGTACCAACAAGGGGGAGTGCCAGGAAGGGCCTCCTGTGACATACCACCGAGAGACTTTCCCCCGAGGGCTCCTTGGGTGAATAAATCAACTGCAGGCAAACTGCCCAGATCTCTTGTCCCACAGAGGAAGCAGCTCAGTACACTGACCTTCCCAAAAATCTGATCAGTTCTCACAATCAAGCCAGGAGATGCAGGGAAAGGATCTAAACTTTGTGTGAAGGGTAAGGTTTCCTGCAAGGGTGAACTGTGCACTGATGCTCTGCTGGCTGAGCATGCTTCCTTGTGAAAGGGGATTAATGACAAACGACGGGGAAATTATAGGGGGTCTGCAGATTAAGACGTATGGTAAGGAAGCCCCGAGTTCCAGCCTAGCCTCCTTGGACATTTACTAGCTGGATGAACAGCTAAGATGGGGAGCCGCTTAATCTCTCTTGGTCTTGATTGCCTCATCTGTAAAATAGGACCTAGCTTACAAGGTTGCTATGAAGATGAATTGAGCCATGTAAACCTGACATTTGCAAACCCTAAAGCACAACATGAAAGCTGGTTATTATTACTGATTGACTGAAGCTCTGGAGGACTCGCTCTGATTGGAGGAGCCATCACATGCCTACATGGCCTATAAAAGTGATCTGTGGAAATGGTTTGCCCTTTTCTATTCCTCTGTTGTTTTTCTCTTATATTTCCAGACCAGAGGAGAGCGAGGGTTAACCCAAAGGGGCAAAAACTGGCAGCGTCTTCACAGAGCACATGGCCAGCAGCTCAGGCAGAGGTCCGAGGGGGACGGTCCTGGGCCTGAGTTCCTGGATTCCTCAGCCTGCCTGTTTCATTCCTAAGCACAGGTGACTGTCCTGGGCCACCAGAGCAGCCTGGAGAATGACTACATCCAGTCTTGGAGCTTATCCCCTGAGTGATCCAGCGTTCTAGGTTTTAGCAGAATTAGAAGCTCTGAATTGAAGAGAGAGTAGCACCCCCCTAAGAAGAAGGCACTTAATGTTTGTGGAGTGACCAAAGCCGGTCATCATCTGACCATGTCAGAAACTAGCCCTTTCTGGCCTCCCTCCCATCCCCAGCAGGGGCCTCAGCTCTTCCTTTAGCAGAAGCCTAGATTGAGTGTGTGACCCAGAAAGGTTTTTTTCTCAAGGCTTTTCTACCTCTCCCCCAGGAAGAACACAGTCCCGGCAAACAGTGAGTGATTAATAAATGCTAACAGCCTTCTCAGCCTGGCTGTGCCTCCTGGTGAGTCCCTGGCCCACATCACCTTTCAGGAGGTACCCGGGCCAGCCACGAGCATGCCATTCCTGGTTCCTCTCCCAGCTCCTCGCGTTTGCTCCCTTGCACCCACAGCCCCAATCTCCAGCTCCCTCAGATGCTGGTCTTTCTGCACCCCGATCCCAAGAGAAAGAAAATCCTTGACCCATGGGACTTCCTTTGTATTTGTATCCCTAGAAGTGCAGGCAGGGAGCAAGCACTTAAAAACACGCTTTCTCTGTTGATGGCTTTCACAACTGAAGTTCCCCTTGCTGATGGCGCCCATCGACTATTTCTCAGATCACCTGCTGGATTCAGGTATGACGCCTCTCAGTAGGTCCCTGGTTCCCATGTTGTCTTGTCCTGTATCCTGAATCTCTCCACCATCCTTTTGTGGCTCCTGAGCCCCAACCTCTCACCCACCTCCGGGTCACCTCTGGACTCTGACCCGTAAGCCCTGCTTGATCCACTGAGGCCCATGGTGTCCAGGAGGATAAACAGCTCCGGTGTGAGAGCTTGCTGAGCCTTTTCAGGGCTGCTCACCCACCTTGGGTGTCCACCTGTCGCCCATCTTCTATCCGGGGCCTCCATGCGTGGCCACACTCACATAAACCCTCTCTCAATGCAGTCCAAAGCAGGTGGAGGATAACCATGGTCAAGTCATGCTGAGTTAGCAGGATGCCCACCCCAAGCCATGAAGACTTCTCACTGAGGAATAGGCAGATGAGAAAAACCTGTTCCAGTCACCTTGAGGGTGGCCAGAGGGAGTGTGGAGCTCAGGGCTCAGTCAGACATTGGAGAGGCTGGGGTCACCCCTGGCACCCCAGACATGACCGGTCCCCTTCACCCTGGTCCTGCCACATCAACAATTCAGGAAAAGATACTGATGGCTCTGCGCATTAAATGCAGTTCATGCACATCCCGGGATGTCACGGGTCCTCCCTTTCACTACACCTTCTGGCCAAACAGACTGTGAGCGCTAACCATTGCTATCGGGATTCCTCACCCCCTCGGATCCCAAATCCCCAAAAGGGCCTTTTCTGGGCAAGGTCTGTTCTGGAACCCTTCCCTCCTGGTCTTTCTTTGGCTTTTCTATTCCTGGCCCTTAGTGCTGTATCCACAACCCACTTATCAACCACATCCTTATGTGACCAAATAGAGAAACAATGATCCCTCATTCAGTTTAATAGCTAAGCAGAAGTGAGCAGTACTTACTACCCCTATGACTGACCATATCTGGCCCAAGAATATCACAGTCCAGTTCACTCTTGGGAGTCCAAGACGGCTGGAAAATTCAGCTCAAAGGCTTCTTGCAAATGTCTTTGTGAAGGTAAACAGAAGCTAATTGGTAAATGACCTGAGTCTTCCACTCCATATAATAATGGGAGGCCATTCACTCCTCTGCATTTAAACAAATTTAATACAAGGACTTAAATCCCCTGGAAGGTAAATATTAATTTCATGCACCATATACCTGCCATCTGACCCCATCCAAACAGGGAACAGAAACATTTCTGAAGAATCTGCTCAGATTAAAACGTCTTAGATGACCGTGACAAGTGTCACATATGCAAGTGCTTTGGAATTGTGATAAGCTAGAATTGTAATCTAGAATTGTGACAAGTACCATAAAATTGTGACAAGTGTCATCTATGTAAATGCACTAGAATTGTGACAAATTAGAATTGTGAACTAGAATTGTGGCAATTGTACTAGAATTGTGAGAATTGTTCAGAATTGTGGCATCCTATCTCATTGACATCCTTCCTCATTGTATCTTTTCTCCTTGGGCATGACTCTAGTGAGTGGGTTAATTGATCTGTTGCTTCCTGCCTCTTTGAGCATGGTACCTGGTACTCTCGTTGATCAACCAAACTATAGCTGATGCTAAGTAGCCTGATATGGGATGAGTGGTCCCCGCTTTGAAAGAAAAGGGATTTGTAAGGGTCCATTAGAGAGGTCAGACAAGCGCAATTGAGATCTAACTTCCTCATATGTGATTGGAGTTGAGTACATAGGGAGTTCCTTCCTGGGTGGGACCTCCAGCCAGGGCAGGAATCCTAAAAATCTCACTCTGAGATCTCATCAAGTTAGGGATGTAATCTTCATCATCGATTGGCTTGTGCCTATGACCTCATAGACCCCATAAAAGCTCGGAGGAGGAAGGACTCCTTCTCTTTTCCATCTGGAGCTTGGCTTGGAGAGAGATACTAGGAGTGCAGAAGGTCATAGAGTGAGGTATAAACCATGTGAATAAAGTCTAACCTTGTCTGCCAAAAGTCTCAGGTGCTCTGATGTGCTCAAATGCATCTGTATGAGATAGCAGCCGGAGGACTTCTGAGGACCTCAAAACAGAGGTAAGATTAATATTATATTTACCAAAGTCCCTCTGATCAGGCCTAGGAATCAGGATAGATTAGTGTTAGTTGAGCGCAAGAACGGTCTCAACAGATGACCAAGCAATAGACTCCACATTAGTCATTTTTCCCCCACTAATTGTCAGAGTTCCCACATCTACTTTGTAACTCCATGTAGAATCATATTTTTCAGTTAGTACTTTAGCCCTCAGTACATTTTAGACTGACACCTAAAAAGAGATCACTGAAGTAGAAGAATAAGTTCCCATGTTTTTTTCTATTTGTCTTCAGTCCCTGCAGCAGCACCTACCCTGTCTCTGAAAAGGTGCTGATCTTGTGACCTCCAAAAGGGCAAAAGAATCCCCTTTGGTATCATATGGCAATGTCCTGAGAATTAAGCCACAGCTAAGAGTTAGACAGACACCAAATTAGTCACTCCAAAGAAAATCAGCTTCAGGACACTGCCCTTGAAGGCAAACAGAAAGCTCTGTCCAAGTACTACAGGATGGGAGAAAAGAACTTTCAGTTAACAAGAGATGTGAATTTACCCTATGGCCAGTGGTCTCAAACCACTCTTCCCAGGGGAAAGTACAACACCAGTTTGGGGGCATTTCTGTTCTTACCTTGGTAAGGACATTTCTTGTCTTAGCAAAATACCCTTTCTAAACGCTAATTAAATCTAGTTCATAACTAATGGGGAATGGATCACATGGGGACTCATGGTAACAGTATTAGAAATCATCTTGCACAAATACACAGAAGCAAGGAAATGGGGAATAAGATTGGGGAATATCAAACAATGCAGTCTGGTTAGATTAGAGAGTGCATGAAGAGGAGTAGGACGAATTAAAGCTATCATGGTAGATCAGAGCCAAAGTGTTGAGGGCTTTAAATGCAAAGACAGGGCGTTTAAAGATTTCAAAAAGTCAATGAAGGTTATTTCTGTGATTTTTATGTTGACGGTTGACCAGTACTCAATCCTTCACCATCATAGAAGGTAGTAGAATATAAATGACATAAGTAAGATGGATGTGACATATCTATAAAAATGCCTCCAAAAGGTAAATTATAAGGTGTCACTTTTTTTCCTTAAGTACTGACAATCAGATGTTGTCATAAGCAAATCTATTTGCCAGTAACTGAACATCACAGGTTGGTGGATGACAAGTATGTGATCATAACACTGGGTAAAAGGTGGTGGTGAACACATCATCATTTCTCCCAACTTATGCTGATGTCTTAGTTTGCCTAATTAAATGTGCTCTGTGTTATAATCTAAAAATGATCATTTTTTTTTCAATTTCTTTGGGAATGTTCCTGACCACAATGAATAATGAGGCAGTAGTAGAATTTCTACTGTCCTTATTTTGGTCACTTTCTTCTTTAGAAAATAATTCAAAGCTTGACATGCAAATAATGGTGCTTGATCAAAATGGACTTGGGAGTCTGTATTTTTTCAGTTTCTCTCTCTTTTTTAGTCTCTTGAAGCTCATCCTATATTTATCAACTCAAGGTTTTTGTGTCTGTCCAGGAGCAGAATCTACTTCCCAGGGCAATGTCACTATTTACCCTAAATCAATTTTTGAAATACCGAAGACCTTGATTACCCTGAGAGCACCAGTCTCTATAGTCTTTACCCTGGATGTTTTCCATTTTATAGATTTGCAGAAAACTTCACTTCTTTGCAGAAAACCTGCATTCCTGTGTGCCCAACAAGCAGAACTGCAGAAGCCCACAGGTTTTCCTTTTCTGGTTTAATGAATTTAGATAAAAGAAGAAAAAGTTTCCAAAATAAAAGACATTTCTTTTCTTTAGGAATTCTTGAACCAGGAAGTAAACTTTCACAAACCTCGGGGCTTAGGAAATAGGTATATTTTACATCCAAGTTTGAGAAACTGTAAAATGAGATAATTTTCCAGTTAAGTACCTAGAACAACTCTTTTTAAGAAGGACTTTGTATATCCTGCGTTAGGCCTATGGATGCTAGGATATGACTATGAACATGTCATTTCACATTTTCTTACCCCAAAGATACTCACTCTTAGCATGCTATTGGCACATCAATTTATAAATGCCTGAAAGCAATGAAGAAAGCAAAATATTATTAATACTATAATCAAGGCCAGCAGTGAACTCTGAAGGCATTATTGTTGTCAGTCCGGGCCTATGAGTTAGTGTGTGGAACTTCTGGTATGGAAGCATCCTCCACTATTACACATCCGAACAGTTTGCATTTTCACAGATCCAAGAGTCTTTCCCAAAAGCACACAGGCAGTTGGCATCAAAAATGGGACTTCCTCAGCTCAGGGCACCCCGTCCACTACACCTCTCCCCCCCCCCCCCCGTGCTTGATTGTCCTGAAGCCCTATTAAGTAGCCCAAACAAGAACTATTCTCCCCACTTTGCAGACGAGAATACCAAGGCTCCAAAATGGTTTAGTGACCTGGCCACAGCCATACAACCAACTGTTGGCAAAACTAAAGTCAAGTCTTCTGACCCTAAATGCAGCCCTTTTCTCATGAGGCTTTTTTATATTGCATTTTACAATTCTTATTTAAAAGGGGGGGAGTTCTGCTCTGACCTCCCAGAGGGCCAGGTGACTACCTTTCATCCATCCCCAGAAGGCCTGGAGGATTCGCCTCTGCCACTGGCTAGAGCCCCCACTGACTGTTTCCCAATTTGAGGGATCCAAGCATCTATTTAGCCTCTTAAATATCAAGATTTTTACTTCCCAAAAATATATATATGTATATTTACTTCAAAGATATATAAAGAAGAAATAGAGACCAATTGCTCCCAAGTCAGCTCCTCTCTGAGAGGGGGAAGGGACGGAGGATGGCAGCTTAGCACGGTTCTGACACTGCATTAGTCCCACTAAATTCATGTGTCTCTGGCCCTGTGTGACAACTGGGCTTCCAGGGGCTGCCCTGCTGAGCTCATTGCAATATCTGGCCTGGAATCCAGGGCTCCAAGCTCCCAACAGTTTGACCTCCTAAATCCCAGACTACTCCCTAAACCTAATTTTTTCTTGTTGAAATTCTCTTATTGAAGAGGTAAGGAATTACAGAATGAGTTTATGAATACAGACAATTAAAGGCACAAGCCCTTTGCTTCCCCACTCCCATTCAGCAAGTAGATTACACACAAGGAATTACAACATGTCCGTGTTTTTAAAAAAGAATCCTTAAAATAATTTGGACAATTCCCTTCACAGAGTTGACAGCACTCCAAGCTTGTTTCTCCCCAAGCCCTGCTCCCCTTATCACTCGGTATCACCTGCTGGGAGTGAATGGTCTCTTTATTCTTGGACATGGTGCTAGAAGAGCAGATCCAGCCAGTTATGGCTTCAGAGCCAATGGGAAACGGCTGCTCCCTCCCATCCTGTAGGCCGATGCCCTCAGAAGCAGGTCCCCAGAGGCTTTCACTTGGGGGACCATTTTAGGTGACCTGGGCAGGAGCCCAAAGCTCACCGTAATATAAATGTGAACCTGGTTATCAAGGACTGTGCCGGCAGACAGTAAGCTCTTGCAGTGGGGAAAAAGCCTCAAAGAGAGGCCCAGGGAATGACAAAAGAGTGCACTCCCTGCAAGGCTGACCACGGGGGACTATGCAGGAAGCCTCAGCTCCCATAGGAGCCTCAGCTCCCATGCAGGAAGCCCAGCAGTGAAGGGCTGCTCCCCAGAGGCAGAGAAATGGGCCTGATGTTAGCTGGGTCCTCCCAGAACTCTCTAATTCTGAGAAACAACAGTCACAGAATTTACACAGCAAGGGACTGATATGCTACAGGAGACAGTGCGCAGAAAATAGCAATCCAGCTAAGGAAACCACCCAGAACCCAGAGAACGTGAAATATGATTTGGCTTGAAGACGAGAAAATAGCAGCCCAGGACTTGATGATTCCAGGATGGCCACATTTCCCTTCCTAATTGGCTCATCTAAATGCATTAAGCCAGATGGTTTTGGGAGACGAGTTCCCAACACACACGGAGCCCAGGTCAGCACCCACCCGGGGGCTTCCTGGGGACAAAGGGCAGTCTCCTGCCCCTCTGTTTGCACACCTTGCCTCGGATTCTTCACACCTCCCTACAAGAGTTCTCTCCCAGACTAACGGCAGACAGCGCCACGTCCACCTTCCCTCACTGGCACTCTGCTGTGAGCAGCCACACAAGGAGATGCAGATGCAAGCAAGTTAGAATAAATGGCGGAGACATTTGGAGAACCCGATGGATTCTGTATTCTAGCCCAGAAAGTCAGCAGCCCCCATAGGGAAGAGGAGATTCCCTGTGGGCAGAGGGAAAGGCAAAGGAGAAGAGCACCATGTCAGGAGGGTTCTGCCCTCCCTCCCTGGGCATCTAACCCTCAACAGGTCACTTCTTTCTCTAGCGCCTGTTTTCTCATCTGAAAAATCAAGGGACTGGACTAGATAATTTCTTAGATTTCTGCTATGTTTCTAATATCCCACAATTCTATTGATTTTTGCTTTACCTGCATAGCAGAAATGGTAGTACAAGGAGGAAAAAATTCTAGTTCCCAGGATGCTGTGTATGGAAGAGGATCCATGTTCAAGGCAGAGCAGGGAAAGGATGCCCAGAGAGATCACCCAGGGAAGAGGAGCGTCCAGGATAACGGGCTTCAATCCGGACCTGGATCTGCATCCTGGGAAGCGTGGCGGCCCTCAGGCCTGCCCAGAAATCACACATTGACAGAACCACGGAGCTCCAGGAACACCCTGAACCGCCCGGAGGAGCTGAGCGCTGAGGCTGTGGGGAGGGCCAGACCCTGTCCAGTCTTTCTCTCTTTATCAGAAGGACACCGAAGCTCTAAATGCGAGTCTTGCCCGGGTGCTGAGGGAGCCGTGGCACACAAAGCCCTAGAAACGGTCCCAGTCAATGTTCCCAGACTGACCAGGATGGGCACAGGAGGTTCACTCTTGTTAGGGACAAACCTCCAAGCCTGGACCCAATCTGTTTGTCCTCAATGGATCCATCGGTTACTCTGGAATCCATTTGTTCTAAACACTCAGATATATGAAGGAAGAATTGGTCTTGATGCAAATTCAAAGGCAAAGGCCTTAATCAAATTCTTTATAATAATGTCTGATTCTGGTCTACCTCTCATAGGATCAGGTATCTTCTTCTAAAGGTTCGAGGGTTCCCCGCAGGATTCGTGGGGCTTCCCGGCTAACAGCACTGATTTAGCCCTCACCAGCTACGTTACTCCATCTTAGGGACTCAATTCCATCCAACCACTTCACATTGAGTAGCTTCTATAGGGGAATGTTTACTTCAGAGTGCAGATATTTCCCCCGACCTCTCAGGGGAACAGCCCCCCTACGGCTCCCCCCTTGGTCTCGCCTGCTCACGACTTTCCTGACTCCTTACATTAGTCCCAATGAGCTCATGTCCAAAGGCAGCCCAGCTGCCACTTTCTGCTAGGCTGAGTCCCCTGGGTCATTCCAGATGATCACTCTGTGTTCCCCAGGGCATCCGGGCTGTGCAGGCTACAAAACCCAGTTGGATTCTGACTCCCAGGGGCCCGCGACTGCACCTTTCACCAGATGCAGGAGCTAAAGGAGCACAAAATCCCCAGCAGCAAATGAGGCCGAGAGACTGTAACTGAAGCAGAGGGTCCTTGCAGAATGTGTCCAGAGTCTCCTCGGCAGCCCATTCAGGCCAGCTGACCTGATCTCTCTCTCTGTCTCTGTCTGTCTGGCTCGCTCTCTCTCTCTCTTTCTCTCTGTCTTCCTCCCTCTCTCTGTTTCTCTCTCTCTCTCTCTCTTCCCTTCCTCCCTTCTTCCCTATCCCCCTCTCTTTTATCTTTATATCTGTCTCTGTCAATCTGTCTCTGTGTGTCTCTCTCTCCCTCTTTCTCTTGTCTCCCTCCCTCACTCTGTCTCTGAATCTGTCTCTCCCTTTCTCTGTCTTCCTCTACCTGTCTCTGTCTCTATCTCTGTCTCTCTGTCTGTCTCTCTCTTCTCTGTCTCTCTCTCTCTCTCTCTCTCTTTCACACACACACACACACACACACACACACACACACACACACACACACACACACCTCTCCATGGTGCTTCCCATACAGAGCATCACAATTATCCTGGAACGGCTCCCAGGCATTCTCTATAGGAGGCCACCTGAGGCCCTGGGAGCACACACTTGACCCCCACTCAATCCCTTAAGTAATTTTCCATTACCATAACAATTCTACACTCTTGTTCATCCAACAATACACAAGTGTTCTCACTCTCTGTCAAACACCTCGCATGTGTTAACTATACCTATTGTACCCCTTCCCCTGGCTTAGAAGAGTGAGTTACCTCCAGAACACAGAATAACCCATTCAAGGTCTCCAAGTCTTGATTACAGCAGGCAACTAAAAAATACCTGTTGAACTGAACTTCTGAATAATGGAAAATTATTTTTAAGGCTTGTCTCTACTATCATGGTTTCTTTCTAGTTATTGACACACACAAATGATCACAAATAGCATTTTCTCTTTACTGTTGGCTATCAATTAATGGACATATGCAATACATGTTATATAATCCAGACCAACACGCATTTATTAAGTGCCTGCTACATGCAAGACTCTAGGGAAACAATAAAACATTTTCTTGTTCTGTCGAAGAAAGAAGAAAAGGAGAAAGAGAAGGAGGAGTAGAAGCTTATATTCTCCTAGGACGGAAATAACATGAAAATTAATAAGTGAATGATCATTTGAATGGGAATAAAGCATTAACTACTAAAGGGATGAAGACAGGCTTCCTAGGAAACAGCATGGCAGAAATTAGCCATTGATCAACATCTCACACCAAGATATGCTTAAAATAGGAATATGATTTAATCATAAAGGGTGATATTATAAGCAAATTAAGAGAGCAAGGGATAGTTTACCTGTCAGATCTTTGGGAAAATGAATTTGTGACTAAAAGAGAACAATATGAAATGCAAGATGGATAATTTTGATTATATTTAATTAAAAAAGATTTTGCATAAACAAAGACAATGCAACCAAGATTAGAAGGGAAGCAGAAAGCTGGGAAACAATTTTTACAGCCAGTGTTTCTGATAAAGGCCTCATTTCTAAATTATGCAGAGAACCAGTTCAAATTTCTAAGAATACAAATCATTCCCTAATTGACAAATGGTCAAAGGATATGAACAGACAATTTTAAGATGAAAAAATTAAAGCCACTTATAGAGATATGAAAAAATGTTCTAAGTCACTACTGATTACAGAAATGCAATTAATACAACTCTGAGATACCACTTCACATCTATCAAATTGGATAAGATGACAGAAAAGAAAGATGGTAAATGTTGGACAAGATGTAGGAAAACCAACATATTGTCGGAGTTGTGAACTGATTCAGTACTTCTGGTAAACAATTTGGAACTATGCCCAATGAGCTACAAAACTGTGCATGCTCTTTGATCCAGCAAGACCACTACTTGGTCTGTATCCCAAAGAGATCATTAAAAATTGGAAAAGGATACACATGTAAAAAGGTGTTTATAGCAGCCATCTTTGTGGTAGCAAAGAATTGAAAATCAAGAGGATGCCCATCAATTGGGGAATGGATGAACAAATTGTAGTATATGAATGTAGTGGAATTCTATTTTTCTATAAGAAATGATGAACAGATGGATTTCAGAAAAGCCTGGAAAAACTTGCATGAATTGATGCTGAGTGAATCGAGCAGAACCAGGAGAATATTGTACATAGTAACAGCAACTTTTTGTGGACGATCAACCTTGATAGACTTTGTTCTTGTCAGCAATATAATGATCCATTCCAAAAGATTCATGATGGAAAATGCTATTCCCATCCAGAGAAAGAACTATGGAGTCTGAATGCAGATTGAAGCATACTATTTTCACTTTTTTGTTGTTTTTTTCTTTTGCATGGATTTTCCCTTTTGTTCCGATTCTTCTTTCACAACGTGACTAATATGGAAATATGGTTTATATGATTGTACCTGTATAATTTATGTCAGATTGATTTCCACCATGGGGAGGAGGGAGGAAAAGGAGGAAGGTAGAATAGGAGAGGATGTCTGAGGTGGCCAAGGATTGTAAGAGACAGAGACAAGGAGTCAATGTGTGGCAAACATAGGATGACCAGGCTTGGCAAGGCTAATTGGACAGAAACATAAAATACACAAAAGTGAGTAATGTGCAACATACTTGTCAAGGAGACAGAGTACAAAAGGCTATCAGTACAGCTCAATGGAATTGCACATTTATTCTAGAACCAGCACCTCTAACCCTTTTGGGGACTTGGATCCCTTTTGGCAATCTGGTAAAGTCTCTCTTTGAATTGTATTTTAAATTGTAAAATTACATAAGATTGCAAAGGAAACAACTTAAGTTCAAATCTAGTTATGAAAATCTGTTAAATTCATAGATTCCAGGTTACAAGGATGTCCTAGAAACAATGGGGCACCACCAGGGACACAAAGAGATATGACTCATGCTTTGAGGAGCACACTAGAATCTATTTCCCAGTAAAATATAAACTCTTCAAAGCAGTAACTGGTCCATTGTCACAGCTGTATCCCCAGCTCATATTCTCAGGAAATTTAAAGTTGAGGGATTTCAGCCTCTCAGGGTCCTCTTCTCCTCGACTCCATCTCTTTATACCTCCCCTGGAACGCAGACCTGATACAGGTATGTCTCATGTCTACAGTCTCCCCACCAAAGGGAGCAGAAAGGAGCACAATGTGCAATGTATGACAGTTATAGGGCACTCATTGATCTCCACACAAAAGAAATGCTCAAAATAGAGAAATTAGTCTTAATTAAAGCACTGCACAGTAACCTGTAACTCCAATTCCACCCTCATAAGACATGGACACTCAAAATATCAAAGCAGGAAACGCCCTAAAGCACTGCTGACCAACCAGAGTCACCTTCCCATGGCTCTGAACTGTGCAAATAGGTCCCTCAAGATCCCCATCTTTAACACATCTGGCAGGAAAGGTGGGGGGAAGGGTTCCTCCTCCTACTGGTGATCAATTTCTTTAAAAAAAAATTATAATAGCTTTTTATTTTTCAAAATACTTGCAAAGATAGTTTTCAACATCCACCCTTGCAAAACCTTGTGTTCCAAATTTTTTCCCTCATTTTCCACCTCCTCTAGAAAGCAAGTAAACCAATATATGCTAAATATGTGCACGTCACGCTGCACAAGAAAAGTCAGCTCAAAAGGGAAAAAATGAGAAAGTAAAGCAAACAACAATAAAAGTGAAAATACTATGTGGTGACCCACACTCAGACTCCATTGTTCTCTCTCTGGATGCGGACGGCTCTCTCCATCACAAGTCTATTGGAATTAACCTGAATCATCTCATTGTTGAAAAGAGCCATGTCCATCACAATTGATCATCACATAATCTTCTTGTTGCCAGGTACAACGTTATCTTGGTTCTACTCACTTTACTTAGCATCAATTCATGGAAGTCTTTCCAAAATTTTCTGAAATCATCCTGCTGATTGTTTCTTATAGAATAATATTCCATAACATTCATGAATCAGCATTTATTCAGCATTCCTCAAGTGATGGGCATGCACTCAGTTTCCAGTTTCTTGCACAAACATTTTTGCACACATGGGTCCCTTTCCCTCCTTTAAGATCTCTTTGGGATAAAGGCCCAGTAGTAATACTGCTGGGTCAAAGGGTATGTATGCATAGTTTGATGGCCCTTTGAGTGTAGTTCCAGATTGCTCTCCAGAATGGTTGAATCATTTCACAACTTCACCAACAATGCATTTGTGTTCTAGTTATCCCACTCCCCTCCAAAAGTCATCATTATCTTTTCCTGTCATCTTGGCCAATCTAAGAGGTATGAAGTGGTATCCCAGAGTTGTCTTAATTTGCATTTCTCTAATCAATAATGATTTAGAGCATTTTTTCATATAACTAAAAATGGATTTGATTTCTTGACTGAAAACTGTCTATTCATATCCTTTGACCATTTGTCAACTGGGGAATGGTTTATATTCTTATAAATTTGAATCAATTCTCCACATATTTTAGAAATGAGACCTTCATGTATACTTATTGTGTATCTAATTTATATTTTAATGTATTTAACATCTACTGTCATCCTGCCATCTGGGGGAGGGGGTGGGGGGTAAGAGGTGAAAAAAATGGAACAAGAGGTTTGGCAATTGTTAATGCTGTAAAGTTACCCATGCATATATCCTGTAAATAAAAGGCTATTAAATAAAAAAAAAAGAAATGAGACCTTTATCAGAAATACTAGATGTAAAAAAATTTTCCCAGTTTTCTGCTTCCCTTCTAATCTTGGCTGCATTGGTTTTATTTGTACAAAAACTTTTAGATTTAATATAGAGAAGAGTTCAAAGAATGTAAAGGCTTTGTTTAGGGAAACTGGTTTCCTCTCTTTGGTGGAGAGGGGAGTCCAACTGAGTCTCCCAGTCGCTTTATTTCACTTACAGTAAATGGCCAGGTGTCTCACTGGTACTCTAACCAGGTGAGAGCACATTTCAGTTGAGCCAGACTAAGTTCAGAAAAAAGTCTTTTATAAATGTGGATATCCTTCAAAGCCACTGAGTAAACTGTACTAACATAGCACAGGAAGCACATTCTTGGGCAGAAGACTTGATCACTCCCTAAGGGGCTGGTGTAAAACTAGTGAGTTGGTCTGGAGCCAGGACTGGCCATCTGCTAGTAAGAGGAGAAGAGTCCTGGCCTCCATCTGCACCCTTGCCCCGCTCAGGCTGGCCTGGGCCTGGGAATTAGTGCAGTTCCTGAGGACTTGGGACTTACTAGTAAGCATTCTAGCAGTGTCTGTGGAGGAAGAGCAGACTGGACACGATGAAGAAAGGCAGCTTCCAGGCTCCACTAGGAGCCCAGCCCAAAGGCTCCATCATACCCAAGGAGAACATGCGGCAAAAGGACTTCTACAGCAGTGAGTGACCTTTGCCACAGGTAGGCTACGTTTGAGCCCAATTTCCTGGCTGGGAGAAGAGTATGTCTACCCTCGGGGTTATTTTCTACTAGTTATATCACTATGATGAACACCCATTTCTAAAGAATAATTAAATCTGACTGGCTAATTAATACCAATGGATAATCATAGAGAAAAGTACATTGGTTTCTGTTTAATCGCTTCAGTCATGACCAGCCCTTCTCGATCCCATCTGGGGTTTTCTTGGCAGAGATACCAGAGGGGTTCGCCATTTCTTCCTCCAGCTCATTTGACAGATGAGGAAACTGAGGCAAACAAGGTTAAGGGACTTGCCCAGGGTCGCCCAGCTAGTGAGTTTCTGAGACCACATCTAAACTCAGATCATCCTGACTTCAGGCCCAGCACTTTATTCCCTGTGACAATTAACTACTTTTTAAACACATTGATAGAGGCTCATAAATTCTATTAGACAATCATTCCCCTGAACATTGTACACAGTAATAGAAACATTGTAGGATGATCAACTGTGAGTGACTTAGCTATTCTCAGCAATACAATGACCCAAGACAATTCTGAAGGACTCATTTTGAAAAACACTATTCACCTTCAGAGAAAAAACTGACAGAGTCTGAATACAGACTGAAGGGTGCTTTTTTTGGTTCCTTTATTATTCTTGGTCTGCGTTTTCTTTTGGGACAAGGCTAATATGGAGATGTTTTGCCTGACAGCACACGTATAATCTATATCAGATTGTTTGTCTTTTCAAGGAGGAAGGAGGGGAAAGAGGGAGGGAGAGAATTTAGAACTCAATTTTAAAACAATTTCAAAAATTACATGTAATTATGGAAAAATAAAATATTTTAAAAAAGGGAAAGCCGCTTCCTTGTCCTGAGGGATAGTCTGAGAGCCTTGAGGGGATATAGCAGCTGCTGTCTGGAGACCTGGCCTGTCAATAAGAGGGAAGACTGGGAGAAGAATTCCAGAACGGCTCTCAGACCTTCCAGGTAAAGTGGAGCTCCTGAAGGGGAATCTGACAGCTGGCCCCATTCCGAGCAGCCCTGAGGCTTCATCGGGAGAAACCCAAACAAGCGCCAAGCAGGGATGCCCGCTGCCACCCTTCCACCTGTGAAAGGCCCGGGCTACGAAGCAGCCAGAGGTGTTTGCTCTCCCCTCCAAGACTCTGAGGATATTCCAAGCAGCAGATAATGCTCAGGAGGCCCTTCCTCTGCCTCCTGAGGAGAGAGGCCATTCTCCCGCCTCACTCCTGCTACCTGAGAATCTGGGTCTTCCATAACCTCCGGGTGCTTTGCCTCCCACAATGCTTCAGTGAAGGAACCCGAGCATGACTGGGAAGCCGGGAAGGGAGAATAGTGTCTGCTTGGACAGCTGCATTCCCGGGCATTCATTAAGTAGCACCTGGCTGAAGAGCACTGAGTAGGGAGGACTGGCAAGGAGACAGCTCTTCCCTCATGAAGCTTACAGCAGAGCAGGACTGAGAAACAAGACGAGCTGGCGCTACAGGAGGAGGGGGCTGGACCTGGCGCCAAGGAAACCTGAGTTCAAATCCAGCCTCAGACGAATGTTTAACTCTGGGCAACACATGGCACTTCTATCTGCCTCAGTTTCTTCTGCTGCAAAATGGGCATAGTAATAGCATCCCCTGCAGATCAAATGAAATAAAAACTAAACAGCACTTAGCACAGTGTCTAGTACATAGTAGGCACTTAATAAATGCCTGTGCCTTTCTCCGACTCTGATGCCAGATGCCTTGGAGCACTCATGTGCAAGGGAGGAAAACAGTAGGACCCGCGTCTCAGGGTCTCCGAGCAGTAGATAATGCACTATATGGCGACAGCTTTCCAGTTGTGAAGTATCATATGAATGGAGTTCTCCCAGAAAATGTCGTGCTAACACTGCTCACCAGTATTAGGAAGCGACACTCCCACGTTCTCGTCATGCGAAGTGGGGGAACGGAAAAACTGGCCTCTCTCCCATTTGACTTTGCCAACAACAAGAGTAGGAAAGCCGACCCCAACCCAAGCCACGGGGCCAAGGGAGGACGAGAAGCTGAGACCCTTTGGACAAGGCCTGAGCACCCGGAAGGCAGAAAGGCGATATCACCCTGTGGTCCTATAGACCCTGGGCTCTGGCATGGTGGGCCAGAGGGAATGGACACAGCCTCTGGGGTCACACCCGTCCCCCCTCACGTGAGCCAGCTCCCCACATGTGATATTCCGTGTCCTCTGCCATGGTCCCCCTGTGTCCTGGCTCCTCCCAGGGCCTGTTCCTAGCGCCTCCTCACTCTCTGCAGAGCCCAGCCCCCACACTGCTCCCCTTGTGTGTCACATTTACTTCTCTGTATGTGTATCCTGGAGAACGCCATCCCTCGGCCCCCGAGCCAGGCTGCGTGCCCCCAACCCTTACTGACTCCCTGACTGCTCCTCCTCGCCCAGTGCTATGTGCACTCATAAGCTTTGCATGCAGTAGGCGAGGCTCCCGCTGCCTGTTAGATGAAGGAGCTGGCGACTCCTCTGCCTGGCATCAGGGATGGAAACCAGTCATAGGGGCCCGAATGAGACACGCCTGGGCGTGTGTCTCCCGGAAAGTTCCCTGGCACTGGTGAGAATAACAGACAACGACAGAAAAATCTAATAACTCTGAGTGCAGCAGGTCGGACTAGAGAAAGTAGGTGATGTCTTCGTGATAAACTCATCCCCAACCACAGGGATCACAGAAGCCTCTGCTCAGTCCTGTAAACATTTACTGAGGAGCTGGGTACCAAAGGGAGCAAAATGGGGAAAGCAGCTGAACTGGACCCAGTAGCGAGATATTGAAGAGACCCGTGGTGGAGGAAACACTCTGTGAGGGCACTGAGGTACTAATGTACAATGCCAAAAGAATGGCAAAAACCTGAGACCTTATCAGTAACAACAAAAGACAAGAGATAACTACTGACTATCCATTCAAAATCTTTATTTATATATGAATCAAAGGAATCAGTGGCATTTCACAAGCCATTTTTCAACAACTCTATCTTTACCATCTGACAACGAATGGAAAGACGAGATTCCGCTGTCCTATGAAAAAGCATTTGAGTAAATAGAATAGAATGGAGACCTCTCCCCAATCTCTCTTCTCCGGCAAGATGACTCGCCTTTGCATTAAGATCATTCAGAATTCCTTAGAAGAGGCCACAACAGAAATAATCGCGCTCAATGGCCCTCCGACAATAAACATCAGCGGAGGGATGAACCTGCAGGTGTCTGCTTGTCAAATGCATTTGCCATTATGATGGGGAAGGACCAGCACGATGAGGCTGGGGAGATAAGTTAGAGCCAGAACAGGAAAGGTTTTAAATGCCAAATCCAGGAGTTTGTATTTGACCCTGGAAGTTAACAGGGATTTAGAGAAAGTAGAATTCCACTTAGGCTCTGAAGGTCTGGCAAAAGGGACAGAAAAGCTATTGTAGGCACAGGAAATGGCAGACATCCCGAGTGGGCAGTGGGAAGGAAGCCAAGCCGGCTAGTGTGTGCAGGGGCAGCATGGAGGCAAGGCCGAACAAGGAGGAGCCTGAGTTCTGGGCGAAGGAGGCTGCTTTTATTCTGTACTGATGGGGAGCCACTAGAGCTTCTGGAACAGTGACATGACCAGGTGAGACATAAGAAAGATAATTTTCATTGTATTGTGTAGGATGGATTAGGGCTGGGAGAAAGCAGAGCAAGACAACTTAGGAGACCACTGGAGTGATGGTGATGGTGATGATGATGATGATGACAGTTACCATTGCCGTAGTGCTTTGAAATTTACAAAGCCCTTTACATATATTATCTCGTTTCATCCTCCCAATAATCCTGTGAGACAAGTACTATTATGACCTCTATTTTAAAGGCAAGAAAACGTGAGACTGAGAGGGATTCGGAGATGCCCAGGGTCACACTGCTAATAAGAATTTGAACTTGAGCTTCTCTGACTCCAAGTTTGGTTCTCTCACCTACATCCTGTAGCTGTCCCAAAGTAGCACCAAGTAAGGGAAGTTTGTACTAGGATAATGGAAATGGAAATAGGAAATAAAATACTCATTAAAGAGATATTGTAAAAGGGAAATTAGTAAGACTTGATAATTGATTTGAGACAAGAGGGAGAGATAAAAATTGAAGATAACACAAGGATTGTAATCATAGGATTTAGGATAAATGCTAATACTGAAGAGAAATGTAGGGAAGTTCTATCAAAATACTCCAATTCTTACTTTCAACATTATCTGTTGTTTGATTTGGAGTTTCTTCTGAATGACACATTCAGATAGGTTATAATGTATTTGATAATTAAGGCCAAGTCAATAGGCGGTCAGAATAAGCAGCCCTTATTTTCCCAAGAATTATTTGAACCTCTAACTTACACCAAAATACCTTTCTAGGAATCTGAAACTGTGCTGGAACTTGCCACATTTTAGAATGGACAAATGACCAATTGGTACAAATCCAGAATAGGGCAGCCAGTATGGTAAGGAGATTCAAATTCTGCCATAAAAGGAAGAAACTAAGCCTGTTTAGTCAGGAGAAAAATATAGTATTCTTATGGGAGGAGGAATTATTAAATCTTATTATTAAATTATTATTAAAATTGTTTAAATTTATTTAAATTATTTATTAAATTGATTTAGTAAATTTATTTATTTATTAAATTCATCTTATTAAAATTATCTTTATTATTATTATTAAATTCATCTTATTATTAAAACCATCTTTAAAGATCTAAACTGTCTTGTTTTATTGGTAAGGTCATTAAGGTTAAGTGACTTGCCCAAGGTCATACAACTAGTAAGTGTCTGAGGCTGGATTTGAACTCAGTTCCTCCTGACTTCAGGATTAATGCTCTATCCACTGAACCATCAAACTGCCCCAGGACTGTCTTATTTTGAAAAGGATTGATTATATTTCTACTTGGCCTTGGAGGGCATAGCTAACTAATACCAATGGGTATAAGTTACTGAGAAGCAGTTATTGGCTGAGCATAAAGAATTTTCTGGACCACAAGAATTGTCTAATAAGGAAATGAGTTCCCTACAAAGTGGTAAGTTCCTAACAATAGGAATGTTCTAATCAAACCCTTCTTAGAAACATCACATTACATATGTGAGGCTGATCTAGATAACCCCAAGATCATTTTCCCAACACTAATATTCTCTGAACTCTAAAATTTTATGACTCCATAAGGCCAGAAGAACTTCATAAATCAATTTTTTCCATAGGTGATAAGGTTTAATGTTTTAAACAAATGGATTTTTCCAGCAAAATAAAATAATAAAACCCTGATTCTAGGGAGAAAAGAGTAAAGCAATAAGCAAAGTATAAGGCACATACAGTTGTCACAACCCCAGTTTTCTCACAGTTAACATTGTTGAATACAAACATCAAATCCCAGCACAAAATTGTCAAATCTTGTTGAAAACTCATTCAGATAGCTGTCCATTTTCAATATTTACACCATTGTTCCTGTGGAATTATCATTCCCTGATAATGTCATTTTGACTAACCTTATGTTTTCATGGGACCAATTAGAAATTCCCGAATTGGAGCGACTAGATGTTGTAGTGGATAAAGTACTGGCCCTGGATTCAAGAGGACCAGAGTTCAGATCTGGCCTAGACATTTAACACTTCCTAGCTGTATAACCCTGGGCAAGTCACTTAACTCCAATTGCCTCAGCAAAAAAAATAAAATTAAAATTAAAAAAGAAAGACTTTCATGAATTTCATGATATTAGGTGGGAAATGCAGTTAGATTCAACATTTAATCTTTAGAAGCCTGTATTTTATTGAATCCAACTGCCTTCCCATCCCCCACCCATTCACCCCCATCTACACTAGCATTAAGCAGCACTTACTTTCCCAAAATAGTTATCTCACATGGTATATACTCAGGAATAGATCATTTTACCTACTGGGTCATCTAATAGCTAAATAGTCAACTCACTTCAAAAGACAAAATGTCCTTAGAAAATGTTTTGTTGACTCAAGCAGAAAAAAATCCCCCATCAGAAGCTTAAACTCATCTGAAATAATCTAGATAGGACCATGAGAAACAATGATTGTTTAAAGAAAATTCTCCACGTGACAGAGAGTGTTTAAGAAAAATGGTCTTCTTTCACAATAATTAGGGAGTTATTGCATCATTTAGTTTAAAAAAATAATAAGATGCAGGATGTCCTGAATTATTGATAAATGAATATTTATCTACAACATTTATCACTTGGAAGGGAATAAGCAGGATGGAAAGTAGGGGGCAAGAAAGAGAACAGTCACCTAAGCAGGATTACTTCAGGACTATAAGTGCTTGTCACTAATTACAAATTATCCAGTAATACTGCAAAATGATCAAAGAGGTTAATACAGGATTTGGATTAATCTGACTGTGGGGAGAATTTCCTTTAAAACCATTAGTGATTTAACTAAACCTTTGAATCAGTGCACTGCCTTTCCTAACAAAAGGCACCTGATACTAAAAAGGGGGGACATTAGTTTAATGTTCTAATCTCTTTCCGAGACCAGTGAATTGATAATTAATTTATGAAGTTATAGGGGCAGGCACATTCAATCGTTTAGGTTCTAGCCCAGAAAAACCACAATTGGCAATGGAAAATAGGGTGGCACTTTAATTAAATACGGAGACAAATGGGAAGGGATACTGAGGCAGATCCATGACTTGGGGATGGGGGGATGGGATGAAAGAGGCGGGCAGTGTGAGAAAGCGGGGGAGGAAGCAGAGAGATAGAGAATGTCACTCACCCAGCAGCATGGACTCAATAGAATGGAAGAAAAACTGGGGGCAGGAGTTTGAGGTCCCATTTTATAGGGTGTTTTTTGGAAGGAAACAGACCAACTCCTATCTGTGCCATTTGGAGGTTAGTTCATTATTGTTCAATTGTGTCCAACTCTTTGTGACCCTACTTGGGTTTTTCTTGGCACAGACACTGGAACGGTTTGCCATTTCTTTCTCCAGCTCATTTGACAGATGAGGAAACTGAGGCAATCAGAGTTAAGCGGCTTGCCCAGGGTCACACAGCCAGTAAGTGTCTGAAGCCAGATTTGAACTCAGTTCTTCCTGACTTTGCTTTTATTTTAATGTTTAAAAGAAGTTTTTAATTTGTTAAGTTTTTTTTAATACAATTTATTGACTTGCTCTTTATTTTGTTAACCTAAGTGTTGAGATAAAAATTTTTCCTTTAATGAAAATATCTATCAATTCTGATTTTTTCTCTGACTCATCAATTCTTTAGAAGTAAGTTATTTAATTTCCAGTTGATTTTTAATACCTTTTCAACAACTGTTTATTTAATATAATGTTTATTGTATTGTTGTAATAAAGGAAAGGCAGCTAGTTGGCATAGTGGATAGACACCAGACCTAGAATTGGGAAGATTTGAGTTCAAATCCAATCTCGGTCACTTCCTAGCTATATAACCTTGAAAAAGTCACTTAATCCATTTGCCTCAGTTTTCTCATCTGTAAAATGAGCTGGAGAAGGAAATGGCAAACCACTCCAGTGTCTATGCCAAGAAAACCCAAAAAGGGATCAGGAAGAGTCAGAAATGACTGAATAACAACCATAAGAAGGATGTGTTTAATATTTCTGATATTCTGCATTTGTGATATTTTTAATGTACTAACATTCTATATCCTAATGTCAACTTCTATAATGGTTCCATGGACAAGTGAGAATTACATGTACGTCTTTCTATTCTTATTTGACAGTCACCAGAGGTCTGTCATAATTTCTGCAAAAAATTTTATTCGAGTTGTCAACTTCTTTCTTGTTCATATTTCAGTTTGATTTATCTAGAGCTAAAAGGAGTATATACATTACTATCATAGTTTTAATATCTGTGTTTCCTTGTAAACTCATTTAGTTTTTCCCTTTAGTATTCAGAGGCTATGTAATTCAGTACATATTTATTATGTTTTGAAATTAATTGTCTGCAGTACCTTTCAGCAAAATATTATGTTTCCCTGTGTGTTTCCCATAATCAAGTCTCTTTGCTATGTCCTTGACCAAAATCTTGACTGCTGCCCTTGCTTTTCTGGGTTCAGCTGAGTGATACATGGCAAGAGCTCGCTCCCAGTATCAACTCGGTCATTTATTAACTTAGACAAGTCTTGAGCTTCTTCATGTAAAATGTAAATAATACCTGCTCTAACTTCCTCATAAGACTGGACTGAAGATTAAATGAAGTAATGAAATGATAAAGCACTACAAAAACAAGCAAACTCTCGTGATTTTATATCTGCTCTTTCTTTGGTTAATTAGATATTGATCTTGCCCCAGTGAGAACTTACCTCAGTGAGAAGTGTTGGAGACTACAAACTCAAGTGGTGATTTGTGTTTATGAAAAATGACTGCTTATCTCATTATCTCAGAGGAAGTCAACTGATGAAGCCAAAATGGGCAAATTAAGCCAGAATTACTACTACTAACATGAAATTCTTTTCATGTAATAAATAAAGATAAAGCAAGAAGTATACAAGTTGGAATATCCAACAAGTAACTTAACATGATTAAACTGGACTCGCTGTTCTGCTAGTACACAGTAGGCATTTAATAAATGCTTTACTTATCTAGAGACAGAAAGTGGGACCAGAGCCCCAGGTCAGATGACAAAGCCTTGGGGATGCTGGGGTCCCCTGCCATCCCCTGCCTCGGTGGTCCTCTCTGGCTTTAGGGATGCAGAGGAGAGGCAGGTCTGGGGTCCTCCCACGGCTACAAGTGAGAGAGAGTTGTCTTCCAGTCTAGCAACAGCAGCAGCAAGCTTCCTCCAGAATTCGAGTAAGCCAGCAGGGAAAACCGCTGAGGCTCCACACCTATTGTCTCTGCTTCTGAGGACGAGACCACCAAGGGTTAAACACCTCTCTGGTATTCGGGCCAGCAGCACCCACCCCACTGTAAGCCAGACCTGGGGAAAGCGGGCCCTGTATTCAGATCAAAACAATCCCTAATATCATGTGCAAAAGTAGCCTAACTAGAAAAGCTTCTCATTACTTTTAAAACAGTGAAATGTTCCTTTTTAACTGTCATCCCATCACTCAGGTGACAGGTGACATGACCACAAAGAGTTTTAGTTGTTCATTATTCAGTCTCCATAGAACAAGAGTCACATTTTCCATTTAATGGCAACCATAGGCTTCTTGCTTGGATGTTTTCCCAAGTCTGTAACAGAAGTCTATAACAAGTGCAGAAGTCTGTAACAAGTAGTGTATTAATGAATAATTAGATGTATACAGCTGGAAATCAAAGATGGGACACAAGACAAAAAGCAGAATTTTGTAGAATGTATACAAAATAAAACATTATTAAAACATGTTTCTAGGTATTGGATTGAAAATTACAATGACTCCAACTCATCTAGATTCTGCTCAGAAAAATAAAGGAAGTTTGCATGTGGCAGGCAATCATCCTGGAGAATAGTGTTCTGGAATTAAACCAGGTAAATAAATGGTAATTGTACCATAAAAATCACTTCTACTCTGATGTAGAGCAGACTCTTCTAGCTACATTGGACTAATTGACTG
The DNA here is from genome assembly GCF_902635505.1 of Sarcophilus harrisii. Classification (NCBI taxonomy): domain Eukaryota; kingdom Metazoa; phylum Chordata; class Mammalia; order Dasyuromorphia; family Dasyuridae; genus Sarcophilus; species Sarcophilus harrisii. The sequence goes on from NC_045426.1 coordinate 705,358,943, forward strand.
AATTAAAATCTTAAGGAGAAATTTGGTTTAATTCTTTGGCTCTCTTCTACTTCTTTGTGGGCTAGGAACTTCTACGCTCATTCCCTTAGGATGAGCCATCATGTCATTCAAAAGTGATCCCTCTAAGCAATTAGACAGCAGCTTTGCTAGGAATGCTCCCCAGCTACCCCCAAGCTGGAAAGATTTCAGCTGCAAGAAGTCTCAACAACAGAGGTGCAAGTAAGGAAGAATGGGTAAATGAGCTCTGTCACACAGGCAGACAGTCAGTCCCAAGGGAGGCAGAGGCCCAAAGACTTGGCGTTTCTAAATTTAACAAGAGCAGCCGCCTCCTTCACCCTGACTCGTCTGCACCCACCAGCTCCTCGCCCTCTGACACCCCACAGAGGGGAGGTACTTTTGGAGGTGCTTCGTTCTGCCTCCCCTGCACCTGACACTGAGGATGGTCAGTGTGCAGACCAGGCAACACAAAGTGCCGGCTCTCTCCCTTCCCTTTCTTCTCCTACTGGGCCTGAAGAACTTTTCTTTTGAATTGACAACACCGGCTACTAACCCCTTGTGCTGTTTATCTCAAAGGACAAGTAAAGAGGCAGCACTCCAGCACAGAAACAATCACGTGCAAAGCGCATTGGGGCACATGTTCAGAGTCCACATTCAGCCCATCGAGGCAACTGCAAGAAGCCCCCGCTCCTCTGACCTGCCGGCGACTCAGACCCACCATTCTGACCATCCTCTCCCTTATCCCCTTTTACTCCCAGACTACAAACCTCACAAAAGAAAGCTACAGAATCTTGAAAACTTGTTTCTTGGTCATGTCCGACTCTTCACGACCCCATTTGGGGTTGGCAGAAATAGCTTGTTTTATAGCTGAGAAAACTGAAGCAAACAGGTGAAGGTGAGTGCCCAGAGTCGCACAGCTAGGAAGTAGATCTGAACTCAGATCCTCCTGCCTGCAGCTGGCCCTCTATCCGCTGGGGGCCACTTAGTTTCCCCTTGAAAACTACCTCACTGTAAACTGAAGTTCATTTCATCCTGGCCCTGGCTGCTGCTAGAGAGCCAATTTGATCTATTTTTGGTGGATTCCCATGCTATCCCAACTCTCCACTTTTCTCAAGCCCTCCATCCCTATCATTAGCAGATGACCAGATATCCCATCTTAAGGAGATTGCTGATATCTGGCCTACACCATCTGTCACCTACCCTTTTTATCTCAAAAATCTTTCTTATTATTCTTCCCCAGGGGAATTCTACCTTCCTTTCAAAGCTACGCCTTGGCCTGAGCTCTTTGTCTCATACCCTTCTCACCATGTTCCCTCAAAATTATACTCGCTTAAACATCTCTAATCTCTCCCCATGCACTTTACTTTCAAATGTGCATTGGTTTCCCCTATAATTTAAAAACAAGTGATAATTTAAAAACCCTTCATTTGATCCTGCCCTCCTCTCGAGTTATAATTCTACTTTTCTCCCTTCTTTTACTGCAAACATTATTGAACAAATACCTGCTACCTCAATTTCCACGCCATCTTTTTATTCCTTTGAATATGAAAAACTGGCTCCTATTTTCATCAATTTTATGAAAACTCAAGAAGCCACAATGGCTCCAGCACCAAAATCCTGTGCTCTTTGTTTCTTGTGCTCACTTTCCTTGATTGCTCTATAAGATCTGACAGTTAACAACACATCTTCCTCAGAGTTCATGAAGAAAGCCATTCTCCTTCACCAGGGGTAGCTGTAGCTATAGGGGGGTTGGGCAGGGACTGTGAAGAACACTGATATCAGAAATTCAATACTTTATCTCTTAAAACTATAATATCTTTTAAAATATCATATATTATATATGTATAATATATAATATCCATCAGAGGGATACTCTTTTAAACTTAAAAGTCAATAATAATGAAATAATGAAGAGCAAAATGAACACAACCAAGAAAACATAGTATACAATGACAGCAATACTGTTTTAAGAATAACTTTGAACACTAAGACATTTTGACTATTATAAATGCCCACATTAACTACAAAGGACGGAGCTATCTACAGGATGGAAGCCGCTATCTGCATCCAGATAAAAAAATGGTAACTCAAAGTATATATAGGATAATTTTACATATATGCATATTTGTGTCTAATGGCAGCCATCTTGGGGAAGAGACAGGAAAAAAGAAAGTTACATGATAACTTCGTTATATATTTAAAAGGAATAACAACTTGTATGTAACATATTTGCAGTTTCAGGTACAGTATCTTTTTTAATCACTGTTGTATTTATTTCATAAGTTTAAAAAAATGAAGAAATTTTTTAATAAGTTATTTATACCATCAAGATTAGAGAAAGTATCCCAAACGTTCATATGGATTGTTTGTGTCTGACCTGTGGCAGAGCCCTCCAAGCTCATATTGTTCTGATCAGCCACAGTCAGACAGACTGTTACTCGACTCTAACACAGTAATGTCATTTTGGTCCTCTTAGAGAATGAAGGACAACAACCAACTAGGAATGAAGGACCTGGGGACCAGTTTTAATGGATATTAATGGGAAAACAGAACTTTTTGGAATTGAAGAAAGATAAGGGTGAATACAAAAAGGAAGGAGGCTGCTGGAATTCAAAACAAACTTTACAAATATGGAAGGGTTGTTTCCTTGGCTAATGTAGCCAAATTGTGAACAACTAAAAGATCCACTTGAATTGATCTAATAACACTAAAATGAAGTTGCTAAGAACCTAAAGAAGGTAAACTTCATGAGGATAAGAATTTTTTTTTCATTTTTGTCTCTGCATTCACAGCACCTAGCACAATGTCCTGCACACAGTAGGTATCTACTAAATGCTTATTGTTTAAGGTATAATATTGATAACCTCTTAGACAAGAAAGGACAGCCCTGTGTGTGAATGTTGAACAAATGCTTCCTACCTGGCCTAGGTGGGAGTGAGTATTGCAAATATGGAGATTGTTGAAAACCTCCTTAAAACAATAACTTTAATTTATCAAAAAAATTTTTTTCCTCTTTCTTTGACCTCCATGATACAAACCACAGTTTTAACATCAGCATCAACAACCACTTACTACTTACTATTTTCAAGGTACAATGTTGGACACATGGATTATAAAAAGTAATAAGTAGAGTTTCAATTATCACAGAGTTTTTAATATATTCAATGAAATAGGATTTATTTTAAAATAGAAACGAAAACTCAAAGTGGCCCATTCTGTTAGAGCCCTATGACCAACAGAGAAGTAGCAATAAGTACAGAGAGCCCAAAGGGTTGTACCAAGATGACAGAGGTGCTGCCAAGCTCCCCAACACAAACATCTTCCAGACAGATCCAGAAAGCGCACCAGAGCCATTCCTGATGGAGAAACTCTGAAAAGTCCTGAGAGACTTGAGCAGACAGAGGGAGATCTGGGCACAGGATCTGCCCAAAGCATACAGCATATGCCAGGTATGTGCCAGGGCAGGAGAGCGTCTGCCACATCCATGCCAGGTACTGTGACAATGACAGCAGCAGACGTTCCTGGGGCCCCCTGGCCATATTGCCATCTATCTCTGAACCGTCTATCTATTCTCAGGCAGCCTGAGAAAGGAGGAAGGTGAGCTCGGAGACAGTAGCAGAGCTTAGAGTACGGTCTCACTGCCAGGGTGAGCCCAGCCTGAAAAGGAAGAACCCCAGACCCAGGGGTCACCTGGCATTGTAACCCTCTGAACCCCCAGGATTTTCCAGCTGGCTCTTAGGGACAGTGTCCAGCAGCAGGCTCCTTTTGCTCACATGCAAACCAGGTCAGGAGCTTGCAGAGTATGGGCCAGAGGGGCAGTGGTCAGACTTTATTCTATATCAGACCATTCTGGGAGCATGGGAAGCTGGCACATCTCCAGTCTGTCTCCAAGATCCTAGAATAAATGACACATTCTACACTCCCAATAAAGCAACAATAGGACCAAGCCAGACCTTCTCTCTACAAGAGAAACAGACTTCCTAAAGTCAAATACAAAATGAGGAGGGAGACCAGAAGAATGAGCAAACAAACAGAAATACTATCTAGAAATAGTATGCTAACAGGGACATTTGAGACAAGAATCCAGAACAGAAAGACTCAAAATGTCTACGAACAAAGACTCAAGGAAAAACACAGCCTTGGCAAAAATTCAACTCGAATACTCAGAAGAGATAAAGCAAGGGTTTTAAAAGCTTTTATAAATAAAATAAGTGTACATAAGGGGGGGAAATGAATAAGAAATGAGAGCTATGTCATTTTGTAGTGGCCAAGAAGTGGAAAGTGAGTCGATCAATTTTCAGATGAAGAAATTGAAACTATTTGTAGCCACATGAAAAGATGCTCCAAATCACTATTGATCAGAAAAATGCAAATTAAGACAACTCTGAGATACTACTACACACCTCTCGGATTGGTTAAGATGACAGGAAAAGGTAATGACTTGGAGGGGATGTGGGAAAACTGGGACACTGATGCATTGTTGGTGGAACCGTGAATGGATCCAACCATTCTGGAGAGCAATCTGTAACCATGCTCAAAAAGTTATCAAACTGTGCATACCCTTTGACCCAGCAGTGTCTGTACTGGGCTTATATCCCAGAGAGATCTTAAAGGAGGGAAAGGGACCTGTATGTGCAAAAATGTTTGTGGCAGCCCTTTTTGTAGTGGCAAGGAACTGGAAACTGAGTGGCTGCCCATCAAGTGGCTAAATAAATTATGGTATAGGAATGGAATGGAATATTATTGTTCTATAAGAAATGACCAGCAGGACGAATACAGAGAGGCTTGGAGAGACTTACAGGAACTGATGCTGAGTGAAATGAGCAGAGCCAAGAGATCATTATACATGGCAACAAGAAGACTGTATGATGATCATTTCTGATGGACGTGGCTCTCTTCAACAATGAGATGATTCAAATCAGTTTCACTTGCTCAGTGATGAAGAAAACCATCTAGACTAAGAGGCCTATGGGAATTGAGTATGGAACACAACATAGCATTCTCATGCTTTCTGTTATTTGCTTGCATTGTGTTCTCTTTCTCAGTTTTTTTTTTTTCCTTTTTGATATGATTTTTCTTGTGCAACAAGATAACTGTATATATGTATACATATATTGGATTTAACATATATGTAACATGTATGGGACTACCTGCCATCTAAGGGAGGGGATAGGGGGAAGGAGGGGAAAATTTAGAACACAAGGTTTTACAAGCATCAGTGTTGAAAAAGTACCCATGCATATGCTTTGTAAATAAAAAGTTTTAATTTAAAAAAAAGGAAAATGAGTCTATGCCCATCAATTAGAGAATGGCTGGATATGTTATAATATATGTAAGTAACATAATATTACTGTTCTAAAATAAATGATGAACAAGCTAATTTCAAAAAGTCCTGGAAAGACTGACATGAACTGATGCTGAGTGAAACAAGCAGAACCAGGAACACATTGTACACAGCAACAGCAAGATTGTGGTTTGATCAACTATAACAGACTTGGTTCTTCTCAGTAGCTCATTTATTCAAGACAATCCCAATAAACTTTGGATGGAAAATGCCATCCACATCCAGAGAGAGAACTAGGGAGACTAAATATAAGTTAACACGTGCTATGTTCACTTCTTTTTTCTTTTTCTTCTATTTTATTTTTCTCTTGTGGTTTTTCCCTTTTGTTCTAATTTTTCTATCCCAAACATGATTCATAAGAAAATATATTTTTTTAAAAAATGAATGTACATGTATAATCAAAATAGATAAATGTAGAAATTGTTTTGGTTAAATATATACATTTGAAATTTTAAAAGAAAATAAAAAGAAAGAGCCGTGTCTTGGGATTCATGAAGCCTGAGTTCTCACTCCAGCTTGATGGAAAAGCCGTGGATCCACCAATATATACCTCCTGACATTTCAGCTTGATAAAACGGCCTCTGGAGTTCTTCCAGGACTGTGCCCTCAGTGCCAAGTGATTCCAAATAGAAAAGGATCCTCATGAACTATATCGAGGGAAACTTCCAGGTAGACTTGAGCTTGATCTAGCCCCCTCTCTTATCTCCTCTGCTTCCTATTATTACTCTTCCAAGCTTTCCTCCAACTCTGAGCATTTCCCAAAATTCAGGGATTGGTGACACTCTTCTCTGTCACTCCCTCAGAGAAACAGTCCAGTTCTGGGGCTTCTGTTATTATCTCTCCTTGGTCAACTATCTCTCAACTCTTGTCTCAGACTCCATTATGAATCTATTGGATATCTCCATCCCCATGCACAATTGGTACCCTCTATGCCCCATCAGTCAGTCTTCATTTATAAGGAACATTTAAAATAAATTCTCTGTCCCCACCATCCCTATCCACCGAACAACTTCCACAGAGAAGCTGGCAAGCCTCGCCAGCAGAAGCTGCTATATCCTGAGGGAGCAACAAGGGGCAGTAGGTGGCGGTAAACCAAACTGCCATCTTTCCATGAGACTGAGATGGACGATGATCAGAACTCTGCACCCAAAAGTCCTGGGAAGAGCTGCCCTCCCTCATGGTAGCCTCCACTGCCATGGTCCCCAGATGTCGATACTGTGAAGATATGATCTGCACCTACCTGCCTCTGTGCATGCTGCAGCCCCAGCTACTAAAAATGCAGAAAAGAAAGTCCCACCGCCACAGTCCCCAGTACCGTCCAGTGGTTCATCATCATAAATGGATGGGATTTTCTCAAAAGACACCAGAGATTCCCCTGGGCCTTTCCAACTACCCTGAAGCTATCACCTTCCATATTGTTGTAAGCTGCTGGAGGGAAGGCATGATCTGCTTTTTCTATTTTTATCTCCTGGCACCCTTTAGTAAACTCCTAAAGAATCCCCTTATCTCAATATGCATCTGACACTCAGCATTTACAATCTTCATACTTAGCTTTCCTGATCTCTTATCTTCAATTAAGGAACACTCTCTGAGAGGGCAAATCTGGTCCTTGCTTCCAGAATCTGCAAAGTCCCAAGGGTGGCTTTACAGTTCACATTCATGGAGGAGTCACTGGGCAGACACTGACGGACTGGTCCACCAAGTAGACAACACAGATTCTCTACGATACAAACGACAACTAAAAACATACAACATATCTAAATGTAAACAAGTACCTCTTAATAGTCAATGAAACTTTGTTCTTTTCCTGTTGCTATCTTTTTTTACTCTCCACCATGATACCTTCATGACTTCCACCTGGATCAATATGAATTCCAGACGGGTAACTTTAGATAAGGGTTCTTTCTCTTTGTTATTGTAACCCAAAATAAAACCCTCCTGGGCGGATACGTTGATTGCCACAGAGCTTCCTAGAGCAACGTGCCAGCTAAATTTGATATGGCAACAGCGAGGAGCTAACCATCAAACATAATGTCATGGAATGTCAGGGGGCTACAAAATGAAAATTATACTTTTCCTTGAAAAAAAAATAATGTACTTTGCTGACCCTGAATGATTCAGATAAAGAACTGGCCTCAAAGTCTAAATAGTGTCTTCTGAAGTCTCTGAAAGCCACTGATGGATCCCTACAGATATAATACATCTTAGGGACAAGGCCAAAGGACTTAGGTTCTCAAGCCATTTAGTGCAATAAATCAATGCATGAAAAGCATTTATTTTGTTGTTATTCAATAACTTTTCAGTCGTGTCTGACTCTTTGTGACCACTTTGTGGGGTTTTCTTAGCAGAGGTACTGTAGTCTGTCGTTTCCTTCTCTAGCTCGTTTGACAGGTGAGGAAACTGAGGCAAACAAGGTTAAGTGACTTGCTCAGGGTCACATAACTAGTTAAGTGTCTGAGACTGTATTTGAACTTAGGTATTCCTGCTGACTCCAGGCCTGGCATTCTGTCCACCACACCACCTAGCAGCATTTATTTCATGTTTATTATGTGTCAAGCACTGTACTAACTAATGGATACAAATATGAAAAATGACAGTCCCTGACTTCAAATAACTTGCATTCTAATGGGTAAGATAACACAAATAGGAGAGCGAGTAGTAAACTGGGAATGGATGGTCTGGGAAGTAGCGAAGAGGATGAGCAGCACAGAATGGCAACCAATTGGTCCCCCGTCAAAGGGAACGGTAGTGATGATTTTTTAGTGCTCTCAGAGCAAGAGACTGAAGGGAAGGGAAAATGAGCGGGGCTGGCTGAGCCTGGTGGTCTGCTTTGGGAGGTGGTGCAGAAAACAATGACAGGATGGAAAATAGCCTGGGTGACAGGAGGCTACAGAGACTGGGGGGGCTTCTTGACCTCCCTCCCACTCCAGGGGTCAGGGCTTCCAGATTGGCTCTGGACCAGAGGTGGACCAAAGACAGGGGGGTCTCTCACACGCCTGCACAGGAGCAGCTGAGAGCACAAGACAGGGCCCGTCATCTGCATTGCTAGAGCATAATAAGCTGGCACACATGAGGTAACAGGGAGGTGTATAAATCAACACTGGGTAACACAGGCCTTCAGGTAGAGGTTGGCCTCTACATACTTTGCATGCAAGCCTAACTCAACCAAGACTGGGGAATTTCCAAACACCATCAAGAGGAAAGCCAGATGCCTTAGCCCTTCTTACCCAGAAGTCCATTCTGCCACTTATTGAGCCTGAGACTCAAACCAGCCTCCCACACTAAGTAGCTCATCCCCTTTTTCTCTGTCTTGGCTCAGCTGCATGTAATTCAGCACGGAATCATCACTGGCTGATATACATGACTTTAAATTCTTCTCTGCAGCATGTTTAATATAAAAAAGGTTTTATTGTCTTTTAAACAGAGCATGAATTCAAAATAATTTTAGGTATTTTCAATAACAATAGCTTCAAGATTAGAAAATTAATGTTGATTTTCTATCTTATAGCAATAATGTGCACTTCATTTTATTTTCCTTTGTTTCACCTTAAATATCTAGAATAAAGGGCAGGTTCATACAGGACATTCTGTATGGCCAAGACTCAATTTAAAAAGAGTCACTTTCCAGAAAAAAATAGAAAAGAAACTCATGGAACTATATGCCAACAGAAAAATGAAAATTTGCTGAAGAATTAAAATAAAATTTAGGATGCACTGAATTATATCAATTACCTTATCATGATACATTATATTATCAATAATTTTGTCAGTCTTGGTATCAGAGTCCAAATATCAGTTTTCTGGGCCTGATATTTTGCACGACAATTGCTGCACGAGCTTTATCTCTTTGGATAATTACAGTGTAGACTTGTAGAATGCTACCACCCATGACCACTCACTGCTACCTCTCAAGAATATATATTGAATGATTCTAGGAGAGAAAATTTTCTTTTTATTTCTGAAATTATATTTGACATCACTGACTCGTTCTCAAACAGCAAGGTGACACACAGTGAGGATGCTGGACCCAGGCCAGGAAGATCTCGGTTGAGATGTGGCTGCGTGAGCTGCTAGCCTTTGCTGTGACTACCGCCATTTAACACTGACCTGCTGTAAATCCCTTCATCTCCACCTGCCTCCCTTTTATCACCTGTGAAATAGAAATGATAATACTTAGGTCACACTTTTTGCAAGGTCACACTTAGGGCCCTGCCATCAGTGGCCAGAAATGACTGCTAGGTTCCTAACAGATCACTTCCACTCTGGAAATCACACCTTCTGGCCCTTCGTTCTGATTGATGCTTCCTCCCAACAAAAGGAGGAAAGGTGGTCTCCACCCCGGCGACATCTTGAACCCTGTGCCTTCCTCTGACCCACGCTCCTTTTTAGCTTCTTTTTATGTGTAAAGTGCTACATGTATGTTCGTCACTGGCTCACATTGTTGGGTCTAGTAATGGTACTGTGCCATGAAGTTTTTGTTTTTGTGGCTCCAGTGGCTGGAGACATCTTATTAAGTGCACTTATTACTAAGCACTTCCTATGTGCCAGGCACCAGGTTGAGGGCAGTGGGTGCGAAAAAAAGGCAAAAGAGCAATTGATGGCTGTCTCCTCCTCTGCTGTTTTCTTCTGAAAGTAGGGACTGCCCAACACTATGTCCTGACTGCAAGCTAAGACACTCAGCCCTCCACTCCGCGATGAGGGACACAGAATAATTTTGAGTTGGAAGGGACCTTAGAAATCATCTGATTAAACCTCCTCATTTTACAGATAAGGGATAAAGACCCAAAGGAATTGGCCGAGACAGGGAGGCAGGCGGGACAGGGCAGTGCTGGGGTTTGATCCCAGGGGTGCTGAATCGCACGCCTCCCAAGGTTCATTCCCCTGCTCTGTAAGACACACTCTGGTGAGTACTGGGAGGATACAAGATCACTGAACCACACTCCTTCCTTCCCAAGGACTAACCATCTCGTAGGGATGACACACTACATTAGAAGAGGATAAATTCTTTTTCCCCCCTAAATCATATTTTATATTCAGTTGAGGAACTGCTCATAAGTTAATTATTGTTTTTTTAATTTAGCATTTTATTTTTTCTCCTGTTATATATAAAAACAATTTTTAACGTTCATTTTAAAAACTTTGATAAACAGAATAAATTCTTAAGAAGAGTCCAAAAGGCCAGGAATAGACCAGGAGAGGAAGTAATTGCTTCCAAGCAGGAACAATTACTGAACTATGTTAAACTGGAGTTAGGATTGATCGCCAAAGGCAATATCCGTCTCCTGCTCCATGTTCTTTCCAGAATCAAAAATATTTAGACACCACAGTATACAGACCCTGCAGTAAACAACACATCAATCCTCAATGTGCAAAACATTATGGTGCAAGAGGAAGTTCTATGCAGCACATTTGACATTAGAGAAGATTTGGCAAAGGTGCCTGACTTGTCACCAACAAGGACTTTTCATTCTTTATGATACAGGCGGCCTTGGGGAATGAATAGAGAATCTTTCTCCCACGCGTCCTAGAAGCATGACCCTGGACTCGCCTCCCCTCTCCCCAGCGCTCTGTGGCTATAGATTGCAAGGTGAAGATGAGCCTCGGCAGCATTTTCTTATCTGGGAGTCATAGCAATAATTGCTAACATTTATTTATACAGAACTTACTTGTGCCAGATACAAGTACTATCTTATGTGATCTTCATAAAAGTCCTGGAAGGGAGGTGCTGTTAATATTCCCATTTTACAGACAAGGAAGCTGAGGCAAAGAGGGGTGAGGTGACTTGCCCAGGGTCACAGAGCCAAGAAGTGTCTGAGGCTGGATTTGAACTCAAGTCCTCCTGACTTCAGCCACGGAGCCACCTGAGAATGAAACCTCAGGTCCAGCCCTGATTCCAAAAATACAGAACCTTTTGTGATAGGGAAAAATGAAAAACAGCATAGTGAGAACTTCCTATCTCCGCCCACTCCAAGCCGAAAAGTCCACCATGCTCACAGGATGGACGAAGCAAACTTCCACGTGGACACCAAGACTTCCTTGGATTTTTTGGCAAGCTCCCAGAGGCCCAAGCAGGTTGGGCCCATGACTGGCTCCCACAGTTTTTTCCAGAACAGGGGACCTCCTACTGCCGGGTCTTTCTTGGGGCCTCGGTGCAATGAGAGAACAGCAAAAACTTCATAGGGAATTATCAGAGAAAGAAATTGGGTTTATGACTCACTGTCAAGTATATGATCCAGTAGGAAATTTAACAGGGCCCTGATGAAGTATGACAATTCCTGAAACGTTTGGCTACCTATGCACAAAGGAACGTCCTTTGGATCTCAAAATTTGTGAGCAGGAAAAATGGGATGATGTTTTATTCACAAAATACAGCTCAAATCATCAATAATCAATTAGGAACACTGCTTTGTCCTGGGGAAGCTTGCTTAGAGCAGGGATGTGGACCCAGAAGGGACCACCAGGCCCATCGAATCCATCCCCTGCTTTGACAGATGAGAGAACGGAGGCTTGGAGGAGCTGCCATTTCTCTGAAGCTCCCAGGGGAAGTGAGTGCCAGTGCTAGGACTGGAACTCAAGTCCTCTGACTCCACAGTCAGGATCCCTCCCCGTGGCCGCCCAGGAGGCCTGACTCTGACAGCCCAAAGATTGTGCACAAGGACTTTGGTCCTTGACTGATGTGTTTTAGAATGTCAAGTTTAGGGTCAAACCCCTAGCCTGGATTTTTCAAAATCCTAACTGTAAAAAATGAAAAAATTTTCTTTGTCAGAATGGGTAGTTTGAAAAATGTGATCCTGGAAACTACAGGAACACAGCTGTACTCAAGCTCCCCTCACCCCACCGAGCACACACAAAGCCGGTTCTCGGGCTCCCTCACTCAGCAACCTCCAAATGCTTGGGAATCACCATCAGTCTTCTCCTCTCCAGGACATTTATCCCATTCTTTCAAGCAGCCCTTGTGGGTTATAAAAGCAAAGGTTTTTTCCCATCCTGGGTATCCTTCTATGGACACTCTGGCCCTTCTCAAGAACTGATCAAGTCCTTCCTCCCAGGCCCACAGAGGCTCAGCAGCTGGGGAGGACAGAGGCCATCTGTGGCCTGAACGGCTGGAGTCCTGAAGGCTCCTCCCCGAAGCACGGACCTCCTAGCCAACAAAAGCACTTCGGCTATGGCTAAGCCCACTGCACGGTCTCAGAAGGAATCTCAGAGGATTTCTGGTCTGACTCGTTTGGACAAGAACCCCTCCTTATTCCTGTGTCTGTGCTGCCCAGGGACTCGGCTAAGTTGGTCATGAAGTAATTAATTGTTTTTGTCCACAGCAACTCAAACCATCTACTAATGAGGGGTTACTGTTAGAGGAAGCAACTGTGTAGATTAAATCGTAGAAAGACTGCCACATGGGGGAGCAGATAAAGACGATAAGTTATGGCCCCTGCCTTCAAGAAGATTACGATCTAGTGGGAGTAATAAATCATGCACCCAAATAAATACAAATTAGACTATAAGTATACATGAAGTACATAAAAATGACAGATGGAAGTCAAATAGAACTCCGCAGCTTATGAAAGTCCCCGAACAAAAGAAGAACCTGGAGCGACAACACTTTGTTCTGTTAGCTTTGTTTGTCTTTAATGGAAGAATATATACATATGGATATGTATGTACATGCTTTTGGTTTTAACACTGAGATCCTGGGTAATCCTTATTATCTCCATTGTGAGCCTTTCTTCCCCATATCCTTTCCCATTTGGTGAATTTTTATACATCCTCATGCCAATTCTCCATGCTCCATCCAGTGCAATTTAAATCTCCTCATACGAAGATAGCACAGTATATGATTGATAACATTCCCATTTTTCTCAAACTGACGCCGTGCAGAGAAAATTTCCTTTTAGTTTGGGGGTAGGGATGTAAGAGAGAGTCTTCTGTCTAGGGCTCTTCCCCTTTATACAAAAATAGCCAGCTAAAAAAAAAAGAAAAAAAAAAAAAAAAGAAGGAAAAAAGGGAAAAAAATTCAATTCATGAGTCTTTAAATGGAAATTTTCACACTATGAAAATAGGAAAACGAATATTCAAAGAAAGCACCATACAAACATTCATTTCCTGAATAGAAATTGCATTTCTGATCATAATTGTTAAAAATTACAGAAAACAACACTCTGTCCTTTGGAATCATTGAAAATGTGGCATCAGAGGGTAGATACATTATAGCTAAAATGTAAAAGTATTAATGGCAAAATGACAGCGTTAGTAAATTAAAATAATGAGCTATTGTGCAGAAATGTGATGGTGCAAAAAGAAGATGTACATAATACTAAGTCCTATTGCCAAAAAGGAGGGGAGAAAAAAGGAGAGGGGGATAGAAAGAAAAAGGGAGAGGGGAATGGGAGAGAGAGAGAGAGAGAGAGAGAGAGAGAGAGAGAGAGAGAGAGAGAGAGAGAGAGAGAATGAATGAATGAGAGAGAATTGATCAAATAATACTGGGAAAGAGGGATTGGTGGCTATAAAATCCCTTAGTTGGGAATCTTCCTATGGGTTCCCATACAAATACCTTTGTCTTGTCTAAAGTGAATGAAAATGACAAACACTTGCAACTACTGAGGAAAATGGCTTTTGCTTATCAGGGTGGATGGAATAAGGAAGCATGAAAAGCAGATTCTTCTAGGGAAGAAAAGTAAAGTCAGGAAGTGAAGGGCTAACAAAGGGACTATAATCAGAGATATGGGGGGAAGACAAACTGCATTAATTAATTTTCTTTAAGAAATGAGACTAGCTGCACAGTGAGATGAATCGTCTCATTTGCCAAGTGCCCCGAGTGGCAAAGTCAAACAAATAACTCTGTAATTCTTCATTAGTATTTCATCAAGTTTAACCATTTGAAGACCATTTAAGAAAAGGCATCCACCGCCACTGTTTACTGAATTAAACAAATATTTATAATTCCTCTTCTCCTTTCTATATGATTCTTTACATCCAAGTGGAAATGGCATAAATTCACACTTGTGCACACGCGTGCACACATACACACACTCTCACACACACACACACACACACACACATGCACACACACACTGAGCAAGGCAGGGCTTAGATGTCCCATGAAACCTTCGGTGATCCCATAAGCCTCTGACAAGCAGTCTTGCATTGGCCCCAGCTCAATGCAGACCCCCAGCCCGGGGACTTCAGAGTACAAACCACGGACAGCAGAGGTTGGTGGGGTCCTCCGAGTTCATTTTATGGCAGTTCTTCATTTGACAGCCAAGAAAACAAAGTTCAGAGGCTCTGTGGAATGGCCGAGCAGGAGGCCAGGTCTGGTCCCCCAACCCGGATGTGGCCTCTGTTTCTCCAAATGTTTGAGCTTTGTGGACACGTCATCAAAGGCTCAAGCCTTCCTTAAACCACAGCCCTGTGTGTGGGGTCAACACTCAGTGGGGAAATTGAGTGGAAAGAGTTTTCATGAGTCAAGTGTTTGTTGCCAGAATGTATATTATGACCCAGCAAGGTCTTTGCGAACTCTGACAACTTTTCATTTAGAGCGAGTGGCTAGGCCAGGCACTGGGTGCCTAGTTTCCCTGATTAGGACTTAGTCTCTAATGCATCAAACAATTATAACCTGGCTTGCCCTGCCCACTTCAGAGACAGACGCCATGGTCCATCTGCGCTCTCTAACTCATTAGCTGTGACCTTAAGCAAACCACCACATTTTAAGGGCCTGCTGTGGGCCAGAGGCGAGCTTCTCCATAAACAAGGAATCTGGGCTCTCTCATTTATTTCTGAGATCACTTGCAGGTCTAACAATCTAGGAATCTGGAAAATGCAGCACTATTTCTCTTGGTTCTAAACAATAGCAAGACACATGTTAAAAGATCCAGACCATGTGCATTCTCTTTATATGCAAAATCTCTCTTTGCAAATCATGCGGGTCCAAAAACTCTGGTTCTGTGTCACATGGACGGCAATGGCTTTTGCTCATAATGAGAGGGCTCCAGGGCAGTACCACGCTGCCATCAGCAAGATGAGAGGCAAGAGAAAGCTCCAGAACATCAGCCTTTGGGGGAGGTCGTGTGCCAAGATGAGGGATTGAAGGCAACAGAATAAACAAAGCAGAGGAGAGTTCCATAGAGAAGAGGATGAATCACAGAGCAGGGCTTCCAGAAGCACGAGCAAGAGTCAGAATGAAAAGGGCCACTATGGCTGCCAGAGGCCAGCTGGAAGAGCATTGTCCTGGCACTCCTGGCCTAAAACCCATAATGGAGCCCTAATGATGAAGTGTCACAAAAACAAGCCTTCCCTCAGAAAGGTCCACAAAACTCCTGGACAAAAGAGATTCAACTCTAAACTTTTACCACGCTGGGAAGGAAGAGAGAGAATAGGCATTTATAGAGCACCTACTGTGTACCAGGCACTAAGCTAAGCATTTTGAAAATATTTATTTTTATCTTCACAAAACCCTGGAGTTAGGTACTGTGATTATCCCATTTTTACAGTTAAAGAACTAATTCGGGCAGAGATTAAGTGGCTTGCCCAGGGTCACACAGTTAGTAAGTGTATGAGTCACATTTAAGCTCACTCTTCTGGATGCCAGACCTAGCGCACTATGTAGCATGGTGCCCCTACTTTGGCCACTGAGGTGAACCAACTGCACCCCTCTCTCTATGCAGACAGGAAGCAAGGTGAAGGAGAGAGGATGGGAGACTTAAATTCTGACCCCCAAAACCTATGAGAGAGACATCCCCATGAAACTATGGGGGCTAAAGATAATTCTATTACTTGACTCTAACTTGCTATTTATCTTTTCTTTATGTCCTGATTAAATGCTTTTGCTACTGAATTAGTGAATCCTACATGGTCCAATGCACTCTAACAAGCATTTATTATGGTCTAATGTTTTAAATGATGGTATTAAACTGATAGGGGCTTGAGCCATATTTTTAAACCAATGTACATTAAACCTAGGGAAAGCAGCAAGAGGCACCAAAGCCACTATATACCAGGTTTCATTATGGAATGGATGTAACAAACTACTTCCTCCAATTTTATCTTCAAAACATTTGGGCCCTAAGATGGCCACGAGGGTTAAAAATGTAATCCCTCATTACACTTTGCATCCAATCCATACAGTTCCACTAACAGATGTCAGCTGCATCCGAGGTGGTGGGTTAGTGACTGGCTTTCTAACAATCCACCTTTAAGGGCAAAGAATTCAGATTTCACCTCATTTAGAATTTTCTTGATGACATAAAACAAAACAAAGAAACACTAAACACGGTTAACAATTTTACCAGGATTACAATTCCTCCAGAAAAAAATACCAGTGCATTACCACAGCTTGTGAAGGACCTGGGTGAAAGAGGCCAATTGTTGCCTGAACAAAAAAAGAAATCACTAGCGCTGGCACCCTGCCAAGTCAACTCTCCTCTGTGGTGAACCCAAATCAGAGGTGGAGAACGGGCAGACACAGGAGAAGGAAAAGCCATAGGTATTTATTTATGGCGGAGAGATGGCAAGGAAACAAGAAATGTTAAGAAACACTAGTTGGTTACCTCAGTCATGCACATGATTGAAAGAATTCACTTGTGAAGATGCCAGGGACAGATAATGGCTTTCTAACCTCACTGGTCTTTATCCTTATAGCAATTTGTATTAGCAAAGAGAAAGAAAAGCACTACAGCATTGCTCCGATGCATCCTATTAGTTACCTACTCAATTTCTGCTGGCATTTCCTAATGGCAAATGAGTTGGTATTGAATATGTCCCACAATTTATTAAATTCTTAACACAACTGACTTACAGGAAACAAGAGGAATCAGACTTAAATAAAAAGAGTCAAAGGGAGTTAGTGATATTTGGTCAAATGCTAATAGAAATTCTCCATGGTTAACCTACTTCTCCAAAAAGGCTTTTGATGAAAATAAGCCAGGAATCATTAGTCTGAAAACTATTCAAGAAAATATTTTGAAATCAGTTCTCCCTTGAGTAACAAAGCGAAATGGAGCAGAGGCACAGTCCTGAAGAAAAAGTACATGTGTGAAGCTTATATTTCCCAAGTCCTGAATAGATATTAAATGTACAGTTCCGTTTGAACTCAAATATAGTTTATTCAAAGGAGTTTTCTCTGGTTTAAAATTTTAACAATAAAACTATTGTAAGGGGTCTGCCTTTTCTATCCAAAAATCTTCTCCCACATTTTGGGAACACAGGCATTTTGAAGCATCTAGCGCTGTTCTTGGAACATCGAGATACACCATGAGGGATCCTATAACATTTGGGAATAGTGGGCAGAAATCTCCTAAGAGGCTATTCTTACTGACTTTAGATGATAGGCAATTCTACTTGAGAACTTTTTTGAAAGTGGGAGGACTGTGGTTTGTATCTCTTTGCATATTCAGTTGTGAATATATAAATAAATTATCAGACACAATTCATTCACATTTGATACTCCTCTTCCTTGTCCCTTAGAATATCATTGGTCAGGAACAAGGGGATGCGGAGAAAGAGCTGAGGGACAAAAGTGAATCTGAGAACTCTCCTATCTGAAAAAGCTAGTACCTTCTCTCACTGCCACTTCTTGATTAGGCCACTTTGGGAAGAGAGGAGGACAAGGGAACAATAGAGTTAATGACCAGAATCTTTGCTAAACAGGTCTATTATCCTCCAATTGATGAGCAGCATGGTGCACCACCAAATCTCTTGCATCCAACAGAAAAATGGTTTTCAGGATTTTGCATAAAAACTAAATAGAAAGCTAAGGATATTCAAGCACTCCCTTCATTTGTCTTTCCTCAAAGAGTGATATTATTTCAGGCAATAGAAAGAGCCCAAACACAGCTGATCAAGAAGACTAGCATCAGTCAACATTGATGGTAAAAATGGAATCACATTAGACTGAGAAGACACAAAGACGCCTTGGGATCTGGACTTAAGGAGCTTACTCCAGATCTGGAAGCAAGAGTTATAACCACAGTGGTCACTAATAATGCAATGTGACACATGCTAAGTACCAAAGGAATGTTTATAAGCAGGAAGTCTACCGGGAGGAAAAAAGACTAGATCGCTATTTTACGTTAAAAGACTACTATGAGTGTTCACATTGCTGTAAAAATAAAATGGGTTTGGGTCACCTATTCAGCTTTTCCCCCACCGGAATTATTTTCTCAGTTATCCAAGATCATGTTTCTACCATCATACCTTTTGTCTTCTTATCACATTGCTCACAAACCAAGAACCTCACAGACTAGAATATGATTTTTAGGTTCACTTAATAATCTTGCACAAAACATTTTTTATCATGGGAGAAAATACTATTACAATGGAGAAATGGTTACAAAATCACAAGGGTAGAACTGGATTAAATGAGATTCATACTTAAAATTCAGAGTGGTTTGATATTTTGAGTGACAATATATAATTTTGCGAGTACACAATTAATTGCATTAAATTCTGCAATATGCAGGAACCTAAACACTTATAATAGACTATTCCTTATCACAGCAATCCCATAATTTTCATTAGCAGTTAACAATTCTGTTTCAGCCACCTTCTGCATGCTTTCTGATAATTCCGGATTCACTGCACCACACAAAGAATAAGACCATGATTTAGTTATAATTTCATAAAAATGAAACATGAGGAAGAAAAACTGGAAAGAGATCAATCATTTGAATCACTGCACCGTATTGGGGGGGAGGGGAGAGAAACCTTTTGACTCCTGTATTCTATTTGCCTTTGGCTGCTTGCAGCCCAGCAAAACAAAGCATATTATTTGGCAAAACTCCCAAGGCTACATTGCTTCCTATTCAGGAACAGAGTAAAAATGGCCTGATATTTCTTTCAACTATTCCTTAGCCTATTTCTAAAACTTTTGTAAAAAGTCAAATACATTTATCACATATTCATAGTGAATCAAAAGAAAAGAAGATAAACCGAGGTCAGAACTGGCATTTTATGTTGCCTCGGTGAGAAGGGGCTTTCTAGTCTGACTCTTAGGTCAAATTGTATCCTTCATATGGACAAATTTGATCAGTCTGTTAGAAGTGTGATAAGCGACATGTCTACTTCAGGAAACTAAGGCAGACAGAAGTTAAGTGCCTTGTTTTGGGTCCCCCAGCTCTGTCCCCAGGCTCTAAGGAGGATTCACACTCAGGTCCTCCTGATGACAAGCCCAGTGTTCTATCTGTTTTATCATCTAGCTGCCCTCTATCTTATGTGTCTACATACGCATATGCACACATACATAGCATATATATGTATGTATACACACATCTTTATAACATATTTCAACTAGAATTCAATTCCATAAACATTTATTAAGCTCCTTTTGGGGTAGGTGCCGGGGGGCCCCAGAAAGCTCTTCCCTGGTGCTGGAACTTTAACTAAAGGTATCATCAGTCACATGAGATGCCTTCAGCTCCCTTCATCTTTGGGGCACCATCAATAGAGAGAGGGTTATAAAGAAATCCCTGGTTCCCCACTTTCCTCCATTATACTAAAACTCCATTGCAGCAGCCTTGGCTCAAGCTGTTTGTGGTGAGGTAACCGGAGGCACTTGTTATGTTCTAGCTCTCTGAGTGAGGAGGATGGTCACAGACTATGCCATCCCTCCATCTTGCTACCCAACATGTCTTGGCGTTCCGAAACTCAACATTCTCCAGAAATTCCCCAGCCCACTATCCAGAAAGGACTGAGAGAAGTCCAGGAAATTGGGATTCAAGAACCACACAGTTCTCTGAGACCCCATTAGAAGTTTTCTTGGCAAAGATACTGCCATTCCCTTCTCTAGCTTGTTTCACAGAAAAGAAAACTGAGGCAGGCAGATTTAGTGACTTGCTCAGGGTCACTAAGCTTGTGTCTGAGGCCCGATTTGAACTCAGTAAACAGGTTTTCTTGTTTCTAGGCCCAGTACTCTAGGCACTTGGCGCCGCTGAGCTGTCTACTCACAGACAGGGGCCAAAAGACCTCAGGATTCATAGCATCTGAGAAGATTCTAGTATGTAGCATTCAGCGGCTGGTCAAATTTGGTCCGCTTTATCTATGAGTCCTGGTCATTAGAATTTTGGGGAGTATTATAAACTTATCCTGTTGCCTGATCATCTGGAGAAACATCAGCAGTGGTGATAACCAGTATTTGATGCATTTGTGAAAGCATCCCTCCAGATCTGAAGGCTGTGGGGTTTTATGACCTAGAACATTACAAGTTTAGATAACTGGATTTAACTGACGTAGACCTTAAAGAAGATGCCCTCATTGTCCTTTGACTAATATTGAAATAGAGGACTTACACTGTAAGACAAACTCAGGATATGGGTGGGTATCAGGGAAAGATCCATACACTTCCTTCAATTAATATAATTTACTCAATGTAGGGATTGTGAAAAAAAACTTTAATTGTGTCACACAATGTTTTCCACTCAGTGATTTCTTTGGACATGAGCCTCTAGGTCTGGGTAAAGCTCATTAGTTAATAGACTCTCAGCATCAAACTCCATGTTCCAAAGCTAAGGAGTTCAGCTCCAGAGCTGGCGCCAGGACCCTCAAGGTGACCCCCTCACCTCCCTGGGGAGAGGAGAGCGGTTTCCCTCTAACTCTTGTTCTCACCACGGACTACGTCATTTGAGAGAAAGGACCAACAGGAAACCATGCATCTGTACAGGAGCAGAAAGACACACTGTGGACGAATACAGGCACAGAGAGATACAGAAAGCGAGCCCCCAAGAGAGGAGACAGCCTCGGGGAACATGCAAATATGAAGAATGACCCACAATGATATCAGTGTCAAGGAAAAACCCTGTTCTATGGCTCTCAATTGGGATGGTGTCATGTGCTCTTTGAAGCATCCTGCTGAGACGGTGAACATAGAGTCTGTGAGGAGCATGAGGACTTGGATAACTGTGTAGATGATTTCAGTTGAACCCATCCTGCCTCACGTATAAATTAGGTACAATGACTTTTTCCATCTATGCTTTCTGAGGGTGTTTCTGACTGGGAGAGTATAAAGGATCTCCCTTTTCTCTTGTTCTTTTGTCCAACATCAGGGAATTTCTTTTCCTCTCGTCTCCAGAAGACCTGACTTACAAATTCATTGGCAATTAGACAAGCAATACTTTTTACGCAGTGACTATGATAATGTGGGTATCACCAACCCACCAGGTAGAGCAATATTATGAGATGTCCCTAGCTCCCGCTATTATGTCAGAACTAATAATTAACACTTTTGTAATTGCATCCTGGGAATGACTAAACAAATTGCAGGAGATGAATATCAAGGAATATCACTGTGCTGTAATAAATGATGAATGTGATGAATACAGAGATACAAGGAAAGAGATACATAAACTGATACAGAGTGAACAGCAGAGCCAAGGAAATAATATAATACAACTGTAGAAGAGATACAAAATGACTATAACAAAGCACCACCAAAAAAAATCCAAGTGATTGTAAAATTATAAAGAACCAGTATAACCTGGAAGAAGGAAAATGTGAAGACCCTCCCACCTCACTCTTTGCAGAGGTAAGAGGTGTACAAACACAGACTGTGTGGTCTTTTTTTATGCATGGATCAGTTATGTCAAGGTTTTTTAATCTTCTTTTTCTTTCTTTTGACTTTAAAAATGTATTATGTTCCCAAGAAAAACACTATTGGAGTCCGAATGCAGATCATTTTTTTGTTTTTTTCTTTCTTGTGATTTTTCTCTTTTGTTCTGATTCTTCTTTCACGACATGAAATGTGGAAATACATCTAATATGATTTCACGTGTATAATTCCTTGCCCTCTTGGGGAGGAGGTGGGGAGGAAGAGAAGAAAAAAATGTAAAAATCAAAATCTATAAAAGTAAATGTTAAAGTCTGAAGTACCGCTACACACTTCTCACATTGGCTAAGATGACAGGAAAAGATAATGATAAATGTTGGAGGGGATGTGGGAAAACTGGGACTCTAATGCATTGTTGGTGACATTGTGAACTGATCCAACCATTCTGAAGAACAATTTGGAATTATGCCCAAAGGGCTATCAAACTGTGCATACCCTTTGATCTAGCAGTGTCTCTAGTGTGTCTGTATCCCAAAGAGATCATAAAACAGGGGAAACGACCCACATGTGCAAAAATATTTGTAGCAGCCCTTTTTGTAGCGCCAAGGAGTTGGCAAGTGAATGGATGCCCATCACTTGGGGAATGGCTGATTAAATTATAGTATATGAAAGTAATGGAACATTATTGTCTATAAGAAATGATCAACAGAATGATCAACAGGACGATTTCAAAAAGGCGTGGAGAGATTTACACGAACTGATGCTAAGTGAAGTGAGCAGAACCAAGAGAATATTGTACAGAACAAGAAAAATGGGTCAGTTCTACTGGATGACTCTTTTCAACGATGAGGTGATTCAGGGCAATTCCAATAGACTTATGATGGAGAGAGCCATCTACACCTAGAGAGAGAACTATGGGGACTGAATAAGGATCAAAGCACGGTATTTTCACCTTTTTGTTGTTTGTTTGCTTTTTGTTTTCTTTTTTTATCATTTTTTTCTTTTTGATTGATTTTTCTTGTATATCATGATAAATGTGGAAATATGTATAGAAAAATTACACATGTTTAATATAGATTACTTGCTGTCTAGAGGAAGGGGTGGGAGAAGGGAGGGAGAAAAATTTGGAACATAAGGTTTTACAAGAGTGAATGTTGAAAAATACCTTTGCATATATTTTGAAAATAAAAGTCTATTATTTTTTAAAGTAAATGTTAAAATGGAAAAAATAAATTATGATTAAGCAGAAAAAATGCTATGTGTTACCATTGGATAGCTCTCTGGGAGGAAAAGAAGGAGAGAATATTGGAAATAATTATGGTGATATAAAAATATAAAATATATCAATAAATACTTTTTTCCACTTTTTAATTTTCCAATTAAATGTAGAAAGGGTTTTTTTAACATTATTTATTATAAGATTTTAAGTTCCAAATTTTTTCCTTCCTTTCACTCCCTCTTCTTCAAGATGGCAAGCAATCTGATACATGAACAGTCATATTAAACATATTTCCACGTTAGTCATAAAAAAACTGATTTAAGAAAAAATATGATTGCTCCATTCTAAGTTTCTTCCATTCTTAGTAATGTGAGGATCAATAGCTGATATCTTCTTTCTGTTTGAAGTGAAGAGAAGGAATTACAGAACAACTCCTCCTTCTCCCAGTGAGATCATGCCAATCCAAGAATCTTCCCTAATGGACCCCAGGTTTAGGGAAGCGATGCAGGTGGAGGTGATTTCCCACTTTTGAATCTTAATTCAATACTGTAGCCTGTCCATGAAGAGTTTACTTAATTGGGGTCAGCTGTCCCTTTTCCAACTTTTTTTTTCCAGGTGGCTGTGACTTGACCATATAACAAGTAGCATATGGTAGCATATGATCTAGTTCAACCACAAGCAGCAGGCGGGGCTTCTGGAATTTTTCTCTTGGAGCTCCAACCCTCCATTTCCTTTCTTCCTCCACATGAGAGCAACCCTTTGGTTTTTACTGACATCTTTTCCAGAAGTTGAACAGAAGAAGAAAGGCTTGCTGTGACATCACCAGGTTCTTCCCCTTTTCTTTCACTGGATACACACATGGACCTGTCAAAGTGGGTCTACAACAGTCGATTCAGGGTCATCATCTTCTTCACTGAAATAGCCAGAGCTTAGATGTTTAGAATGACTGTTAAGGATCCTATTTTTGAATTACAGAAGTTATTATTAATAAGCTAGTATGGGCTTGAGCTAAGGAATCCCTTGTTAATCCATGCACTTGCAAGTTTCACTGACAGTCAAAAACATGAAGAAAGTCTTTCATGATCTTCCTACTAGTGTCCTCCCTCCTCAACTCCCTTTATTAATTTTGTATATATTTGGTACATATTTACACAAGTGACATCTCTCCCATTAAAACAGAATGTTTCTTTTAGGATACAAAATATTTTCTTCTTACCTTTACATCCCCAATACTTAAAACTGGGGCAATTAATAAATGTTTGTTAATTGAACCAAAAGTTCACCTAAGCTCAACTGTATCTCTCTCTCTCTCTTACTACAGCTATTTTCAGGGCTCAGCTTTGAAGGTATGGTAAACCCCAAATCCATAAGATCCCAGGAGGTCTGATCCCCCAGAAACACTGTTTAGAATGCAGCAGATTCAACCACTAGTTGAAAGAAGAAAGGAAGTTCCCCTCTCCCTGTAGTTCTGGTAACATCAGGACTGAAATATGTGTGGATGTGGGGATTTATTCTTATCTATTTACAAGATCCACAAACAACTTTCACACATTAATGATTATTGTTAGATCCTGATAAAGAAGAAATAAGAAACTCATAGTCAATCCCTTCAAGGGCACAACCAGTTCATACTAATGCAGCCCCCTGCCTTCCGAATAATAGAAGGTCCTTTTCACAACCTATTCCTTTTATTTTTAACATCATCTCTCCAATATTAAAAAATATAATTGAAAAATTCTCCTGAGCCACCAAGAACTGACTTGATATAGGGCATACACATACTGATGTTCAGGTGTACAACTGCTGGATACTTCCCCCAGCCTCAGAAAAGGCCTGTACTTTATTTACCAAGGCCTATGGGACCGAGGCAAACAAGGAAAACAAAATGGCTTTACTAATTCTGGTGAGGGACTAAATCCTTGAAAATTCACCTGCTAACATTAAATCAAATGAAAGCAGCTATGTCTTTCACAAAACACCGGCGTCCCATTCCACAGTATCACTCCACGTCGTCACTGAGTTAGGGAAGACTACTGCTTGAGTTTGTTTCTAGCACTTATTGGCTAGCCAGACCACATAATTTATACAGATCACCCTCCCAATAAATCTCTATTCTTTTTAAATAAATTAAAAAGGCAATCCTCAAGAGGACTCAAAGGCAGTTTTCCACAACGTTAGGACAATAAGGTAATCAATCTTGTCATTCCACTGCCTCGGAATGACGCTAGTGTTCTTTTCATAGTTCAACAACATCAGACAAAGGTGAGGGGGAAGGGGTCACTCTTGTGATGAAAGGGACTCTCTTAGTTCTTACTCGCTATACTTAAGTCAATCTGTACCCCCTGACCGTAGACATCAATGCTAGATGAGAATGCGCGCTGGCTCTTTTCTTGAAAAGACCTGAAGTGCTCCTCATCATAAGAGACCTGTTCTGCCCCTCGTGCTTCACTGAGGCCCTCGTGCTGCCCAGCATATGGCAGGGACTCGATAGTTGTTGATTTGATGTGTGCTTTAGAATTTCTCTGAGCAAATGTTTCCTGTGTTTAATATTGTCTTTTGCACTGCATGCCATAAGCAAGAGCTACCATTTTAAAAGCTAAGACCCACCCAGATGTTAATAATGGAAAAGAGACAGGACAAATTAATAAATGACCACAAATAGTGGTCGGTTTCAGTCAATACCAGCCAGTGATGACTTCAGCGCAGTGATCCAGAGATTAGAAGTTACAAAACCAATGGTCTATTTCAAGCGCTTGCTCGCCTGGCTAGACCCATTCTGATTTCATGCTTCAGAAAGAAACATTTCACGTAAAGTCTGTATCATGAAAAAACTGAACAGGTTAAAGTGCAGATCAATAGTGGAATGATGATCTTCTCCAATTCTGCACTCATAACTACAACTCAGTCAATAGACTCATGTAAATCAATAATTTGTTATACTTGCTACATTTATAGACTCTGATCTTTAATATATACATAGCAATAAAACAACATATGTTTTTGATACTGTGTAGCATTCTGACCTTAAATGTGCTGAATAAAAATATTAATTTTACACTTACCTTGATAATAAAAAATAGGGTTTCCAATAACATTCCCAGTTCTTCCCTAGATATCTTCTTTTAACTATTTCTTCAAGATGGAAAGATGTACATCAAGAAGTATTGTTACTTTGACACAATTTTACAGATATTCTTAGACACACAGAACTGGTCCAAAATATCATCGCTGAGAGAGAGACAGAGACAGAGACAGAGAGAAACAAAGAGGTATTAGACAGAGAGAGACAGAAAGGGATTAAATATTTCCAATTCTAGAAGACTTATTATAAATAAAAGTCTAATTCCCACAGGGCATCTTATATGCTATGATTTGCTTTATAGATTTGTTATTTAGAAAATTTAATAAGATACTGCTATTTTAAGGAAAGATTTCCATGTATCTCACTACTGCAAAAATACAGGATGGAAGAGGCACAGCCAGACCATATTTCCTTTGGAAAAGATCAAAGGGATTAAGCGGACGGAGAGCTCCCCAGCACATGGTTCAGGCTGCCTTTTAAGACACGTTCAAACTACAGGAATGATGGGCCTGCAGTTCCCTGCCCTGCTACCACATTTTGGGAAGGCCACTGACAAGCTGCTAGGTAATTACACAATAGCTAGCATTTGTATTTCACTTTAAAGTTTGCACAAATATGATCTCATTTGGCCCCATAACAAGGCTGACACAGGTGCTGTCATCATCTCCACTTTACAAACAGAGGCAGAGACTGCTAAATACAGAAATGGTTAGAACTGGAAGACTAAAATAGGGAGTGGGCAGGGGAATGCTGTCGTAGGCAGTGCACAAACATTAATAAGAGAAAAGGGAGTTTATTCCTACACAGAAAACGGAATGCTGGGTGACAAGGAATCACAGAATGATTAGAACGAAATCCAAAAACTTGTCATAACCGGCATAGTCAGGTGGAAGAGACTGGGAGAAAGATGGAGTCGGAGGAGGCTGTTGAGCAGAGCTCCCCCACAGCTCCTTCAACAAGAATCTAAGAAGAGGAGTGCAAAACCTCAGAGTGAATGAGAAATCTCAGGGCAAACCACTGGCGTTTATTTTTCTAACCAAAGATCACACATTCAGACCAGGTTAGCAGCCAGACCAGTAGTGAGTCAGGATGATAGAATAAGCTCTCCAGGGTCAGACCAGGAACATACGGCTGTCATTCCAACCTCAAAGGAAGACCACAACCCCTCAGCCACCAGGTTCAAAACAGGAACGTATACTGCTGTCCTCAAACCAAGGGTAGGCCTATAGTTGTATTATTCTGCCCTATAAAGTCTTTCACCTAGCTGAAAGCTGACTGAGACAAATAATTCTCCACCGGATCTCCACCCATGGCAAGTCCGCAGCTGTGTTATCTAGACCCAAAACCTGGATCTGGCTCCTGGAAAGTCCAGGAAAGCAACAATCAAACGGTGCGTCTGATTAGATCACATGGGATTCAATGATAGCTTGCAGTATCCTGGACATAAGAAAATTCCCACTATAAGTAAATAATAAGGGGGGAATGTCCAAAACAGCAAAGGAAAATAACTCTAAAATACCTACAAGCAAAGCCTCTAAGTTTAGACATAAAGTCAGTTAAAATTCCTATAAGAAATATAGAAAGATATTTTTATAGAAATATATTTTTAATATTATAAATGAAATGAGTTAATTAAAGGAAAGATTTAGGAAAGAAATGATGGCACTAGAAGAGAGATTTAGGAAGAGAATTAACAGCTGAGCACAAGAAGTATAATAAACCTTACCTAAGTAATAGGTGCCTTATAAATTACAAATAACCATGAAGTTAATTAGCCTATGGGACAACAAGAAATATTAAGAGTCAAAAGAATGAAAAAATTTTAAAAATATATATATATAACCTTTTATCATAAACAAAACTGCCTAGACCCATCAGAACAAAAAGGACAAAGTAAAATAAAAAGAATCCACCAATCATCTCCTGAAAGAAACTCCAAAATAACAACTCCCAGAACATCATAGCCAAAATCCAAGGCTTCCAAGTCAAAGAAAAATACCATCAGTAACCAGAAAGAAACTACAGTGAGAAGCATGCAAGATTTTGCAATTATTATTATAAAGAAGTTGAGTGCTGAATATACTATACCCAAAGGTAAAAGATACAGGTTTGCAACTAAGAATAACTTATCCAGCAAAACTGATATAGGAGAAAAAATATATAACTTTAATGAAATATAGAACTCATAGGAAATAGAGCATCCCTGATAAAAAGATCAGAGCTGAGTAGAAGCTGTGAAATACAAACACAAGTCAAGAAAAATACAAAAAAGTAAATAGGAGTAAGCAATTGAAAGGGACTACTCAAGGATGAAGTGTTTGCAATCAAACAAGCAGAGGAAATGTGATACAAATACTCCCTCAGAACCCTAATGTCATCAGGGGTAATAGAGTGAGCAAATAAGATGGGAGGTCTGGGAATAATTTTGTTATGTTTTGGTGATCTTAAAAAGAGAGGAAAGGGATAGGCAGAGAAGAAAAGGGAAGGCGGGCTGGAAGAGCTCAATCTTCCCATGATCTGGATGAGCAGGGAGAAATCTACAGAAAAATAAGGAAGGGGAGAAGGGAGTCAACCTCACCTTCATTCTGGTGAAAGGGAGGAGGCCCGCGACAGTCACTCAGTTGGGAGGCCAATAGTCAAGCCTGGTGGGACACAGCTTATGTGCAAGGCCACTAAAGAGCCGCCTTACATTTCACTGCCACCCAAGACAATCTGATCCCTTTCCACTCACCATCCTTTTTCCTGGTGTCTCAAGGATGTCCTTGCACCAGTCTGCCCCAGTCTGCCCTGCTCTTCCAAATGCTGCTGGCGCTGCGGCAGCCTTCTAGGGCCTTAGGATGCCCAAAAGGTCAGGGCTCAAACCAGAGAAGTAACAAGGGACTCTGGTGCAAGCCTAGCTCCTGTGGGGGGCTTCCGTCACCACATGTCAGGACAGCCAGGAGCCTCCTTCTCCACCAGCGGCGGGCGTCCCATCTTGCTGCCTGCTCACCTGAAGCTACCTCTCCTCCCCGGCAGAGCACCCCAGCGCATCCGCCTTTTCTTACTCGATAACCGGTCGGTGATGAGTCATACACATCTGGAAGCAGGAAGGGGCTATCATATGATCAGATTTCTTTTTGGCCCCCGGAGGGCCTAGCAAAAAATATCTGTACATGCTCTAAAGGCTTGGGGGTGGGGAATCTTTATACAAGAATCTGAAGAGCTATGACATGGAAGAGTGATAACGCTCTCCTTGGCCTTGTAAAGTAGAAGCAGGAACAACGGGAAGAAGTTGCAGAGAGGCAGACTGGTGCTTCACGTGCAGAAAGCCTTCCACCAGAACAGTTCATCAGGAGAGTTCTTGGGGTACCAAGGTCTGCGTTGGCCAAGTGGCATGGGCATTCAAAAGTTCTCATGAAGGTCAGCCTCTGGGAAAGCCCATTCAAGTGGTAAGGAAGACCCTCTGCTAGAGTTTAAAAGCCCCCTTCCTTCTAAGGACACCGTGGAGTGGGGAAGCAGGAATGGCTCCCCTGAGGAGGCAATTCTGGTTCAGACAGTGAGTGCAAAACTTGGATGATCTTGAAGGCTCCTTCTAATTCAGATCATAGATGGTCATGCATGAAGACAATGAGACTCAATAGGGTGAAGTCACCTTACCAACATCACATGACCAATAAAGTGGATTTGGGGCTTTACACTCACTATTAGGCAAAAAACCCATATCTGAGTCTGATGGTTCAGCCATTTATGGTCTTCATGATCTTGGACAAGTCACATTTTCCTTTCTGAGTCTCAGTTTCCTCATATATAAATGGGGTTGTCATAAATTTAGCTCTAAATCCTATGATCTTATGAATATAATTAATTTTCTTGAGGAACTTTCCCCTGCCAATCCAGAAAGCTTTATGTCATGTATATATATTTCCTTTTATCAGACTTACTCAATTTTATGTGAGTTAGCCTTTGTTGATAAGATTATGTATCTTGGTATTCTGAGGCTAAAATATATGTGAATTTAAGAAAAGTAAACCTGATTCCTATTCTAGACAGTAGCATACTAATAACAAAAAAACAAGAGTGCTTTTTCTATTCGGAATATCCATTACCAGATCATTAGGACATATTGTGTTAAAGAGAAATGAAAATAATTACAAACAACAAAAATATACTCTCGGATATATAAATACATGAAATAATTGCTAGAAGTAAGAGTTAATCTAAGTAACTCTAATCCACTGACAAAAAAGATGACTTGGCAAGTGAGTAGAATCCGTTAATCATTTTCTCCAGAAAGTCAGCTGAGACTGAGGGCCTGTTTCTGCCACTTGCTAATCATGAGAGTTTGGGCAAGTCACTTGAATGCTAAACCTCAATTTATACATTTTTAAGATAAGACTAATAATATCTGCCTTCATGAAATAATATCTAATAATGCCAACAGCACTGCTGTGCTGATCCAATGAGAGAATGTGTATAAAGTTCTCTGTTACTATGAAGGTAACATTTTATATACATGAAGTAGTAGTAGTAGTAGTAGTAATAGTAGTAGTAGTAGTGGTAGTAGTAAGTTCTAAAGTCCTAGAGTTTAAGAGAAATTGAGGGTTTCATTCTGTATTCATCTTCTACAAACAGAAAGTACATGCTGAATAAGGCCTTCTGAATGGACTAGTCTGCAGAGCCACAAAAGACCGGAAACAGGAGAATTAAGGAGAGAAAAAAACTTGTGGGGAGTATTCCTACTTGGCAGCTACTGGTGATCTGATCAGGCTCAGGACAGAACATTCTTTTTTCAGAAAGATGATTTTTCCATTCCCGCACATACATCTGGCTGTATATTGCAGTGTGAGGAGTATTTATTCACTCTCAATACATATGTTATGCATTCAATGACATCATTCACCTACATTTGCCAAAACTTAACCTCTCCTATAGACCACCAAAACACAGTTTCACAGTCCCTGTGGGGCCAAGAGACAAGTTTCAAAGCAATAGGTCTTGCAGAAGAGAAGGGTTATTAATGTTTCATCCAGGGTATTCTATATCCTCCCCATCCCATAATAAATAAAAACATTTGTGACCTTTTAATGTAATCTAGTTTTTTTTATTAACTCTTTCACTGTTTCTTTTGTATCCTGATATGATCAAATACTTGAGAGCTTCATGGAGGAACTGAATTAGGTTGCATAGGGGCTATATAATTTCTTATTCATGAGAGAGATGACTCAGTTTCCATTGAAGTCACCAAATATTTCTTGTATGCCTTTTGTGTACAAAGCATGTTCCAGAGGATATGAAGACTGCAAAGTTCCATACGAGAAATAGCCCATGCCCTTTGGACGCTTACAATCTGGTTGGAGAAAGGAGGAAGACGACAAATGTGCCATTTTTTACTCAACATGAAATAACTGAACAAACTGAAAAGCATAATTGAACTGATGACACCACAAAATAAAATTAATCATGCTTATTAAAGTGAAGAATAACTAGAAATATTCTGATTTTTCAAGCAAATGGCCCAAGATATCAGTAATAGCACTAAAAGTAGTGAACATTTATGCATCAATTTAAAGTGAACAAAGTACTTTCCTCCCAGTGACCCTGTGAACTGAGCAATACCAAAATTCTCCTCTCACTTTGCATGTAAGGAAACCAGGGTCAGAGAGCTGCTATGGCCCATCCCACCACATATCTTATAACCTACAAAACCATGATTTTAATACACATCTTTACCAACTCAAGACCAGTTTACTTTCCAGTATTCCGTGCTGCCTCTTGACTAACTTTTAAAATCCTGAAAATGCATCTAGATGTAACATCCCTCCTAAGGCTAAATCTCCAATTCTTGATTACATTGGTGGGCCAGGAACCCCCGCCCCAGTAGCAGCTGCTCCTTCTACCCACTGGATTCTAGGGACAACCCTAAAGAGCTGAGAGAAAAGGGGAATGCTTGTTAGGCAGATGAAGTAGAGACAACCGGTACAAAAACAATTCCACAAGTCCACATGGGTCTGTAGGGAAAATGGGCTCAAGCTCAAAAAGTACATGCAGTAAGAAGGTGACTCCCAGTTCTTTTCTCCCTTCATGGAAATCCTGCATGGTCCCCTGAGGTCCAGGGTAAGTGCCCTTAGAGAACACTACAACTGCCTTTTCTTGGTATATCCTCCTCACTTCTCTTGGCTCCTGATGCCTACATGACAGTCAGCCACTGCCCCTTCAAGGACACGGCTACTGGTGATGAAGGGAAGTTCAAAGGCCACAAGGTTGTCCTCTGCGTTGACTTTTTTTTGGAGGTGGGGGAGCAAGAGAGAGAACTTAGACCTCTTTCCCCAAGGATACTTCCTTTCCCCAGCACCAAACCGGCCTACAAGAGCTCGAGCTGGAATCCTTGAAGCCTGCTAGGAGACCCACAGACCCCTGAAGCGTCTGCTTCCCTTAGCCACTCATCATGCATTAGTTCTGTAGTGTCATCTGATTCCATCTAATGGTCAAAGTACCCCACTCTTCTTTATTAGGTCCTTGTTCATAGCAAGGTTATACTTTTGATTGACTGATTTGACAGATATATCTAAAAATTACACTGACTGGAATGGAATGTGTGGAATAACCCCTTACATAGTAATTTTTTACAGTCATTTTAAAGTAATCCAAAATAGTGAAACCAAGAGCAGCCTGTTATAATGGAAAGAGCATCTCTAAAGTATTGCACCAAATTCTGACCCTGGCAGATCATCTTTGCTGAGATAAAGGGAAGGTCTTTCCCAGACTGAGCTCCTTAAACCAGCCCCTACTCACCAGGTCTTTGCCCAAAGATAGAAAATAAAATCAGTGTTCTAGCTGGGGTCTGAGGTATGGCTCCTCTTATTATGTGAGGGGAGTGACAAGTCACAGTGTTATGGTTAGCAAATGCCTTCCTTCTCCTCTTTTAATCACTCCTGCCTCAGCAAAAGCTCCCTTTCTTTCCTGCTCCTCCCCCTCTGCTCTGTCCTGCTCCTTTTCTCAAATGTCCCCCTCCCATTCTGTTCCTTCTCTCCATTACACCTTCCAGTACTTTCATTTGCTGTTAAGATTCTTCTGACCCAGATTTCTTCCTCTTATGGACCTTCCACCTTTTTGCTATCAAAGAAACCTGGCTCCTTCCAGGAGATACTGCCTCCCTGATTGCCATTTTCAGTAATAGTGGTATCTTCTCTGATCCTTATTCTTCTATACCCAGAAGGCCAGAGGGAAGACTCTCACAGCTACTGCCAGACTCTCCCTTTGCCACCTAGGAAGTATCCTAAGTGAGATTTGAACTGAGGTCGCTATGAGTCCAGGCCCTCTGTCCACTGCCATCTAGTTGCCTCTGAACAAGGCGTACCCATCTACATCCTCAGCTCTGACTGGGCTGCTGCTGAACACCTACAAAGTCAATCATTTCCTCTCCCCAGGCTACAATCCTTCTTTATTTCATGCTGTCGACAATCATATCCTGATCACCCCCAATCCTCAAATAAACCTTCCTTGTGCCATCATCCTTTCAGAATCCAGGGGGAAAGTCCATACAAGAAGCCTTCACTTCCTTTTCTCTTGATTTCTCAAACCCTTGTGATCTGACCTGATTTCACATGGGATTGCAGCTGCTCCCTGCAAGGTCACTTCTGGCCTCTTGATTCCTGCATTCAATCCAGTGTTTTCATCTCTGTCCTTCTGGCCTTCTTCCAATGTCTGACCAAACTGACTACTCTCTGCAGCTGTATATTCCTTCCTGCATTTTGTGCCCCTGCCATCTTCTCACTGTCCTATCTAACTGTCCCATCTCAGTGTCCTTTCAAGAAGGTCATCCACAACCCTGTTTTGGGACCTCCTCTTCCCTTCTCACCACAGTGATCTCATCAATCCCCTTAGGTTTCATAATCATGTTTATAATGATGACTGTCTCCCCCCGCCCTCACCAATACCAATCTCTTATCAGTAACTTCCTGGTGAATCATGTCCCCTGGGCGCCCCACAAACATCCCAAGCTCGACATGTCCAAAATCGAGGTCTCTTCCCCCTCAAACTCACCCATGACCCTAACATCCAATCCTGGGTCTCAGGTTACACTCAGCTCATACTCTCCGACTCAGCTTTCACGTCTGATCAGTTGCTCTGCCCCATCCATTCTACCTCCATAATGTCTCTGCCTCTGAACACGTTTCTCCTTCACACAGTCACGGACTTGGTTCATGCCCTCCTCACCTCTTGAATGGAGGCTAAGAGAGTCTATTAATTGGCTGACCAGCTTCCAGCTTCCAGCTTCCAGGCTCTCCAATCCATCTTCCACACAGTTACTAATTCAATTCCTAAAGACATGTCACTCCCCCGATCAAGAAGCAACAAGGGGAAGATTTCCTACAGCTCTAGAATAAGTGCAAGCTAAGTGCCTTTTGTTTGCCCTCCAAAGTCCTTCACCCTTTGTCTCTAATCTATCTTTCTAGACAGATTTCTCATGACGTCCCCTCCCAGACTGTGGCATTCCAGCCAATGTCCTGTCTCCCTCCTAGCAGAGTATTTCCCTGTTTGGAACGGACTGCCTCTGAAATCCCCGGCTGCAGTCATGGCTCAAGTCACACCTCTTACGTGAATCATTTCTGCAATCCTGAAACCCACCCCAACCATTCAGCAAGTATGAATTAAGTAGAAGCATCTCTCTCTTTTAAAGTGCTGGAACATCCTGGACTTCCCAAGGGCATCCAGCAGGTTGGAAGCTGAAGGTAAACCAGACCCCTGGAGTAAAGGCAGCCTCAGGACTGCACTAAGAGCCTGGCAGAAAGCAGAATCATCCCTAAGGGTAATGTCAGGAAGACTCTGCAAAAGGAGAAAAAGACTTCCAGAAATTCCAGCTCTTCCAGCTGGAGCATTTCCAGGAGCTGGGAATCACCCCCTTTGCCACAGGCTCTCAGCTCGAACTCATTTTCCCCTGGACTCCACAGATACTTGTAGGAGAGTTTGGTGGGGAGTGGGTCTGTACCGACTCTTCAGGCACCACCACTTTAGTAAAAATTCATTTCTTATATCTAACTAAGCCTGGCTGGGGAATCAGTATTAATTAATAATCAATATGAAAGGAAGCATACTCATAAAAATTCTGAGTTGTAGGATGAGAAAAAAACCACCACCAGCCCCTTGGAGTTAAAGATAAAACTCTTACACAAAGGAAGAAGTAGCCAACTACCCACAAGGCATCTGACCTGCTGATTCCAAGGGGGATTTGGGATAGTTTCCCAGAGCATGTGCTCCACAAATCTAAAGGAAAAGAAAAAGAAAGAATCCCAGCCCTCTAGGAAAGCTATGTATTGACCTTCTCTCTCTAGATACACAGACACAGGCAGATGCCCACGTGTGTTTCACTTAGCCGTGTGTGTTGTGCCATATTAGCTCTTTCATCAGGGGCAGGCTGGGTCCCAGCACTTAGCACAGCACCTGGAGACATGGTATACACAAAGGCTTGTTGAAATGAACTGAACGCACAACTCTTCAGTCCTTGAAAAACACGCAGGCCTTTTAGAGTTAACGTTTGATTGGAAACACTAGAAACTTAAGGTAGCTCTGAAATGCAATGTTGACTTCTGAAAATGCTTATTCAAGGCTTTTGGGTGAAGAAATAAGTCAGTGATGAGAATGCAAAGCCGAGTTTGCTGCTCGTCTCCTGCCGAGTGGAATAAGCCTGGATGTGAAGTGATCTTCTCCAATCAAGCCCCATTCTGATACCCCGTCCTTGCACGGAAATGGTGCCCTTGAGGAAGTGGAGGCGTATCTGGCAGACGTTCCCCGCTTTTAGAACCTTAGCCCCCTCAAGGATTGAGCTCAAGTGCCCCCTACTTCGCAAAGCTTTTTCTGCTCCCCCAGCTTAGTGTCCCCCAAAGTCCTTTTGTGTTTTCCTTAGTTCGTTAAATAAAATACAAGCTTCCCAACAGCAGGTACTGCTGGCTTTTGTCTTTGTCACCATAAAAAGATCATTTCTGAGGTAGATGTATCCCAGCACCTGGTCACACATGCCACGTGGAGCCAGTTCTTAATGACGCCTGTGGATGAATTGTACCACACTGGGAGGACTGAATACAGCCAAGTAATGTCCTGTAATTGCCCCTTATTGCCCCTTACAGGTAGGTGAGCTGGATTTTTAGATAGGTGTATCACCAGAAACTTGTCATTACCAGATGAGTGATAGGAAGGGCCACAGCACTCCATGGTGCAGCAGCCGAGGAAGTAAGGAGATGGAAGGTTGGCCCTGGAATCATTTGGGCCCAAGTTCTAATCCTGCCTCTGGAACAGGTTAACCTTATGATCCTGGGCAAGTCACTTAACTTTAGGCAAGATGGGGATAATAATAGTTACAGAATCCTTGTGATCAATGAATGAAATGAAATCTATCCAGCCTTTTGCAAACCCTAAATAGTTAAATAAATCCTAGCTATTATCATCATTGTTACCAGTAGCAACATCGTATGATCCATGCCATCAGTCAAAGTAGTTAAATGAATCATGGATCAGTGGTCAAATCTTCCCCTCAACTCAAAACCCCACTTCCTATATTCTGAAAATAAGTCCTGAATATGACAGATCGTACTATGATAAGCTGAAGTAAATGTATTTAATTATATAGCTATAGTTTTATTTTTAAAATCTCATTGAAATACACAGGTATCTCCACATTAATCTTCAATTATCAAAAAGTATGACAACTTCTAACATGGAGGACAAATTAAAAGTCAGAAAAAATGAAAAAGGGGGCCCTGACATCACCAAAGACCATGCATCTTGGCGAACCAGTCAACTGCACTCCTGGGACGTCTGCTGTGCACTAAGTACTGGGGATGCTGAGGAATAAAGAGCATCCTAGTCCTCAAGGAGCTCCAGGTTCAATGAGGGAAACTGCAAATAACCACGGACAACCAAGCTACAGACAAGAACTGGTTGGAGATAATCAGCAAGCAAAGGCAAGGGTATTAAAGTGGCCAACCAGGGCTCCTTGTAGCCTTGGGACTTGGAGGAAGTCAGTGACGCCAGGATTCAGAGATGAGAAAGAACACGTTCCAGGCAGGAGGGATGGCAATAAGGATATCTGGAGTTGGAGCAATTATCTTATTCAAGGAACAGCAAAGAGACCAGAGTCACTACATCTCAGAGTATAGTGGGTGCGGTAAGATCTAAGAAAATGGGGAAGATAGAAAGGGGCCGATTTAGGAAGGACTTTGGATGTCAAACAAGACTATCTGTGGAGTAATAAGAGTCTGAACATGTTAGAGAAGAAAAGTGGGAGAAATGCTACCAAAATAAAACTGACGGCCTTGGCCACACCTTGGAAGTAGAAGGATGACAAACTAAAGAATCAAGGATGACACTAAAGCTGCCATAGGTGACTGGGAGGCACAAACAGGGAAGAACAGAAGAACAGAAAGTTTGGGAAGAAAGACAAAGAATTTCGTTTTGGAAACATTGAGCATAAGATGTCTAGGAGACATCCAGTCTGAAATGCCCAGGAGCAAATCAGAGACACGAGGCTGGAGGTTGGGACTGGATAAGTGGGCTTTACTCATACAAGATCCTCTCAGGCTCTCACCCCGAGCCTACTGTTTACTATTATATTAGACATAACTCTAACAAACCTACCTCAGGTAATGAGAAATAACATATCAGAAGGGGAACTGGCAGGAGGAGTTTAAAAGATTCTAGAGTCAAGTAAATTGATGGAGCAAGAAGTGATCTCTGCCATCTAGGGAGAAAACTCCGAGGACTGAAACAAGATATTAAAAAAAAAAAAATCAATAAATAAACAAAGCCATTTGAGGTCATTTAAAAAGGAGAAATAGTTCTAAATATGTGGCATTCACACTGATGATCTTAAGACACTGAGAAAAGACTTATAATATCCTCTGCTTGAAAATTCAGAAAGATGTAGATTACATGCAGCAAGGCTTTAGATCAGTAATGGTTAAAAGGTTTCCAACTTGGTTCCATGAAAGGAATAAACTTTAGCCGAGTTATTTGGAGCCTTGCTTTTATTTCCTTGCAGTGTCACGTAAATCAGCACTAGAACAAAGATGTAGAAGGTGTGGGGTCAGAGCACCAACTGCCAGTGCCAGAAGGGACCACGGGCACACTAAGTGACCCCTCAAAGTCACATAGGCCACCAATGGCAGGTCCCAAATTTGAACCCAGGGTCCTTGACTCCAAAGCCTGAACACTTTGCATCAGACCATGTCGCCTCCTAATACACTGCACAGAGTAAATAAAATGTACTCTATATGTGTACATGTGTACACACATACATGAATGTTTATATATTACATTATGTCAGGTATCATATACATAACATATAATACATACCCACATATAGATATATATATTTAGGTATATGTGACATATTACGTTTTTGAATATATAATGTATTTACCATGTATATATACATGCACCTGCATAATGTTTAATGTTATAAACGGCATGTGATATATAACATATGATACATATGCCCACATATATATAAACACATGTACATATTTATATATCTGTGGCCTATATTGTATATCTTTATATGCCCCGATATATACATATACATACATGTTTACATATCATATGGCATACATTATATGTAATATATACACACTCACTACCCACATATACATACACATGTGTACATGTTTACATATTATATATGTGGCAAATACTACATTATATATAATATATACATAGCCCACATGTACATGCATGTTGACATATTATATATGGCATGTGTAATATATGCATGCATGCACACATATATACACAATGCACACATATATAGTTTGCATATTATATGCCTCTATACTTTTACATATTTACATATAATATCTATGCCTCTATATACACATATACATGATTTACATATTATATATGGCAGGTATGTTATATATGATTTTATAATACATATACACGATATAGACATATATGTCTATATAACATATATAGAGAGTGTGTATACATCACACACACGCACACACACACCTACACACACACGCACACTCACACTCAGAGTCTTGAATATATCCCAATGATGACTGGTTTTTCTCCCTCCTTTTTGCTCTCATTCTCTACCAGTCACTGAGGAAAGATGGAAGCAAAGGCGTCAGATCTCATGCAGCTCTCTAAAGTGTTAACAGTCAACCCACAAAATAGTCTCAAAGATTTTGTCTGCTTCCTGTCTTTCCATTTGTGCCTGTATAAGTAACAGTTCTACTCTGTAAATTTTCAAGGGTTCTATAAATGTGAATTATTATTACTTCACAGTAATTCTAGAGTTTCTTCTAGTGGGCAGTAGGTTTTGAATTAACTTTCTTAAGTATTGATGTCTACAGTTACAAATGGATATAATTTAACTCCTAAGAAACTTTAATACAAATCATAAATTGGTATCCCATTTGCATATTCTTTCATTTGTCTGAGGTCTCAAGCAATCTCTGCTACGTTTTCTTCCTGCTACCCTGATGGCCTTGGGGGCGGGGGCAGGGGGTGAGGAAGAGGGGAGCCGGAGTTCCAGGAGCTGCCAGATTTTTCCCAAACAGTGCTTCGTCTACTCACAAGCAAAATTAAACAACATCACATTCTTGAATGTTCATGACACCTGGTTAAGTTCATCATCATAACGTATCAATAACATTTTCCTGAGATGGCAATCAAAGAATCTAGATAATCTCAATAGGAAAAATGTCACATAACATACCTAATGTTCTGAGAACAGGTCTAAATCAAAGAAATTCAAATTCTATGCAGAGCTTAGCTTCTAACTCTCTAGTATGAAATTTGAAAATTAAACCGGTCTCTAAAATAGGGATACCACATCACTTTCCTGGGCTTTAATGTCTATTGGGTGTGCTACAGTAAATAGAGCAACTGTCTTTATAATCAGGCCTAGCTGGGCTCCAATCCTGATTGACTCCACAAGCCATATAACTGGGCAAACCATTTAGGCTGCTGCAGTCCATGTGACTGAGTGCTTGAGCAGCAGCATTTGAAAAGGAATTTTTACAACAGGAGTTCCTCTACAGTATTTAGGAGCCCTCCCTAAAAGAAGAAGTTACAAGTAGCCTACAGCAGAACTGTGGAAAGAGCTACCAGTCCAGTACTGATATTTTTGCTACCATCTACTCTGAGGTTTTTTGGACTGGACTAATGAGTGATTATTATAGAGAATTCCTCACCAATGCAGATGAATATTTGCTTTACAGAAAATAAAATTAAATTTAAAAATACAAATATCTGTTAGATAAACTTAGCTGGCCCCAGTAACCAGCACATACTAAGCACTTGATAAATGTTTGATAAGCTGAGATAAGTAACCTTCCATGCTGTATTTAAGTTATATCCATATATAATCAAAGCATGCTTTGATTAATGGATACATCATTTATCTGGGACAAATCTATAGCCTTGCAAGTTTTACAAGTATTGCAAAAAGCTAATTCAAGGTTTTGTTCTGTTTTTCTTATCACCCAATTCAGGCATCAGAGGGTTTATAACTTGGAGCAAGTACTTAGCCTAGGATCCTTCCTAATTGTTCTGTTCCATTTCTCCCGCCCCTACCAAGAGTCTTTACTAAGCACAAATTTAGTGAGTCAGGATGGAGAAGCCCGCTGAGCTGGCCTGGGAGCCAGGAAGAACTGAGCCGAAGATTTGTCACTGACACATACCCGGGGTGTGTGCCTGGCTGCATCACCGACCCTCACAGTGGTCCAGGCAACTCTCAGACTGTCGATTTCACTGTACACTGATTGGTGGAGGGAACTTTGATGTTTAAAATCCCCATCCAGCCACAAAGGAACAGATTCAGTCCCTTTCCCCATGCTTATCACAGTGCCTGGCACAGAGTCCATGCTTAATTCACAGACATATTCAATCTTCTTTCATCTTCCACTCCACCCACCTTTTTTTTTTTTTTTTTTTTTTTTGCCCTGTTCTTGATTCACAAAAAGTCAAAGTCTAAGCTATCTCAAGAGAACTAGAATTATCTATCCAAGTATTTTTCCTATTCTGGCTTTCCTAGAACTTTTTTAAAACCCAGTGGTCTAAAAGGTGGAGAGAGCAGACCAGGAACCTAATCAAGAGATACTGTATCAAGATTCGCATTCAGATCTATCAGCCTTTCTGGCTTCGTTAGTGAATCATTTTCCCAAAGGATTGCTTGGAGAAAATAAAAAGCTAATGATGCCATCACTCAAGAGGATTTTGTCCAGCCCTTTTTTCTCTCTCTGTGCAGCCATTCTTTGCCATATGTTCCCACCATTCAAAATGGTTTGAACCATCACGGTGGCAGCTGGGTGGGCTCAAGTTTCTTATTCAGTAACAGCTGACCTTTCCTAAATCATTTTTCTCTGTTTCAGTGAAAAATATGTTTTACTCCTTCAGAATCATTATTATTTTAGTCTTTAGAAAGAAAAAGTAGCAGCTGGAGAGAAATTGGACTTTCAATCAGTAAATATTATTTTACTCATAAAAACATCATCATTCACAAACTCTTATTTCCTAAGATGTCTTAAAAAATTGGAAATGTATTTGATATTTTCCCTAACCCTTTCCATTCAGAAAATTTGTAATAAGTAACTCTTGTTAAATGGAACTACACTTTGTTTCACTGATGTCTTAAAAAAAAAAAAAAAAAAAAAAAGGCAGCACTAGATGCAATGTGCTCAAATCTATGGATCCCTGGGCTACAATTCTGGCTTCCTTTTTCTAGCCCTTCTTAAAGGGCTTCTTAGAAAAGCTGCATCGAGAATGGTGATACACTGTACATACAGTAATGGGAGCACGAGAAGTGAGATGTGAAAAGATCAATTTAGGATGTCTGCCTAGAAAAGACCCGACATGGACTCTGAGGTCCTTTGTGGTCCTGCATCTAAGATCCTAGGATCCTAGTTAATCATTTTCTTAATTATAGACCCTGTGATTGACAATTGTTGATCTAATAACTAATCTCAGATGAGATCAGAGAAGCTCATCAGTAGGTATATTACAAGTAATGAATTTCTTTTAACTATAACAACACTTTAAACCATAAATCCATTAAATATTTATTAAGCTCTGACTCCACAAAAACCTCTGATTCTACTGTGCTGGGATGAGGAAGAAAGGACACAAATCTTTCTAGCATCGAGCAAAATATATTACATACAGTAGGAAAAAAAAGAGAAAAAAGAAGGGAAAGAGAAGGGAGGAAAACAGGAAGAGCAAGAGGAAAAAAGAGAAAGAAAGAGGAAGAAGGATGAGGAGGAAGAGGATGATGAGAAATGGAACAAGCAAAAGAAGAAGAAAAAGGAAGAGAGAAATATGGGGGGAAAGAGAGGAAAGGAGACAGAAAGAAGAGATGGTAAGAGAGACAGAAAGGAAAAAATAGAATAAAGAAAACAAGTGTCTATTCCAATCTGCTCCCCATATTAGGCTGTTGACTTTCAGCATCTAAAACGTTTCAAAAAGCAGTACCATCCCATTGTCGGTTGCCATCCCACTGCCACAAAAAAAGAGACAAATGAGAAGGCAGGACTCCTCTAGAATTTTTCTGAAACCACCTAAAATTCTGTGTAATGTTACATTTAGGACCGAAGCTTTAAAGCCAGGACTTTAACACCATAGGAGTATCACCACCTACAACCTTACGCACATGAGGTGAAGGGCGAGAACTCTCAATAACAAGAATTAGAAGTGGATCACCTTTAAGTCAGAGCACACCTTGGGTCCATTAAAAACACTGAAGATCATATGTTGTAAAAGCACTGGCCTGGGCAATCAGGAGGAATTGAGTCCTCCTGTACAGCTCTTACAGTCAATCTACACTCAAAAAGTTCCTACTATGGATCAGACAGTGTGCTAAGTACTGGGAACACAAAGCAAGTCAAAAAGCAAACCCTGACCTCAACGAGTTCACAGTTAAATAAAGGAAACAACCTGCATTTACATATGGACAAGCCAGTTCTAAAGAGGCTAATTTGGAAAGAATTACCAGAGGAGAGGCAACAAGATGGAGGGCTGTAAGGAACAGGCTTCTCATAGAAGGTGGGACTCTAGCCAGCACTGGAAGAAAGCCAGGGAAGCAAGGAGGGAGAATATTCCAGGAATGGGAACACCCAGGAAAATGCCAGAGTCTAGAGAGGGAGTGTTTTGTGCAAGGAAAAGCAAGGAGGGCCAGGTCACCGGA
This sequence comes from Sarcophilus harrisii, assembly GCF_902635505.1. NCBI lineage: Eukaryota > Metazoa > Chordata > Mammalia > Dasyuromorphia > Dasyuridae > Sarcophilus > Sarcophilus harrisii. The sequence continues at coordinate 705,402,274 of NC_045426.1, forward strand.
TACAGAGTACATGGGAAGACTAAGGTGAAGGAGGTCTGGAAAGGGAGCAGGATGCGGGCTGTAAAGGCTTTGAGTGCCAGAAGGAAGGTTTTCGATGCAATCATGGGAGTGAGGACTGGAATTCATGGAGTAGAGGAGCAATGTGGTCACATCTGCATTTTGGGAAGATTAATTTAACAGCTGAATGGAAGATGGCCTGGGGTGGGGAGAGGCTGGAAGCAGGAAGCCCCTCCCAGGGGTCTTGCAGAAAGACTGCAATAGTCCAGGTATGAAATGATGAGGGCCTGCATCAGGGTGGAGGCAGTGTCAGGAACAAGAGCCATTAACTTATCGTCTTCTATTAATAACTAATTGCTCATTTGGGACCCATCCTTTTTCCTCCTATTTTTGTGAAGACCCTACTCCTAAAAAAGTCAATTTCTTGATTATTTCTAGCCCCCAAAGTGTTCATTAACTAATTTGGACTGGGCTCCACCCAAATGGGAGTCTGGTTTTTGTTTCCCCATAAAGAAAAGCTAAACTAAGCCGGCTCTTGCCACCAAGAGTTACCAAGAGCCACATATGTGACCTTGGCACCTTCATTAGAGTTTGGGGTCAGCAGGCTCATGAAGCAGAAAATTATCCAGAGAGGTCCAATCCCTTTCCCTGGCTAAGCTGTGGGTAACCTCAGCAGAACAGGCTGAGGACTCTTGCCTACCACCTCATTAACTGACCACCAATCAGGATTGAATTTCACCCATCAGAAGGAACACTCCTGATTTAAGGTGTGTCAGAATTCTCCATTCTATCTTTGGTTATGAGGGAAGCCACTGACCATCACGTTACTGGTTGCTGGCCAATCTAGTTAATAAATTGATTTTTAAATCCCAGAAATTTTGTCTCTCAGAATTTTATTCATGACAGAGGAGAGATGTTATGAAGGTAAAATTGACAGGCCTTGACAACGTGCTGGAAATGGGAAGTAAGAGTGATGATGAATGGAGAACTGCACCTGGATTTTAAGCCTGAGTGGACTGGGAGGATAATGATGCCTTCAATAGTAACAGGAAAGCAGGGGGAGAAAGAAGGTTGTAGGTAAGGAGGCTAGAGCTCCTTAAACTCTAGGATAAGGAGATCTGAGAATCATCAGCTTGGAGATGATCGATGCATCCATGGGAGCAGGTGAGATCATAAAGTGAAATAGCAGAGACAGATAAGAAAAGAGAGCCCAGGGCAGAGTCCTGGAGGACACTTACTTCGACAAAAATCCAGCAAAAAACCCTGAGAAGGAGCAGTCAGATAAGTAGGAGGACCAGAAGGGTGTCATGGAAACCTAGAGAGAAGGAAGCATCCAGGAAAAGAGGGAGACCAATAGTGTCAAAGACTGCAAAGAGGCCAAGGAGTGTGAGGACTGAAAAACAAAGCCATCAGATTGGGCAACAAGATCCTGGGTAATTTTAGAGAAGAAGAGAAAAGGAAGGAAAGGAGGTAAAAACACTGGCCCAGGCTTCTCAGGGAGAAGGGAACAGTCGGGGGGATGAAGGGAGGGATCCCTTTGAGGATGAGGGAGAAATGCTTCTGTTTGGAGGCCCTGAAGAAACAGGAGGCAGGGAGAGCTTGATGAGAAGGACAGAGCGGAGCTGAGACTGAGGAAGTGATGTGCTGGACAAGACACGAAGGAAGGAGATTACTTAAGCATGCTAAGGGCTTTATCTTGGGAAGAAGGGGCGGGGAGGGATGCAGGGATGGAGGAAGGCAATGGAGGAAGGCATGAGATGATGGGAGAGGACAAGGAAGGGACAAGAGGGAACCCTCGGCAAATGGCCTCAAATTTTCAGGTGACATATGAGACCAAGTTTTCAGCTGAGAGGAAGAAGGAGCCATGGGAAGTTTGAGGAAGGATGGATAAAAGGGTTAAGAAGAACTGGTGGTGAGATAGCTAGTTAATTCTGATTCTTTTTTTTTTTTTTGAGGCAGTTGGGCTAAGTGACTTGCCCAGGGTCACACAGCTAGGAAGTATTAAGTGTCTGAGGCCAGATTTGAACTCAGGTCCTCCTGACTTCAGGACTGGTGCTCTAACTACTGCATCACCCAGCTGCCCCGATGGCTAGTTAATTCACTGGAGAGGTGAAGGGGCCAGGGAAGTTCCACAACATCCCCAGTGCAACTATAGGCAGGTCACTTTTCTAAGCTTCAGTTTCTTACAACAAAACAAGAACAACAACACTGGTACCATGTGCCGACCCCCTCAGGAAGCTGTAAAATGCCAAATAAAATAACAGCCAGCCTATGATAACAAAAACTGGGCTTTGGTAATTCAAGGGATCTGGGTCTTGCTGAGTGGGACACTCCCCGAAAGGACCCAAGCATCACCTGCCTGTGATTGGGACAAAGTCTTCAAGAGACACTGTAGTGGACATATCTGTCCCCCTGCAGCCAGCCACTCCACTGACTCAATGTCACTCAAGTGATACACAGATGCTCCGAGTCTTTCAGCTGTGGTGGGACTTACCGGTATTTACACTCCACTGATAGAGCCTTTAAGAATCCAGAAGCGTCAGCACAACCTAATGAGGCATTCAAGAAGGATTTTATACAAGAAAAAGGATGGGAAAGGCCAAGAAACAGCCTGTCTGAGCCTCTGATGTCCCATTTATAAAAGGGGAATTATCATCTCTATCTGAATGACTGATCTCAAAGAGCTGTTGTCGGAAAAGCACTTTGTGAATCTAAATGTGACACCGAAATGCGAGTCATGATTATCAGGGAACTATTTAGATACAAATTGTCTGAGAACTGTGATCTCAAGGAGGTGAGCACTCTTTTCAACAATGCAGACCTAAGAAGGCTCCCTTCAGTGCCGCTGACATGGCCTCCTGTTTTCCGGAGGCCTGAGCAGTTCCGCTCACCCTTCCAGGAGAGTCTGCTGTTGTCCCCTTCTCACAGGGACCAGCACAACCACTTTCCTTCCACACTGGCCATCTGCTGTGCACCTTCTCCTGTGCAATGATCTTAGTTGATGCTTAGGTGGCTCACGCCTGACCCGCCCTCTCCACTGCTTTTGGTGGGACCTTCACTTTCTCTTAGGAAGTTGTATGTAGCAGCGGCCCTAGGATTTGGCCAAATGGCACACCATGGCAGAATACTAGTTTTTAAAACTGTGTCTCTGTTTGAGTGAGAAGCTTGGAGTCATTCACATAAATGACATTTCCCAAAAGCAATCTCTTCTAGGAGTCTGGGCCCAAATCGAAATGCTTTTATAGTATCTATCAAAGATACAGACAGTGAGAGGTACCCAATCCATCGTGCAGCCAAATGCATGTTATATTTCGAATAAAACACTCTTTATGAACTTGGTTTTCCCTACGTGTATAATTAGGTCAGAATCTTTGTGGAAGATTATGGATCTGGATGAGAAGGCTCTGCAATATTCTAGGGCTTGATGCAGTATCTTGAATGTTTGTTGATCAATAGTCAATCAATAAACATTTATTAACATGGCTTCTGATTGCTGAGTTCTCCCTAAACCCTCCCTTGAGCAAACACCCATCCCAGATAAGCTTACTCCAAACCGGATTCAGCCCATGCTACCTCAGACTCCTGGGCCTTCCTTTTCAACACCCTTTTGTGTGTCGCCTTCTCTCCTTAGAATAGAAGGCTCTTGCAATCAGGGGCTGCCCTGCATTTTGTTCATATTTGTGTTCCCAGAGCTCAAGACACTGCCAAGCAAGTGCTCAATAAAGCCTCAATCCATCTAAACGCTGCAATCGGTCTTCTTGTGTGCACCTGCAGTAATGGGATCGCAAAGAATTAAGCAAAGCCTCCTCTCAAGACATTTTCTGTATGGGGGAGAACACATGTACACATATACATACATCCTGACCAAGAAGAAATGGAGTAAACACAAGTGAGAGAGAGGAGAAGGGCTCCAGTGGTAGGGAAAGGGCTTCCCACAGGAGGCCGAAGAAACAGAGCAAGTCTATGAGGCAATTTCCAGAAACTGGAAATTGAATGGATGCTCATCAGTTGGAGAATGGTTGAATAATATTTTTCTTGTGCAGCAAGATAACTGTATAAATATGTATACGTATATTCGATTTAACATGTATCTCAACATTTTTAACATGTATGGGACTACCTGTCAGCTAGGGGAAAGAGTGGGGGGAAGGAAGGGAAAAGTTGGAACAGAAGGTTTTGCAAGGGTCAATGTTGGAAAAATTACCCATGCATCTGTTTTGTAAATAAAAAGCTTTGATAAAAAAAGAAAACATTTATATTCCCAGAATACAGCATAATATCTAGCACATAATAAGTGCCTTTTCATTTATTATTCATGGCCTACTATAGAGTAACACTAGCCTACATTTTGTTTACTGAACAAGACATTTTCAGTGTCAATCTTTTGTCTAGAATTCTTTTCCTCATTTCTGACTCCTGGCTTCCCCAGCTTCATTTAAGTCTCAGCTAAAATCCTTCCTTCTGTTAAAAAACAAGAATCCTTAAGAGTTCCCCTTAATGCAATGCTTTCCCTCTGAAATGATGTCATATGTATATTGCACATACATATGTGACATAAATAATATGTATTGCACATTACATATGTGACATAAATAAAATCTTTGTACATAAAAAAAAAAAGAAATAGGAGCTAGAGTTTCCTGGGTGAGGAACAGTGAGGAGGCTAGTCTGGTGGAAACAGAGAGCACAAGAAGGGGAGTGATGTACAATGAGGCTGAGAAGGCGTGAGATGAGGTGGTGAAGGGCTTTAGAAGCCATATTTTATCCCAGAGGCAGCAAGGAAGTGCCAGGGTTTACTAAATAAGAGAGGGACACTGTCAGATCTGAGATCAAGGGAAATGTCACTGGTAGCTGGAGAGGACAGACTGGAACCAATTAATCCAGCCAAGGGATGATGAGGGTCAGAAGTAATGACTGAGGACAGTGAAAGAGCTAGATGGGAGAGATTACAGAAGGAGGAGGAATGGCAGTATCCGGCAACTGACTGGGATGCAGGGTGAGGGAAAATGGAGTCAGAGTAATGCCAAGGTTACAGACCTGATAGACTGGAAGAGAAGCGGCATCTTTGATACAGAGAGAAAAATCTGGGAAAGGTTGGCCTGGTAGGGCGAGACGAGGGGTTCCGTTTGGGATGTGTCGAGTTTGAAATGCGTAACAAGCTCAGGCAAGAGACTTGAGTCTAGACATATGGATCTGGTCTATATACCTAAATCCATAGATACACTTACCTTCATAAAGATAATTAAATTCACAGAAGCTAATGTGTTAGGTTGAGAGACTGACAGAGACACAGAGACAGAAAAGAAAGAGACAGAAGAAAACCAAAGAGAGACAGAGAGAAAAAAGAAAGAAACAGAAAAAGTGAGACAAGAAGAGAGGAAAAGTGAGACAAGAAGGAGAGAGACAAAGACAGAGAGAGACAGAGAGAAAAAAGAGACAGAGAAAGAGACAGAGACAGAGAGAGAATCTTGAAGAAATTCATGGCTAGGGCCCTGGTACAAATAATATGTGAGCCTGGAGCCTGTGGTGTGGTCAGACAGGTAGAAGAAGCTGCCATGTCACAAGAACATGACAGAATCTCTAGCAGGAAAGCCTCTTTAACAATATCCAATTTTTTACATAAGAGAATGAGTACTCAGTACCAAATGCCAAAGCTCCCGAGACTGCCTTCTCTTTACATTGCATATACATAGTTATTTATATGCTGTATGTTGTCCCCAATGAAATGTGAGCTCTTTGAGGGCAGCGACCGCTTTTGCCTAGTTTGGCTCTCTAGTACCTAACGTGGTGCCTGACACATACATAATGAGTGCTTTATAAATACCTGTTGACTGAATAACTGACAGAGAAGTCAAGAAGGATGAGGATTGAAGGAAAGACCATTTGATTTGGCAATTTAGCTATTATTAGTAATTTTGAGAGAGCAGTTTCAGGTGAGTAGAGAAGTTAGGAATCAAATTGCAAAGAACTGTTAAGTGAAATGAAGAAGAGGAAATAAGTATAGGCAGATTTTTCTAAGAGTTTGTCAAAGAAAGGAAAAAGATATAGGATAATTGCTTGAGAGGATGGTAGTATGTAGTGAAAGCTTTTTAAAGATGAAAGAGACTTTAGCATATGTAAAGGAGTAGAAAATGGTAACTATGCTGAAAAGTAAAGAAAGATTAATTACTGGGATGCCAGCTGCTTGAGAAGATGAGAGGGAATGAGACTACATTTCCATGGCTTTAACAAGAAGGGTCAACTTCTTATCTGACTTGAGGAAGGAAAAAAAGAGAATAGAAGATTATGTCACAAGGTTTTAAGATGAAGAGAAGAGTAAAATTGAAAGGATCATATGGGATGACCTTAATATTTTCAGTAAAATAAGAGATGAGGTCCTTGACTGAGAAGGGGAGGGGAGGTGGAGGTAGGAGAGGTTTGAGGAGAGAAAACAGCTTCTATGAGGAGTGAGGCAGGAGCTTCCTCGAGGATAACTCTGTAAGGTCCCAATCATCAGGGTCTGGGACTTCCTTCCACAGGAAGAGAATGATGGGAAAAGACCCCAGGGCTGATGAACAGCAGCAAGACTAGGGGGTGCAAGAGTCACACACAGACAGCAGAGTGGAATTAAACTGGTTTTCTTTAGAGTTGAGATTGGGAAGGGAGGAAAGTGGAAAAAGGCAAGATAAAGGAAGAAAGAGATGTTCAGATAAAGAACTGACCCGTGGGCAGAGGGCCTGGAGGTCAGGAGGAAGTCAGGCAGAAGGGCATGGAGGCCATAGGAGAGTGGAAAAGTAGGGGGTTGTGACTAGTCGGAGGGTCGTCAGATGACAGACTTGACATTTAAAGGGGCCTTACAGTCCAACCAACTCTTTACCGACGGCTTTCTTTGCTCCCAGTGGTAGCCGGAAGATTAGGAAATATCACTGGAGATATTTATTCCTGCCTAAGTTTATCAAGCCAGGAATAGTAACTGAGATTTATGGGCTGTTTTAAGCATCACGATGCACTTCACAAACACTTGAGGAGAACACTACGGGAGTGTGGCCCCAGCACAGAAATGAGGAAGCTCCAGACCACAGCCACGTGGCAAGAATGCAAACCCGGCTCGGCTGCGGCTTCCCTGGACAAAGGAATCCCCCGTAGAACATCCTTTCTGGTCCTAATTATTAAAGAAATGCATACCTCACAGCCATCAGACTGGCAATGGTGACAACAAAAAAAATGACGGGGCATCCAGGGGGCGCTACAGTGGATAAAGCACCAACCTCGGAGTCAGGAGGGTCTGAGTTCAAATCTGGCCTCAGATACTTGATACCTACTGTGTGACCTGGGCAAGTCACTTTAAACACTATTGTCTCCCCCTCAAAAAAAAAAAAAGACATGCTGGAGGGGTCATGGGGAAGAGACACCGTATTATGTCAGTGGTGGAGTTAAGAACTAGTTCAGACATTTTGAAAAGTAATTTGGAGCCATGCCCAAAAAGTTACTAAACTATGCACATCCTCTGATTTACCAATACTATTACTGGGCCTGTACCCTAAAAGAGATCAAAGGAAGAGGACAAGGGGGCATGTACACAAAAATATTGCTAGCATGTCTTTTTTGAAGTGGCCAAGAATTAGAAAATGAAATGGTGCCGGTCAATGGGGGGGAAGTGATGTACTGATGTCATCTGAAAATTTGATGAGCATGCAAACTACACGCCTTTACACAAATTACTGATAAAATGGTAAGATGTACAGGGCCAAGAAGAGACTACCAGAAATTTTAATTAAAAACCTCTCCTGATGTTGACATTGAACCATCAACAACTATTCTTTGACTATGGCCATTCAACCAATTTTGAATCCATCTGGACTGTATTATCTAATCCATATCTCTCCAACTTCTCATGGGATAGAACGAGAGTGTTTGCTAAAATCTAGATAAACAAACTATACCCATAGCATTCCTCTAATTTACTAGTTTAGTAATCCTGACAAAAAAAGGAAATGAGGGCAGTCTGGCGTGATGTATTCTTGATGAAGCCATTATGGTTCTTTGTAAACATTGCTTCCCTTTCTACAAGCCTTTCTAGAATGTTCCCAAACTGAAGTGAAGTTTGAGAGTAGGGTGAGCAGGCTGCTCTCTTCCCATCTTAAAAATCGGGACACTATTTGTGCTTCTCCAGCATTGTGGTGTTTCTCCTATTTTCCAGATTTGTTTCAGATATGACGGAGGGACAGCAGCTCAGCAGTCCCCTCTGCCAGTTCTTTAAGGGCCCGCGGACACAGGGTCCGGGTCGTTCTGTTGTTGTCAGTTATTTTTCGTAATGCCTGATACTTCATGATGCCATTTGAAGCTTTCAATGGCTCGCTATTTCCTTCTCCAGCTCATTTTACAGATGAGGAAACTGAGGCAAAAGAGAGTGCAGTGGCTAGCCCGGGATCACCCAGCTAGCAAGTGTCAGAGGCAGGATTTGAACTCAGGAAGCGGAGTGCGCCTGGTGCTCTGTGGACTGAGGCGCGGGGGATCTGAATTCACTGGGAGGCGCTCTCAGATTCTCCCCTTCCCCTCAGTTTTGTCGCTGCTGTGGGGTCATTTTCAGTGTAAAGATCCTTCTAGTCTGTGGAAGTCCCCGGCACCCGGGCTCTGGACCCGGCTCCTCTCGGGCGCTCCCGTTCTGACCACAAGAAGACCTTGTAAAAGCCCCTTCTCCCGTCCTCACGGCCCCTCGCTGTGTCTGGCCCTTCAGCGAAAGCGGCTTCTCCCAAGTTACCCCCGCCCTTTCCTGGCAGGAAGGCGAGAGCACATCTCTGGAAGGGAGCCCGGTGGGGGCGAGGCGGGGCCCCCTC